>NC_045784.1:40804917-41404917 GCF_008692025.1 Phocoena sinus | reverse complement strand
AAAATGTGCAAACAACTTAGAATAATCATCTGAAAGGAAAAAGTGCAAATTACATTTAAAAATATGAACAGACACTCAATTCAAAAAATGCAAATTAAAATGCACCACTCTTTTTTCCCCTCACAATGGCAAAAATCACTGTGATTGCCTGTTTATGGGAAAAGGCATCATACTGCTGCTAGGAATACAAACTGCTACGTGCTATTTGGAGGGCAATTTGACAATCTTAAATCAAAATTCAAAATGTCTGTAACCACTGACCTAGAAATGTCACTTCTAGAAAGATATACTCATATGCATACAACTGGAATGTACATGGATATTCACTGCTATGTTGTTTATGGTAGCAAAAGCCTAGAAATATCCTAAATATACATCACTAGGAGAAAGATAAATAATAAATGGCATTTCCATCCAGTAGAATATCAAGTGGCTATTTTTGTAAATAAGGTAGACCACTGGTTTGAAACCTTGTGTAATTTTGTCCCCCAGGAGACACTTGGCAATGTCGGGAGACATTCTGGTTGTCAAAACTGGGGGAGGGAGTGCTACTGGCATCTAGCGGATAGAGGCCAGGGATGCTGCTATACATGGTAAAATGCACAGGACCGTCCCAAACAACAAAGAATAATCTGGCCCAAAATGGCGAGAGTGCCACAGTTCAGAATCCCTGGGATAAGCTATGTACAACTGCAATGGAATGATCATTAAGACAAGGGCAACAATGTGCTGTAATTTGCAAAAAAAATTTTTTAAGAGATTCATATATCTAGATAGAGATGCATACATTATCTCTGGAAGAATGTATGAAACACTGAAGGAGACATGGGGACAGAGTGAGAGGGCGAATTATTTTTTACCTTTTCTTAAACAAAGTTTTTGCTTGAAATTTTTACCCTGTGCATGCATTACTTTAAAAAAATGTGTAATTCAATTTATTACTGTTCTATGCAGAATATTTTTAAATTTTGGGCATTCATATTCTTAAGCAAAGCTGGTCTATAATTTTCTTTTTTGTAGTATCTTCATCAAATTTTTTGTTTTGGCGGTACGCGGGCCTCTCACTGTTGTGGCCTCTCCTGTTGAGGAGCACAGGCTCCGGACGCGCAGGCTCAGTGGCCATGGCTCACGGGCCCAGCTGCTCCGCAGCATGTGGGAACTTCCCGGACCGGGGCACGAACCCGTGTCCCCTGCATTGGCAGGCGGACTCTCAACCACTGCGCCACCAAGGAAGCCCTCTTCATCAAATTTAAGTGGCTTCATAAAATGAATTGGGTGCCTTTTCATCTTACATTTAAATTTGTACTCCCAAATCCTTCATAATTACTACTTTCATTAGTTTTCGAAGACCAGATAATTTCTGTGATCCAATTTTCCAGGCTTTTATTCAGCAATCTGATTTCCATGTGAACCCTCCACAACACTTATACTACTGAGCTTATAGATATATAGAAAGCTGTTCATGAGGCACTGTTTATAATAGTAAAAAAAATGAATAAAACCCCCAATATCTAGGAATAGAGAAATAGTTAAATGATACATCCATACCACGAAATAGGAACTGAAATAATCTTTATGTATTGATGAGAAACAACACCCAGGATATAATCATGTGGGGAAAGCAAGATGGGTATGGGAATGTGATGGCATTTGTGCAAAAACATGTTACACATACGTCTATTTTCACTTAATTACACTGATGTAAATGCATCTACAGCGCCTTATCACCAAAATGTTAAAAGTGGGCATCTCTGAGGAAAATTGAGGTACTGGGGGGAGAAGAAATACGGATGACTGGGCTACTATTTTTATATGCATTTTAAAACATTAAGCATCAATTTACTTTCATTATTTTCCCTAATTAAAAAGAAAAAAGTGAACTGGAAGAAAGGTAAGTCTATGTATGTAAACAATCTTCTCTGAGAAGGAAAAGAGGAAAAGATGAAGTGCAGTTCCAAAAGGGAAGTAGTTGGGGCTTCTGGGAAGATGGCGGAAGAGTAAGATGTGGAGATCACCTTCCTCCCTACAGATACACCAGAAATACATCTACACGTGGAATATCTCCTACAGAACACCTACTGAACGCTGGCAGAAGACCTCAGACCTCCCAAAAGTCAAGAAACCCCCCACGTACCTGGGTAGGGCAAAAGAAAAAAGAATAAACAGAGACAAAAGGATAGGGACGGGACCTGGACCAGTGTGAGGGAGCTGTGAAGGAGGAAGGGTTTCCACACACTAGGAAGCCCCTTCGCAGGCGGAGACTGTGGGTGGCGGAGGGGGAAGCTTCGGAGCCATGGTGGAGAGCGCAGCCACAGGGGTGCGGAGGGCAAAGTGGAGAGATTTCCGCACAGAGGATCAGGGCCCACCGGCACTCACCAGCCCGAGAGGCTTGTCTGCTCACCCGCCGGGGCAGGCGGGTTTGGGAGTTGAGGCTCGAGCTTCGGTGGGAGTGCAGGGAGAAGACAGGGCTTGGTGGCGTGAACACAGCCTGCAGGGGGTTAGTGCACCACGGCTAGCCGGGAGGGAGTCCAGGGAAAAGTCTGGACCTGCCGAAAAGGCAAGAGACTTTTTCTTCCCTCTTTGTTTCCTGGTGCGCGAGGAGAGGGGATTAAAAGGACTGCTTAAAGGAACTCCAGAGACGGGAGCGAGCCGCGGCTAAAAGCGCGGACCCCAGAGACGGGCATGAGATGCTAAGGCTGCTGCTGCCGCCACCACAAAGCCTGTGTGCGAGCACAGGTTACTATCCACACCCCCTTTCCCGGGAGCCTGTGCAGCCCGCCACTGCCAGGGTCCCGGGATCCAGGGACAACTCCCCCGGGAGAACGCACGGTGCGCCTCACGCTGGTGCAACGTCACGATAGCCTCTGCTGCCGCAGGCTCGTCTCGCACTCCGTGCTCCTCCCTCCCCCCCGGCCTGAGTGAGCCAGAGCCCCCGAATCAGCGGCTCCTTTAACCCCATCCTGTCTGAGTGAAGAATAGATACCCTCCAGCGACCTACATGCAGAGGCGGGGCCAAATCCAAAGCTGAGCCCCTGGGAGCTGTGAGAACAAAGAAGAGAACGGGAAATCTCTCCCAGCAGCCTCAAGAGAAGCGGATTAAATCTCAACAATCAACTTGATGTACCCTGCATCTGTGGAATACATGAATACACAACGAATCATCCCAAATTGAGGAGGTGGACTTTGAGAGCAAGATTTATGATTTTTTCCCCTTTTCCTCTTTTTGTGAGTGTGTATGTGTATGCTTCTGTGTGAGATTATGTCTGTATAGCTCTGCTTCCACCATTTGTCCTAGGGATCTATCCGTCCGTTTCCTTTTCTTAACAATTATTTTTTTATTTTAATAACTTTATTATATTTTATCTTACTTTACTTTACTTTATTTTACTTTATCTTCTTTCTATTTTTCTTTTTTTCCTTCCTTCCCTCCTTCCTCCCTTCCTTCCTCCCTCCCTCCCTCTTTTCTTTCTTTCTTTCTTCTTCTACTAATTCTTTCTTTCTACTTTTACTCCCTTTTATTCTGAGCCGTATGGATGAAAGGCTCTTGGTGCTGCAGTCAGGAGTCATTGCTGTGCCTCTGAGCTCGGAAAGCCAACTTCAGGACACTGGTCCACAAGAGACCTCCCAGCTCCACATAATATCAAACGGCGAAAATCTCCCAGAGATCTCCATCTCAACACCAGCATCCAGCTTCACTCAAAGACCAGCAAGTTACAGTGCTGGACATCCTATGCCAAACAACTAGCAAGACAGGAACACAACCCCACCCATGAGCAGAGAGGCTGCCTAAAATAATAAGTCCACAGACACCCCAAAACAAACCACCAGACGTGGACCTGCCCACCAGAAAGACAAGATCTAGCTTCATCCACCAGAACACAGGCACTAGTCCACTCCATCAGGAAGCCTACACAACCCACTGAACCAACCTTAGCCACTGGGGACAGACACCAAAAACAACGGGAACTACGAACCTGCAGCCTGCAAAAAGGAGACCCCAAACACAGTAAGATAAGCAAAATGAGAAGACAGAAAAACACACAGCACATGAAGGAACAAGATAAAAACCCACATGACGTAACAAATGAAGAGGAAATAGGCAGTCTACCTGAAGAATAATTCAGAATAATGATAGTAAAGATGATCCAAAATCTTGGAAATAGAATGGACAAAATGCAAGAAACATTTAACAAATACCTAGAAGAACTAAAGAAGAAACAAACAATGATGAACAACACAAGAAATGAAATGAAAACGACTCTAGAAGGGATCAATAGCAGAATAACTGAGGCAGAAGAACGGATAAGTGACCTGGAAGATAAAATAGTGGAAATAAGTACTGCAGAGCAGAATAAAGAAAAAGAATGAAAAGAACTGAGGACAGTCTCAGAGACCTCTGAGACAACATTAAACGCACCAACATTCGAATTATGGGGGTTCCATAAGAAGAAGAGAAAAAGAAAGGGACTGAGAAAATATTTGAAGAGATTATAGTTGAAAACTTCCCTAATATGGGAAAGGAAACAGTTAATCAAGTCCATGAAGCACAGACAGTCCCATACAGGATAAATCTAAGGAGAAATACGCCAAGACACATATTAATCAAACTGTCAAAAATTAAATACAAAGAAAACATATTAAAAGCAGCAACGGAAAAACAACAAATAACACACAATGGAATCCCCATAAGGTTAACAGCTGACCTTTCAGCAGAAACGCTGCAAGCCAGAAGGAACTGGCAGAACATATTTAAAGTGATGAAGGAGAAAACCTGCAACAAAGATTACTCTACCCAGCAAGAATCTCATTCAGATGTGATGGAGAAATTACAACCTTTACAGACAAGCAAAAGCTGAGAGAGTTCAGCACCACCAAACCAGCTTTACAGCAACTGCTAAAGGAACTTATGTAGGCAAGAAACACAACAGAAGGAAAAGACCTACAATAACGAACCCAAAACAATTAAGAAAATGGGAATAGGAACATACATATTGATAATTACCTTAAATGTAAATGGACTAAATGCTCCTACCAAAAGACACAGGTTGGCTGAATGGATGCAAAAACAAGGCCCATATATTTGCTGTCTACAAGAGACCCACTTCAGACCTAGAGACACATACAGACTGAAAGTAAGGGGATGGAAAAAGATATTCCATGCAAATGGAAACCAAAAGAAAGCTGGAGTAGCAATTCTCATATTAGACAAAATAGACTTTAAAATAAAGACTGTTATAAGAGACAAAGAAGGACACTACATAATGATCAAGGGATCGATCCAAGAAGAAGATATAACAATTGTAAATATTTATGCACCCAACATAGGAGCAGCTCAATACATAAGGCAAATACTAACAGCCATAAAAGGGGAAATCAACAGTAACACATTCATACTAGGGAACTTTAACACCCCACTTTCACCAATGGACAGATCATCCAAAATCAAAATAAATAAGGAAACACAAGCTTTAAATGATACATTAAACAAGATGGACTTAATGGATATTTATAGGACATTCCATCCAAAAACAACAGAATACACATTTTTCTCAAGTGCTCATGGAACATTCTCCAGGATAGATCATATCTTGGGTCACAAGTCAAGCCATGGTAAATTTAAGAAAATTGAAATTGTTTCAAGTATCTTTTCCAACCACAACGCTATGAAACTAGATACCAATTACAGGAAAAGATCTGTAAAAAATACAAACACATGGAGGCTAAACAATACACTACTCAATAACGAAGTGATCACTGAAGAAATCAAAGAGGAAATAAAAAAATACCTAGAAACAAATGACAATGGAGACACAACCACCCAAAATATATGGGATGCAGCAAAAGCAGTTCTTAGAGGGAAGTTTATAGCAATAGAATCCTACCCTGAGAAACAGGAAACATCTCGAATAAACAACCTAACCTTGCACCTAAAGCAATTAGAGAAAGAAGAACAAAAAAACCCCAAAGTTAGCAGAAGGAAAGAAATCATAAAACTCAGATCAGAAATAAATGAAAAAGAAATGAAGGATACGATAGCAAAGATCAATAAAACTAAAAGCTGGTTCTTTGAGAAGATAAACAACATTGATAAACCATTAGCCAGACTCATCAAGAAAAAAAGGGAGAAGACTCAAATCAATAGAATTAGAAATGAAAAAGGAGAAGTAACAACTGACCCTGCAGAAATACAAAAGATCATGAGAGATTACTACAAGCAAGTCTATGCCAATAAAATGGACAACCTGGAAGAGATGGACAAGTTCTTAGAAATGCACAACCTGCCGAGACTGAACCAGGAAGAAATAGAAAATATGAACAGACCAATCACAAGCACTGAAATTGAAACTGTGATTAAAAATCTTCCAACAAACAAAAGCCCAGGACCAGATGGCTTCACAGGAGAATTCTATCAAGCATTTAGAGAAGAGCTAACACCTATCCTTCTCAAAGTCGTCCAAAATATAGCAGAGGGAGGAACACTCCCAAACTCATTCTACAAGGCCACCATCACCTTGACACCAAAACCAGACAAGGATGTCACAAAGAAAGAAAACTACAGGCCAATATCACTGATGAACATAGATGCAAAAATCCTCAACAAAATACTAGCAAACAGAATTAACAGCACATTAAAAGGATTATACACCATGATCAAGTGGGGTTTATTCCAGGAATGCAAGTATTCTTTAATATACGCAGAAAAATTAATGTGATAAACCATATTAACAAATTGAAGGAGTAAAACCATATGATCATCTCAATAGATGCAGAGAAAGCTTTTGATGAAATTCAACACCCATTTATGATAAAAACCCTGCAGAAAGTAGGCATAGAGGGAACTCTCCTCAACATAATAAAGGCCATATATGACAAACCCACCGCCAACATCGTCCTCAATGGTGAAGAACTAAAAGCATTTCCACTAAGATCAGGAACAAGACAAGGTTGCCCACTCTCACCACTCTTATTCAACATAGTTTTGGAAGTTTTAGCCACAGCAATCAGAGAAGAAAAGGAAATAAAAGGAATCCAAATTGGAAAAGAAGAAGTAAAGCTGTCACTGTTTGCAGATGACATGATACTATACATAGAGAATCCTAAAGATGCTAGCAGAAAACTACTAGAGCTAATCAATGAATTTGGTAAACTAGCAGGATACAAAATTAATGCACAGAAATCTCTGGCATTCCTATACACTAATGATGAAAAACCTGAAAATGAAATCAAGAAAATACTCCCATTTACCACTGCAAGAAAAAGAATACAATAGCTAGGAATAAACCTACCTAAGGAGACAAAAGACCTGTATGCAGAAAATTATAAGACACTGATGAAATAAATTAAAGATGATACAAAGAGATGGAGAGATATACCATGTTCTTGGATGGGAAGAATCAACATTGTGAAAACGACTCTACTACCCAAAGCAATCTACAGATTCAATGCAATCCCTATCAAACTACCACTGGTATTTTTACAGTACTAGAACAAAAAATTTCACAACTTGTATGGAAACACAAAAGACCCCGAATAGCCAAAGCAATCTTGAGAACGAAAAACGGAGCTGGAGGAATCAGGCTTCCTGAATTCAGACTATACTACAGAGCTACAGTAATCAAGTCAGTAGGGTACTGGCACAAAAACAGAAATATAGATCAATGGAACAGGATAGAAAGCCCAGAGATAAACCCACGCACATATGGTCACCTTAGCTTTGATAAAGGAGGCAGGAATATACAGTGGAGAAAGGACAGCCTCTTCAATAAGTGGTGCTGGGAAAACTGGACAGGTACATGTAAAAGTATGAGATTAGATCACTCCCTAACACCATACACAAAAATAAGCTCAAAATGGATTAAAGACCTAAATGTAAGGCCAGAAACTATCAAACTCTTAGAGAAAAACATAGGCAGAACACTCTATGACATAAATCACAGCAAGATCCTTTCTGACCCACCTCCCAGAGAAATGGAAATGAAAACAAAAAAAAAACAAATGGGACCTAATGAAACTTCAAAGCTTTTGCACAGCAAAGGAAACCATAAACAAGACCAAAAGACAACCCTCAGAATGGGAGAAAATATTTGCAAATGAAGCAACTGACAAAGGATTGATCTCCAAAATTTATAAGCAGCTCATGCAGCTCAATAACAAAAAAACAAACAACCCAATCCAATAAAGGGCAGAAGACCTAAACAGACATTTCTCCAAAGAAGATATACTGACTGCCAACAAACACATGAAAGAATGCTGAACTTCATTAATCATTAGAGAAATGCAAATCAAAACTACAATGAGATATCATCTCACACTGGTCAGAATGGCCATCATCAAAAAATCTAGAAACAATAAATGCTGGAGAGGGTGTGGAGAAAACAGAACCCTCTTGCACTGTTGGTGGGAATGTAAATTGATACAGCCACTGTGGAGAACAGTATGGAGGTTACCTAAAAAAGTACAAGTAGAACTACCATATGACCCAGCAATCCCACTACTGGGCATATACCCTGAGAAAACCATAACTCAAGAAGAGCCATGTGCCAAAATGTTCATTGCATTTCTATTTACAATAGCCTGGAAATGGAAACAGCCTAAGTGTCCATCATCAGATGAATGGATAAAGAAGATGTGGCACATATATACAATGGAATATTACTCAGCCATAAAAAGAAAAGAAATTGAGCTATTTGTAATGAGGTGGATAGACCTAGAGTCTGTCATACACAGTGAAGTAAGTCAGAAAGAGGAAGACAAATACCATATGCTAACACATATATATGGAATTTAAGGGGAAAAAAAGGTCATGAAGACCCTAGGGGTAAGACAGGAATAAAGACACAGAACTACTAGAGAATGGACTTGAGGATATGGGGAGGGGGAAAGATAAGCTGTGACAAAGCGAGAGAGTGGCATGGACATATATACACTACCATACGTAAGGTAGATAGCTAGGGGGAAGGAGCCGCATAGCAGAGGGAGATCAGCTCAGTGCTTTGTGACCGCCTGGAGCAGTGGGATAGGGAGGGTGGGAGGGAGGGAGACGCAAGAGGGAAGAGATATGGGAACATATGTATAACTGATTCACTTTGTTATAAAGCAGAAACTAACACACCATTGTAAAGCAATTATACTCCAATAAAGATGTAAAAAAAAAAAAGGGAAGCTGTTGAGAGGTGCCTTTCATTTTACCTTTTTTTTTTTTTTGGTGGGGAAGAGAAGGAATGGAGAAACCTGAGGTCGATGACAGGTTGAACAGAAAACAGCCAGAGCTAAGTGGACTAATAGATTTTTCAAGGCTGCAATATAATTTCCTAATTGCTGCCTCAAATTCACTGGAAACAAAGTAGGGGGTAAATTAGGAACTCACCTGGGACACGGCCATCTGGCTCTGCCCTGACAAAGGATGGAGATCTAGGAAGGCAGAATTAGGAGGGTCGAGATCAGTGCATACAGCCATGAGACCACCATCACCAGCTTAATAACAATCACTCTTGCCCCACACAGGGGATGATCTGGACACGTGGCCTGGTAGCTCCAGCCTGTTCCCCTGGGACACGGCTAAGATCCTGTGTGTTTTCCACGTCAATTTATTTTCTCTTCCTGGACAGATTTATGACTTGTGTTTAAAGACATCTCCTCGGAAGCCATTAACAACCTGACATCTCCTTTCTCTCAGGAATTCTATGCCTAGAAATTTATCATAAAAAGGCAATCATAAATAAGCACAGGCTACAAGGATGTTAACTGTAGGTGTTTCCACCATTCAACAATTTGGAAGCAACTAAAGCTCCAGCAAAGGGGACTCAGATCAAAAATTAGACACGCAACATGGGAAATACCACATGGGCTTTAAAAATGCAATGCAATCCTGTTCTCATTTCTTAATGTATTTAAAAGTAGGTTACCAGAAAGCAAGTGTAGTGTGATCTCCTTTGTTAAGCAATATGTATTTATTGAGGAAGAGCAGTACAAAATAGCATTTATGAAAACGTTGAGAGCGCTTACCTTCCAGTGGTAACTCCACCTTTATTCTTTTATTTACTTGCATTTTTTCATTTTTCTCAGTATCATTTACTAGTAAAACAGAAAGGAGAAATTATTACAAATCACCTATTATCACACTGAGCCCTGGAGGTCATAGACCCTCAGCAAAGTCTGGAGGACAGGGACAGCTTGCTGTGGTTTGGAGGAAGGAGACAAACCAGAGCTAAGCGCAGGGCAGAAGGCAGGGGCGAGGAGGTAGGAAAGGAGGTGGGTAGAGGGAGGTTAACGGCCAGGCATTGGTCAGTTCCTCATGGAGCTGGAAACCACTGACGTTGCGCCAGGCTCCTTCGGCCCTTCAGTGGGCCACCTCCACCTTGTTCCCGCCCCAATACTTCCTTAGTTCCCATTATGTCCATTTGATCGCCATGCTCTTCCTTATTTGGCGGTGTTCAAAACACAGTTTCAGCAAGGAGCTTTTGTTAACCATTGCTACTGTAGCAATCCCTGCCTTAGGATCAGGACAACAGGGCTCAGCAAGATGCAGCTTAATGAGTCACTTCCCAGACCCAGTTAATAGCATCAAAATGAGAGGCAGCAGAGCTAGGTGATGGCCTACCTAGAGACCACGCTGAAAGGTCACAGACACACAGAAACCAAAGACACCTCTTTGGTCATCTAGTCAGGGTAGAGGAGATTCAACATTTCTGCTACAGGTAAGTTGGTTGTTTATACTATGGGACTGACTCAAATCCAAAAATAGCCCAGGGGACTTCCCTGGCCGGAACAGTGGGTAAGACTCTGTGCTTCCACCGCAGGGGGTGTGGGTTCCATCCCTGGTTGGGGAACTAAGATCCGGCATGCCGGCGTGGGGCGGTCAAAAACAAAAAACAAACAAACAAAACAAAAATAGCCCATGGCACAAGAGGGAAAGATAATGATGTGTGCACAAATGTGTCAGGAGTGGAGAAAGTCCCGTGAGGCAGGTGGTCAATCTTTCCAGCCTGATCCTGCCTTTGCAGGCACCACAGCAGGGCAGCGTCCCTTCATCCGTCTGTAACTTTCATCCCTCTCCTCCAATAGGAGTTCAACTGACCACCATCACACAGCTCTTGATGGTGGCTAGAAGTTGAGTCACCGAGTCAGCCTTGCTCTCTCTCAGCTGAAGGAAGGGACAGAGGGCACTGCAGGTCCAGTTCTTCTAGGACCTGCTATCCTGTGAGCCCCTTCCCTCTAACCAGAGCATCTGGGTCTGTCCTGTGAGCCTTTTCCCTCTGCCCCTGGGGTCTGCGCTGGCGCTCCTCTTCCAACTCCCCTCAGAGGAGCTATTTTATTTCTAAGGAGGCAGGACCCAAGGATTCAAAGACGAAGGTACCTTTGCTGGGACCATCACTTCAGGACCATGTCTCTGCCTCTGACCCGAGGAGCTCACCTCCTTCTGAGGCCTCAGACTGGGTCTTCTGTAGTCTAACTGAGGAAGCCCATAGCACATCAGCTGGTGTCTGAAGCTGCTGAGCCGTGGGCTCAGTTATGAACCCTGACCCTGGAAAGGCAATGACCACACAGGCGATGCAATCAGTAACCTCCATGACGGAGCGAAGTTGAGGAAAACCCCAAAGTTTTCCTTGCCACCAGAAGGCACAGTGCCTCACTGTAGTTTTAAGAATTGACATTCAGTAAGAGCTGAATTACCGCCCGATAAGGTCTGGGCTCTGGAACGAAACTGACCGCCTGCTCTGCCGCTTTTATTCGTTTCATAAGAGGTCAGGGCCTACCGTGTGCCTGTTCTACTGTTCTACGGGTTCTACTGTTCTACGTGAACAAAACTTCAGAGTTCCGCCATCTTGCGGAGCCATACTCTTAGCAGGGGAGATACAGACAGTGAGCCAGCAAAGTGATAAATGTAGGGTGCGTTTGTTGGAAAGGCATAAGCGTTATGCCGAAAAAACGAAAAAAGAAAAAGGATCCCTCCACTTTACTGTGTGACTTTGGTTAGGTTTCCCAGCCTTTCTATTCTTGCTTTCTCTCTGTAAAACAAAGAGCATCGTAGTACCTCCTCACAGGGCTATTGTGAACAGACTACTGTGAAACAACACAGGGATGCCCGGCATTTACTAGGCACTGAGGAAACGGTCGCTGAATGAATCAAGATATGAACCAATCACTCGCTGACCCCCGTAGCCCCCCCCTCCCCTCCCCACCGCGGCCCTGTCACTCAACACCCCAGGGACGCGACCTCATTGCCCAAGGCCCCTGCGACCTCCCCATTCAGCCCATCACCAACTCCGCCCTTCCTTACTCCACCGCCAGGATCCCGAGGTCTCAGGGCAGATAACAACCGGAAGCGTCAACTCGCACCGCCCTCGGGGTCAGCAGGGCACTTCCGCTCGCCGTCGCCCCGGGAGCCCGAGCGGTGTGCACGCGCAGGAGCGGGCTTTGGGGGCGGGGGGCAACACAGCCAATGGGCAACACGGCGCCTTTCGAGGACAAAGGATTCTGACGTGGTTCCCTCTGAGGTTAGATGGAGCGACGGGAGCGTGCGAGCATTTTCCGCGACGAGTCGTACGAGAGGCTGGGGAGGCGTGTCGGGCGGCGGGAGGTGAGCGGGCTCCGCGCGGACTGTCGTGGCGATCCGAGTCCGCCGCCTCCGAGGCCGAGGCCCGCTCTCCCAGTCCGTTCTCCCGCGCGGCCGGGCCTCCTTGTTGCTGTGCTCCCTGGGGAGTTCCCGCCCCTCCATCTTCCAAAGCCACGCTCTCCTCTTTCTTTAGATCCTCAGAATAAGAAACCGGTAGTCGTGCCTGCTGCGTCCTCGGCGGCACATGGGCGCGGCCATCTTGGGCGCGGGGTGGAACCGTCGGAGCCGGGCCGTGGTCTCAGGCCAGGGGTCGGGGAGCAGGGTTCAAGCTCAGTCGGGGAAGCAGCATGGAGGAGGGGCTGGGAGTTGTGCTGCCGGGCAGGCAGCATGCACAAATGAGGAGGAAACCATGATGCCTGATTCTCCTGAAATCAGTCGAGGAACTCCGGTTTCTGGGACCTTGGGGATCCTTGGAGAATCTGGGCTTTGCCGGTTCGAAAGCACAGCATAAAGTGGGGGAGAGCTGTTTCTCTGACGATGCCAGCCAGAGGCAACATGGCCTGCTAAAAGTCCTGTAGTGCCCTTGAGGAAAGTTTTCTGTTCCCTGTCGGAGTCTGGGGAAAGAGACCAAGGGTGTGCCGTGTGCTTGTGGTACCTGTCTGGTCACCAAGCAGAACTCCTTGGGCTGGGCAAGGCAGGGTCTGGGCTCAGTACACCCAATTCCTTCTGTGCTACAGCCAACAGGTGCCAGGCACTGTTGAGAGAAGCAAGTGACAAAAGCAGTCATGGAAGCCAACATACATTTATTTACTCTTCCATCTGAACATACTGCTTTCTCCCTGTCTTTCCCTTTCGCCTCTGAGGAGGTGGTGGCATGTGTGATATTCCCAGGTTGGTTGGATGAATCATTGCCCAGATCTACAACCTGGAGGTCTCCTGGGAAGTGACTCTGTCCCAGTCTTGTGTAGAAGTCCCGGGAGAAGAGTCTGTTTTCTGTCAGGCACGTGACTGGGGACTTGCCCCCCCCCCACTGTGATTCTTTGTACCTTAAATGTTGGCCAGGTTTGGGGATGGTAACCTATTTATTTTCAGAAGAGAGGTGACCTGATAAGTTTTTCTGACACCACTGTCAGGAGGCAGGAGAAAGTTAATAGAGTTAGTATGACAGTGTCCTGAGGACAGTAGAGAAACCCCCAGCTGCAGAAAGACCTGGTCATTGGCCCTGGTCAGACGCTCCCCATATCCTGACTCTGCAGGAATGAATGCTTTCTCAAAGAGAAGGGGCTGGCGAAGGGCGTGCAGTTGTTGCTCATGCCGTGCCAGCATGTCCTAGTGTGACTTGGGCATCCAGGAACCAAGAAACATGCCAAGGTGTTCTTCCAGCCCACACTCCGCCCAGCTGTTGGGATCTACCGATCCGTAGAAGAGAAGGCTTGGCTCCACCACTTACCGGCCCTTTGGGCCTCTTGTAAGTCATAGCTAAAGATCGCACATCCCAACGGGCTGTCAGGATTGTTTAAAGGAACATCTCTAGCGCCCCCAGCCCAGAATGTGTTCTAAGGCAGGCACCTGGTAAGTGGTGGTATTACCAAAGCAAGCTTGGGTCCACTCACCCACACCCCATAAAACTTATGTACTGACACCAGGTCGTGGTGAAGGAAAGTACAGTGTGTACTGCAGGGCACCAAGCAAGGAGTCCAGGCAACTAGTGCTCAAAAGGCCTGAACTCCCCGATGGCTTTCAGGGAAGGGTTTTTAAAGACAGAGTGAGGCAGGAGGTTGTGGGATGTGTGATCAGCTGATGGCCATTCTTCTGATTGGTTGCTGGTGAGGTAATCGGGGAGTCAACCTCATCAACCTTCTGCTTCCAACCAGTCTGGGGTCTAAGTGCTTGTGGTCAGCATGCAGTTAAGGTCTTCCACCTGATGGGGATTTCAGTATCTGCAAAACAGCTCACAGGATATGGCTCCGGATATTATCTATAGCCCGTGGGGAGGAACTAAAGGTCCTTGACTTTGTTTAATGGCTAAACTGTTATTTTGTCTTGCTTGACTGTTTTCCTTTGTTTCTGCATTTTCTCACTTCTCTGATTAAATTATTCTTTGAAACTTGGGGAAGACCGAGGAGGCTAGAGTTTTTCTACAGATGAGAAGCAGGTGGAGGACATGGGAGGGGTCTGTCCCCGGAAGGCCTCTAGGGTCCTGCTTGGTTACCGTGGCAGTTTCTGCTGTCCTCTCCCCAACACTAGGGAGCGTGCTGGTGCCAGTGCTGCTCCTTCCTGCACTGTGTGCTTCCCTCCCCTTCGCCACCAACCTTGCCCAGGGTCACCACTGAAAACGTCTTTTTGTTGGTTTTTTTTGCCCAGGGCCCAGGAGTGAACCCAGGCCCTTGGCGGTGAGAGCACAGAGTCCTAACCACTAGACCGCCAGGAATTCCCTGCAAACATGTTTTTAAATGGCAATTAGGCCTCTAATTAAGTTAAAATTCATTGTAAAGTGTAACCTCAGCAGGCCCAGGTTACTCAAGCCCTTACGTTCCCAAGAAAAGCCTGTCTTGGGAAGACTGGTCCTTGCCCCACTCCTGGGAGAGCACCACAAAGAGCCTGGCGTGTTCTGCCTAGTAGGGTATTTCTGTAATCCAGGCACCTCTGTTCCATCTGACCAGGTGCTTCATGCTAATGGTGTGACGTATGGTGAGGGTCTGTTTTGTATGTCTGAGGCCCTCGGCTGTGCTGTATTAGTTTGACATCTGGGGGCTGTAGACCGAGTAGCTAAAGTGAGTGACGTGGAAGCTGCATGCCTGCATGACTGACCTCCAGTCAAATCTCTGGACCCCTAGGCATGGGTGAGCTTCCCTGACTGGCAACACTTTGCATGTGTTGTCACACATCATTTCTGGGAGAATTAAGCATTGTCCATGTGACTCCTTTGGGAGAGGACAACTGGATCTCACCACTGGTTTCCCCTGGACTTCACCCCTGCACACCTTTGGCCTTTGCTGATTTTACTTTCACTGTCATAAATCCTAACTGTGTGTATGGGACTTCCCTGGTGGTCCAGTGGTTAAGACTCCATGCTCCCAATGCAGGGGGCCTGGGTTCGATCCCTGGTCAGGGAACTAGAGCCCGCATGCCACAACTAAAGAGCCCGCGTGCCACAACTAAGGAGCCCGCATGCCGCAACTAAGACCTGGTGCAGCCAAATAAATAAATAAATAAAATTCTTTTAAAAATAATAATAATTCTGTATATAACAGCTCAGCAGGACTCACAGACTCTGAAAAGAACTAACAGCTTTTCTGAGTTCCGAGTCCTTCTAGGGAATCTTCAAGCCTGAGGGTGGTCCTGGGGAACCCGAACATACTGTTCCTGTAGATTCTGAGGTCGGTTTGTTTCAACCATCCCAGTGGGTGGACCTCATGAACACAGCGTGACTCTGCCCCCAGCAGTACACTTGCTTGGTGTTTGTGTGGAGGTTGCAGACCTGAGGAGCAGCAGCCGGAGGGCACTGCTGTGATTTTCCCGCCTCCGAGGAGCAGAGGTCCTGAGTACTTGCAGTGGGCGGCAGCTGAGGGAGCTTGCTTTCTTGCTGTGGTGCACGGTTCTGCTGAGGGTCCCTGGTACCTGCCTCTTCCTGGAAGTTTTCCCTGCAGTGACTGAGGTGACAGGTCCATCAAGCAATGTCTTGATGACGTTCTGCTCTTTGAACTGGGTGAGTTCCTGTAGGAAAGGGAAGGCCAGTTGCAAGTGTTCATCTCCTGCTGCACTGCATCGCTGTGTGTGCCACTGCCTCTGCAGATTTCCCACAGGCAGGAGAGTGTGCAGAGTGAATGGGGCTGGAATAGACAAAATGGGAATCCACCCCAGGGAACTGGTTGATGGCTCCAATATGTTGGCATGAAGCCAATCACATGACTGTCAGGTGGCACAGAGGTTAGAGCTTCAGTCTTTGGATGACTGTGTCTGTTAGTTGAGAAGTGTGTGTACCACAATAAAACCCAAAGGAGGAAGACTTCAGCTAGCTGATGACGATTCTACTTTCAAGGTCTTTCTGTTATTGAAGGATGTTGTAATAAGCCAGAGTATAATAATATGTACTGTGGACTTAGACTATGCCAGGCACTGTGCTATGTTATTTATATTCATTTGTAATTTAAAATTATTAGTAGAATCCCTCACTATTATTATACCATACCTTCCAGATTGGGAGACTGAAGCATACAGATGTCAAGTGAGTTATCCAACGCTTCACAGGTAGTAAATGAAATAAAGAGTTAAGATTAGGCGGTTTGGCTCCAGAATGCATACCCTTGACTTCTATACCATTCAGTAGTCATGAGCACATCCTCATTTAAGAAAAGGATCTGGATGGTTACATGTCTTGGTAAATTTTGTGGAGTAAGTAAGTGGCAGAACTCAAACTAGAATTTAGGTGTCCTGACTCCAGATCCCATCATTTTTCAAGGTGATTCGTCTTTTCCCCCTGTCCTCTGGAGCAGTACATCTTAGACTTGAATTTACATAGGGTTCCCCTAGGGATCTTGTTAAATTGCAACTTCTGATTCAGTAGTTCTGTTGGGGACGCTGAGTGTCTGCATTTCTCACAAGCTCCCAGGTGGTGCTAATATGCTAGTCCTCAGAACACACTTTGCGTCCAAATAAGGTTTTACGGACCCTCTGGTTTAGCAGCTATGACTTCGGCTTGGAACACACACACACACACACACACACACACACACACACACACGGAGACACAGTGATGAGGGAGTAGGATTGGGGTGCTTTCTGATCTCACTAGTGAGACCCCTCACTAATTCTCTTTTGGGGTTGAAGACTCTGAGGCCCGTGGAGGGAGAGGATGCTTCAGGGAGTTGTTAACAGGCTGAGACTGGGACCTATTCCACTTGACTTCCCAGCCAATGTGCCCCTCTCCTCCTTCCCTCCCTCTGTTGCACAGGAGCTTCTGGGGGAAGAGAATAGTAAAGGAATGGGCATTGTTCAATGATGGATTATTTAAGACTTTATAAGAACCACCAGGGTGATCTCCATTCCAGGCCTCCTTGTCTCCGTTGTACTGAACACAGGTCTCAGCTGCCCAAGAGGACCCAGCTGTACTGAGCCCAGGTCAAAAGGTCAAAAGGTCAAAATATTGCGTTGGCCAAAAAGTTTGTTTGGGTTTTTCCATAAGATGATACAGAAAAACCCGAACAAACTTTTGGGCCAACCGCAATAGCTCTCCTCATAGGTCTGCATACCCATGCAGGCACCACTCTGGGGAAAACGGACCCACAGAGGTCTCTCTGATGGTCAGACACTGTTTGTAAGCACACCCCTGTCTACAAACCCCAGGGACTACCAGTAACTAGATACATGCTACAACTCTTGTATTAGTCTGGGTAAGCCAAACTACTGGAATAATTAGATGGAAAATATAATGGCTCAGACACAACCTTTCTTGCTCACATAAGAATCAACCATGGGTAGTCCATGTTGACCGGTGGTGTTCCTCCATATAGATCGAGGCTGTCGGCATCTCTGCCCTCTTCAACATGGCTTCCCAGGGCACTCTAGTTGTCATCATTCCTGGAAGTGAGAAAGAGAATGGAGGAGCACAGGTCAGGAGCCACCACTAGCTTTCAGGATCACCATGGTACAGAAAGTCAGGAAGTTTTTTCTGAGACCCAGAGGTCAAAAAACTGCAGAAAACCATTGCTGACAGCACAGGTGTCCCATGGCCCCAGGGTGGTTGGGTGATTAGCATAGCAAGGAGTCTAGCAGGTACTGCAAAACTCACATCTGCTTACAGCAGAAATTAATACAACATTGTAAATCAACTATACTTAAATAAAATTAAAACCAAACAAAACTCACATCTGCTGAAAAATACTTGCCTACTCTTCCTGCTAGAGGAAAAGTATGGTTTCTAACTCCCTTCTCCCTTCCAGATTTCATGCAGAGAGGTCACGTTGGCAAGCAAGTCTGAGAAATGTAATCTCAATGCTTCCAGCCCCGGCAGTCCAGGAGAGGGGATGGGAATGGGAATGTCGCAGAGTGCCAACAGACAATACCTGGCACATCTTTGAAAATCCCATTAAAACTGAAAGATTTGTCTCCCTTTTCCTCCTTCCAGACTGAAGTTGATCCCTGCCGATGTCTCCAGTGTCACTCTGCAAACTGAAGCATCAACTCCTGAGGCAAGCAACAGTGGTTTGTGTCATGGAATTGTCTTCTTCTCCTGGCCCTGGACCCTATGGATATCAAGTGAGCCCTAATTTGTATTCCCCACTATCTTTGTACACACTTGTACATGTATGTTCTTATAGATATGCAGGTACATACACACAGACCCACATCTCAGACAGCAGATCCTCAAGTGCAAAGTACTGGCCTCCAAAGCCCTGAGCAGCTTCACAGTGGAGAAGCCCAAAACATTCATAGGTGTTAGGGCCAAGGAGGCTTCAGAGAGTTGGGAGAAATTCCTAGATTCTGCCCAAATGCCCCTGACCTCAGAGGCCAAGGCTGTAGTCATGGGGGCATTCGGGTGAAGAGCATCCTCCTGGGTACTGAGCTTGGAGATGGATTCCAGGATTTATTTTATATGACACCTCAGAGCATTCCTTTCAATGGAAAGAACTTTCTCCCCTTCCTGAGGGACCAGTCTACTCAGTAAAGACTCAGTGAACATGAGCAAATTATAATGAATGAAGACTCACATTTCCCAAGTTGTGTTCCTGTTGGAGGAATTCTTAAGTCACCGATTCTGACCTAGAGGAATCTTTTGCCAGAGAAAATAAAGCTAGAGAACCTAGATCAAGACTGGCAAATCTGTTGCCCTTATGCTGCCATTATATTCTACGTACACGGCAGCTATCGTTTGTCAATAATGTGAATTGGGAGATTGGGATTGACATATATACACTAATATGTATAAAATAGATAACTAATAAGAATCTGCTCTATAAAAAAATAAAATAAAATTCAAAAAAAATAATGGTACTCTTTCTGGTCAAGGTCAGACAGGCTCTTAGAATTCTTCTCAACAGTATGTTCTAGTCTACCTCTACCAATCAGAGTTGGTAATTATGTTGAAACCTATTTGCTATGTCTGCCCTAGGTCAGCATTTCACAAAATGTCTTCCATGAAACACTGGTTCTCTAGCTTATTAACAATCATGATGTGAGTAAAAGGTTCTATGATCATAAAAACTTGGGAAACATTGTTTAGATGTGTTTTTTTTTAATGGAGAGACTTCTACAACCACTAGGATACTATGTAGGTAGGATACTATATAGATCTCCCAAAAGGTCTGTAAAATACGGCATTTTCCAGGGGCTTCCCTGGTGATGCAGTGGTTGAGAGTCCGCCTGCCGATGCAAGGGACGTGGGTTCATGCCCCGGTCCGGGAAGATCCCACATGCCATGGAGCGGCTGGACCCGTGAGCCATGGCTGCTGAGCCTGTGCGTCCGGAGCCTGTGCTCCGCAACGGGAGAGGCCACAACAGTGAGAGGCCCACGTACCGCAAAAAAAAAAAAAAAAAAAAAAAAAAAAAGGTGAAAAAAAAGGTAAAAAAATAATACAGCATTTTCCAAATGTATTTCACCATAGAACTCTTTCCAAAGAGCGTGTTGGGAGACAAAAAGGATTATACGTGGAATAATAAGAGGCTTTCTCTGGGTGGCCTGACAGTGGGCTAGGCGGGACCAGTGGCTCCTCCTCCCCCAGATAGAGTGAGGGGCTGCTCATGATCTCAACTTCCCACAAGGTTGCTGGGCAGCTGTCATTTTCAGCATTCCTCTGAACATCTGGCACCTGAGCTCAAATACTTTTCCTCTGCTTACAATGGCACTTTCATGCTCATGCTGTGAAAAGGAAGATTGTCAGGGGTGGCCCTGGTCCAGCTGCACCCAACCCAAGCATGTCTCTCTACAGGATAACGAGAGAATGTGAGACTTGTGCTTTGTGCTGATCCATGTGTCTGTGACCCAGCCTGCCTCAATGATGCTTGCTGGTGATTGAGCCCTTTGCCTGACAGTGGTACCTAATGTGGAGTGAACATGGCAGAAAAGTTGAACTGTTTCACTTGAGGGGTGGGAAGCATCCTCTCTGGGGTTGAGGACAAATCACCAGTAGTGCTAATGATTGAATGGCCTCATTTTCTGTGGGCCACAAATGCCCCTGAACTGGCAGGCCATGTGAACTTATGGCCTTATGATTGTATGGCCACAATGTCTATAGGTCCCAGAAACACTGCTGAATGGGCAGTTCATTTGCTTCTTGGTGGCTAGTCACTGTGTAGTTAAAATGTCTAGGGGCCACAGATGCACACCTGAATGGGCAGATAATTTGGCTGTGTCACTATGAAAAATTGAGGCTGAGAGACAAGGCTGCCCATTGTTAGATCTCTCGTTTACTCTACTTTTGAGCTTCTTTTTTTTTTTTTCTTTATTTTGCAGTACACTGGGCTCTCACTGTTGTGGCCTGTCCCGTTGCGGAGCACAGGCTCCGGACGCACAGGCTCAGTGGCCATGGCTCACAGGCCCAGCCGCTCCGCAGCATGTGGGATCTTCCCGGACCAGGACACGAACCCGTGTCCCCTGCATCGGCAGGCAGACTGTCAATCACTGTGCCACCAGGGAAGCCCTACTTTTGAGCTTTAAAGATGAAAAGAAAGGGACAAGAGAGGGCCCCTCAAATCCAGACACCACTGTGGCAGCTGATGCAGCCCAACCCCTCAGATTTTATCATCATTCAGTGTACCAGATAGAGGACTTTTGGAGAAAGTCAGGTGCGTGTAAAAATGTGACACTTCATGGAAATAGTAAGGCTTCCCCCAAGACTGGTACCATGAAGGGCTGAAGGAATCTGAGAGATTGGATAATTTGCCTAGATGAATCAATTAACTTTTTTGTTTTTAATTTTTGGCTGTGCCACATGGCATTCGGAATCTTAGTTCCCCGACCAGGGATCGAACCCATGTCCCCTACACTGGAAGCAGAGTCCCAACCACTGCACCACCAGGGAAGTCCCTTGATTAACTTTTATCATTCCATTTCCCTTCTATTGCCCTGTTAGTTTTGCAGTCTTTAATTATTCTTTTTTCTTTTTTTTTTTGCTGTACGCGGGCCTCTCACTGTTGTGGCCTCTCCCATTGTGGAGCACAGGCTCCGGACGCGCAGGCTCAGTGGCCATGGCTCACGGGCCCAGCCGCTCTGCGGCATGTGGGATCTTCCCGGACCGGGGCACGAACCCATGTCCCCTGCATCGGCAGTCGGACTCTCATCCACTGCGCCACCAGGGAAACCCCCTAATTATTATTTTAGTGGTTACTCTAGAGATTATGACATACATGCCTCAATTTATGTCTTCTGTAGATTAATACTTTTACTGCTTCTTCCACAATTCAATGATAGAAAATATTTTAGGTCAATCCCCTCTTATCATTTATACTATTGTTGACCTGAATTTTAATTCTACATATATTTTAAGTCTCTCTATGCCTTATTATAATTGCTTAATACAGTCAGTGTTCATATAGTTTTATCCACATATTTACTCTTTATTCTTCATAACGCTTTCACTTTTTATTTTTTAAGCATCATTATTTCCTAACTTTAAGAAATCCCTTTAGTGTTTATTTTAGTGTAGGTCTGCTGGCAATTAATTATATCAGTTTTGGTTTTTCTGAAATCAACTTTATTTCATCTTCGTTTAAAAGGATATTTTCCTTGAGAATAGAATTCTAAGTTAGCAGTTATTTTATTTCAGCACTTTAAAGATATCATTTCATTGTAGTTGTTGAAAAGTCAGTTGCCGTTCTTACTGGGTCTCCTTTGAATGTAATGTGCCTTTTTTCTCTGGCTGCAATTAGATTTTCCTTTTTTCTCTTTTGTTTTCAGCAGTTTGACTATGATGTGCCTAGTTATGATTTCCTTTGTATTCATTCTGTTTGAGATTAGTAGAGCTTTTTGAGTCAGTGGCTTGATATCATTTGTCAATTCTGGTATCTTTTCAATCTGGTATTCCTTCCAATTAAACATATATTGAACCTTTACACCATGTTCCATGTCTCTTACACTCTTCCCATTATTTTTCGTTCCTTTTTTTCATAATGCTCCAGCCTGAATAGTCTCTGCTAACTCATTTCCAGTTCACTAAACTTCTATTATGCTATATCTAACATCTACTTAGTGCTTAATTTAAGCTGTGTTTTTTAGTTCTAGAATCCCCATGTGATTCTTTCTAATGTCAATAATTTTGTCACCTAATTTCATTTTATTTTTATGTGGACCATTTTAAAAGTTTTTATTGTATTTGTTACAATATTGCTTCTGTTTTATGTTTTGGTTGTTTTGGCTGCGAGGCATGTGGGATCTTAGCTCCCTAACCAGGGATCAAACCTACACCCCCTGCTTTGGAAGGTGAAGTCTTAACCACTGGACCGCTGGAGAAGTCCCTGTCACCTAATTTCTTGAACATAGTAATCATAGTTTTTTTTTTAAGTTGTGTCTGATAACTCAAATATTTGGATCACTATTGGGTTTATTTATATCACCTGTTTTATCTTGGTTTCCTTCATCTGATTCATGGCATGCCTGTGATATTTTTTTGTTGTTGAATGCCAGAAATTGTATATGAAGTGTTTTAAAAAATTTCTCTGGATAATGTTTCATCCTCTAGAAATAATTTACTTTTCTTCTGGGGGCCAGATATAGTAGAAGCAGATAACCTTGGTCCATCAAGGATTAAGATGAGGGCTTCCCTGGTGGCACAGTGGTTAAGAATCTGCCTGCCAATGCAGGGGACACGGGTTTGAGCCCTGGTCTGGGAAGATCCCACATGCTGTGGAGCGACTAAGCCCGTGTGCCACAACTACTGAGCCTACACTCTAGACCCCGCGAGCCACAACTACTGAGCCCACGTGCCACAACTACTGATGCCCATGCTCCTAGAGCCCGTGCTTCAGCAACAAGTGAAGCCACTGCAATGAGGAGCCCACGCACCTCAACGAAGAGTAGCCCCTGCTCGCCGCAACTAGAGAAAGCCCGTACGAAGCAATGAAGAACCAATGCAGCCAAAAATAAATTAATAAATAAATAAATTTTAGAAAAGGATTAAGATGATCTGAGAATCTATTTCATCTTCATGAGGACTGATGTATAACTGGTTTGCCTCTCCTAGGACAAAGCCATTCAGGATTTTTACCTGAAAGCCTGGTAGACCCTGATCTCTAGTTTTCTAGTTTTTGTCTCTATTACTATGAGACTTCCAAAAGCTCTGCTTAAGTTTTTAGCTTTTTAGTTGCTGCTTTCTGCTTGACTTCATGACATCTTGTCTTGTGTAGTTTAGAAATTGAACTGTGCTCACAATTTGGAGCTCAGTTTTCTGTGGTTTCTTTTTTTTTTGTTGGATCTTGACCTTCAAGTCTTGGCTGCCTTAATAACAAGCAGTAAATCCAATTTTTGTGCCCTACTTCATGAGACTTCTCAAAGCTATGAATCGCTATTTTCTGCTCTTCACCTTGGCTCTTCACCTTGGCTCCACACAGCTTAGGAACTGACAAATGCCTCAAGGGAAAAAGAAGCAACTCACCTCAGTGTGTTTCCCTTTACTTAATCATCTAGACCTCTCTAATGCTGGTTTCCTTGCTTTATCTCTGATGCCTTTAAAAAGCTGTGATCTTTTGGTGTTTTGTCTAGTTTTCTATCAGCCAAAGAATTGGTATGAGAGAAGATAACCTGTCACATTTGGAAGAAAAAAATCCTTGCTATAGAATTTCTATAGATATCAGTTACCAGTTGAAGAAAGATTCCTTCTATCCCTGGTTTGCAAAGAGGCTTTAATATGAATGGATGTTACATTTATTAAATGCCTTCTCTGTATCTATTGAGATGTGATTTTTCTTCTTTATTCTATCATTATAACATTGCATTCATTGATTTATGAATATTACATTCCCAGAATAAACCCAGTTTACTAATGACCTATTATCTTTTAATATATTTATGGAGTTAATGTACTAATGTTTCATTTAGAATGTCATGAAAAAGATTGAACTGAATTTTCCTTTTTTGTAATGTTCTTGTCAGCTTTTGGATCAAAGTAATGCTGACCTCATAAAATGAGATGGAAAAGGTGCCCTTCATTCTTCTCTTTGAAAGAGTTCCTTTTCTTTTTGTTTTGTTTTGTTTTGTTTTTGCGGTACGCGGGCCTCTCACTGTTGTGGCCTCTCCCGTTGTGGAGCACAGGCGCCGGACGTGCAGGCTCAGCGGCCATGGCTCACGGGCCCAGCCACTCCGCGGCATGTGGGATCTTCCCGGACCGGGGCACGAACCCGTGTCCCCTGCATCAGCAGGTGGACTCTCAACCACTGCACCACTAGGGAAGCCCTGAAAGAGTTTCTTTTCTTTGGAAGAGCTTGTGTAATATTGGTGTTCGTTCTTCCTTAGCTCCCTGATAAAATTTGTCAAGTAAGCCATGTGAACCTTGAGTTTTCTGTATGGAAAAGTTTTAAATTATGGATTAAATGTTTATAAATAGATGCAGGAAAATTTAGATTCTCTACTCATGTGTCAGTTTGTTACAGTATTTCCTTAGAATTTAGCTCATTGCATCTCAGTTTCATATTTTTAGTAAAAGCTTTTCATAATCTTTTCTAATGACCTTTTTAGTGTCTGTAAGATCTGTGGTGATATTCTCTTTTTCATTCCTGATATTAATTTATTTGTGACCTCCCACCTTAATCCAGTCAGGTATTGAGCTAATTTAAGTCCAAGCTTCATTCCTAGGAATGATCTATTTCAGTTCACACTTATTCCAGTTAAAATCTTGGAGTGTTTATAAAGACCTCTCTGCATTGGCATGCCCTGAACTTTCAACGACCACGAGAGTGCTGAAATCTCTGAGTTGCAGCTGTCACTTGTAGAATGTGCAGAATGGTGATCACTTTGAGAGGAAAGCCAGCCGTTCTTGGCTTCCTTCTACTTCTGGGTCTTAGCTGTACAAAGTCTTAATGCCTATGATTCTATGATGCCTTCAAACAGTTGTTTTTATATTTTCCCCATGTTTTCTAGTTGTTTTCCCTGGGATAGTTGGTCTAAAACAAGTAATTCATCTTTTGCTAGAATTTTTTCTTACATGATGTTAATATTATACCTCAGTTATATTGAGAAAACTAAATAAAAATTCTTCTCCAGTGAACAAGGATCACATTTTTTATAGCTTATCTTGTCTTCAGATACACATACTAAATATAAGTACTTTGAGGTCTTTTTGTTCAAAGGAATCCTTTTTTACATGAATCAAGCTTTGTCACACTTTGTCAAAGTTTTACCTAACGGAATTATCTAGTGGGAAGAATGTTGGCTTTAGTGCAGATACCACAAGAGGTACTTTCAACATCCATTCTTGACTCCTTCTAACTTTCCCTCCTTTTAACAGTTATTGGAAGTTAAGAAATAAAACCCCTCAGTTTTCTCACCTACCTTATATTGAGTTGGACTCGTGACAGTTCTGTCCAATAATGATTAAGTGGAATTATATGGAGAGGGCATCTTTCTCAAATTAAAAAAAACAAAGCCTGGAAAGGAGAAAACTTTTTTACCATTAACCTCTTTATCTTTGCTTATTTTTGCCTAGAATATAGATAATATCTGGTAGGAGCCCAGTCATTTGTAAGAACAAGAAAAGAAACATGAGAACAAACTAAGAAGTGGTTAAATAGTAACAGTCTGGGTCCCTGACAGGATTATTGAGCCATTGCATCAGTCCCAGACTGGCTATCATCAGACTCCTTATTAGAGGAGCTAACTAAACATCTTGTTTTTCCCAGGCCATTGTGAGTCAACTTCCCGTTATTTGCAGCTGAAAATATTTCTAACTAATAGAGACTGAGATTCAGGAGAACTTGGTTCTAATTCTAATGTGACCACAGTGAAATGTCTATGCAAAAGTAAATTGTATTTCTGTACACCAGCAAAAAGACATTTAGAAAATGAAATTAAAAGAAAACATTTTAGGGCTTCCCTGGTGGCGCAGTGGTTGAGAGTCCGCCTGCCGGTGCAGGGGACACGGGTTCGTGCCCCGGTCTGGGAAGATCCCACATGCCGCGGAGCGGCTGGGCCCGTGAGCCATGGCCGCTGAGCCTGCGCGTCCGCAGCCTGTGCTCCGCAACGGGAGAGGCCACAACAGTGAGAGGCCCGCGTACCGCAAAAAAAAAAAAAAAAAAAAAAAGAAAACATTTTATCCCTAGTGCCCAGATCTTGATCTCTAACCACCATTCCCACTAAAAGGGAACCAGAGATTTTTAGAGAAATATCTGATTCTGGGTCTGGACCTAGAAGAATACATGATGAGCATAGGTTATCTTCTTGTGCTAGAAAAGACACACTTAAAGATTAATGTCTAGGGCTTCCCTGGTGGCGCAGTGGTTGAGCGTCCGCCTGCCAATGCCGGGGACACGGGTTCGTGCCCCGGTCCGGGAAGATCCCACATGCCGCGGAGCGGCTAGGCCCGTGAGCCATGGCCGCTGAGCCTGCGCGTCCGGAGCCTGTGCTCTGCAACAGGAGAGGCCACAGCAGTGAGAGGCCCACGTACCGCAAAATAAATAAATAAATAAAAGATTAATGTCTAAAGGACATAGGAGTCATCATGAAGGGCCTTCACTGGCCACATTTGATCATTTGAGCACAAAGACGAAAATGGCTGCAGTTTGTTGTAATACATTAAATAAATACAAAACCATGAGTTCATACTGATACTCCAAAAACAGTCAAATGAAAAAAGATGAAAGAAAAAGAGAAGAAAGCTCTTTGTCATAGTCTTAGAATGAGTTCTGGGTTAACAAAAATGGAAAGTTACATACAGAAGGTTTGTTGGGGAGAAACATCTGTAAGAGGTTGAGGGAGATAGGATTGGACAGAGGGAGAATTTACCCTCAATGCAGTTGCAACTGAGGCCTCAGTCTTACAGGGAGCTCTGGAGCTGGGATGGCCCTTCAGAGTTGTCCCAAATGGAAGGCTGGACCTTTGTGTTCCTGCATAAGACACTCATTTAATACTGCCTGCTCCCTGAGCAGCGGTGGGGAAGTGAGGGCATAACTTTGAGTGAGGCAGTTGCCTGTAGCTGAGGGCAGTTCCCAATGAGAGAGATAGCTATGAGGTCAGTAGCTGATTTTCCCAGAAACTGGGGGATAATGTATTGGCCCCAAAAAAGAGATTTGAGTGGAGCAACACAGTATTCACTACAGCAATTATTTATAGAAGAATGCCACCCAATAAATAGAGAAAGAATTAGATAATTGATTCAGGTAAGGAACCTCAAGAGATGTTACCTTAGTCAGCTTAAGCTGTTAAAACAAAATGCCATAAACTGAGTGGCTTATCAACAACTGAACTTTATTTTTCACAGTTCTGGAGGCTGGAAATTGGAGCTCATGGTGCCAGTATGGTTGGGTTCTTGGTGAGGGCCCACTTCTGGGTTGTAGCTAGCTGAACTTCTTGTTGTATCCTCACATGGTGGAAAAGGAGCAAGCTAGCCCTCTGGTCTCTTCTTACTAGGGCAGCAATCCCATTCATGAGGCTCCACCCTCCTGACCTAATCAACTTCCAAAGGCCCCACCTCCTAACACTATCACATTGAGGGTTAGGATTTCAACATATGGATTTGGGGGGGACACATTCAGTCCGTAGCAGATGTTAAATGCATTTGATAAAAGGTTGTTTGAACAAGATGCTCACGTAGAACCAAAATGTTACTCTACAAATTATTTGCTAATTGCATCCTTAATAGGGGGTTGCATAGTAGCACCTATGAAATATTCTTGGCGGTTATTAAGTATTTGTGTTAAAAATGCTTAACCTGGGCTTCCCTGGTGGTGCAGTGGTTAAGAATCCGCCTGCCAATGCAAGGGACACGGGTTCGAGCCCTGGTCCGGGAAGATCCCACATGCTGCGGAACCACTAAGCCCATGTGCCACAACTACTGAGGCTGCGCTCTAGAGCCCATGAGCCACAACTACTGAGCCCACATGCCACAACTACTGAAGCCCGCGCACCTAGAGCCCGTGCTCCGCAACAAGAGAAGCCACCGCAACGAGAAGTCCGCACACCGCAATGAAGAGTAGCCCCCGCTTGCTGCAACTAGAGAAAGCCTGTGCACAGCAACAAAGACCCAATGCAGCCAAAAATAAATAAAATTTTAAAAAAATGCTTAACCTAAAACTGATCAAACTTCTATACCTAACTTCAAGTCTGTAGAAAATACAGGAGAGAAAAGAAAAGTTGAGATGAGATCATAGGAAACAATCAGATGACACGGAACATGGGACATTCTACAAGTCAACTAGCACTGTTTCTTCAAAAGTCAGTATTAGGCTAACAGGTCATGGCAAGGTGATGATGGTGTAGATTTGATTTCTCTAAATACTGTCTTAAAAATAGAACCATTATGATAGCAAAAGAAAAGCTTCACAGACTACATTTTGAACAAAACAAGGTGACAAGCATCCCCAGGAACCTTATAATGCAAATGAGTGAAACCAAGACATTAATAACAGCAAGATCTTTGCACAGGTTTAGCAGTACGGAAGAGTACCAGAGGGATATAGGGTCATTCTGATGGTCCATGATCCCAAGAGCACTGAATTCCTCAGTGTTTACTCCTCAGCTCACTTACTTACTGCCTCAGTTTCTACCACAGGGGTTACCCCTACCCCTAGTGTCCTCACCTGACACACTGTCCACTTGGGTCAAGACCCTTTAAGATTCTTCCAGCTGGATGCCTTCTGTGGCATCCACTTGGCCCCTGGGAAAACCCAAACACGCTCACTCCACCAAACTCTGGACATGCAAACTGTCTTCACCACTGCTCTTTCTTCATCTTGCCATTTCAGGCTGCTATACCAGCCTCTGCTCTACAAGTTCATCTAGGTGGGAGAAGTCATCAGTCATTATCTTCACCAACACTCCAAAGTCCTGAGGACAAGCTTTACCAACAACTCTCTCAAGTTGCACCCAAGAGACAGGATTGGTCTCTGAATTTCTGCAGCTCAGCAGCTGGGGAGGAAACAGATGTCAGCCTCCCCATCTGAAAGGCAACCTCCATTATTCTGAGTTATCTTGGGACTCCCCTTTTTAACTTGAGGTGGTGGTGGTGAGATCCAAAAGAAAGCAGCAAAGTAATCTCTAAAGCAAGATTTCCTTTCAAAAAATACTTTTAAAAAATAAATATCCAACCTACTCTCACAAAGGTTGAAGGAAAATGATGGACTGATGACCCAAGAACTTGGCCACCTTACAGTTAAATTTTCCAGAGTATGTCTAGACACCACATAAGAGAATGAATCTTCCAGAAATTAATAGATATAAATAAAATATTTGTACTCTTCCCATTTTATCTTTGTACCTGCCTGTAGGATGGGACACCTAGTATTTTGTAAAGCCAAAATAACCTTATTTTTAATTTTTAAAAAAATTTAATATTTTTTTAACATCTTTATTGGAGTATAATTGCTTTACAATGGTGTGTTAGTTTCTGCTTTATAAAAAAGAGAACCAGCTATACATATACATATATCCCCATATCTCCTCCCTCTTGCATCTCCCTCCCACCCTCCCTATCCCACCCTCTAGGTGGTCACAAAGCACCCAGCTGATCTCTCTGTGCTATGCGGCTGCTTCCCACTAGCTATCTATTTTACATTTGGTAGTGTATATAAGTCCATGCCACTCTCTCACTTTGTCCCAGCTTACCCTTGCCCCTCCCCATGTCCTCAAGTCCATTCTCTACGTCTGCGTCTTTATTCCTGTCCTGCCCCTAGGTTCTTCATAACCAGATGGTTCTTCATAACCATTCCTGTCCTGCCCCTAGGTTCTTCATAACCAGATTCCATATATATGTGTTAGCATACGGTATTTGTTTTTCTCTTTCTGACTTACTTCACTCTGTATGACAGACTCTAGGTCGATCCACCTCACTACAAATAACTCAATTTCGTTTCTTTTTATGGCTGAGTAATATTCCATTGTATATATGTGCCACATCTTCTTTATCCATTCATCTGTTGATAGACACTTAGGTTGCTTCCATGTCCTGGCTATTGTAAATAGAGCTGCAGTGAACATTGTGGTACATGATGCTTTTTGAATTATGGTTTTCTCAGGGAATATGCCCAGTAGTGGGATTGTGGGGTCGTATGGTAGTTCTATTTTTAGTTTTTTAAGGAACCTCCATACTGTTCTCCATAGTGGCTGTATCAATTTACACTCCCACCAACAGTGCAAGAGGGTTCCATTTTCTGCACACCCTCTCCAGCATTTATTGTTTGTAGATGTTTTGGTGATGGCCATTCTGACTGGTGTGAGGTGATATCTCACTGTAGTTTTGATTTGCATTTCTCTAATGATTCGTGATATTGAGCATCCTTTCATGTGTTCGTTGGCAATCTGTATGTCTTCTTTTGCGAAATGTCTGTTTAGGTCTTCTGCCCATTTTTGGATTGGGTTGTTTGTTTTTTTGATATTGAGCTGCATGAGCTGCTTGTAAATTTTGGAGATTAATCCTTTGTCAGTTGCTTCATTTGCAAATATTTTCTCCCATTCTGAGGGTTATCTTTTCATCTTGTTTATGGTTTCCTTTGCTGTGCAAAAGCTTTTAAGATTCATTACCTCACATTTGTTTATTTCCATTTCTCTAGGAGGTGGGTCAAAAAGGATCTTGCTGTGATTTATGTCATAGAGTGTTTTGCCTATGTTTTCCTCTAAGAGTTTTATACTGTCTGGCCTTACATTTAGGTCTTTAAGCCATTTTGAGCTTATTTTTGTGTATGGTGTTAGGGAGTGTTCTAATCTCATTCTTTTACATGTAGCTGTCCAGTTTTCCTAGCAGCACTTACTGAAGAGGAGGTCTTTTCACCATTGTATATTTTTGCCTCCTTTATCAAAACTAAGGTGACCATATGTGCGTGGGTTTATCTCTGGGCTTTCTATCCTGTTCCATTGATCTATATTTCTGTTTTTGTGCCAGTATCATACTGTCTTGATTACTATAGCTTTGTAGTGTAGTCTGAAGTCAGGGAGCCTGCTTCCTTCAGCTCCATTTTTCTTTCTCAAGATTGCTTTGGCTATTGTGGGTCTTCTGTGTTTCCATACAAATTGTGAAATTTTTTGTTCTAGTTCTGTGAAAAATGCCATTGGTAGTTTGATAGAGTTTGCACTGAATCTGTAGTTTGCTTAGGGTAGTATAGTCACTTTTACAATGTTTATTCTTCGAATCCAAGAGCATGATTTATCTCTCCATCTGTTTGCATCATCTTTAATTTCTTTCATCAGTGTCTTATAATTTTCTGCATGTAGGTCTTTTGTCTCCTTAGGTAGGTTTATCCCTAGGTATTTTATTCTTCTTTGTTGCAGTGGTAAATGGGAGTGTTTCCTTAATTTCTCTTTCAGATTTTTCATCATTAGTGTATAGGAATGCAAAATATTTCTGTGCGTTAATTTTGTGTCCTTCTACTTTACCAAATTCATTGATTAGCTCTAGTAGTTTTCTGGTAGCGTCTTTAGGATTCTGTATGTATAGTATCATGTCATCTGCAAACAGTGACAGCTTTACTTCTTTTCTGATTTGGATTCCTTTTATTTCTTTTTTTTCTCTGATTGCTGTGTCTAAAACTTCCAAAACTATGTTGAATAATAGTGGTGAGAGTGGGCAACCTTGTCTTGTTGCTGGTCTTAGAGGAAATGGTTTCAGTTTTTCACCATGGAGAACGATCTTGGCTGTGCGTTTGTCAAATATGGCCTTTATTATGTTGAGATAAGTTCCCTGTATGCCTATTTCTGGAGGGTTTTTATCATAAATTGGTGCTGAATTTTGTCGAAAGCTTTTCCTTCATCTTTTGAGATGATCGTATGGTTTTTCTCCTTCGATTTGTTAATATGGTGTATCACATTGATTGACTTGCGTATAGTGAAGAGTCCTTGCATTCCTGGGATAAACCCCACTTGATCATGGTGTATGATCCTTTTAATGTGCTGTTGGATTCTGTTTGCTAGTATTTTGTTGAGGATTTTTGCATCTATGTTCATCAGTGATATTGGCCTATAGATTTCTTTCTTTGTGACATCTTTGTTTGGTTTTGGTATCAGGGTGATGGTGGCCTCGTAGAATGAGTTTGGGAGTGTTCCTCCCTCTGCTATATTTTGGAAGAGTTTGAGAAGGATAGATGTTAGCCCTTCTCTAAATGTTTGATAGAATTTGCCTGAGAAGCCATCTGGTCCTGGGCTTTTGTTTGTTGGAAGATTTTTAATCACAGTTTCAATTTCAGTGCTTGTGATTGGTCTGTTCATATTTTCTACTTCTTTCTGATTCAGTCTTGGCAGGTTGTGCTTTTCTAAGAATTTGTCCATTTCTTCCAGGTTGTCCATTATATTGGCATATAGTTGCTTGTAGTAATCTCTCATGATCCTTTGTATTTCTGCAGTGTCAGTTGTTACTTCTCCTTTTTCATTTTTAATTCTATTGATTTGAGTCTTCTCCCTTTTTTTTCATGATGAGTTTGGCTAATGTTTTCTCAGTTTTTAAAATTTTCTCAAAGAACCAGCTTTTAGTTTTATTGATCTTTGCTATTGTTTTCTTCATTTCTTTTTCATTTATTTCTGATCTGATCTTTATGATTTCTTTCCTTCTTCTAACTTTGGGGATTTGTTTTGTTCTTCTTTCTCTAATTGCTCTAGGTGTAAGGTTAGGTTGTTTATTTGAGATGTTTCTTGTTTCTTGAGGTAGGATTGTATTGCTATAAACTTCCCTCTTAGAACTGCTTTTGCTGCATCCCATAGGTTTTGGGTCATCGTGTTTTCATTGTTATTTGTTTCTAGGTATTTTTTTATTTCTTCAGTGATCTCATGGTTATTAAGTAGTGTATTGTTTAGCCTCCATGTGTTTGTAATTTTTACAAATTTTTTCCAATAATTGATATCTAGTCTCATAGCATTGTGGTTGGAAAAGATACTTGATACGATTTCAGTTTTCTTAAATTACCAAGGCTTGATTTGTGACCCAAGATATGATCCTTCCTGGCAAATGTTTGATGAGCAATTGACATGAAAGTGTATTCTGTTGTTTTTGAATGGAATGTCCTATAAATATCAGTTAAGTCCATCTTGTTTAAAGTATTGTTTAAAGCTTGTGTTTCCTTATTTATTTTCATTTTGGATGATCTGTCCATTGGTGAAAGTGGGGTGTTAATATCCCCTACTATGATTGTGTTACTGTTGATTTCCCCTCTTACGACGGTTAGCATTTGCCTTATGTGTTGAAGTGCTCCTTTATTGGGTGCATAAATATTTACAATTGTTAGTCCTTTTTCATGGATTGATCCCTTGATCATTATGTAGTGTCCTTCTTTGTCTCTTGTACTAATCTTTACTTTAAAGTCTATTTTGTCTGATATGAGAATTGCTACTCCAGCTTCTTCTGATTTCCATTTGCATGGAATATCTTTTCCGTCCCTTCACTTTCAGTCTGTATGTATCCCTAGGTCTGAAGTGGGTCTCTTGTAGACAGCATTTATATGGGTTTTGTTTTTGTATCCATTCAGCCAGTCTATGTCTTTTGGTTGGAGCATTTAATCCATTTACATTTAAGGTAATTATCAATATGTATGTTCCTATTACCATTTTCTTAATTGTTTTGGGTTTTTATTGTAGGTCTTTTCCTTCTCTTGTGTTTCCTGCCTAGAGAAGTTCCTTTAGCATTTGTTGTAAAACTGGTTTGGTGGTGCTGAATTCTCTGAACTTTGCTTGTCTGTAAAGGTCTTAATTTCTCCATCAAATCTGAATGAGATCCTTGCTGGATAGAGTAATCTTGGTTGTAGGTTTTTCCCTTTCATCACTTTAAATGTGTCCTGACACACCGTTCTGGCTTTCAGAGTTTCTACTGAAAGATCAGCTGTTAACCTTATGGGGATTCCCTTGTGTGTTATTTGTTTTTTTTCCCTTGCTGCTTTTAATATTTTCTCTTTGTATTTAATTTTTGATAGTTTGATTAATATGTGTCTTGGTGTGTTTCTCCTTAGATTTATCCTGTATGGGACTCTCTGCACCTCCTGGACTTAATTAACTATTTCCTTTTACATATTAGGGAAGTTTTCAATTATAATGTCTTCAAATATTTTCTCAGTCACTTTCTTTTTCTCTTCTTCTTCTGGGACCCCTATAATTCGAATGTTGGTGTGTTTAATTTTGTCCCAGAGGTCTCTGAGACTGTCCTCAATTCTTTTCATTCTTTTTCTTTATTCTGCTCTGCAGTAGTTATTTCCACTATTTTATCTTCCAGTCACTTATCCGTTCTTCTGCCTCAGTTATTCTGCTACTGATTCCTTGTAGAGAATTTTTAACTCATTTATTGTTTTGTTCATCATTGTTTGTTTGCTCTTAAGTTCTTCTAGGTCCTTGTTAAACGTTTCTTGTATTTTGTCCATTCTATTTCCTAGATTTGGATCACCTTTACTATCATTACTCTGAAATATTTTTCAGGTAGACTGCCTATTTCCTCTTCATTTGTTTGGTCTGGTGGGTTTATACCTTGCTCCTTCATCTTCTGTGTGTTTTTTTGTCTTCTCATTTTGCTTATCTTACTGTGTTTGGGGTCTCCTTTCGCAGCCTGCAGATTCGTAGTTCCCGTTGTTTTTGGTGTCTGCCCCCAGTGGCTAAGGTTGGTTCAGTGGGTTGTGTAGGCTTCCTGGTGGAGGGAACTAGTGCCTGTGTTCTGGTGGATGAGCCTGGATCTTGAATTTCTGGTGGGCAGGACCCTGTCCAGTGGTGTGTTTTGGGGTGTCTGTGACCTTATTATGATTTTAGGCAGCCTCTTTGCTAATAAGTGGGGTTGTGTTCCTGTCTTGCTACTTTTTTGGCATATGGTGTCCAGCACTGTAGCTTGCTGTTCGTTGAGTGGAGCTGGGTCTTAGCATTGAGATGGAGATCTCTGGGAGAGCTTTCGCTGTTTGATATTATGTGGAGCTAGGAGTTCTCTGGTGGACCAATGTCCTGAACTCGGCTATTCCACATCAGAGGCACAGGCCTGACACCCGGTCAGAGCACCAAGACTTTGTCAGCCACACGGCTCAGAAGAAAAAGGAGAAAAAAAGAAAGGAAGAAAGAAAAAATAAAATAAAGTTATTAAATTTAAAAATAAAAAATAATTTTTAAATATGAAAAAAATTTAAAAGTAATAAAAAAAGAAGAAAAAAAAGAAGGAAAGAAGAGAGCATTCAAGCCAAATAACAAATCCACCAATGAAAAGCACCAAAAACTGTACTAGAAAACAAAAACAACAACAACAAAATAATGGGCAGGCAGAACCCTGGGACAAATGGTAAAAGCAAAGCTATACAGACAAAATCACACGAAGAGGCATACCCATACACACTCACAAAAAGAGAAAAAGGAAATACGTATATATATATTGTTGCTCCCAAAATCCACCGCCTCAATTTTGGGATGATTCATTATCTATTCAGATATTCCAGAGATGCAGGGTACATCAAGTTGATTGTGGAGATTTAATTCACTTCTCCTGAGGCTGCTAGGAGAGATTTCCCTTTCTCTTCTTTGTTTGCACACTTCCTGGGGTTCAGCTTTGGATTTGGCCACGACTCTGCGTGTAGGTCGCCTGAGGGTGTCTGTTCTTCGCTCAGACAGAACGGGGTTAAAGTAGCAGCTGATTACGGGGCTCTGGCTCACTCCAGCCAGGGGAAGAGAGGGCCATGGAATGTGTGGTGAGCCTGTGGTGGCAGAGGCCATCATGACCATTGCAACAGCGTGCTGTGTGTTCTCCTGGGGAAGTTGTCCCTGGATCATGGGACCCTGACCGTGGTGGGCTGCACAGGCTCCTGGGAGGGAAGGTGTGGATAGTGACCTGTGCTTGCACACAGGCTTCTTGGTGGCTGCAGCAGCAGCCTTAGTGTTTCATGCCCATCTCTGGTGTCTGTGCTGATAGCCACAGCTCACGCCCATCTCTGGAGATTGTTTATGCAGTACTCTGAATCTCCTCTCCTCGCGTACCCTGAAACAATGGTCTCTTGCCTCTAAGGCAGTTTCAGACTTTTTCCTGGACTCCCTCCCAGCTGGCTGTGGCAGCACTAGCCCATTCAGGCTGTGTTCATGCATCAACCCCAGTCCTCTCCCTGAGATCTGACCACTGAAGAAGCCAGAGCCTCAGCTCCCAGCCCCCACCCGTCCCAGCCAGCGGGCGAGCAGACAAGCCTCTCAGGCTGGTGAGTGCTGGTCTGGCACCAGTCCTCTGTGCGGAATCTCTCCGCTTTGCTCTCTGCACCCCTGTTGCTGTGCTCTCCTCTGTGGCTCTGAAGCTTCCCTCCGCCACACCCATCTCCGCCAGTGAAGGGGCTTCCTAGTGTGTGGAAACTTTTCCTCCTTCACAGCTCCCTCCCAGTGGTGCAGGTTCCATCCCTATTCTTTTGTCTCTGTTTTGTCTTTTTTCTTTTGCCTACCCAGGCACGTGGGGAGTTTCTTGCCTTTTGGGAAGTCTGAGGTCTTCTGCCAGCGTTCAGTAGGTGTTCTGTAGGAGTTGTTCCACATATAGATGTATTTCTGATGTATTTGTGGGAAGGAAGGTGATCTCCAAGTCTTACTCCTCTGCCATCTTGAAGGTCTCTCCAATAACCTTATTTTTATAGACAGATGTGTTTTTCTAGAAATAATACATATAGTCCTTCAGGCTGACAGGAAATGACACTAGGTGGTAACTCTAATTCACCTAGAAAAATTAAAAGTTCCAGTAAAAGATAAAATGTAGGTAAATATAAAATGCTATATATATTTAAAACATTTTCTTAACAAATTTAAAAGTAATAAGGTTTCATAAAATAATAATTATAAGCCTCTTTTGTTCAGCTTGTAACATATAAAGATATAATATATGACAAAATAGCACAAAGAAGGGGGAGGAACAAATGGAGCTACGTTAGTGTAATTTTTCTATATTTTGCCAAAGGTAAGTTAGTATTAATATGAAGTAGATAGTGACAAGTTAAAATACATATAGTAATCCCTAGAGCAACAATTAAGACCATAACTTAAAAAAAATAGTGAAACAATTCAGCAAAGGAATTTACATGGTATAATATAGAAAAATGTATAACAGCAAAGAAGAAAGTAAAGGAGGAACAATGAAACAAAAAAGACATGGGACATATAAAAAATAACAAAATGGGAGATATAAATTCACCATATAAATAATTACATTAAATGTGAGTAGATTAAGCATTCCAGTCAAAAACCAGACATTGTTAGCACAGAAAACAAGATCCAGCTTTATGCTGTCTGTAAGAGACACACTTTATTTTGGAGGACACAGGTACATTAAAAGTAAAAGGATGAAAAAAAGTTATACAATGCAAACAGCAACTAAGAAAGTGTTTGAAGTGGCCATGCTAATATCTGCAAAATAGAGTTTTAAGACAAAAAGTATTATCAGAGTTAAAGGAGGATATTTCATGATGATAAAAGTGTAAATTGACCAGGAATCTATAACAATTATGAACCTATATGCACATGACAATAGAGCCCCAAAATGCACTAAGCAAAAGCTGATAGAACTGAAAGGAGAAATAGACATTTAACAATCATAGCTGGAGATGTCAACACCCTACTCTAAATAATAAATAAAAATCTAGATAGAAAATCAGCAAGGTTATAAATGACTTGAACAAGATTAACAAACTTGAACTGACTGACATCTATAAAACATTCCATCCAACCAAAGCAGAATACATATTATTTTCAAGTGCAAATGGAACATTCTCTAGGATAGACCATATTAGTCCATAAAAAGTCTCAGTAAATTTAAAAGATTTGAAATCATGCAAAGCATATTCCCTGGCCACAACAGAAATGAATTAGAAACCACAAAGAATGAAATTTGGGAAATTTCCAAATATTTGGAAACTAAGTAACAAACTTCTAAATAACTCTTGAGTGAAAGAAAAAAATCAGAAAAGGAATTTAAAAATATGTTGAAGTGAAAGAAAATGAAAATATAACATATCAAATTTTATGGGATGCAGCTAAGGCAGTGCTTAGAGGGATATTTTATAGCTTTAAACACGTATATTAGAAAAGATAGAGGAGATACCAAATCAATAACCTAAGCTTATGTCTTAAGAAATTAGAAAAAGAAGAACAAACTGAAACAAACGGAAGAATATAATAAAGATTAGAGGAGAAATCAATTAAATAGAAAACAATAACAAAAACAAAACTTTTGAGAAAATCAATGAAGCCAAAAGTTGGTTTTTAGAAAAAAATCCATGCATTTGAAAAACCCTTAGTTAGACTGACTAAGAAAAAAAGAGAGGCACAAATTACCACAATCTGGCATGAAAGAGGCATCATCATTATTGATCTTTCACTGTTGATGAAAAGAACGGTTGGAGAATACTATGAACAACTTTATGCGAACAAATTAGAAAATGTAGATAATATGGACCAATTATTAGAAATATATAAATCACCAAAACTGATAGAGTATAGATAAAACTGACAGAAATAGAGAATCTGAATAGACCTGTAATAAGTAAATGCAGTGAATTTAGTAATTAAAATTTTGCCCACAAAGAAAAGTTGAGGCTCATATTGTTTCACTGGTGAATTCTATGTAATATGTAAAGAAGAATTAACATTGATTCTCACAGACTTTTCTAGAAAACAGAGAAGGGAACACTTCCCAATTCATTCTATGAGACCAGTATTACCCTGATACCCAAACCTGATAAGGATAGCACAAGAAAAAAGTAAACAATACTGACTGATAACCTTCATGAACATAGATACAGTAATCCTCAACAAAATATTAGCAAACCAAATCCAACAGCATATTAAAAAGATTATACACCATTACCAAGTGGAATTTATTTCAAGAATGCAAGATTGACTTTATCATCTCAAAATCAATTTATATAATAAATTGTATTAGCGAGTAATGGATAAAAAATGCATGAATCATCTCAATAGATACAGAAAAAACATTTAATAAAGTCTAACATTCAAGATAAAAACACAAACCAAAACCTGTCAGCAAACTAGTAATAAGCAGGGACTTCTCAATTAGATAAATGGCATCTATGAAAAACCTACAGCTAAAATCCTATGTAATAATGAAAGACTGAATGCTTTCCCTAAATTGGGAAAAAGGCAAGATGTTTACTCTTGCCACTTTTATTCAACATTGAACTGTATGTTCTAGCCAATGCAACAAGAGGAAAGATTAAAGGCATCAAGATTGGAAAGAAAGAAGTAAAACTATCTTTCTTTGCAGATTATAGGACCCTGTATGTAAGAAAATCCTATGGGAATCTACAAAAAGCAATTACTAGATCTAATAAACAAGGTGAACAAGGTTGTGGGACACAAGATTGATACACAAAAATCAATTGTATTTTTATATACTAGCAATGAACCATCTGAAAATGAAATTTAAGGGAAGGATTCCATCCACGCTAGCACCAAAGACAATAAAATACTCAGGAATCAATGTAACAAAAGAAATGCAAGACTTGTACACCGAAAATACAAAATATTGCTGAGGAATTAAAGAAGATCTAAGTAAATGGAGAGACAGTCCATGTTCATAGATTAGAAAACCAAATTCTGTTAGCTAGATCTATAGATTCAATTCAATCCTTACAAAAATCCTAACTGGCTTCCCCCTGCCCCCCAGAAATTTACAAGTTGATCCTAAAATGGCCCAGAATAGCAAAAGGATTTTTGAGAAAGAAGAACAAAGTTGAAGGACTTTCACTTCTTCATTTCAAAAACTTACTAAAAAGCTACAGTAATCAAGACAGTGTGGTACAGGCAGACAGTGGTACAGAATCAAGACTCCAGAAATAAACCCTTATATTTATGGTCAGTAGAGTTTTGACAATTGAAATGCCAAACCCAATAATGCCAAGAGAGAAGAGGAGACCAAGATGGTGGAGAAGGAGGAGGTGGAACTCAACTCCCCCTATGAACACATCAAAAATACATCTACATGTGGAATAATTTTCCCTGAAAACTATCAGGAGACTGGCAGAACTACTCCTGTACAGCCAAGGCTGTAAGAAAAGATCACACAGAATCGGATAGGAAGAGAAGAGAAGTGATTAGGGTGGGACCTGTGCCCCTAGGAGGGGACTCAGGAGGGGGATTACACAGGTAGAGATCCTCCCTGGGGAGTGGTGGTTTGAGCCACAGATTGGGTGCCTCAGCCCTTGGGTCTGACACTGGGAAGATGAGTCCCCTTGGCTGGTTGGAGGGTCAGTGGGACTAACAGGAGGGCTGTGGGAAGCCTGGACTTCACTCATGAAGAGTGAGCACACATTTACTCCTGAAACAGGGTAGAGAGGGCAGATTGAATCTTCATGGGTCACTGGCCAGTTTCCCCCACCACCCTGGTGTGCACCCCAGTCTGAGCTGAGTGACAGCTTCATGGCGCAGCTCCACACTGGGGCAAGGACTGCCGCAGCCGAGGATAAAGGTGGCCCAGTCCCAGAGCATCATCTGAGCAGGGCAGGGGCAGCCATTACTGGTGCTTACACAGGCAGGGCATCAAAAGCGGTCAGGGTCACTGACTGTGGCTTGACCCCCACAGCCTGCACCCCAACCCATGCCCAGCACCTGCATCAACTCCTGCCCCAGCACTGCTCCCCTCTGGGGCGAGGGTGCTGGTGCTGGGAATGGGGAGAGCACACACTAAAAGGGAATGGAGCCAGCTGGGACTCAACCCTCAGGGTTTCTACTCCAGCAACTTGAGATCCAGTCCCAACCCAGAAAGGGCAGGGATGGCCACTGAGCAGAGGAGAACCCTCAGCTCACACCTGGCTCAGCCCCTAGCCCCTCAATCTCCAGCCCTACCTCCTATCAAGGTGATAACTGCCTGCACACCCTGGGGAAAGATGTGACTTGTGTTCATGTCAGATCCAGTTCCTCCTTCAAAGCCACGGGACACATGCAGGCAGTATAGTGTTGCTCCCATACAAGGACACCCCTTCAAGACCGCAATAGGTAACTGTTTCACCTACTTTCATAGAGACAGAGGAAGTTAAGCAAAATGAGAAGACAGAAGAATTTGTTTCAATTGAAAGAGCAAGAGAAAACCCCTGAAAAAAAACAACTAATGAAACAGAAATAAACAATTTACCAGAACAAGAATTCAAAACATTAGTAGTAATAATGTTAACTGAATTAGGGAAAAGAATAGATGAACACAATGACGATTTTAACACGGAAATAGAAAATATTAAAATGATCCAGTCAGGACTGAAGAATTCAATAACTGAAGTGAAAAACACACTAGAAGGAATTAACAGCAGACTAGGTTATATAGAAGAACACATAAGTGATCTGAAAGATAGGATAATAGAAATCACCCAATCAGAACAGCAAAAAGAAAACCAAATAAAAAAATTAGAAAGGGATCTTTGGACAATATTAAGCATACCAACATTTGCATTATAGGGATCCCAGAAGGAGAAGAGAAGAGAAGGAGGTAAAAAATGTGCTTGATGAAATTATGGCTGAAAACTTTCCAAAAAAGAAGAAGGAAACAGATATTCAGGTATAGGAAGCAGAGTCCCAAACAAGATGAACCCAAACAGACCTACACCAAGACATAATTAAAATGGCAAAAGCTAAACATAGAGAATTCTAAAGGCAGCAAGAGAAAAACAAAGAGTAATATACAAGGGAACCCCTGTAAGGCAATTGCCTGATTTTTCTGCAGAAATGTTGCAGGCTAGAAGTGAGTCACATAATATATTCAAAGTGCTGAAGGGAGAAACCTGCAACCTAAGATACTCTACCCAGCAAGATTATCATTTAGAATTGAAGGAGAGATAAAGAACTTCTCAGACAAGCAAAAACGAAAAGAGTTCATCAACACTAAACTGACCCTAAAGAAATGGTAGAGGGTCTTCTCCAAGTGGAAAAGAAAGGCTATAACAAGAAGTATCTATAGGAAAAGAAATATCGCACTAGTAAAGACAAATATATGTTAAAGGCTGAAGATCAACCAGTTATATAAGCTAGTACAAATATTAAAAGACAAAAATTGTAAAACAACTATAACTACAATAATGAGTAAGGGGATGAACATGAAGATGTAATTTAGGACATCAAAAACACAAAATGTGTCAGAGGAGAGGAAAAATGCAGATCTTTTAGAATGTATTTGAATTTAAATGACTACCAGTGTAAAACTAGTAGATATAGTTATAAGTCAACATATATGAACCCCATGGTAACCACAAATCAAAAACCTACAGTAGATACATAAAAACTAAAGAGAAAGGAACTCAAGCATACCACTAAAGGAAATCGTCAAACCACAAATGAATAAACTAGAAGACTTAGAACAGAGAATAACTACAAAACAACAAGAAAACAAGTAACAAAATGGCAATAAGAACATACCTATCAATAATCACTTTAAATGTCAATGGACTAAATGTCCCAATCAAAAGACATAGGGTGGCTGATTGGATAAAAAAAAACAAGACCCATCTATATGCTGCTTACAAGAGACTTACTTCAGAGCTAAAGACACAGAGACTGAAAGAGAGGGAATGGGAAAAGGTATTTCATGCAAATGCAAATGACAAGAAAGCAGGTGTAGCAATACTCAGACAAAATAGACCTTAAAACAAAGTCTATAACAAAAGACAAAGAAGAACATTATATAGTGATAAAGGGGTAAATATTAGAAGAAGATCTAACGCTCATTAACATATATGCACCTATTATAGGAACACCTAAATACATAAAGCAAATATTAACAGACATAAAGGAAGAAATTGACAATAACACAATAATACTAGGGTACTTAACACTCTACTTATATCAGTAGACATATCATCCAGACAGAAAATCAATAAAGAAACAGTAGTCCTTTTAAGACATATTAGACCAGTTGGACTTAATAGATATTTACAGGACATTCCATCCAAAAACAGCAGAATGCAACATTTCTTTTCAAGTCCACATGGAACGTTCTTCAGGATAGATCACATGCTGGGGCACAAAACAAGTCTCAACAAATTTAAGAGGTTAGAAATCATACCAAAACATTCTTTCTGACCACAACAGTGTGAAATCAGAAATCAATTACAGGAAGAAAAGTGGAGAAAAGCACAAACATGTGGAGACTAAACAACATGCTACTAAAAAACCAATGGGTTGGGCTCCCTGGTGGCACAGTGGTTGAGGGTCCACCTGCCGATGCAGGGCACGCGGGTTCGTGCCCCGCTCTGGGAGGATCCCACATGCCGCGGAGCGGGCTGGGCCCGTGAGCCACGGCCGCTGGGCCTGCGCGTCTGGAGCCTGTGCTCTGCAACGGGAGAGGCTGCAGCAGTGAGAGGCCTGTGTACCGCAAAAAAAAACCCCAAAAAACAAACAAAAAAAATGGGTCAGTGAGGAAGTCAAAGAGGAAATCAGAAAATACCTTGAGACAAATGAAAATGGAAACACAATTTTCCTAAATCTATGGGATTCAGCAAAAGCAGTTCTAAGAGGGAAGTTTATAGTGATATAAGCCTACCTCAAGAAACAAAAATCTCAAATAGACACTCTAACCAACCATCTAAAGGAATTAGAAAAAGAAGAACAAAGTCCAAAGTCAGCAGAAGGAAGGAAATAATAAGGATAAGAGAGGAAATAAAATAGAGATCAAAAAACAGTAGAAAAGATCAATGAAACCAAGAGCTGTTTTTTTTGAAAAGGTAAATAAAATTGATAAATCTTGTCAGGCTCATCAAGAAAAAAAGAGGACCCAAGTAAAATGAGAAATGAAAGAGGAGAAATAATAATCAATATCATAGAGATACAGAAAATAATAAGAGAAATTATGAATGGGTATATGTCAATAAATTGGACAACCTAGAAGACATGGAAAAATTTCTAGAAACATAAAATTTTCCAAGGCTGAATCAAGAAGAAATAGACAATCTGAACAGACTTATCTCTAATAATGAAATTGAATTTGTAATAAACTCCCAGCAAGCAGAAGTCCAGGACTGGATGGCTTCACAGGGGAATTCTACTAAACATATAAAGAAGAGCTAATACCTATCTTTCTTGAGCTATTCCAAAAAATTGAAGAGGCTGGAATACTCCCAAATTCATTCTATGAGGCCATTATTACTCTGATACCAAAAACAGATAAAGACACTACAAAAAAAGAAAATTACAGGCCAATATGAATTAGATGCAAAATCCTCAAAAAGCTATTAGCAAACTGAATTTGACAATGTATAAAAAGGATCATGCACCATGATCATGTGGGATTTATTCCAGGGAGTTTCAATATTTGTCTACAAATAACAAATGTTGGCGAGGATAAGGAGAAAAGGGAACACTTGTACACCTATAGTGGGAATGTAAATTGTTGCAGCCACTATGGAAAATGAGTGTGGAGGTTCCTCAAAAAACTAAATATAGAATTACCATATGATCCAGCAATTCCACTGCTGGGTATATATCTGAAAAAAACCCCAAAAACACTAATTCAAAAAGATACATCACCCTAACAGTCATAGCAGCACTATTTACAATAGCCAAGATATGGAAGCAATCCAAGTGTCCATCAACTGATGAATGGCTAAAGAAGATGTGGTACATATATACAATGGAATATTACTCAGGCATAAAAATGAATAAAATTCCGCTACTTGCATCAGTGTGGATGGACCTAGAAGATATTATGCTTAGTGAAATAAGTCAGATGGAAAAATACAAATACTTTATGTTATCACTTATATGTGGAATCTAAAAACTAGGGACTTCCCTGATGGCGCAGTGGTTAAGAATCTGCCTGCCAATGCAGGGGACACAGGTTCGATCCCTGGTCCAGAAAGATCCCACATGCTGCGGAGTAATGAAGCCCGTACGCCACAACTACTGAGCCTGCACTCTAGAGCCTGTGTGCCACAGCTACTGAAGCCCGTGCGCCTAGAGCCTGTGCTCTGCAACAAGAGAAGCCACTGCAATGAGAAGCTCGCGCACCACAACGAAGAGTAGCCCCCTCTCTCCACAACTAGAGAAAGCCCGCGCACAGCAACGAAGACCCAATGCAGCCAAAAATAAAAAAATAATAAGTAAAATAAAAAAACAAACGAATGTATATAACAAAATAGAAACAGACTCACACGTAGAGGACAAACTAATGGTTACCAATGGGGAGAGGTAAGGGGGGGAGGGGTAAAATAGGGATATGGGATTAAGAGATGCAAACTACCATGTATAGAATAAATAAGCATCAAGGATATATTGAACAGCACAGGGAAATATAGCCATTATTTTGTAATAACTTTAAATGAAGAATAATCTATAAAAAAACGGAATCACTATGTTGTACACCTGAGACTAATATAATATTGAAATCAACTATACTTCAGAAGAAAACAGTGCCAAGACAATTCAATGGAGAAAGGGTAGTCTTTTCAACAGATGGTGCTGGGATAATTGGATATCCATATGTAAAAGGATAGATTTGTACCCTTAATTCACAACATACACAAACATTCAGTTAAAATGGGTCATAGACCTAAATGTAAGTGCTAAAACTGTAAAACTTTAAAAGGAAAATGCAGGAGAAAATCTTGGTGTTGTTGGGTTAGGCAAAAATGTCTTATATATAACACCAAATGCAAAATACATGAAAGAACGAATTAACAAATTGGACTGCATCAAAATTATAAAACTTTCGTGTTTCAAAGGACATTATTAAGAAATTGAAAAGACAATCCACAGACCAGAAAAAAAATTTGCAAATTGTATTTCTGGCAAAGGACTGTGTCCAGAATGTAAAAAGAACTTTTATAACTTAATAATAAAAAGACAACTAAAATTTAAAATGGGCAAAATTTTGAATACACATTTCACCAAAGAAGACATACAAATGACCAATAAACACACGAAAGGTTGCTCAACACTCATTAATCTTTAGGGAAATGCAAATAAAAACCACAGTGACATACCACTTCATACCCATTAGAATGTTGGTAAGGATGTGGAGAAATTGGAACATTCACACATTGCTGGTGAGAATATATAATAAAATGTGACAACCACTTTGGAAAAAAACCAGTTTGGCTCTTTCTTAAATAAAGTTACCATAAATTCAGCAATTCTCTAGGTACCTAATGAAGAGAAATGAAAACATAACATAGAAAGACTATATCTTGACCTTCAATGTTCATAGTAACATTATTCATAATAGTTGAAAAGTGGGAAGAATTCAAATGTCCATCAACTGACATATGAATACAAAATGGGTTATATCCACTCAATGGACAAGTAAAAGGAATGAAGTACATATACATGTAATAACATGGAAGAAGCCAGAAGCAAAATAGCATGTATGATTCCATTTATATGAAATGTCCAGAAAAGGCAAATCTATAGGGATGGAAAGCAGTTTAATGGTTGCTTGGAGTGAGGAGTTGGAGTGGGGATTGCAAACATCATACAGGATATTTTTGGAGTGATGGAAATGTTCTTAAACTCGATTGTGTTGATGGTTTCCCAATTCTATAAATTTACTAAAAATCATTGAATTGTACATTCAAAATGGGTGAATTTTGTGGCATATAAATTATTCATCAATAAACCCGTTTTTTTAAAAGTCAAAGCAGGCATGTTTCATACCCATGAGATGCAAGGTGCCTGACATTTAGCTGAGGTAACAGACAGATCTCTAAATGTAATATTTTAAGCTAATTTCATTTATAGAAATATATTCAACGTGCTATGGCTTTCTTTCCCATTATATTTCATACCTGATGTTAAAATTCAAAATTCTTCTTGGGAAAGGTGGATTTAAATAATAGTATCCTGAACTCTCCTCTCATTATTGTGTGTCTCTCTCTCCATATATATATCCCATTGTAATAATGTAGGAGAAGGCAAAATGGAAAGGCAACGTGCAGTCCTTACTTTTGAATAGTTTATATATAAGTTCCTACTCATTCTTTCTCTTTGTCTTTTTTTTCTTTGTCTCTTTCTATCTTTGGCTCTGTTTTTTCCTTCGGGTGGAAGATACTGAATTATTGGCTTGAAATAAATATGGGAGAATAATTTGATTCAGTAGTTGTTGGCCTCTGTACAGAGAAAAACAAATGTATTTGCTTGGCTAAACTTATTGCATGACAGATTTTTAAGGAGTGGGTGTAGGATGGAAAGATTATTTGAAGGAGACCTGAAAATAACAGATATGAAACTTGGTTGAAATTCTTCACAACTCTCACAGCACATAGCTAAGACGTTGGTTGAAGTAGCTTCCATAATTTGCTTACTGAATTCCTGGACATGAACTGTTTTACCAGTTTGGATATTGCAGAAACTAATGGAATTTAGAATGCCAGAACAAGGGCCTTCAATTCAGAAAGATAAACCAGAATTTACTACTGGGATCTCTTAGGCTGTCTTGGAGAGATTTAATTTTTTTTCAATTTTTATCATTGGATTTTCTTAGGGACACAGAAAAAGAGAAGCCCCTTACCCAAGACTGTACCCTTATTCTCCACAATTCTTAATTTCACATTTTTGATGTTGGTGTGTGAGATGTACTTTCATGTGATTAAGGAAAGTAAAGGATGAACTGTGGCCACATGGGGGCAGCAGACACTTGGCTTTTCTAGCTTTCTCTCCTGGAACTGTGGTAAATGGAGAGATCGATTCTCTTTGATCTAAATGCCTTTTCCAGACTGCCCGACTAAGAGAAATGACTATCCTTAAAATACTAATAACAGAAACTGCACGAGTTAATTAGAGGTTGGGCAGGAGCTTGCTTTTTTTTTAATGAATTTTTCAGTGGTCACTGAGAGCAAGGGACTGTTTTTTAGTCATTGGATATCCTCAGGGCAATCATAGTGCCTGGCGTTTAGTGAGGGCTCAATAAATGTTTGGTTTTCATTAGTGCTTTTAGAAGGTAACTGCTACAACTCACCAAAGCATAAACTCTAAGCTCTTGGACCACCGCATACAGAGGGGGCTATATCTCTTTAGCTAAGGGTGCTCACACTGTCTAGAAGATCTGCACAGTTTCTGCAGTTCTACTGTCATGAATCTATACATGATTCAGTCCCTGGCTTCTCAAGGAACCTTATAAAATCAGTGATTCTGGGGGCAAGAACATGGTGCTGGGGCAAGAACTACAGTGGAGGTCTGAGGTTGGGAGGGCCAAGGTTGCCATCCTGTGTGTATCACGCCCTTTGTCCTGCCTGTCCCCCTACCAGCCTTAAACATCAGGGCCTCCTAGAGGAAGTGAGACACTTATGCCCACCCTGCCAACTGCCTAGCTCTTTAGCTCTTTCACTGGCTCTACCTAATTTGTTTCATCCATTTGTTGAATGCCTACTCTTCCTTAGGTGCTCCTCACATATATCTCATTTAATATTTCACTACATTGTAGGAAAGCTGGTTCATGTCTTATTTATTAAAAATAATTTTTTTAATTTATTTGGCTGCATCGGGTCTTATTGCAGCATTTGTGATCTTTAGTTGCAGCATGTGGGATCTAGTTCCCTAACCAGGTTTCGAACCCAGGCCCCCTGCATTGGGAGTGTGGAGTCTTAGCCACTGGACCACGAGGGAAGTCCCTGTTCACATTATTTTTGCAGGTGCTACTCTTTCTGCCCGGAATACCCTTTCCTTTTTCTCAATCTAATTCCTATGTGTCTTTACAGTCCAGCTAAAAGCACACCCTGTTCTGGGAACCCCGGTTCAATTTAGATGTGGCCTCAATAGACTCTCATAGCACCTGGTCTTACCCTGAACACAGTGCTAGATCACAGAGCTCCTCTTCCTCTCCTATGAGACCATAAACTCCCTGAGGCCAGAGCTCTGCCTCATTTGGCTTTGCCTTCCCAGAGTCTAGCAGAGTTTCTGGCACCTTGGAGCTGCTCCATACATGTTTGTGGAATGAGTAAATGAATCAATCCATTTATCACTGAATGAGATGTTTCCCTTCCCTTCCTTTCCCGAGTTAAAATGCCTTGATATTTAAAAAAAAAATCTTCCTTACAAAATTATTTTTAAAACAAGCAGTCAGCTTTTACCTCCTACACAAGGGACATCAGAAAATACCAATGAACTGTAATTTATAAGTGGGACTTGCTGAAGGAAGAAGCTTGTAATGTGAACTTCTCAACATCCCAGGCTCTGTGCAGTCCTATGGTGATATGGGCCTAGCTCCAGGCATGCAGCCCTGGGAGATGCCCCCTATCGGGCTTCCAGAAGCCTCTCAGTGTTCTAAGGATGCTATTTGTCAATTCTCACAGCATCTCTGAATGATAAGCAGGAGAAATGGAGAATTTCTTTCCTTCCTTCTCTCTCTCTCTTTCTCTTTCTCCTTCTTTCTTCCCCCGCCCCTTCTTACAGTTGGAGAGTTACAACACAGAGAAAGACCTAAGCAAATTGCCTAGCATCACTTAAAAGAGAACAGTCAAGCCAGGACACACTCTGGTGCTCATTCCACAAAGCTGTGCTTCCTGTAGCAGAAACAGGTCTGTGTTTTAATGAATTCGTGGCATATGCGCCATAATAATCAAAGTGCCTGGCATTTCCTGGAATTTATGATCAGGTGGGGGATAGGTTATTTCTACTTTTGAATGAATTCTCACATGCCTAGCTCTGGAGTTAAGAAACTTTACATAAGTGAAAATAGTTTCTGGAATAAGTAAGGCTTTTTTGTTTGCTTTTTCTACTATCTGGGCCCATATCTTCTCTTTCTCACCTCAAACCTCATCCCTACCCATGAACTGCCATAACTCTTTCTTCCCTGGCATTTTAATAGTGAGTGCAAGATATTGTCCTCAAAGTCGGTGTCATGGGGGAAGAAACATTATTTTGTTTGCTAGCTTCTCTGCGAACAGAGAAGTTCACAGTCCTTCATCAACCTACAGTTGTTGCACACTTGCTTGTAGACAACTCTCCTTCTGTCTATTTTCTTTTTCTGGTTTCCAAAAAGCCTTGTCGAGCCAGGTAGCAGTGAATGTCTGTGAATTCCAAACTAGCCTGACCAATGTTTTCTATGTTTGGCAGTCTTCTGGAGTTTTCTTGAGTGTAAGAACAGTAGCTGGATCCCGAGAATCTGTTTGGTCCCACTTGCTGAGAAAGTTGCCATTGAGTATTTGTTGTGGCCATTTAATTCTCAGTAAAGTTTACACCAATTGATGCAGTGAGCTTAAGCAAATACCTGTGCTACTGATATTGATGTTTGTGTTATGTTCTTGAAGTGAATTGAAGTTCCCCCTAAGCCTGACCTTTTCTTCTCCAGCAAATCTCTGGTTGCAATGATGGCAGATTGTTTTTCCTAAGAACTTCAAATTGAGTTTCTCAGGAGTACCTTTGAAAGGAGATTTTTCCATGCTTTTTTTTTTCTTTCTTTCTAATATCTTATGTGTGCAGTTCTTACCAGCTTATAAGAACTCTTTAAAGTGGAATCCCTGAATATGTCTGTGAAATGCATTCTTTTCTAAGACAGACTGTCATGGGAGCTATTTAGAGCCCACATCATTCTGTTTCGGAGCTGAATGATGCACTTTCCCGAGCATATTCTTAACTCAAACAACAAAAGCCTGCAAGTTTGTTGAATATTTCCAGGCCCAGGCAATTTGTCAGTGAACGGTAGATCTTGAGGATCTTCTCTCGCACCAGCAGCCCTCCAGAAGCATCCCTGGAATTTCCAGAATGAGTCCTCAGCATGTTGAAGCCACTGGCATGACCCTAGGTTCACTGGCATCCAGGAAAGTCCTTTTCTCTGTGTTAAAGTTACCCCTGCCATACACCTCGGTTAAAATATTTGGAATTCCTAAGCTAATATAATAATGAGGAAACTTCTAGGTTTCAGAGGTCCCAGTTCAAATCTAAACATCAGGAAAAGTAGAAAGTAAGTCTCCTGGGTTTGGAATTCATTATAGATGTGCAAGTCTTGGGGTGTATGGGGGCACACAAAGCCCTCCTCTAACTGAGGAGAGACAGATGCTGGGGGAGAAAAGAGAAGCATCTCCCAGGGAACTCAATTCAGGCAGGTACACAGTATCTGCATCGGATCTTGTTAGTGTCTGATGGGGCAAGAGGGTTCCCATGGCAATTCCCTGAGGTTAATCAGCTGTGACAGGAGAAAGTGATAGCCACATGATTCATGAATGTGTATAACCAAACTGTCCCAGGCAAGGTTCACGGGGTCACGTAGAAACCAGTGTCTGAGGTCAGGTTTCAGGCCGCTGCATGTGCTGTCCTCCGAGCAGACAGAAAGAGAAGCAGTAAGTGTCGACCTGAATAATACCCCCATCCATGATTCAACACCACTTAGGATGGAATTTGTTAGGGGCATAAGATGAAGTGTTTTTTCTCTTTCTTTCTTTCTTTCCTCTCCTAGGAGAAAAATAGAAAGCTCATAATTTTACTTGGATTTCATTGAGAGTAGACTGGTATCATTTAATTGATTTGGATCTTATAGGGCTTCTCAGATTCACAACTGACTTACCTGGTTTGTGAATTGGTTATTTTAAAACTTGAATGATGCATGGTAACATTCCACAGTTCACCATGGGAAGAGTTCAGAAGGGGAAAAAAATGACCCATGGTGTAAGGCCGTAGGCGCGTCAAAATCAGAATCTGTACTAGCTAAAATAACTTCCTCTTGAATCTCAGATTACCTTGGGAAAATGTATGATTTTCTGTACCAGTATTTCAAAACATTTAAGCTTCCGTGATGCCTGCTTGATTTAATTTCAAATGCATTACCTTCTACAGATAGAACATGAGAGCAGGGATTGACTTTGTAAATAGTGTAGATCAAATGAGGCCCAGTGACTTGCCCAAGCTAACAAGTGCCGAAGCCAAGACCAGAAAATCAGAATACGGGGTTTGTTTTTCTTTTTCTAATTTATTTATTTAATTTATTTATTTTTGGCTGTGTCGGGTCTTGGCTGTTGCGCGTGGGCTTTCGCTAGTTGCGGCGAGCGGGGGTTACTCTTCGTTGAGGTGCACAGGCTTCTCATTGTGGTGGCTTCTCTTGTTGTGGAGCACCGGCTCTACACGCGCGGGCTTCAGTAGTTGTGGCTCGTGGGCTCTAGAGCACAGGCTCAGTAGTTGTGGTGCACTGGCTTAGTTGCTCTGCAGCATCTTCCCGGACCAGGGCTCGAACCCGTGTCCCCTGCATTGACAGGTGGATTCTTAACCACTGTGCCACCAGGGAAGCCCCGGGAATACAGGGCTTTATCTTCTGAGCTAGTTTACCTTAGTTTTTATTCCCTTTGGCTGCCCAAACAGTGTTAAATTTTGAGGTGATACATTTATCAGATGGATTCTACTTCAGTCATTCAGTCGTATACTTTCCTCTTTTTCTTACAAATAGTAGTACAGGAAAGAAATGTTGATATTACATTTTCAGATTTGTTATTTACATTTTGTATCACATGAAGCACAAACAAAATTGAAGTCACTTTTGTGTGCTTTTATAGTGTTAGGTTTAGAAATCTTATCTTAGTAGAATAGACATGTTTATAAATGTTCTTGAATTTTTTTGAGTGAATCTAGTGTTACAAGAAACTGCTCTTCAAGCCAGTAGTTTAAAAACTTGCTTTCCTATAAGCATAGGCTTAGAATAAGCCGAAACCAGATTGAGCAGGCTTATCAACTGAAGTTCAAGAGGCATTGCTGATCTCATTATAGCACATTTCTATTTTGACAGTTAAGTTAGTGAATTCTTTACTTTAAAATGGATTCTATTAAGAATGATATATTAAACAATGAGATTGCTTAATCCAGCATAAGTTTTGCCCTGTATTTTCAACTAGTCCCACAATTGGTAGGGAAAAGTCCTGGTTTATAATAATGAGACAGTCCCTTTTACTCTTTTAATTTGAAATCAATTTTTAATTGATTTTTATTTTCAGGTAATACTATTATATTTTTGCTTGTAGCGGAATTGTGGAATGCCTTTTATCCTTTCACAGAGAATGGAAATCCTACTCATGTTCCATGAATATGTTCAAATACTAGTTCCTTTGTGAGGCATTATTGATTTCTACCCCTCCACAGATACTGGAATAGATTCCTTCCTCTTCAATATTCTCAAGGCTTTTTCATTACACATCTATTCTGGTACTTAATTTAAATCTGCCTTCTGAGTTGATTTATTTGTTGGGCCCCTCTATGTATTAGGTGCTAGTCTGGGCCTAGGGATAGAACAGTGAATGAAATAGACTGAAGTGAATGAAATAGACAGTCTCCAGTCTCATGGAGATTATGTTCTAGTGAATAAATGAATAACCATTGAGAAGAAAACAAAACAATGTAAGAGAGTTAGGGAGTGCTAGAAAGAGATAGGTTACTATTTTTTATTGGGTGATTGGGGAATGCCTTGGCGGGAAGGTGACATTGGGTAAAAATCTTAAGGAAGGGAGGAAGTGAGCCATGCAGATATTTTGGGTAAGAGCATTCCAAGCAGAGGGAAGAAAGACCCTAAGGTAGGATGGTGCTTGGCGTGTTTGAGGAAGGGCAAGGAGGACATAGATGTAGAGTGAGTGAGGGGGAAAGCAGAAGATAAAATTGGACTATGGAAAGGACTTGGGTGTTTACTCTGGTGGGATGTAAAGCCACTGGAAGGTGTTGAGTTGAGGAATGACAGGGTTGCAGTGTTGATAGACTGTTGATGGGCAAAGAGTGAAGAGCTGATAGTGGCTTGCACTGGGAAGTGGTGAGAAGGGATCATCTGGATATAGTTTTTGGGTAGAGCAGAATTGTAGAATTGATGGATTGGACATGGGGTATCAGAAATCAAGGATGACTCCAATGTTTCTGCCCAGAACAGATAGAAATACTGAATTGCTAAATCCCAGGATGGGGAAGATGGTGCAAGGAGCAGGTGAGGGGGGCAAGATCAGGAGTTTTATTTTGGATTTGTTACAGTTTTTTTTTTACTTTAAAAATAATTTTAATTGAAATATCACATTCTAACAGAAAAGTACTCATTGAATTTTCACAAAGTGACTGCATGCATAACCTGCATCTGGCTCAAGGAATAAAACACTATAACAGACACAGAAGTAGAGATTTCAAGTAGGCATTTGGGTATACAAGTCTGTAGCCCAGCGGAGAAATAAATTTGAGATTTGTCAGCATATAGATGGTAGTTAAAGCCATGAAACAAGATGAAATCACCTAGGAAGAGGATGTGGATAAGGAGGGGGTTTGAGGACCAAACTGTGGGAACTTCTAACCTTTAATGATTGGGGAGATGAAGAAGACAACAAAGGAGACTGAGAAGGAGCAGACATGGAAGTAGGAGGAGACAGCAAGAAAGAATGAGAAGAAAGGAAGAGCACCTACTAAGTATAAGATTTCTGCTAGGTATTGGGGATAAAGCAGTGAACAAGATCGACCATGTCCCTGCCCTCATGGACCTTATGTCAAGTGGGGTATACAGACAGGTTAAAAAAAATCATCCATATCATCTATCATCTCTCTCTCTCTCTGTGTCTCTTTCTCTTGGTCTCTCTCTCTCTCCCCCCCCTCTCATTATGGAGTATAATACAGGCTCTGAAGGAAAAGCATAATGAAAATATATACAGGGGGGATCTGATTTAGTTAGGAAAGGCTTCTCTGAGGAAGTGATATTTTAGTCGAAGATTGAAGGATAGAAAGGGATCATCCAAGATAAAATTGGGGGATATATTAGTTTGATAGGGCTGCCATAACAAAATACTATAAGCTGGGTGGCTTAAAACAACAGAATTTTATTCTCTTGCGGTTCTGGAAGTTAGAAGTCAGAAATCAAGGTGCAACAAGACCAGGTTCTCTCTGAAGGCTCTAGGGAGGAATCCTTTCTTGCCTCTTCCAGCTTCTGGTAGCCCCAGGCATTCATTGGCATGTGGCAGCATAACTCCAATCTCTGCTTGTGTCTTCACATAGCCTTCTTCTCTGTGCATATGTCTCCGTCTCCTCTCCTCTTATAAGGACACCAATTATTTGATTTAGGGCCCACCTTAAATCTAGCATGATTTCATCTTGAGATCCTCAACTAATTAAATCTGCAAAGCCCCTATTTCCAAATATGTTCACATTCAGAGCTTCTGAGTAGACGTGAATTTTGGGGGAATACTATTCAACCTACTACAGGGGATGACCAGAAGAAATAATATGTTTGAAGCAGTGACGTGCGGAAGTTGGCTCGAATGCACTCTTAAGAGCTGATTGTTAAATTTTCAGCAATTTTGTTATTTGGTTGACTTTACATTAGTAACTTGAAACTGGCCGTGATGAGAGTATTTACACCATGGATATTGTTGAATGCTACAAATCAGATTTGTTTATTTTTCTTCTGGAGAGGCAATTGTTAAACATTCAATCAGTGCACTACTGTTTTAAAGACCTTGAGTCCAAAAAGAGATGTGTCTCACTAATTATTAGAGAAATGCAAATCAAAACTACAATGAAGTATCACCTCACACAGATCAGAATGACTATCATCAAAAAGTCTACATGTAAATGCTGCAGAGGGTGTGGAGAAAAGAGAACCCTCCTACACTGTTGGTGGGAATGTAAATTGGTGCAGCCAATCCTCAAAAAACTAAAAGTAGAGCTACCATATTACCCAGCAATCCCACTCCTGGGCACATATCTGGAAAAGATGAAAACTCTAATTCGAAAAGATACGTGTACCCCAGTGTTCATAGCAGCACTATTTACAATAGCCAAGTCATGGAAACAACCTAAATGTCCATTGACAGATGAATGGATAAAGAAAATGTGGTATATATATGCAATGGAATATTACTCAGCCATACAAAGAATGAAATAATGCCACTTGCAGCAACATGGATGCAACTAGAGATTATCATACTAAGTGAAGTAAGTCAGAAAGAGAAAGACAAATATCATATGATATCACTTATATGTGGAATCTAAAATATGACACAAGTGAACCTATCTACGAAACAGAAACAGACTCATAGACATAGAAAACTAACTTATGGTTACCAAAGGGGAAAGTGGGGAGGGATAAATTAGGAGTTTGAGATTAACAGATACACACCACTATGTGTAAAATAGATAAACAAGGACCTACTGTATAGCACAGGGCACTATATTCAATATCTTGTAATAACCTATAATGGAAAAGAATATATATATATAACTGAATCACTTTGCTATACACCAGAAACTAACACAACATTGTAAGTCAAGTATACTTCTATTAAAAAAAAAAGACATGTGTCTCCTATGGCTGGACCATAATGAAGTGTGGCTGGAGGGGAGGTGCAGACCAAGTCATACAGGGCCTTGAAAACCACAGCAAGGATTTTGGATTTTAACCCAAGTATATCTAGGGGCTATCTGAGAGTTTAAATCAGGAGAGTTGCAGGGTCAGATTTGTGTTCTTGTTCTAGTTGTTTATATGCCAGTCTTTCCTATCAGAGAGAAAGCTCCTTTTATTTTCTGCTTCTTTTTTTTAAGAGTGCAAGCTCCTTGAGAGGGATTTCATCTTCATTATCTTTTAAAAAAATTATATATTTATTTATTTATTTTTAGCTGCATCAGGTCTTAGTTGCAGTGTGCAGGATCTTTCGTTGAGGCACGTGGGCTTCTCTCTAGTTGTGGTACGCGGGTTCTCTTAGTTGTGGTGTGCAGGCTCAATAGTTGCGGTGCGTGGGCTCTCTAGTTGTGGCACATGGGTTCTGTAGTTGTGGCACACAGCCTCTCTAGTTGTGGAGTGTGGGCTCAGTAGTTGCAGCGCGTGGGCTTAGCTGCCCCATGGCATGTGGGATCTTAGTTCTCCGACCAGGGATTGAACCCACGTCCCCTGCATTGGAAGGTGGATTCTCAACCACTGGACCACCAGGGAAGTCCCTATCTTCATTATTTTTTGTATCTCCTGTAAAATTTTGCACACTATAGACAATTTATAAATGCTGGTTTATCTAATGGAGTTTCATAAATACCATACAGATTGGTAAAAATAATGGTTAGTGAAGCCAGCAAACATGATCAAACAGGAGTATGTCATGGAGGAATTACAAGACAGTTGTGTCATTATTATATGCCATCCATTTAGCAGGCATGCACTTAGAACTTACTGTCTACAGGCACTGTGGTGAGATTGCAGTGGAGAAGACAGATTCCTACCCATAAGTTGGAATCTTGTAGAGAACACAACAAAAGCCTGTTTGAGCCCCTTGTGACAAACTGTATGACAAGGTAAACATTAGAGGATCTCCTGAACTTTGGGGACTTGGGGAAGCTCCCTTAGGAAACACAAGTTTTAGAGTACTGTGCTCTGAGTTCAGTATTGCCCTCTAAAAAGGGTGGTAAGCACGCTTGGAGGAATAAGGGAGCTGAAGGGTTTGTGCTTTTGAAATGACCCTGGAGGCTTGTTATACCCACTACTTGCCCAGATTCACTATTTCTGTCACCTTTATCCATTTGGGCTGTGGTAGGCAGAATTCTAAGATGGCTCCCCATGAGCCTTGCTCTTGTATAATCCTCTCCCCTTTGAGTGTGGTTGGAACCTGTGAATATATTACTCCTGTGCTGATGTTATATTATATAGCAAAGGGAGGTTATCCTGAGTGGGCCTGACCTAATCAGGTGAACCCTTTAAAAGCAAAGAGTGAGGACTTCCCTGGTGGCGCAGTGGTTGAGAGTCCGCCTGCCGGTGTAGGGGATGCGGGTTCGTGCCCCGGTGCAGGAGGATCCTGCATGCCGCAGAGCCGCTGGGCCCGTGAGCCATGGCCGCTGGGCCTGCGCATCCGGAGCCTGTGCTCCGCAACGGGAGAGGCCACAGCAGTGAGAGGCCCGTGTACCGCAAACAAACAAACAAAAAAAAGCAAAGAGTGTCCCTCTGGCTGGCTGCCAGAAAGGAGGGCAGAGATTTGAAGCACAAGAATCAAGGTGGAGAAAGACAAATATCATATGATATCACTTACATGTGGAATCTTAAAAAAATGATATAAATGAACTTATTTACAAAACAAACAGACTCACAGATATAAAAAACAAACCAGAGGGGATAGTGGGGTGGGGAGATAAATTGGAAATTTGGGATTAACAGATAGACATTACTATATATAAAATAGATAAACAACAGGGAACTACTGTATAGCACAGGGAACTCTATTCAATATTTTGTAATAAGCTATAATGGAAAAGAATCTGAAAAATATATATACATAAAGCTGAATCACTTTGCTGTACACCTGAAACTAATAAAACATTGTAAATTAACTATACTTCAATAAAAAAATGGTTAAAAAAAAGTCAAGGCACTGAGAAATAATGATGTATTTCTAAGAGCAGGGCATGGCCCCCCGTTGAGAACTAGCCAGGAAATGGGGACTCCAGTCCTACAGCTTGCAAGGAACTGAATTTTGCCAACAATCAGAATGAGCTTGGAAGTAGATTTTCTCCCCAGAGCATCCAGACAAGAACCCAGCCAGGCCAACACCTGGATATCAACCATGTCACACCCTGAGCAGAGAGCCAGCCATGCTGTGCCTGACTTACAGAACTGTGAGGTCCTAAATTTATGTTGTTTAAGCTGCTGCATTTGTGGTAATTTCCTACCTAACTATAGAAAACTAATACAAGGACCTCCACTCTGGAGGTCCAGCTCAGACACAGTGAGGACAAAATTTCTTTCACTCCTACTAAGTTGAAGAGAGGAAAGCTTAGTGCTAGTTTGCAGCACAGGAGCTGAGAACAAAGAAATGTGCGTGAGGCTCCTAAGGGGACAGGAGTGACATTATTTTACAAGGTGTTATTACATATGATTATGACTTCACAACTGTCCTGTAAATTACAATCACGTTTACGGTTTTCTGTCCTAGTTCTTATGTGTTGTGCTGTTACAAATAAGGATAATGCCAGGATTTGCATGTAAGCCCTGATGCAAATCCTGGCCACGGAAAAGGGTCTCATGAGACACTGCATCGTGTTCTTTCAGAATCCAAGTTGCTCTCTTGGAATGTAGTTGTTCTCTTTTTGCAGGTTAGGCAGGGGCTCTTGAGGATGTGGGGCCTTGGAGAGAACTCCAGACTTCTATTTGCTATATAGAAGCAGCAGCTTGCACAATGGAATCCTAGTGACGAAAAGAGAATCGCAATGTTTCTAGAGGTTTCCAGTCTGTGTAGGGGGAATAGCTTGGCCCTTGCATGAATGTATCTCAGAAGAGAATTTCTGATTCAGTGATCCATGATAGACATTTATTTTACTTTGTATGTATTGATATAACTGGCTTTATGAAGCATGCTCTGATGAACAATGCTGACGAGTGATAGATGGTCCATGGCTGCACTTTGAGTTAGTTTTTTGATGTCCATTTCCTTCAGACCCTCCCTAAACATGAGTTCTGACTCGAATTTCATGCTACCTAGCTTCTCTCATTTACTTAAGGTTAGGTCTCTATAGGAATAAGCAATCTTACTTGATTCTATGTAAAATCAATGCATGTTGTAGATATAGATGATGGGGGAATGGCTTTTGGGAAATCTTTAAAGGAAACAAAAGCATCTGCTCCCATGCAGATGTCTTTGAAAAATAATATAATAATGACATAATACCTTTCCTTTCTATAGCACTTTCGAATCAAAAGCAGTTATTATCTCTATTTCACATATACATAAACAGTGAAGTTCAATAGCTTCCCATTGAGAAAAAATAAATCTGAAACTAGATATGTGAATGAGAAGAGAATTATCAGAGCAGAGCACTGGGTAACAATACCAATGCTAATGCTAATGATGAGGACAATGATTTTGGAAGAGTGTTGGAATGAGAGGGACCTTCCCAGATGCGTAATATTGAAAACCACACAACTCAGATGGGATTTGAATGCAGCCAAAACTCAGATTGGGACTTGAACCCACAGATTGGGACTCAAACCCACTACCTTTTAATTGAAATTGCACACCTGGTCTCAGGACTTAATGAAGCTCAGGTTCTTTATGTCTCAGCACAGAAGGAATTCAGCCAGAGGCAAAGTGATAGGTAAAAAGTGGATTCATTTAGAGAGATACACATTCCATAGACAGAACGTGGTCTGTCTCAAAAGGCGAGAGAGGCCCTGAAATATGGTGTGGTTAGTTTTTATGGCCTGAATAATTTCATAGGCTAGAGTGGGAAGATTATTCCAACTAATTTGGAGAAGGGGTGGGGAGTTCCAGGAATTGGGCCACCGCCCACTTTTTAGCCTATTATGGTTAGCCCCAGAACTGTCATGGTGCCTGTGGATGTGTCATTTAGTGTATGCTAATATATTAAAATGAGCATATAATGAGGCTCAAGGTCTACTGGAAGTTGAATCTTCTGCCATCTTGGGCCTAGTTGATTCTAACCAGTTTATGTCATACCCACAACGGCTCTGTCATTCTTTAAGGGTTGTGCCCTGCCCCCTTCCCTCCTGTTTCAATATGGATCTTGATTAAAAAAATTTTTTTTTTCATTTCAGATAACTTCTAGTGGTGGACTGAGAAGGAAGGATATCTCCCACTTGATAAAGATAAATTCAAAGGGGCAAACTGAGTTTTATTAATTTGACCTAAAACATTTCTTGCAAAAAATATTTCCTGGCCTGGTAGTATAGGGGAGGAAATCTGTTTCCCCCTCTATCCTCCTGGAGCCTGTGAATCAAATTGATAAAATACCAATTAACAAGAGAAAAAAACAATTTTAATTATGTATGTGCACATGAGAAATCACAAAGAAAACTGTAGCTCAGGTAGGTGGCCAGATGATGGAAGCTTTATATACCACCTTAGGCTAAACAAAGGAAAAGGGGTTTGGGGCTTCTGGGTGGGGGAGGTAAATTATGGGAAGGGGAGGGGAGGAAATGTGTGGTTAATAAGGGTTATCTTGTATACAGATAAGAGTCTCTCAGGTGCTGAGTTGTCTCCTGAGAAGTAGCTCTCTTCCTGGTGGGAGACAGCTTTACAAATGGAAATTTCCTTTATAAATGTAAATTTCCTATACAAAAGGGGAAATTTATACTCTATTTTCAGGCAGTGAGGGGGAGATAAAGAGCTTTCCCTGTGTCTGCAGGTTCTCAATTGACTCAAAATAATCCATATGTCAAAGATGCATATTTTCGGGTGGCATGTTCTGATCTCTTCAGTAGGCACATATCAACTTTCCTTTAGAAGTGGCTTTTTCAATGTCATTTTATTTTGCACATATTTTTTCCACATATTTTTGCTTCTTTAAGTTAAAGATAGAAGAAAAAACCTGTCTAATCGATTTACAGCAATATTACTTTATACATTACTTGGGGTGAGACATATGTGGGGGAACACTTGGGCAGAGACAGAAGAAATCCAGGTCAGTTCATTCAACAAATAACTATTGAACCAGCGGTACAGATAAGGTCCCTGCCTTCACAGAGCTTACAGTATAGTGATGAGGAGATAGCAATTTAAGAAAATGAAACTTAATAAGAAAATTTAAGGTGGGAAAGGGGATCAGAATATGTCATCCCAAAATATGCCACTTTGGTATATTATTTTGAGCTGAAAGCAATTAAGAAACAGTAGACACAGGAGGATCTCTTTGCCTTCTCCCTTTCTGCCTTAAAGCAGGGCAAAAATTTCCATTTGTAATGGTGTCTCCTTTTCACAAAAGAGGAAGAGGAGAATACTCTTAATCACCATTGATGACTCTTATCACTGGAGATGGCACTGACTTGAATCTACATAACAAACCTTACTAAACAACCCTCATCTAGCATTAGTTTCCCCCATATATTTACCTTCCCACAATTTATAGCCCCTAGGAGCTCAAATCCCTTTTTACTTTGACTAGTTACTGTTCCACAATTTATCACTCTTTTGTTAAAATGGTACCTAAGCCCCGGAGTCTAACCGGGGCTTAGATAAAGTCTAACACTTTGGAGTTTTCACTTCTTTTCTGTATAGCACCTCCCCCCAACATAAAATTAGAAATATGAATTAACTATGTATGCCTTTTTCTCCTGTTAAGCTGTCTTTTGTCTGTTTAATTCAAGGTCTCAGGTACTGACCCTAAGAGGGTAGAGGAAAAGTCCCTCCCACCCCTATAGTGATAATGAAATGCCCACGGTCGCGAGACCCCTCCACAAGACCACCAGAGACAAGAGTCAAAGCCAAACAGCAAGGGTCATTTATTGCAGGTTCGAACCTGGACCTCCGCGCACTCGTTGCCAGTGACGCTAAGAGGTCCCGATGGAGTTTAGTACAGCTCTTTTATAGACAGGTACAAACAAGCTCGGGACCTTCTGCGGGGCTTTCCAGGGGTGGGGAGTACTGATTGGCTAACTTTTAAACAAAGACAGTAGTCACTGATTGGTTAACTTTTAAACAAAGACACTAGTCACCGTCTGATTGGTTGGATGGTTGCAAAAGGGGGTTCAGCAAGCATAGTTACCGAAGCGAGAGCGGCTGGTTAAGTTTCGGTTTCCTGAGGCTTTGTTTTTCAATTAGGAATACTTAAGATGGGGCCATAGTTACAAACAGGAAGATCGATGCAATCCTAGCAGCGCTACGGCCTAATGGCAGGGCATCAATTCAGTCCTATTTCTACCAAAGTAGAACATAGCCCTTCAATAACTGTTATGAAGACAAGAAAAGAAAGTAATGAGATAGGGGATTGAGGAAGGTGACTTTTTAAAGTATTTAGGGAAGGCTCCTCTGAGGAGATGACATCTTAGTTCAGACCTGTAAGATGAAAAGGCATAGGCCATACCAAGACCTCAGGAAATGCATTCCAGGCAGAGGGAGTAAGAAGTGAAACATTCCCGAGTTAGACATCAGACTGGGGTATTTAACAGGCGGAAAGAAGGCCAGAGTGGTTAGAGGGTTAGAGCAGAGTGGACGAGGCGGGGAGCGGAACTAGATGAGGTCAGAAGTGTTGACAAGCACCAGACTGTGTAGCATCTGGTAACTCAGTGGTTCCCACACTTCAGTGAGCATCAGAATCACCTGGGGGGCCTATTAAAGATAGGTTATTGGGCCCCATCCTTAGAGTTTCTGATTCTGAGAATCTGGAGTGGGTCCAATAATTTTCACAGGATGAATGAACTCAGGTTAGAATGACCTGAGTTCTTATCCTACTTTGCTTCTTCTTGAATGAAACCATTGATTGCACTGAGCCTCAATTTCCTGCCTGAATATTAAACATCAGAAATGAAAACTTCATAGGGTGTTAAATGATTTCATATATGCACTAGAACTGGGAAAACTTAAAGTCTTATGATTCTTAACAAAGATTACATTTCTGGGTTGCAAACAAAGGAAATCAAAAAGTAGTTGTGGGCTGTGTTAAATGAAAGGATGTAAGTAAAGAAGAAGGAGGAGTCATGGAGAGTTACAGGCAGGCATGATTTTAAAAGAATTTATTTTATTCACTTATTTTTGGCTGTGTTGGGTCTTTGTTGCTGCCCGCGGGCTTCCTCTAGTTGCGGGGAGCGGGGGTCACTCTTTGTTGCCGTGTGCGGGCCGCTCACTGCGGTGGCTTCTCTTGTTGCGGAGGGTGGGTTTTAGGCGTGCGGGCTTCAGTAGTTGTGGCACACAGGCTCAGTAGTTGTGGCTCGCGGGCTTTAGAGCATAGGCTCAGTAGTTGTGGCACACGAGCTTAGTTGCTCTGTGGCATGTGGGATCTTCCTGGACCAGGGCTCGAACCCATGTCCCCTGCATTGGCAGGCAGATTCTTAACCACTGCACCACCAGGGAAGCCCCAGGCATGATTTTTTTTTAATTAAATTTAAATTAAAATTTTTGTTAAATTGAGAGCCCAACTTGGGCCAGAGATTAGATTTTTAGACTGAACTTGAATGCCTTCATGAATTTACTTATTCATGGAATTATGTGACTTTGACCTTTTGAAAAATAAAATACTTTCTTAGAGGCTCAAAAGACTTTTGTCAGATGAGACCAGTAAGCAACTCTTAAAACCTTTTCGAAGTGGAAATGATTCAAAGTACCTAATATTTCACCCATCAGGGGAGAGGGTTTGGTGAGGCTCACCCTAGGGGCTTTCTTTGACTGTACCCTTAATGCTGATAACAGCTGGGAATTTAACCTAAAGATATTTGAGCATAATGTGTGTGTATGAGAAGAGTCAATATTTATTAATTTTAGATAACACAATTGAGAAAGACTGGAGGTGGAAAAGAGGGGTGTGTGTGTGTGTGTTTGTGTGTGTGTTTACATGTATGTAGGATACTTCTGTTTCCAGTCTGATACCATTCTGAGGAAATCTACTTGATCTGTGGAGAAGTTGGAGAGGAGTGTGGTAGTTAAAGCACTCCTATTTTCTTAAATGCCTTTTATGACTGGTGTCAACCAGTCCTCACACATTTCTAGGGACAGAGAGACCAACAATCTTATAGTTTTATATTTAGGAAATCCCTATGTGTCTTGGTTTGGTCACAGCTTAATAGTAACCCCAAGTGTTTTATGTTTGAGCTGTTTGAAACTAGAACCTGATGACAGAGGGACTTTCTCTGAAGGTTTCTGAGGAAAGGGTAGACTCCTATCTCGTAGGAATAGTGTCTGTGTCATGCTTTGTGGATGTGAGCCAGATCAGGATTTCAAGATACATGTTCTCAAGAGAGAGAGACGGGGGGCTTCCCTGGTGGCGCAGTGGTTGAGAGTCTACCTGCCGATGCAGGGGACACGGGTCCGTGCCCTGGTCCGGGAAGATCCCACATGCTGCGGAGCGCCTGGGCCCGTGAGCCATGGCCGCTGAGCCTGCGCGTCCGGAGCCTGTGCTCCGCAACGGGAGAGGCCACAACAGTGAGAGGCCTGCGTACCGCAAAAAAAAAGAGAGAGAGACGGGGCTGGAGAAGGCTTTGCTTGGGTATCCTTTATTGGAACTGAGATATTCCAGGAACCCATCACACTTTCAGTTCTGATCAGTTAACAGGGATTGAGACTGACACCTAGATAGGTGGGGTGGGAACCCAGGAGCAAAAAGGGGGTGATGTCAGAAGTGGTGAGCTGGTGTTGCCAACAAAAGAATGTCACTCGCCATCTGGCTCTGCAAGGATTGAGTTATTGGCCACTGCAGTTGCTGACCTTTAGAACCCTCTGAAAGGAGTTCAGGGTGGAGATCAAGAATGAGGCATTCTGTGCTCTGGGAAAACTGGCAGAAGAAGGCTTCAGATGGTTAGATATTTTCAGGAGAAATTTTTATGAACCCCATTTCTTGCATCTCCCCATACTTAGAAAAGCACTAACACCATTAACTAAGATATCTGTCCCTCATGACTAGCAGCAACCTGACAAGATGTGTGCTTGGTTGCATGTACCCCCTTTGCCAGTATCACATATATACTAACATCTCCCCTTACCTCTTTGGAACAGTTTCTCAGAGCTCTCTGAGAGGCTGTGTCCCAGGCTGTGGTCTTCAGTCAGACACTGAATACATTCGACTCACAGCTTTTACATTGTGCTTTTCTTTTTCAGTCGACAGTGTCAAAGGCAGACTTTGACCAAAGTTTGGCTTGGAGCCCTCTCCTTCACCCCAGATGCAGCAGGTCCTACATGATGGTGGGGAAGGGTTTGGGTAGGACTCGGGTTACTTAGGCTAGATACTGGCTCCATTGTGGTGTCATTTTGAAGAAACTTTTTTGTTTTGTATTGTACAGAATAAATACCTACCTGATATCACGTTCTTTTGACATTTCTCTCATGTGTCCAACAGCTACATAATGTGCTTTTCCCCTCTGGAGGTTGTACTGGAGGACTCATTCTCCTCATGCCTCCTCTCATCTCTCTTCCTGCTCTCAAAACTCCATTGTCAGCCTCCATGAAGTAGGTCATTCCAGGATGGATGATTTGTGGTGCAGGGAACTGCTGGCGAACCAGGGAGGTCTTAGGCAAGGAACTTGGTCTATGGAGTCAAACAGAGCTGAATCAAAAGTCTAGCTCTGTGCTTCCAGGGTCTGTAGCATCAGGCACCCCTGTATCAGTCAGGATTAGGACAACAAAACAGAAATTACTCTCGGTATTTCAATCAATAAGGGTGATAACACAGAGACTTGGGTGCTTATGTGACTGTTGGAAGGGCTGGAAGAGCAAAGGTCAGGGAAAGCCACTGGTAGCTCTCAGATTCCCTGCTGGCTCTCAGAGACTCAGGAAGTTGCTTCAGCTGTTCAGCAAAGGAATTGCAGGACACTGCCACCAGTGGTCGCAGCTGCTGGCACCATCAGGGAGGGTGATTAGCAGAGAAACATCTGGAGGCTAATTAAAAGAATTCATATCTGTTGATACATATAGGTCTACCTGCTGGTACCTCCTCTCCACCTACCCAATTTCGTGCATATCCATTTCATTAGGGGAACCTAAACTGAATCCAGAATCCTGTTGGCAAGGAAATCTGGGGAATGTGGTTCCCAAATTTCTAACCCCTGAAAACCAGACGAGGTATAGAAGGAGGTAAAAAGAATGCTGAGTGCCAGCACAGTCCAGCACAACTGGACTACACAGGCATTATGTCCCTGAGCCTGTGTCGTCATTAGTAAAATAGATATCATAATATTCACAACTACAGCTATCACACACACACACAAAATGTGCACAAAGTAACTGTGATACAAAGCTCAAAAATGATTTGTCCCTTTTCCTCCAATGGAAAAATCATCATAGGATCACAGAAATCCAAAACACTTTTTGAATGAAAAACTAAAAAAGAACTTTTGTACTATTTATTCTTTTAAAATATAAGAATAGGGCTTCCCCGGTGGCACAGTGGATAGGAATCTGCCTGCCAATGCAGGGGACACGGGTTCGGTCCCTGGTCCAGGAAGATCCCACATGTGGTGGAGCGGCTGAGCCCGTGCGCCACAACTACTGGGCCTGTGATCTAGAGCCTGCGAGCCACAACTACTGAAGCCCACGCACCTAGAGCCCGTGCTCCGCAATGAGAGAAGACACCACAGTGAGAAGCCCGCGCGCTGCAATGAAGAGTGGCCCCCACTGTCCGCAACTAGAGAAAGCCCAGGTGCAGCAGTGAAGACCTAACACAGCCCAAAACAAAAATAAATAAATAAATTTTAAAAATTAAAAAAAATAATAAATAAAATATAAGGATAATGAAGGCATTCAGAGTATGCCTCCCCAAAATATGCTACTCCAGCATAAAGGTTGTTTTGAGCTGAAGGCAATTGAGAAGAAGCAGACACAAGAAAAACTCTCTGCCCTCTCCTTCTTTACCAGGAAGGGCAGGAAGGGTCTTAATCCCTGGAGACAACTCTAGACTCAGCCCAGAAAGGGCACCAGAAGAATCTACATAACAAACTTTACCAGCTAGCCCTTATTTTCCATTAGTTTCCGCATGTATTTGCTGTCCCACAGTTTTTTGCCCCCCAAAACTCAAAGTCCTCTCCTTTGTCTTGTCACTTCGCTAAAATGTATTGTTCTTTAGTTAAGATGCTATATAAGCCCAAGTTCTAACCACCTCTTTGAGTTACTCATCACTGAGTATTCCTGTGTATATGCACGATGCACATGTTAATAAACTCTGTTTATTATCTCTTATTAATCTATCTTTTGTCAGTCTAATCTGCAGAGCCCCAACTGAAAAACCTAGGAGAGTAGAGGAAAAAAGTTTTTCCTGTCCTACAATAATCAGTACTGATTGTAAAAATTTTGAAAATACCATCAAAGACAAAATGCACTGGACAATTAAGGAGATGATTTTATGCAGGCTATTGCAATAAGGAGAATGTTCGTTAACAACGAACATCTCAAAGAAGAAAGAGAACACCTGAAGTTTTACACAGGCAAGTAGTAAACAAGGGAGTCATGGGGCAGGGTAGACAGGGAGTCTTGTGGGAGTCAGGAGGAGCCACAAGGAATGGTGGAGGTGGGTCTTTATCTCTGAATACCAAGGGCAGGTGGTCCTTTGCACTTACTCTTTTCTGGAAAGGGATGGTGAAATTCTTAACCCTTGCTGCTTTCTAGGAGCACAGGCTTCAGATAAAATTCAGTGCAGTCAATCTCCGCTTTTGTTCAAGACAAATATCATGAGTCAGTTAACAACACAGAGGTGATCAGAAACTTCCTGAGTGGAGGAAGCAGGGTCTAAGAAATAGTCTTTCCAGGACTCTTGTTGGCATTGTTCCTGTAAAACCAGTGAAACCATCTGTTGAGATTTGCTGGCAAAGGTAAGTTGTTTTAGGATCCTGGAGACCAGGCATTTCAAAAGAGGGTTGCCCCAAGTGAAAAAGAGAAACACCAATATAAAAATAAAAAGTTATGTTGAAGTGTCAGGAGTTGAACACTAAGGGTAACCAGTCCACTAGATTCCAAGAAATGGGTGGAGGAAAATATTTAGCTCAAGAGTCAGGAGAATTGCAGACACCTGACAGATTTCTTTGTTGGCCTCTCAAATGTGATTATATGAAGATGTCAAAGAAGTTTCGGGAAACAAGTTTAGAATAGTTGCTTCCACTTACTGTGCATGCACCCTGTCTGGAAGCCAGAATTATGTGAGCACCAGTTGGTTAGGCAGCACCGCTCACTGACTTTCCTGAAGCTCTCGTTAGTATGTTCATGCTCATGGCCATGTTGTCCACAGTCTTGGTTGCCTCTCATATAAGGGCATGTGTGGCCTGATCATTTCACTGGACATCCTTAAGTGGTCCAGGCAGTGGCTTGTCCATGCAGAATTCTAGCCCATGCCTGGTCTGCTGGGGTAGTGAGTCCTTCGAGGTTTTTATGGAGTCTTGCTGATTCAGCTTGCAAGGTTTCTTCAAGTCCTAGGGGAAAAGGCCAGCTGCAAGGGAGCCCAGGGTCTCAATAGGGTAGTCAGATTTTAGCTCTTGGTGACTCTGAGTCAGGCAGGAGGGAGAAAAATTGGATATGTTAGTTTGGAGGGTTGTAGCCAGATTTTGAAGAAAACTGGAAGAACGGACAATGTGTTAAGAATGGACAATTTGGGTAAAGTAATAGGATCCAGTCCAGTTTGCAGGTAAGAACCCAAACTGTTTTTTCCAGAGGGAGAGGAAGTCATTTAAATCTCCCGTCAGACAAGGTAGAGTTTGAATATTTACTATTTACCTGTAATTTACAAAGAGATGCAAAACAGTTCAAAGACAATGAACAGGACCAGAATCTGATAACCCAAAGGGTGTGCTATAAAAGATGCAGTGTTCTCCATTGAAACAAAATTTTTCTCTGTAATACTGAAGAGTATTTACTTACCAATTCTGTGAACATTTGTTATATAGTTGAGACCATAATGAATATTCAATTCAGTATTTGGATTTATTTTTTATGTGCTTTTTTTCCCTCTCAAAAAAATTCTTTAGAAAGGGAAAATATCATATATGTCTAGAATGGCAAATCACTCTGAAAACAGAATCTATTTTCAGTGCCAAAAAGTTAACAAAGTTCAAAAATCAACAGGATAGGGCTTCCCTGGTGGTGCAGTGGTTGAGAATCCGTCTACCAATGCAGGGAACACGGGTTTGAGCCCTGGTCTGGGAGGATCCCACATGCCGCGGAGCAACTGGGCCCGTGAGCCACAACTACTGAGCCTGCGCGTCTGGAGCCTGTGCTCCGCAACAGGAGAGGCCGCGACAGTGAGAGGCCTGCACACCGCAATGAAGAGTGGCCCCCACTCGCTGCAACTAGGGAAAGATCTCGCACAGAAACAAAGACCCAACACAGCCAAAAATAAATAAATAAATAAATAAAAAATTTAAAAAATCAACAGGATATAAATTGGGAAATAGAGGGGAAGGAAATGATACTACAAAATGCCAAATATTTATGTACTGGATGCTCACAAGTGACTTTTCACATATTTATTTTTGCATCCCTCCAGCAGGAACATAGTCATCAGCACTGAGAAGCCCTTTATAGGAATGAGTGTTTTTTGATCTTAATTGGAAACAGAGTTTTGTCTGCCTCAGTGAAAGGAGAAACTGAAGAAACACAGCAGCCATTGTTCCTGCTAATTTGATGTTATGATTCAATACAGGGCTGGAAAACTATGCCCCTTGGGCCAAATCCAACTTTTGGGGAGAAAAACACCTTTTTATCTACCCTCTTAGGTTCAGTGCTCAGAGACCTGCAAATTAAACTGACAAAAGAGAGATTCGCAAGAAAAAAAGACAGGTGTTTATTTGCATAGGTACTCAACAGTTTGCAGAAAAATGTGACTCAAGGCGGTGGTTAGAGTTTGGAGCTTATATATCATCTCAATAGGAGATGGGGAGGGGCAGGGGGTACTTCTGGGAGGACAAATGACTTTTTAGAGAGGGGTTGGGGACAGAGAAAGGGTGCTAATGGAAACACAAATGACTTTTTGGAAGGATAAATGGGTCCTTAGGAACATAGATGGGAGTTATGATAGTTTATGGTAATGTCTGTTTGAGTGTGATGTCAACTCCTCCTCTCCTGGAGAAGAGAAGATGGGATTTTCTCCTGGGGAGAGATTTGTGACAATTGAGTTCTTGTGGGAGGCTCTGCTTTTAGGCTGATAAGGAAGTTCTGGAACTCAAATGCCTTCAGCTCAAAATAATTCTTAATGCCAGGGTGACATCCTGGTCCCTTTCATGGCCCACTGCCTGCTTTTATAAATAAAGTTTTATTGGAATACAGTCATGCCCATTTGTTTATACGTCTATGCCTATTTTTGCCATAAAAGTAACAGAGATCTTATGGTTCATAAAGCCTAAAATATTTACTGTCTGGCTCTTTTCAGGAGAAGTTTACTGATCCCTGATTTAGATATATACATATGTTTGTATATTCCACAGTTTGTCCCTGAAGATAAAATAAATCTCATACAGATAAAAACCATGTACACAGGAATGTATTGTGTGGCCTGGCTGTTGTTAATAAGCTTCAGTTTAATACATGATGATGATTATCCTTTTGAGCTCCTACTATGTGCCAGGCCCCATGCTTGAAGTACACACTTTACCTCTGCTCTCCAAGGGCTTTTCTAGCAGAAGAACGAGAGGCCAGAGGGCCTGTAATCTGAGGCAGCCTGTGGAAATGTTAGAACAGAGAAGAGCCAATCAAGGGAAGAGCAGACATAGTCAAGGGACGGACTCTGTAAGGGTCATCAGGGAAGGATTGTGGAGGAGGAATGATTTAAATGATGTATGGAGGGAACTGTTAGTACATAGTCAGGTAAGGATGGGAGAAAAGACCATTCCACACAGGGGGAACACCATTCATTCACTCATTTATTTAACAAATATTTATAGTACACCAAGCAAAATTTCCATTTTCACAGAACTTACAGTATTTTGAAGCAAAAAAAAAAAAAAAAAAAGCCCTAGTAGGAGAATGCAAGGTGTTTTAGGGACCTATTGCATTGTCTTCTGTGACTACAGAGTACGGTGCAGGGGATGGGATATTGGGACGCCATCTTGTCTGGAAAAATAAACAGTGATCAGATCATGGGAGGCCTTTAATGCGAAACTGAGAACTGCATTTTGTTTTGTATTGTTTTGCTTGTTTCTGGTTTGGCAATAGGGAATCACTGGAGGTTTTGAAGATGATCTATGTGCTTTATGTTAATTGACTGATGTGCTTTTGTAGATAAAACTCTCTGGCTAAATATAAGACAGAGTAGGAAGAACTGGGCACAGGGAAAGAAGCCACTTCAGAGGCAAGAGTTAAGAAGGATCTGAAGTAGGATACAGGTGGTTGCAACAGACGGAGCAGGAAGGAAACGATTGCAGAGATAGAATTATTGTAATTAGTAAACTGACAGAACATAGAGCTGTTCAGATGTTTTAAGCCAGAGAGAGAAGTTATTGCTATTAGAGAGATTGGAAGTACGGGAGGGGGAGGTTGAGGTGTGGGTTATTATAGATTACTTATCTGCTTCCCTCTGCCAAAGGACAATCTAGAACTTCACAGTTCCAAGATGTGAGCTTCATCTGGATAAGTCTGCTAAACTAATTATTTTTAAAAAATCATTCAAACTAGCTGTTTCCAGCTCTGATTTTGAGACTTCCCCTCTAAAAAATAATAATTTGAAGCACATTCACAATATCTTTAACAGCTTTGAAACCTATATTTTTTCCATTTTAATTTAAAACAAAAATATCAGCTATCCAACACTTTCAGGAATGGGATACATTAGCAAATAAAAATTGTAGCACTCAGTTCTTCAGACGTGGCAAATTAATGTCAGATTGACTGTGAATTTTATTTTTCATACCGATATTTTGGCTTTCTCTAGAGAGAGCCTCTGTAATTTTTACAATGACAGTTTCCATGCTGAATGAGTTAATCATGGCATTGTCCTTTGCATGTCTGCGAAAGAAGAGGCTGTAAAGACCTGGGAGTAAAGAATCAGTCTCAACACAGGGAGCAAGAGTTGCTTAAAGGGAGGAATCAGAAAGACATGGGCTGACTCCTGACTGTCACTTGCTAGTTGTGTTAGGCTCTATACAGCTAGCTTGACAGGTTAGTTAGTCTCTTGATGCCTCTGTCTCCTCGTTTTAAGATGGAAATAAAAATATCTGTTTCAGATGGTTGCCATGAGAGTTAAATAATCAAATGCAGGTATGAAGTAGCCAGTGTGGGGCCTGACCTTGGTCAACGCCAGCTATGGTTATATTTCTATTGGACGTCCTCAGCCCTTGGTCCATGAGCAGGGCTACTATTTTCACAGGCTTGTACTCTGTGTGCCTCTCCTCAGTCAACCCAAAGGATTCCTGTTTTTGTTTTCTGCACACCATCAATGTAGTGAAGCAGAAGCTTGGTGTGAAAACAGGAAATTCCTTTTAGAGATGTTACCCTTTGTATTCTGATTTTCTCTTTTAAGGATACGGTGTTAGCCCTTCTGTCTCTTTTGGGGAAATTGTTTACGTACGGGAAAGAGAGATTTGTTTCTTGACAGGTTTGATTTTTTACTTCCCAGTAGGGTTCTGTTCCCACATTTCCAAGTACTAGAGCTAATCACTCTTACTTAAGCTCAGGTATTCAGAAGGTGTATTTGAGGCTAGTGTTAGGATGGGATTTCTGATGATTGATGTTTTATAAACGTCTGTGGTCAGTTTCTATGTCTTCCCTATGGATATTTTAACAATTTGAATATGACCATCCCTTCCCACTGTCACTTTATACCTTGGAAGTTTGGGGTTAACCTTCTGAGTATTTACATCACCAGGTGATATAAAAAGCCATGCTTTCTACATTCCACAAAAACATTGGTATATTATTTAGGATGCTCCAGAGAAGCAGAACCAATAGGATAGATAGATAGATAGATAGATAGATAGATAGATAATTATAGGAATTGGCTCATGCAGTTATGGAAGCTGAGAAGTTACCTGATCTGCTGCCTGCAAGCTGGAGAACCAGGAAACCTGGTGGTATACCAGTCTGAGTCCGAAGGCCTGAGAACCAGAAGCACCAACGTCCAAGGGCAGGAGAAGATGGATGTCTCAGCTTAAGCAGAGAGAGTGAACTTTCCCTTCCTCCCCCTTTTTGTTCCACTCAGGCCTTCAATGGATTGGATGCTACCCACCTGCATTGGTGAGGGGAGTCTTCTTTACTCAGTCTACTGATTCAAATGCCAATATCTTCCAGAAACACTCTCACAGACACATCCGGAAATAATGCTTTGCCAGATATCCGGGCATCCCTTAGTTCAGTCAAGTTGACACATAAAACTAACAATCACAATTGGCCACCTATCGAAGGACTTTCCACTTTCAGTTGTATGTTTTGTGAGGAAAAAAATGCCTTAAATCAAGTTGCCAATAGCCAATATTATAGAAAGTAAGGCCTTTCCTCATCCCCTCACCAATTCCATGAGCAGAAGTAAAGTGGTGGTAAAATAGGTAAGAAGTGTTACCTGTTTTGTTAGGTTGTTTTCAAATGCACTCCCTTCTAGTTTCTTGAGTCCTTTCAGCTTGGTTTCCATTGGATTTGGGAATTTGTGAGGAAACATGCTGGGGTTTTTGCTCTGGGCAGGTATTTGTACTCTTGGCCTTATGATATGAGAAGTGTGGGAGGGCAGATCAAGGGCTGTGGCCCTGAAACTCATGTCATTGAATGCTGGATAACTGATCCAAGCCAATGACTTAGAAGAAAAAAAAGGACTCTGAATGCTAGAATTATGTCTTCAGTTAAAATCGATCATCTTTCCATAATTGGAGAAATAATTGACATAAACAGTCATATATGTGCCAGTTGACTGTCAAAGCAAAATTGTTTCCTCCTCATCACGCTTTCAGAGAACTGGCAAATTCTACCATTCTGGAGAGTATTTATCTTTGTGACAAAGAGATAACAAGAGATGTGTCTCTACAAAATGTAAAATAGATAGCTAGTGGGAAGCAGCCGCTTAGCACAGGGAGATCAGCTCAGTGCTTTGTGACCACCTAGAGGGCTGGGATAGGGAGGGTGGGAGGGAGATGCAAGAGGGAGGAGATATGGGGATATATGTATACGTATAGCTGATTCACTTTGTTATACAGCAGAAACTAACACAATATTGTAAAGCAGTTATACTTCAATAAAGGTGTTAAAAAAAAAAAGAGAGATGTGTCTAGAACAAGATCTAGGAGGGTTTTCCTGTCTTAGGCTTACTTTGAATTCCGAGCGCAATGTGTTTAAGGATGGTCAGCTGTGAGGGGGAAGTTATAAACTTTGCTCCCTGCCCATCTCTGTTTCTGTACCGTTTTGAGCATGCTCTTCTCTAGGGGTTCTTGGTACATTTAGGGGCAGAACGTGACTCTGTTCATTCTCATTTGTATTAATTAAGGCATGTTCACCTTTTATACAGTTCTCATAACTGAGTTTTAAGTCCGCCATTAGCTGATCTATTGTTGTAATTGTATGTATTAACTTTCCCTTCCAACTTAATTTCATATGCATATTTTTCTCTCTCATATGTATTCTTTGAGGATAACATCTCTAAAAACTCCTTATATTCCCTGGTACCTTTGTGTGAATTAACTAACCCTGTGTTTAACTCAGCAAAATACTTCAGTTCATTTGTTTAAGTGTATGACCATAGCTTTCCTCTTTCTCAGTGAGAAATAATTCTTTTCTCATCTCTTTCATTTTTTTAAAGATTTTTTTTTCATGTGGACCATTTTTAAAGTCTTTTTTGAATTTGTTACAATATTGCTTCTGTTTTATGTCTTGGTGTTTGGCTGTGAGGCATGTGGGATCCTAGCTCCCCGACCAGGGATCGAACCCACACCCCCTGCACTGGAAGGCGAAGTCTTAACCACTTGGACCGCCAGGGAAGTCCCTCATCTCTTTCATTTAATATCAAACTTTCTTATTCATCTCTATGTTATGTAAGGGCCTAATCAATGACCCACAAAAGATTACTCATGGGAGTGAAGAAATTGACCTTGTCAAAGGTGCCTTTAAGTAGAGAAAATGTGACAGCTTCCTCACAGGCAGTCATGGTTTGGACATATTGGTTTTTGTTCCCTGAGATCTAGTTTTCTTGTTTTGTTTTTAAATTTGAGTTTTTTACAGTTTGTAAACAACCATCTCAGCTCCTGCATACACAACACATATGTACGCACACTCACACAACACACACCAGCTTATCTGGTTAATGAAATTAAGCAACTGGATGGTTAGGTTTTTCAAAGTTGAGTCAGTTGTCTGACGCTTAGGGAGAAAAAAGCTTTGATGGGATCAGTTTGTTGCTCAAAGCCAGGCATGAGGGAGCAGGTCCCACAAGTCCACAGCAGCTATCCCAACTCTTGCTGATACATGTCACAGATTTCAGCAGAAGAAAAACCTTTACTCAAGGATGCTGTGATAATGCCTCAAACAACTGTGGAATGATGGTTCTGCAAACCAGAAATGGATATGTTCTTCTTGTAGTCATTTATTGCGCTCACAGAAACAATATGTTCAATGGTTATTTGAGTAAATAAGTCCTTACTTGTAGAGACAAGATGAAGCAGTCTCTCAAAAGAAGTATTTTCAAAAATCAAAAAGGTCAACACTGGGACTTCCCTGGTGGTGCAGTGGTTAAGAATCCGCCTGCCAATGCAGGGGACACGGGTTCAAGCCCTGGTCCGGGAAGATTCCACATGCCATGGAGCAGCTAAGCCCACACGCCACAACTACTGAGCCTGTGCTCAAGAGCCCGTGAGCCACAACTACTGAAGCCCACGCACCTGGAGCGAGTGTTCCGCAACAAGAGAAGCCACGGCAGTGAGAAGCCCACACACCACAACGAAGAGTAGCCCCCTCGCCGCAACTAGAGAAAGCCCGCGTGCAGCAACGAAGACCCAATGCAGCCAAAAATAAATAAAAATTTTAAAAGTTATTTTAAAAAGAAAGTCAACACTTGTAATAAAAAAGAACTATGCTAAAATCCACTCACAGATTTTTGTAGATATTTGATTGAATATTGATATCTTGGACCACTAAATATAGAGAACAACCATTAGCAATGTTACTGATTGAGATCATATTTCTATTTTTATTATTAATTAAAAATAGTATACGTATTTGGTTGTGCTGGGTCTTAGTTGCGGCACGTAGGCTCCTTAGTTGTGGCTTGAGGGCTCCTTAGTTGCGACAGTCTGTCTCCTTAGTTGTGGCATGCAAACCCTCAGTGGCGGCATGCATGTGGGATCTAGTTCCCTGACCAGGGATCAAACCCGGGCCCCCTGCATTGGGAGCACAGAGTCTTAACCACTGCGCCGACAGGGAAGTCCCAGGACCTTATGTTTCAGTGAAGGGCATCAACATGAAAAGATACTGTCACTATATGATAGAAGTAACTGGGTACTATGGGGTCCAGTAGAGCATCAGCCCTACAGAAGTGGGAGATGATTCAGGAAGCCTTCTAAAGGTGATATTGAGTCTTCTTTTTCATTTCCAGAGTTTTTTAAAAAATTGAAGTATAGTTAATTTACAGTGTTGTGTTAGTTTCAAGTGTACACCAAAATGATTCAGTTACACATATATATTCTTTTCCATTATAGGTTATAACAAGATATTGAATATAGTTCCCTGTGCTATACAGTAGGCCCTTGTTGTTTACCTATTTTAAATATAGTAGTGTATATCTGTTAATCCAAAACTCCTAATTTATCCCTCCCCCACCTTTCCCCTTTGGTCACCATAAGTTTGTTTTCTATGTCTGTGAGTCTATTTCTGTTTTATATATAAGTTCGTTTGTATCATTTTTTTAGATTCCATGCATAAGTGGTATATGATATTTGTCTTTCTCTGTCTGACTTACTTCACTTAGTATGATAAATCTCTAGGTCCATCCATGTTGCTGCAAATGGCATTATTTCATTCTTTTTTATGTTTGAGTAATATTCCATTGTATATATATACATGACATCTTCTTTATCCATTCATCTGTCTATGGAGACATCGAGTCTTGAAAGATGAGAAGAAGTTAGCCAGATGGAGAAGAGGAAGTCACTGTATACATTATTGCTTTTGTTGTGGTGGTGATTAAGAATGAAAAATTCCATCAGAGTTGGGTGCTTGCATACACACTCAATTATAAATGGTACCTCTAGAGAGTTGAAAAAGGCTTTTGAATTTTCACATCTAGAGATCCTTAGGAGCTAAATGTTTTTAAAAATTTGATAGTAAAAACTTACTTTATGCAACCATCTTTCCTGTACATGAGCAAGAAAATCAACGTATTTTATATATTCTATAACTTACTCCTATAGAACTATGAAGTTTATGTTTCTATTTCAACTAAATAGCCATTTACAAGACACTTATGTGGAAAGCATTAATATTGCAGGACTGCTCCATAGAGTTGGGCAGACTGTACACTGCACACCTCCAGAGGGCACATCTACATAGAGCAGGATGCATAGCCTGCACAACTATTATATGGAGGCCCTACTTTGGGCCAAAATGATAAATAAGAATCCTGAACTCAGATTTATATTATAAGAGGAAGAATAGGACAAATGCCAAAGATGACTCTTTTCTCTTTATAAAGCTTCAAAGGGCAATGAGGTCACAGTTAATTGAGGCTTCTTGGGAGAAGATAAACAGGTAGTATTCTAGTGGAGATGGAGTTGGTAGGGAAAGAAATAAGGAAAGGAGTAGGGAGAGCAGCATGAACCAAGAAGGGTGTGAGAAAAGCCTGAACAAATTGATTGATGAGCATGTGGTCCCTTTAGGATGTAAGACAGATTAAGGAACATTCAGTAGAGGGATATTTGGCTGGAAAAGGTCCATATTATAGAGGAACTCGAAGTCCTGGCAGTGATGTTGACACAAATTTGGTGAAGGAGATCAAGCAAACATTGCAAACCGCTGACCCCATGGTGTAGCACTTGTATGATTATACACTGCCTAACCCTAAGGGTACTGTTTATGTTGTGTTCTACATGAATGGTGCCTATAGGGTTTTGCAGTACATAGCCTACACAACCATACACAATGGCTCTGACCCATAGGCTCTGTTCAGCTGCTAGAGGTGTTTGGCCCCTACACCAATGGCTTGCATACATATTTTTTCAATTATGTAATTAGTTGCCAATATTTAAAATATGTCATGTAATAATATGGATATCAGTGTATTACTGTACACAAGTAGTGTATTCCATCCTTAGATTCAGCCATTTCTCCAGGGAACCCGAGTTCCTTTTATTAGAGAGTAGTATTTAAAAGCCAAGATCTGGGCACTGGGAGTGCTCATTGGTACTGAGATGTCATTGCTTCTAGACCCTCTCAGCAGACAGAGAAAGGAAATATATGTATGTATACTAACTCCTGTATACACAAATATCTATAATTCTGTATCAATCTATCTATAAATATCTATCTACCTACCTTCCCACTTACCTACCTACCTGTATTCATACTGATATTTCTGATTCTAATCTAGCACCCCAGCACCTCTGGGTTTATTCTAGCTTATCCCACTTGCTTATTTGTAAGTTCTTTCTCTGACAGGGAGAAATCTGGGTCCTATTACCACAATTTGCTTACTTATTTGTTCAACAATAATAATGTAAAGTAGTTTTAGAATTGTTGCTGTGAGAAACAAAATTATCAACTAGAATACGGTGTTTATGTAAAGTTCTTTTTGTATTTAGCCTTAGATTGTTCAGTGAAAACACTGTTTTCACAAGTTAATCAGAAATGCTTGAATAAATAGATAAATGGGGGAGGAGAGACAAGTCTTGCTTACAAAAGAATTCCAAATAATATAGGTGGATGCTCCCTCCGAGGGTGGGCTAGACTTAGTGGCTCATATCCAAAGTAAAGTAGGGAAAAGGAAAAATAGTAACCCTACAGTGGAGAGACATGGCAAACACTACATTAACCAAGTGATGTGAAGGTTGACATCATCAGTAATAAGTGAAGTTGATAATATATACCAACTGATATGATGTGATAAGAAAGGCACTTCACCTCTGTGGTATTCTTCCCCAAAACTAATAATACCAGTATAATCCTGAGAAAAACATCAGACAAACTCAGACTGAGGGACATTTTACTGGATATAAGGCCAGTATTCCTCAAGAGTGTGAAGGTCATGGAAAACAAGGAAAGACTGAGAAACTGTCAAAGACCAGAAGAGACTGGGGAGACATAAATAAATGCAATGTGGTATCCTGGATTGGATCCTGGAACAGAAAAGAGAATGTTAATAGAAAAACTGGTGACATCCAAATAAAGTCTACAGTTTGGTTAATAGTAATGTACTAATGTTGGTTTCTTAGTTGACAAATGTACCATGAAAATGAGAGATGTTGACAATAGAGAAAATTGAATAAGGAACTCTGTACTATCTTTGTAACTTTTCTGTAAATCTAAAATTATTCAAAAATAGGTTTATTTTTTTAAAAATTAATGAGGTTGGCTTTTTTTCTCTCACAGCCTTCAGGGAAGTCATGTCATGCGTTTGTAATATACTGAAATTCATTTGTCACATGTTTCATTCCATCCTGGGATGCCCTGATATCTTGGTTGACGTTTTTTACTTGCATAAAGTTTACTTTTTGTTGTGTAAAATTCTATGGGTTTTTACAAATGCATAGAATCATGGATCCACCACTCTAGTACCATACTGAAGAGTCAGTTCCATAACAGAAAAATTTTCCTGTGCAATCCACTTGTAGTTAACTTGTCTTCTACCCCAACCTCTGGCAACTACTGATCTTTTTTCCATCCCTATAGTTTTACCTTTTGCAGAATGACATATAGATAGAATCATACAATACATAGCCTTTTGTATATGGCTTTTTTCACTTATAAAAATACATTTATGATTCATCCACATTGTTGCATGAATCAAGTATGTTCTTTTTATTGCCAACTAGTATTCCATTGCATAGATATAACATAGTTTTTTTTTGTTTTTCTTTTGTTTTCTTTGACAGTTGTGGTTGTTTCCAGTTTGGAGTGATTATGAATAAAATTACTCTGAACATTAGCATACAGGTTTTTTGGTGTGAGTATAGTCTTTCAGTTCACCTGGGTAAATACTTAAGAGCAGAATTGCCGGATCATGTGATAAGTCTATTATATGAGTTTACATTTATAAGAAACTGCCAAATTTTCTTCCCAAGTGGCTGTACCACTTTGCATTTCCACCAGCAATAAATGAGATTCCTGTTACTCTGTCTTTGACAATATTTGGTATTGTTGTCAGAGGGACCCTAACCCCACCCTTAAGTTCAATAATTCACTATAAGAACTCACAGAACTCAAAAAAAGCTGTTAAGCTCATAGTTATGGTTTATTACAGTGACAGGATACAGATTAAAATCAGCAAAGGGAAGAGGTGCATAGGATAGGGTCCAGGAGAGTTCCAAGTGAGAAGCTTCCAACTGTCCTCTCCCAGAAGAGTCATGGACAAAGCTAACTCCTCTCAGCAATGACGTGTAACAATACACACAGATTATTATCAACCAGGGAAGCTCACCTGAGCCTTGGTGTCCAGAGATTTTATTGGGGCTCAGTCACATAGACACAGATGACTGCCTGTGTGGCCAATCTTAGTTTCCAGCTACTCCAGGGGAGGGGAGCTGATACCGCATGACCCAAAGCCCCACCGTAAATTACATTGTTAGAGTATCTGGTGTGGTCCAAGGCTGCCCCCCCACCAAGTAAAACAAAGACACTCATCAGGTGGGACTACTAAGGACTTAAACATTACCTCCCTAGAGCCATGGACACAAGCCAGACTTTTGTTTGGGTAAGGTTAATTCTTAACTATGCAAATAAGAACTTAATATTTTCTAATCCATTATCTGAGTTTACATGAAAAAAAAAAACGGAAGCTTTTTCTGTAAACAAAAATAGTTAACTTTTCACTAAAAAGCCATAGTACTGTGGTGAGTGTGTTTGTGTGTGTGTGTGTGTGTGTAGAAAGAAAGAGTAGTGACAAGGAGGGAGGAAGAGGTAAGGAGAGACTGAGATTATAGTAATAATATATTTAGGAAACTTTCTCAGATTGTATTACTGTCATTTATATGTTTGGTTTTCTTCTTCATTTTAGTTGCTAGGAGGTATGAGATGAAGTTACAAAGTCTTTTGTCTATTGTTTCCTCTTTTACAAACTTCTGATATCAATACTGTTGAGGTTTTAGTTAGATTGTAAATTTGTGTTTTACTTTACTTCATTGCATCTTTTATTATTTTAAGGTTGATAGGACACAAGCATCCTGGACAAATTTTTCAAATGTCATTGTTAGGTCATTGTTAGATTTCAAGCACAAGATGAGAAACCAACACTTGTATTTGTCTTGCCTTTTTCCAAAATACTAGTGAAACATCCAAATAGATATTTTTTAAAATATTCATCCATAAAAGCTCTGAAAAAAGAAGGATATCATCAGTGGACCAGAACTTTTAAGTAATTTTTGGAAGATGGAAAGTGGAAAGGTTCCTAATTGATGAGAAAACCGAAAGAGGACAGCTGCCTGGAGAGGGCCCCCTTCTTCCCCAGAGACCCAAAGACATACCAAACTCTGAGTTCACAAGCACAGAGAGGAAGAATGGTCATAATTATAGTAAGGAGGTACTCTAGTGAAGATATAACTTGTATGTTTAGTGCCTCCAAGTCCATAACAGCACCTTCTGCACACAAGATGGTGCCCCTTCTTGGCAAATGAATTACAAAATGGCATGTCTTCCTCATGGGTTTGCCCACACCAAGACACAGAGTTTTGAAAGGCGAATATAACTGATTTCAGTCCTATTCACTGCCTCAGTGGGATGTCTCTGTTCAGGGAAAAACCTCTACAGCCTTAGCTGGTTGCCCTGTTTGTTTTTTTGTGGGTTTTTTTTTCTGTTTTGTTGTGTCTGCAAGATAGGTACGTGAGAGTTCCTCTGTCTTTCCTAGGGAAGGTGGTTCTTCAAGTGCTACGTGGAAAGGTTCCTCTAAGGTAGCACAAACAGCATTGTATGTTTTTCACATCTGGGCCCTCTTCAGAGGCTCTCAAATCTAATATTCACTTCCAGTTCTGTCTGAGATGGAGTAGCCCCATTCCTACCACATCCTATCTCTTACAACTTAAAAAAAAAACAAAACCCTGGAAATAGCACACAAACAAGCATAAGAAGAATCTGAAATGTGGAAAGAAGATGGTAGATGGTCCAGGGACCTCAGGACTTGAGGAACAACATGGTAGTGAGTTTCCTTGGCTTCCTTATTGCCTCTACATTCTGGACAATGGCTGCAGAAGCCTCCAATCTGGAACTTCCAACAGGCACAGAGCAAAAAAAAAAAAAAAAAAAGGAACAAAAAGCTCCAAGAAAAGCCTAGTTTCCCTAGCCAAAGGAACAGGAAAAGGGTGGCCTTCCAGAACAGAAAATCTTTTTGATAATACACACCCTACTCTGGGGGGCCAAACAGGGAACTGATCTTCCACCCAACCCCCCTCCTTGGCCCTATGGAAACAGGCAGTGGCATTCCAATGTCCCTACCCGGTGGTGTTAGGGGGCCGAGCAGATTACATTATGTAGGACCTTTTAGGTGATGGTGAAGACTTGGAGTTTTACTCTGAGAAACCAGTTGATGGTTTTGAGCAGGGAGTGACATGATCTGACTTAGTTTTAACAGGATCTGCCTGGGGAGTTGAGGATAGACAGGGAAGGGGCAGAAACAGGCTGTATTTTCTTTGTTGAACTGCAAGACAACTCAACAAAGTTGTCAGGGCATGTTTTATCACGGCATTTTTTGGTTAAGACAACTGAGACTCAGAGGTAAAGTAGCATGTTCAAGGTCACACAGCTGGTATAGGACAGAGCTGCATCTAGCACCCGGACCTTCAAACTTCTGTGAAAGGAGTAGCTAAATTTACAGAATGCAATAGCACTTCAGGAAGATTTTTAAAGAATCCCTACTAAAATGCTGCCAAGTATTTGTGAAAATTGCATCAGAAAGGGGGAAGGGGGGAAAGCAGAGATTTTAAAAAAAAAGGGTGGAAGGATGCTAAATGTAGGCCTGCACTGTCTCCCTTCCACCATTAGATGGCAATTTTCTATTTGTTACGGAGGAGATGGCGCCACAGTTTCCTGGGCAGTTGACAGAAATGAAGGAATTACGAAATGAAACTAATGAATAAGTGGATCAAGGCTTTGAAAAAAAACAAAATTCAATTGATCCAATACATGTGTGGGGTGGTAAGAGAGCGGGATCCGGGATTTAAGAGCAGTGGTAGAATGAACAAAATAATTTAACAATCACTGCTGACAGCATAAATTAGAACATTGATTTTCAAACAGCAGGTTGTAAAGAAGAGCAGTTCCTAAAATCAATTCAGTGAGGGGCAACTAACAATCTTTTAATTCAAAAGAACAAAATAGAAAACGTTGGAATGCATTGCAAATAGTAAGATCAGAATTAATTTGTGACTCTTGTCTGGTTTTATAATAATAAATACATATGTATTGAGCCATAATGCAAAATGTATTTAAAAAGTTTTTATCATGAGTACGGTCAAAAGAAGTTTAGAAGACTCTGGGCTAGATGAAATGTAAATGAGCAGGATTGCACCTACTTGAAACACATGATTTTGTGGAGGTGTTTATCTTGGTTTTAAACTTCCTTTTTTCTCTCCTCCCCACCCACATCCAGTCTCAGGGCCTGTTATGGGCTGAATTTGTGTCCCTCCCACCAAATTCACACGTTGAAGCCCTAACCCCCAGTACCTCGGAATGTGACTGTATTTGGAGATAGGGCCTTTGCGAAGGTGATTAAATTAGAATGAGGCCATTGGGGTGGGCCCTGATACAATCTGACTGGTGTCAAAGGAAAATTTGAATACAAAAACAGACACCAGGCACGTGCATGCACAGAGGAGAGAACGTGTGAGGACACGTGTGAGGACACAGTAGGCCATCTACAAGCCAAGGAGAGAGGCCTCAGGAGACACCAAACCTACCAACATCTTGATCTTGGACTTCTAGCTTCCAGAACTGTGAGAGTATTAATTTCTGTTGTTGAATCACCCAGTTTGTGGTATTTTGTTATGGTAGCCCTAGCAAACTAATACAGAGTTAGAGTGTGATATTTTGTTTCTGAGACCTGGGACAAGAAAAGACCTGGGCCAACTGAATGTCCTGCTGCTTTCCAAATGAGAGTTTCTGGATTCGATTCAGTTCTTCACAGAGGAAAGCGCATAAGCTCTTATGCCAAATGTACCTGCATTCTCCATCATTTTAATGAAGGTGTAATTTTGGCTTAGTTAACCTCTCCAAGATGAAATTTCTTCGTATATAAAATTGCACTAATAATACTTTTCCTGCAATGTTGATGTAAAGATTAAATGATACACAGTTGGCTCCCCATATCCACAGGTTCCACATCTGCAGATTCAACCAACTCTGGATCAGAAATATTTGGGAAAAAAATTCCAGAAAGTTCCAAAAAGCAAAACTTGAATTTGCTGCATGCCAGCAACTATTTACATAGCATTTATATTGTATTAGGTATTATAAGTAATCTAGAGATGATTTAAAGTATACGGGAAGATGTGCATAGGTTATATGCAAATATCCTGCCATGACATTTTATATAAAGGACTTGAGAATCCATGGATTTTGGTGTCCACAGGGGGTCCTGGAGCCAATCCCCTGTGGATACCAAGGGACAGCTGTAATTATCTAGAATTCCTAGCAGTTAATAAATCATTGTAGTTTTTCCTGCTGTCGTCATTGTAGTTGCTTATTAGTGTTATGTATTCATTTTGTGACTGTTCCAATTTCTGTCTTTCCTTGAAAGTATGTTGTCTTCTGGAACATTCACTAAAATGGTTAAGAGGTAGAAAGTGGGCATGAGAGAAGTTGAAAAGACCAAAATTATTTGATCCAATGTAAAAAGGTTTGACTCAGGTAGAGGAGTTGTTGCCACATGCCACACGTTTGACTAGGGGAGAGGAGTGGTTGCCACCATGTGATGCAGCACTAGTGCAGGAGACTAAGAGGTTAATTAGTAAATGGATCAGAGATTTTAATAATAATAAAAATAATAGACAAAAACATGAATGAATTTCTTTTTAAAAATTTTGGGATAATTGTGGATTCATATACAGTTGTAAGAAATAATACAGAGAGATCCTGTGTAGCCTTTAGCAGTTTTCCCCAATGATAACATCTTGCAAAACTATAGTACAAACAGGCAGATTCATAGAGACAGAAAGTAGAATAGAAGTTGCCAGGGGCTGAGAGGGGAAATGGGGAGTTATTATTTAATGGTTATAGAGTTTTTGTTTTGAGTGATGGAAAAGTTTTGGAAATAGATAGCAGTGATGGTTATATCACACTGTGAATGTGCTTAATGCTACTAAATTATGCTGTTAAAAATGGTCAGAATGGCAAACTTCATGCTATCACAATAATAAAAATTTATCACAGTAATAAAAAGAAACCTTGTTATGGACTGAATGTTCTCTCCCAAAATTCATATGTTGAAGCCCTAACCCCTAATGTGATAATATTTGGAGGTAGGGCCTTTGTGAGTTAATTAGGTTTAGATGAGGTCATGAGAGTGGGGCCCCCATGATGGTATTAGTACCCTTATAAGAAGAGGAAGAGACACCAGAGTTCTCTCTCTTGGCCATGTCAGGATACAGCAAGAAGGTAGCCATTTGCAAGCCAGGAAGAGGGCCCTTAAAATAAACTGAATCTGTCAGGACCTTGATTTTAGATTTCATAGCCTTCAGAACTGTGAGAAATAAATGTCTCACACTGGTGGTTGCTTAAACCACCAGTCTATGGTATTTTGTTATGGAGGCCTGAGCAGACTAACACACCTACAGTACAATATCACAACCAGGATACAGTCAAGATACAGAACAGTTGTATCACCACAGGGATCCCTCATGTTGTCTTTTATAGTCACACTCTCCTCCCTTATCCCTGACCTATGGCCACTACTAATCTGGTCTCCATTTCTATAATTTTATAATTTCAAGAATGTTGTATAGATAAAGCCATGTAGTATGTGACCTTTTAGGATTGGCTTTTTTCTCTCAGCCTAATTCCCTTGAGATCCATCCAAACTGTTGCTGTATCGACAGTTTGTTCCTTTTTATTGCTAAGTGGTGTTCCATTGGTATGGACGTATCACAGTTTGTTTAACCAGTCCCCCACTGAAGGACATTTGGGTTATTTCCAGTTTTAGATTATTATTAATAAAGCTTATATGAACATTTGTATACAGATATTTGTATGAACATAAGTGTTCATTTCTTTGGGATATATGCCAAATAGTGCAATTTCTGGGTTGTATGGTAAGCCATGTTTAGTTTTCTAAGAAGGTGCTGCCCTCTTTATCAGAGTGGCTGTACCATTTTCCATTCCCACTAGCCATGTATGAGTGATCCAGTTTCTCCACATCTTTGCAAACATTAGGTGTTTGTACTATTGTCTTTTATTATAGCTATTCTGGTATTCAAATGTTGAACCAGCCTTTCACACTTAGAATAAATCCCACTTGGTTATGGTGTATAATTACTTTTATATATTGCTGGATTAGATTTGCTAATATTTTATTGAGGACTTTTTGTGTTTAAGTTCATGAGAGATACTGTTCTACAGTTTTTCTTTTTCTTTTCTTTTTCTTGTTACTGTCTTTGGTTTTGGTATCTGGGTAATATTAGCATCATAAAATGAGTTGGAGAGTGTTCCCATCTGCTATTTTCTGGAAAAGATTGTGTAAAATTGGTGTTAATTCTTCTGTAAATGTCTGGTAGAATTCCCAGTGAAACCATTCAGGAGCTTTTTAATTACAAATTCATTTTTTTTCAGTGCTTATAGGACTATTTAGGTTGCCTGTTTTATTGAGGTTGAGTGTGGTAGTTTGTGGATTTGGAGGAACTGGTCCCCTTCTAAGTTTTCAAATTTATGAGCATACAGTTCATAGTATTCCTTTATTATCCTTTTAATGCCTTCAGGATCTGAAATGATAGGCGATGTTTTATTTCTTATATTTTTTTTTTTTTTTTTTTTTTTTTTTGCGGTACGTGGGCCTCTCACTGTTGTGGCCTCTCCCGTCGTGGAACACAGGCTCTAGACATGCAGGCTCAGCGGCCAGGGCTCACGGGCCCAGCCGCTCCACGGCATGTGGGATCTTCCCAGACCGGGGCACGAACCCACGTCCCCTGCATCGGCAGGCGGACTCTCAACCGCTGCGCCACCAGGGAAGCCCCTATTTCTTATATTGATGATATGTGTCTTCTCTCTTTTTTCCTCTTTGTCAGTCTTGCTAAAGGTTTATCAGTTTTTATCAATTTCTTAAGAAGAACTTTCTGTTTCATTGATTTTCTGTCTTATGTACTTGTTTTTAATTTCATTGATTTCTGCTCATATCTTTATTTTTTCCCTTCCTCTGCTTCCTTTGGGTTTATTTTGTTCTTCTATTTCTAATTTCTTGCTTTTACCCATTCTGATGTTCTTCTTTCCGTTTTGAAGTTCCAAGCCTTCTTCTCTTGTCATCTTTGCTATTTAGAGAAACTTCTTTAGCCATTCTTTAAAGGTAGGTTTGCTAGTAACAAATTTTCTTAGTTTCCTTTGACCAAGAATGCCTTTACTTCCTCTTAATTCCTGAATGATATTTTCACTTGATACAGAATTCACAATTGACAGATCTTTTCTTTCACTACTTGAAAAATATTGTGCTATTTCCTGCTGGCCTCCATGGTTTCCTTTGAGAAATACCCTGTGATTCAAATTGGTATTCCACTATAAGTAATGCATTATTTCTCTCTGGCTGCTTTCATGATTTCTTTTTTTTTCTTTTTGGTTTTCAAAACTTTTCAGAAGTTTTGTGTCTTGACATGAATTTTGTTAGGTTTATCCCTGTTTGAGTTTCACTCAGTTTCTTGAGTCTTCTTGAATTCACCACATTTGGGAAGTTTTCAGCCATTATTTCCTCAAAAATATTTTCAGTTCCATTCTCTCTCTCTCTTTTCTGCTATCCCATGATACAAATGTTAGATCTTTTGTTATTACTCCATTAGTCTCTGAGACTGTTCATTCTTTTCTCTTGTTGTTCAGATTGGGAAAATTCTATTGATGTGTCCTCAAATTCACAGATTTTTGCTTCTGTCATCTCCACTCTTTTTATTATTGTATTTTTCAGTTCTGTAATCTCTATTTGGTTTTCTCATATAACTTGTATTTCTTTGCTGATATTTTCTATATTTTTTTATTTGTTTGAAGAGAATTTGTAATTGCCTGTTGAAGCATTTTTATGATGGTTACTTTAAAATTCTTGTCAGATCATTCCATCATCTGATTCATTTCCATGTTGGTGTCTGTTGATGGTCTTTTCTCATTCATGTTGTGATTTTCCGGTTCTTGGTATGATGAGTGACTTTTTGATTGTATCCTGAAAACTTTGAATACTATATCAGTAGACTCTGGATCCTATTAATTCTTTTTTTTTTTTAAACAGTCAGTCCCCTGGTTGAGTTGTAGCAGGAGGGCTGAGTGGTGTATATGTTCAGCTTCCCTCTGGTGCCCGATGATACTACCCCAGCAAAAGTAGGCAGTGACTCCACTGCCATATTTTAGATATGTGGGCTGGAAGTTCAGCTCCCCCCTTGGCTCCATGGACACCTTCCCAGTGAAAATAGGGCACTGACTCATGACATCTCATTGCCTCCTAGTGTGGATGTAAGCTCAGCTCCCCGCTGGTTCCCACTGACATTAATGAGGGGTAAAGCCAAGGGTTGACTCACTGCTTTTTTGCTACAGGGTAGGGGCAGTAGCTTGGCTTTGTGCTGAGCCCCTCAAACATACAGGGAGAGGAAGGGGAAAGTGGAATGCCAACAAACCTCACCTCTCACCACCTCCTTCTGCCTTGTTGATGCCTGGTAGGGATGGAGGTTCATCTGCTGACTGGGTCCCACTGATACTAGGGGAGGGAGAAAGCAAAGTTTGGGTTAGCTCACCTCTCACCACCTCATTCAGCCTCATCATTAATGTTGGGTGGTACTGGAGGCCCACCTCTCCACTGGGACCTGCTGATGGGAGCAGACGGGAGAGAAAAGGAATGCCTGCTAGCCCTGTTTCACACCACCTTATTCAATCTTGTTGCTACTGGGTTGTTGTGGAGATTCAGCTTCCTACTGGACCATGCTGACACAAGAAGCAGGAGAATAGTGGATGGTGTAGCACTGACTAGACCTGATTAGCACCACCTTGTCCAGTGTCATTGATGCCAGATGGGGGTGGATACTTAGTTCCCCACTGCTGGGCCCTGCTAACACTTGGGATGGGGAGAGATCAGAGTACTGACTAGTTTCATTTCTCACTGCCTCGTTAAGTCCCCCTACTACCCAGTGGGGGTGGAGGCTCAGCTCACTGCTGGATCTGCTGATACTACCCTATGGCGGGGGAATCAGAGCACTGCCTGCTTCCTTGCACAGGGATAGAAGCTCAGCTCTCTGCTCAGCCCCATCAGTACCCCTGCAGGGAAATTAGAACACCACCTGCTTCTTCCAGTGGGGCTTGGAAGATCCCACCCACATAAGGAGACGTGCTTTTTTTCTGTTGGTTGGTTGGAGTAGTGCCGGTGTTGCCAAAAGAGTTTTCTGTTGTTTTGCCATCATTTTTCTGGTCCCTCAACTAGGGGTATCCAGCTTTTCTTGAAGCTTTTTCTTTTATCTGTACCTGTTGGCAATTCTTGGTTTGAGGTTTCTACCGGGCCCTGTCTGGGATATAAGGGAGGCAGTAAGGAGACCCAGGGATCTCCCCTGCGTTGTCATGTTTCAGGTCCCTGGGAAGTTTGACTTCTTTCCACCTTTCAGAGTCTTCCTAAGCTTGTTTGTTGTGTTATAGCCAGGCTTTCTTAGTTGTAAAGGGAAAGCCCTGGGAGGAATGAGGCACTCCATCTTGGCCCAAACCAGAAGTTCCTTGTATTTCTTTTTAATATGGGAGTAGAGAAAGCTTTTTGAACTGACTCAACATTTAGAATCAATCAATAAAAGATTAATACATTTTCTTACATTAAAAACACATAATCATAATCAAATGTAAACCTGGAGAAAATATTTGACATGTATATGACAGACAAAAGATTAATTTCCCTAATAAATAAAGAGATCTTAACAATGAAGACAAAAAAGTCTAAAATCTTGATAGAAAAAATTGTCAAATGGCAGAGTTCGCAGAGAAATGCAAATGAACATTTGAAAAGATGCTTACTTTCACTCATAATAATAGGAATGCCAATTAAAACTACACTGTTACCATTTTACCAAAATCACATTGGCTAAAATCCTCAAGTTTGACAGAACACACTGTTGACAGGCCTGTGAAGAAACAAGTACTCTCATACGTTGCTGGTGGGAGTGCAACATGGTACAATTCCCAAGGAAGGGAATTTGGTTTATCTAACAAAATTACACTTACCCCTTGACTTAGCAATCTCACTGCTAGGAATTTACCTGGTAGGTATGCTTCTATAATTATGAAATAATAAATGCACAAGGTTATTTATTGTGGCATTATGTTTAATAATGAAGACTGGAACTCTGAAATGTCCACCAATAAAGGACCTATTGAATAAACAAAGGTATAGCCTCATAATGAAGTATCATACAATTGTATAAAAAGAATGAGAAGTTGACTATGTACTGATATGGAGGTTATTTTGCTAAAAAGATGTGCAGAGCATTTATATAGTGTTTTATCTTTTGTATATAAAAGAAAGGAAGTAAGAATATGTGTGTATGTTTGCTCTCCCCTCCCCCCAAATACCAGAAACTAATAGAAACAGTTACCTGTAGAGAGCTTGGGAAGGGGCTGAAGAGGAGAGAATAGGAATTGGAGAGAGATTTCCCTGAGTATGCCTTTTTATATAGCTTGACTTTTGAAATATATAAATGTTTAACTTCCAAAAAATGCAATGAAATAAAAAAGAAGACAAAGCAAAGCCTAAAATTGGAAAGAAACGAATAAACCTGACTCTATATCAAAGGTAACAGAATTGCTCAGAGACAAGAATTATTTCAAATAATTTATGAACATAGTATTTCAACTGTACTGAAGTCAAAAAGAAGTGAAAAGAATCTTAAATGTTACTTTGTAGTTTTATTGTTAGTGGTAACATTGGTATTGAAATTTTGAAACTCATGTAGGTGTATGTTTGTATCATAGATAAAGCAAATAAGTAATTATGTTAATTATATATGGAACTAAAATCTTCAGTATAATAGGAAATAAATACATGTATAAAATAACTTTTGAAAAAGCCTTATAATGTTAAATTTGAATGGAAAATATCAGTATGATCTCATGATTAATATCATATATATCAAGCATGATATCATGATTAATATATATATAATATATAAGTTATTATATATATAAAAATATAAAACGTATATGTATTTTTCAGGACCAGCAACATAATTTGTGTGGCCCAGTGCAAAACGAAAATGTGGGGCTATTTGTTCAAAAACCAGGAATAAAGTGCCATTAAAGGTAAAACATAAAGGCTTTTCCTTTCTTCTACAGTCTCTCACTCACTCAACTTGTCATGGTGTTTTTTATTTGCCCATTTAATGGTGTTCTAAGTAAAGAAAAATTAAATTTTAAATTATTAGCATGAATTTTACCCTTAGTCTTTATATTGTACAATGTCAGTTTTAAAAGCAAATGTAAAAAAAAAAAAAAAAAGCAAATGTAAGAGCATTTGACTTGCATGTGGAATAGCTGAAACGTCACAATTTGTATTTTGTGACTTATCCTGGAGACTGTCTTGAGCTGGCCGGAAGAGACTAACACAAACCAGATTTAGGAAATGGGAAGGAGGAAGAAAAGGTATCCCTTTGCATGGGATACTCAGGAGGCAAGTACAGATGCTCCCAGGCCCCCAGGGGCCCTGCCCTGTGACAATGGGGCATGACTAATGTGATATGATGTACACCCCGGGCCAGGGGCAGGAAGTCAAGCCAGCCATTTCCCCTTCCTATGGGCCTGCTGCTCCAACTCAACAGCTAATGGGAGACCTCCAAGCATATTGGAACTTTAGTGCTGGGATACACTAGTGATCTGGATTGGTGGTGGGGGAGAGGCTATCCTTGCTTGGTCACCTGCTAAATGTGATGTGGCACTGCTAACCTGGGGTAGGGACACCACCACCATGCCTTGTCCCAAGATGTTGTGGGGCAAATGCACCCAACCCTGACCTTCCCTACACTCACACCCAGGCTCCCATTCGGGACAGAGGGCAGCCAACAGTGGTTGCTAGGAAGGGTTGGAGATGGGGAGGCTGGGCAGGGCCCAGGGCACCAGGAGGCACAGGAGCAGCCCCTGGGAACCTGTCCTGGGGACCCAAGCATGAACTGAGGCTCCAAGCCCCTGGTGCATGCTCCATTATCACATTGGACTCTACTGACCAAATACAAATATAAAGATAAAATTGCAAATAATTTGAAGACAGTGATTACAGAGTATTAAATTCCAAGCACATGGCCCTTCTGGGCACAAGTGCCTGTGTGACTGTCCTGGTAGCTTGCCCATGAAGCTGGCCCATCTATTTCATAGCGCTGTTCACTTCTCTGGTCTAGAAGCAATGACGTCCCAATAGCGATAAGCTTACATTGAAACCAGATCTTGGTTTCTAAATTCCCTAATAGAAGGAAACAGTGCTTCTTGGAGAAATGGCTTATTTCTGGCTTGGTACAGACAATATATAAGGTGAGGCTGGGGCTTCTTATGCCAGAAATTAAGAAAGCACCAAAAGACCAATGGGAACAGTTGAGCATCAAGAGGAATAATGAATGCCTTTGCTTATGATGATTGAATAAATTAAAACCATGAGTATCATGAGTCCATCATGACACTCAAATGAGAGAAAAAACTCATTAGTGATTGGTGATGACTATTATACAAACACTTTATTCTGAGAATTGGCAACCAAAGGAAAGAGTTAAGCGTTTACCCCGACTTTTAAGGAAAAACTTGTTTGTCTCCTTTTGATTCTTCTTTATAGAAGAATGCCAGCTAACAGTTGCAAATGAATTTTTACAGTAGCATCATTTTGGCATCTTCCAAGAATATAATCCATTCAGGCAAGGATCATTAAGGAATGCTAAAACAATTGGGTGACATTGATGGAGGCCGTATACTTATGTGGTATCTAAGTATCACCCCTCAAGTTCCTTTTTAATTACAAAGAGAAAAGCTTAGCTTGGTTGTCATGACCTTAACCCTGTGATCATAGTTAACACCACTTACAGTCAGGTAGACTGAGGCTATGTGGTATAATATGATGTGATGCAATGTGAAGACCACAGTGTCACCTAGGTAGCATTCTTGCCAAAAATGTTTAACCTGAATCTAATCAAGCCTCTAGACCTAACATCCAGTTTATAGCCTAGTTTACTAGGCTGCCATAACACAGTACCACAAACTGAGTGGCTTAAACAACAGAAATTTATTATCTCACAGTTCTGGAGACTGGAAGTATGAGATTAAGGTGTGGGTAGGGTTGGTTCCTTCTGAGGGCTGTGAGGATCTGTTCCATGCCTCTCTCCTAGCTTCTGATGGTTTGTTGGCAATCTTTCATCCTCCTTGATGTGTAGAAGCATCACCTTGATCTCTGCCTTCATGTTCACATGGTGGTGTCCCTGTGTGCACATCTATCTCCACATTTTTCCTTTTATAAGGACACCAGTCATTTTGGATTACAGACCCACCCTACTCCAGTATGACCTCATCCTAACTAATTACGTCTACAACGACACTATTTCCAAATAAGGTCATATTCTAAAGCACTGGGGGTTAGGGCCTTATAGAGGAGGAAAAATAAATTTCCCTCTACCTTTCTAGGTTCTTGGCTGAGACCTCCCTGCAATAAAAAGACAGATGAACAGGGGAAAAACAAACAGAAGTTTAAGAACATGTATACTGCCTATTTACATGGGAGAGACCCAGGAAAGCTGAATAATCCCCCCAAGTGGCTCAAGCCACCACCTTAAATACCATCTCCAGCTAAAGACAAAGACAGATGGGAGGACAGGGGAGGCAGTTATGGTAGGCTACCAGGAAAAGCACAAGGAAAATGAAGTAAAAAAGGGTATGGTTGTTATGAATATTTGAGTCCGTACCTTCTCCACTGATAAGAGTTTCCAGAGATTTAGTCATCATCTCTTCCTGGTACAGAGAGGGAGACACCCTTACAAATGGAGACCTCCCTTATAAATGTAAATGTCCCTTACAAAGAGTAACTTCTACTTGGTTTTCAGAGCTTTTCCTATGTCTGCACTTTCTTAAAAAATAATCAACCAAAAATAATCCTTATGCCAAAGAGGCAGATTTTAAGGTAACAAATTCTGCACACCTTCAGCTTCAACATATGATTTCAGGGGACAGACACAATTCAACTCATAACAACAGGAAATCTAGGAGAGAGAAGAACAAGTTAAATATCACCACAAGGAAATAATCAGACAAGTCCAGAATGTGAGACTTCCTATAAAGTCTCTTCAAAAAGATAATGTCATTTATAAAAAGAAGTAGGGGGACTATTCCAAAAAGACTAAAGAAACCAAATGTATGAATTGTGATTGGATCCTGGTTTAAAAAAGAAACTGCTATAAGACATTATGATGGAAATTGGGGTGATTTGACTATGGTCTGGGTATTCTAAGAGTTAAATTATATTATGGAATTACTGTTAATTTTCTTAGGGGTGCTCGTTCTGTGATAGCTATATATGAGAATGAACTTATATTAGGATATGCAGGCTAAAGTGTTTGGGGTGAAGTGTCATGATGTCTCCAATTTACTTTTATAATGCAGTCTTTTAGGAATTTTATCATTTTATTTAATTTTTATTTTATATTGGAGTATAGTTGATGTACAATATTGTGTTAGCTTCAGGTGAACAGCAAAGTGATTCAGTTATACATATATCCATTCTTTTTCAGATTCTTTTCCCATATAGGTTATTACAGTAGAGTTCCCAGTGCTATACAGTAGGTCCTTGTTGATTACCTATTTTATATATAGCAGTGTGTGTATGTTAATGTCAGACTCCTAATTTATCCCTCTCCCACCCCCTTTCCACTTTGGTAACCATAAGTTTGTTTTCTATGTCTGTGAGTCTGTTTCTGTTTTGTAAATAAGTTGATTTGTATCATTTTCTTAGACTCCACATATAAGTGATATCATATGATATTTGTCTTTGTCTGACTTTCTTCACTTAAAATGATACTCTCAAAAAAAAAAATGATACTCTCTAGGTCCATCCATGTTGCTGCAAATGGCATTATTTCATTCTTTTTTATGGATGAGTAGTATTCCATTGTGTATATATATATATACATATATATATATATATATATATATATATATATATACCACATCTTCTTTATCCATCCTCTCTTGATGGACATTTAAGTTGCTTCCATGTCTTGGCTATTATAAATAGTGCTGCTATGAATATTGGGGTGTATGTATCTTTTCAAATTAGTGTTTTTGTCTTTTCTGGGTATATACCCAGGAGTGGGATTGCTGGGTCACATGGTAGTTCTATTTTTAATTTTTTAAGGAACCTCCATACTGTTCTCCATAGTGGCTGTATCAATTTACATTCCCACCAACAGTGCAGGAGGGTTCCCTTTTCTCCACACCCTCTCCAGCATTTATTGTTTGTAGACTTTTTGATGATGGCCATTCTGTCTGGTGTGAGGTGATACCTCATTGTAGTTTTTTTTTTTTTTTTTTGTGGTACGCAGGCCTCTCACTGTTGTGGCCTCTCACTTTGCGGAGCACAGGCTCCGGAGCGCAGGCCCAGCGGCCATGGCTTACGGGCCCAGCCGCTCTGCGGCATGTGGAATCTTCCTGGACCGGGGCATGAACCTGTGTCCCCTGCGTCGGCAGGCGGACTCTCAACCACAGCGCCACCAGGGAAGCCCCCTTATTGTAGTTTTGATTTGCATTTCTCTAATAATTAGTGATGTTGAGCATCTTTTCATGTGCTTGTTGGCCATCTGTATATCTTCTTTGGAGAAATGTCTGTTTAGGTCTTCTGCCCATTTTTGGATTGGGTTGTTTGGTTTTTTTTGATATGGAGCTGCATGAGCTGTTTGTATATTTTGGAGATTAATTGAGCTGCATAAGCTGTTTGTATATTTTGGAGATTAATCCTTTGTTGGTTGCTTCATTTGCAAATATTTTCTCCCATTCTGTGTGTTGTCTTTTTGTTTTTTATTTATTTTTAAAAATTTTTATTGGAGTATAGTTGCTTTACAATGTTGTGTTAGTTTCTACTGTACAGCAAAGTGAATCAGCTATATGTATACATATATCCCCTCTTTTTTGGATTTCCTTCCCATTTAGATCACCACAGAGCACTGAGTAGAGTTCCCTGTGCTCTATAGTAGGTTCTCATTAGTTACCTATTTTATACATAGTATCAGTAGTGTATATATGTCAATCCCAATCTCCCAATTCATCCCACACCCCCCTTTCCCCCTTGACACCCATATGTTTATTCTCTACGTCGGTGTCTCTATCTCTGCTTTGTAAATAAGATCATCTATACCAATTTTTTCAGATTCCACGTATATGCATTAATACATGATATTTGTTTTTCTCTTTCTGACTTACTTCACTCTGTATGACAGTCTCTAGGTCCATCCACGTCTCTACAAATGACCCAATTTCGTTCCTTTTTGTGGCTAATATTCCATTGTATATATGTACCACATCTTCTTTATCCATTCGTCTGTCGATGGACATTTAGGTTGCTTCCATGACCTGGCTCTTGTAAGTAGTGCTGCAATGAACATTGGGGTGCATGTGTCTTTTTGAATTATGGTTTTCTCAGTGTATATGCCCAGTAGTGGTATTGCTGGGTCGTATGGTAGTTTTATTTTTAGTTTTTTAAGGAATCTCCATACTGTTCTCCACAGTGGCTGTATCAATTTACATTCCCACCAACAGTGCAGGAGGGTTCCCTTTTCTCCACACCCTCTCCAGCATTTATTGTTTGTAGATTTTCTAATGATGCCTATTCTAATCAGTGTGAGGTTATACCTTATTGTAGTTTTGACTTGCATTTCTTTAATAACTAGTGATGTTGAGCATCTTTTCATGTTCCTCTTGGCCATCTGTATGTCTTCTTTGGAGAAATGTCTATTTAGGTCTCCTGCCCATTTTTTGATTAGGTTGTTTGTTTTTTTGATATTGAGCTGCATGAGCTGTTTGTGTATTTTGGAGATTAATCCTTTGTCGGTTTTTCGTTTGCAAATATCTTCTCCCATTCTGAGGGTTGTCTTTTCATCTCATTTATGGTTTCCTTTGCTTGCAAAAGCTTTTGAGTTTAATTAGGTTCCATTTGTTTATTTTTATTTTCATTACTCTAGGAGGTGGATCCCAAAAGATCTTGCTGTGATTTATGTCAAAGAGTGTTCTGCCTATGTTTTTCTCTAAGAGTTTTATAGTATTTGGTCTTACATTTAGGTCTCCAGTGTACTTTTAAATAGACCAGCAAAAAATGTATATACATACATAAAGCAAATATGTATGTACAGTGTGTATATAGATAAAGCAAATATACCAAAAGGTCAGCATTTGTTGAATTTAAATTGTGGGTATATGGGGTGTTCACAGTACTATTTGTTCAACTTTCCTATATGTTAGACATTTTTCATAATAAAATGTTGACAGCAAATAAAGAAAAAAGTTTTTTTTTTTTTTAAAGAGAAGATTCTGCCCACCAACTCTCAATTGAAAATGGAAAAATTCAACAGGCTTAAAGTACAGAAGGCGAAAATCCAGTTAGTGAAAAGGAGAAATTCGCCGTCAAGGTTGTTAAACAGTTGGGCTGCTTTCCAATTGATTCCTTCCCTCAAAGTCTTCATTACTGGGAGTTGGAAGCTAGAGTACAAGGCTCTCAATCAAGATGATTTGAGGGCCCCCCAAAGACCTGTTGACCTCTAAATATCTCCCCTGCTGGCTTCCCATGTGGCCTGAAATCCCTGTAACCTGGGTCGGTTCTTAGGAATAAAGTATTTTCTCACTATTCTGGGGCCTCCTTTTAAAATGCAAAGCTAGGAGGATGCTGGGGCCCATTAAGTGGGAACAATTGTCTTCGGAGCCAGTGCCCGCCCAGAGGCCCTCCATTCTAATAGCTCCTTTCCCAACCTCTTACCACCGCTGTGACTGGACAATATGTGCTCTAGGAAACTGAAATTGGACAATGTGTGCTCTAAGCAACTTCTTAGGTGAGGATACCATTTCAAGAGAGCTTACTTTTCGTGAATAAAATGGGGTGCATAAGGTCATTGCTGTTTTTACTTTGTCAACTGGGTGGCCTCTGAAAGCTTCTTAGAACACTTCAAAGGAAGCCTTCTCAACTCTTCCAGCCCTCCACCCCTTCCCTTTGTAACTGAATTCTTACTGACCCCGAAGCTTTTCACTGAATGAAGAGTTTCCAAGGGGTCTAAAAAATACCTGAGACAATTAGAGAAATGAAAACCAGGGGGTCAAGATGAATTGACCCTTGGCGGAGGATTTACATAAATAGGTCCTAACCTCTGGCTGTGAATAAAAGATAAATGCCCCATTAGGGTCAGAACCACAGTTCAAGGGCGTTTGCAGGGCCAAGCCTGGCTTCTCTGCTATGTCAGGAATTTCAGGAATGCCACTGATCATTGTGTGTTGGCAGAGCGCAGGGGGTTGCAGGCCGGATAACAGAAACCCAGCCCTGCCCACTGGGTGAAGCTGCAGCTCTCCCACACAGCGATCTGCAAATCGAGAGCGTGAGAAACCTGCAAGTGGAGAGAGGAGCCAGAAGTAATGCCTTCGAAAATGGAACGGATGCCTTCTCCTGAAAGGTGACTAAATTCATGTTTTGGATGGTGGTATTAACCTGTAAGATTAGAGGGGAGAAAGGGCATGTCCCCTGAGAAGAGCCAGTTCGCTCCCCTTACCTGTAGATCAGATGACCCCGTGCTAGCCTCCTGCAGCCTGAAGGGCTCCACCACGTTTCCTTCTGCTGCTACCCAATAAAGAAGTCTTACAAGGGTGTTCCAAGACAATTTTTAGAAAAAAGGTAAAATCCTGATCCTTATACAGACATAAAAATGAACATGTGTTAAAGATTTTATTTTACTCGTAATAACTGAGGGAACTAGGCACGTGTTATAACTGATTTAAAAAAGAAGCAGCCCAGATTTATAGGGAGTAAAGAATGTTGAAATGAATTACAAATGGAGGCAAACATTCCCCGCCCCCAGCCCCCCACAGTGAAGGAGGTAAGTTGAACCAGGCAGGACAGAATTCACATGTCTATCCCTTCTCTACAACTTACAGAGTTATAGAATAGCTCCTGTAGGAAACAAGTGCTTTAGGCAATAAAGAGTTCCCCTGAAGTATGAATTTTCTCTACAAGGGCAAGAAATTTTGCTTTCTACATATTGCCTTAAGAGAAGTGTCCCCTCTATCTGCTTACCTCTAACCCCTGCCCTGTCTCCGCGCTCCCCCCCCCCGAAAACTGTATATGTACTTTTTAACCAAAGACTGAGGTGGGCTTGAGAACCTTTGGCCAAAGTTGATTTCCCTCTTCCACAATTTTCTACCTTATTTTATTTCTTTGTCACATAAAAATGCATAGAATCCTGGTTGGGTTGTTCCTTGGCAAGATGAGAAGGATGACGAAGATGCTGCTTTGCCCATGTCATCTTGCTCTCTGTCACACCTCTTGCACTAAAGAGAAATCACAAGGAGAATGGGAACTTGGGATGGAGAACCCACCTGCTCTGCAGCTGTTTTGGCCAGCAGATGTCTTAATCCTGATGGCCATTTTGGGCTTATTTTGCTGAGAGTCTCCACAGTGACCCATTGCATCATGGAGACAAAGAGCAGGGATATCTTGGATTCTACTGCTTAAAAAGTATGTCTTTTTTTCCCCTGTTGCATCAAAGAGATCTGTCAAGCTTTCTAAAAGTACTAACTCTGACCTGATATCTAAAGTAACAGATGGAAATATGGGCTCTTTAGATGGAGCTCTTTCCCCAAACCTGTATCTAAGTGAAGAGGTAGAGATTCAAAACAAAACCATGTTGGAGAATTACTTCTCATTCCTGGATTTAATGTCTTATTTTTATATTGTTGCATAAGAAATTGACTCTAAAAAGCATCTGTTTTCGAATTTGGGAAATATTGTTCTAGGCTCATTTATTTAAAGACAAACAACCAAAAACACCAAACCCACTAGCCCAGGCTTTGATTGACCACCTCCTCCCCCATTTTCCTCTGGTGCAGTGATTTTCGGGCCACTGCATGAATTTCAATCTATTATCTAACGAAGAACGCCAAAGCTGGTGATACTGAGAAAGCATGAGAGAAAAAAAGATATCACAGTGACAACACACTTCTGCAGAGTTACATCCGAAAGCAAATAAGTGACCTACTTACTGTTCCGTAAAGCACAGGGCAGATTCTCACGTGGAAAAATGCCCTCAGAAGTACATGGTATGGGTAAAAGAATTTATGCAGGGCTGTCTTCACATAGGCATGCAGATATGTGAGTGTGGGTTAGCAGACATTCCTTTCTGACTCATTACCCATTTTGCCCCTGCATTCCCCATTCCTTAGTGCTTGAGGCACTTTTTTTTTCCAGATTTCCCTAGGCTGGGACAGAGATTGATGGTATCTTGGAGCTCTCTAAAGAAAAACTGTGCCCCTTTGCACTTTCCTTTTGTGGCTAATCATTAAGACTTGCTGCCAAGCTCTGTCATATGAGCATGGCACAGCTGCCTCTGAGCTGAGAGCTCTTACCTGTCACAGGCTCTGGTACATGTAGACTCTCCTGGCAGTCTGTCAGTCGATACATATTTTTAAAAAATATTTAATTTATTTATTTGGCTGCGTCAGTTCTTAGTTGTGGCACGCAGTATTTTCGTTGCCGCATGTGGGATCTTCATTGTGGCATGTGGGATCTTTAGTTGTGGCATGCGAACCCTTAGTTGCAGCATGTGGGATCTAGTTCCCTGACCAGGGATTGAACCTAGGCTCTCTGCATTGAGAGTGTGAAGTCTTAGCCACTGGACCACGATGAAAGTCCCAGTCAACACATATTTATCAACTAGACAGACAGTGAGACAGACAGTAATTTAGGGGAGAAAAACTTTTACTCTCTCCTCTTCTGTTCTATAGCTGGGACCTGCGAATTAAAGTGACAAACAATAGATTCACAGGAGAAATTGATGTTAATATGTTTTTCATTCATGGGGGCTTCACAGAAAAGAAGTGAAATCCCAAAAAATTTATCAAGCTTGAGTGCTTATATACCATTTTAACAAAGGGTGATAAACTGTGACTAGGTAAAGGAAAGGGGGTTTGGGCTTTCAGGGGCAATAAAATGTAGGAAGGTGACTAGGAAATATGTGGGGGAAATTAATGGTGGACAAAGGCTATTTAACAGGTTTGCTTATGCAGACTCATCTTGGTACCTTCTCTGTCTCAGTGATGTGTTTTTGTCCTCTTCCTGGTATGGAGAAGGGGGACATGTTCACAAGGGAAACTTGTGAGAGAACTCTTCTTGTGATTGCTTTTTCTCAATTGTCTTCAGTTCAAAATAATCCTTATGCCAAAGTGGCATAATTTGGGGTGTCATATTCTGATCCCCTTCAGTGAGAGGCATCAGAATGTTTTACAGGGCTTTAAAATATAATACTTGTATCACTGGAATAAGGAAGTGAACTTCCTAGCATAGCCTAGAGATCCGGAGGCCGTGGTAGATGAGGCCAACTTCCGCCATTTGAGTAGAGGACTCAGAGGCCTGGGGAAGCCAAAAGCAGGGATGGGAGTCAAGGAGGAGGAGTTCCAGGAAGGGCCTGAGAAAGAGCATCTTTGATCAAGCATTACCTGTAGGCCACAGCTGCCCCTGTTGCCCCAAAGCTACATCCTGAGGCGGGATGAAGAAAAAGTCAAAGTTTAGCATCTTGTATTCTGAAAAGAGACTGAGGGAGAGAAGAAGATGGAGAAAGGAGTAATGAGATGTGAACCCACTTTTGTGCCTCAAATTCCTGGGAGTTTCTCATTGGTTCCTGTGTCCTGTTGCTATCTACCGTCTGCAAAGGAAAGATGAAATCGATTGCCTTGCAGGCATAGATATAATCACCAATGAAGGGGATGCTACCCTAAAATATGCCATTTTGGCATAAAGATGATTTGAGTTGAAGGCAGTTGAGAAGCAGCAAAGGAAGAACTCCCCCTTTCTGCCTAAAAGCAGGGCATAAATTTCCCATGGTAAAAGTGACATGAACTTCCATTTGTAAAGGTGTCCCCCTCTTCTATACAAGGAAGAGGACAAGACTCTTATCAGAGAGCAACTTGAGTCTGTATAACAGATCCTACTGAACAACCCTATCTACCATACATTTCCTAGTCACCTTCCTACAGTTTACTGCCCCTAAGAACCCAAACCCCTTTTCCTTGTCTAATCATTTCTCCACAATTTATTGCCCTTTGTTAAAAGATCTAACTGCCTTTGGGTTTCACTTTGTTTCTATGAAGCCCCTGTGCACATAAAAATATTAGCATCGATAAAGAAACATATGCCTTTTCTCCCGTTAATCTGTCTTTTGTCAGTTTAATTCACAGGCCCCAAGAACAGAGTCTAAGAGGGTAGAGAAAATTTTTCCTCAGCTATACCACCATTAGTATTCCTTTGTTTGACTTTGTTTGATTGCTCAGGAAACGAGTTATTGGATTTCTTTCCCCCTATTTCTATTAAACATATGGTTTACCATTGTGCTGGCTGAGTAGCAATTAGAGATCTCCATAGAGGCTCCTCTAACATGTTGCTTATTCTGGAAGACAGCTGGTAAGACCCTCATAACCATGTGTTTAAAGTGTGCTGCCCTGAGGGCTGCTGCTTTGTACCTTGGCAGTGTTGCCTTACTGAGTCCCAGCAGTCCAGGAAAATTCCTTGGATTCAGACTTTCCCATTATTCTGGAAAATTCATTTTTTCCTTTCTCCCACATGGGCCTGCTTAGACAGAGTGACTATAGACCACTGACTATAAAGTCATGGTCAATTAAAGAAAATGACTTCTCCATTTCATGCCTTCAGGGTTAATAACAGAGGCCCAGGGACTCCTGAGGTGTCTGAGGGAGGCAGTAGGCTAGTGTCCCAGTGAAACCAAGTAGAGAAAAGCAAAGAGAGGAATCATCGGGGGGCTGTTGTTTGAATTTTATGTTTACAATTTAATTCTATAAATCAAATAAGGGAAATTCACACTGGTTCTGTATAGCATGTGATAAACCACAGCATTGCTACCAACAACTTTTTTCTCTCTTTATGATCAGTGGCCTCAGCAAAAGTGCATATTTTGAGTTTTGCAATACCTGACACATAAGTTGTAAAGAAGAGGAGTTTTTCACAGGTTAAAGAGATATAAGGAAAGCAGCAAGATCTTGTATCTGGAACATTTCTGAGGGGTATATGTTTATTAGAGTATCCAGTTATTCTATGACTAACTTCATTTTCTATGGTTTTTCTTAAGAAAACATTTGTGGAAGTATTCAATTATGATCACAAACTACTTCTTGTGAATTATCTGTGATGACTACATTGATTTCCCCTGAAGATTTATACAGCCAGGATGTTTGAAAGCTTGGACATCATCTCCTCTGACATAAACAATTTTCTGTGAAACCTTTCCATGTTAACTTGTAGTACCTGATTCTCAAGCCTGATATACAATTAATGTATTCTCTTCTCCCACAAAATGTGTTTGTCGCTGTTTTGCTGTTATCCTCAAAGTATACACTTTCTTCTCCTAACCGTAGGCCCAAAATCCCACACAATGAGGGCGAACCACAGAGTAGCAGAGAGAAAAGAACATTGCTTTTCTTACATGAAGACTTTTCATCCAATTCCACCTCTCTGTTCTGTGGATACTGTTTGGTGTTGGGGAAATAGTAGCATTCACAATTTGGTCTTCTAGATTTAATTTATACTACTTCAATTGGTGCCTTAAAAAAAAAACACCTCAAAAAAGCAAAATGGGATGCCCTAAATGCTGGGTTTTCTCCGCCTTTGGTCCAAGGGGTACCCAAGGCTCAGTGTATATTCATCATCACCAAAATATTGCCTTGTAGATATCTTTGAGAGCCAGAGATGAATTTATAATGTTTTACAGGCCTGGTTTGGAGCTCTATGTCCTTTTCCTTTTTGGTAGTTAACTTGTTATATCTGTGATGAAAACAGTCACTGTGTGTGCCTAAGTACATTCAGAACCAGAAACCAACAAAAAATCAAGATTCCAATAACTCAGGAGAACCTACCAGATTCTGACCATCTGACAGTCTCATCTCGACACCTACCAGTCTTCACTGATCAGAAAGGTGATCAAAGCCCTGAGCTCTTGATTTTATCACAAAGCGTTTTTTCTTTGTGGGTACCTTGGATCTGGAGATAGAGCATCGGGCGATCAGATAAAGCCATGTGGAGGGCTGAAAGTTTGCTGGAATGATGCTTGGGGCACAGTTTATGCTGTTGGAGCATTTCCTGTGTGCACTTTGAAACCTCTGAACTCAGTTCTTCAAAGTGAGAGCTACCTTATTCTGTCTTTCCGCTGAACAATGCATCTGCCACTTATCATCTTGGTTTTTTTTTTTTTTTTGGCCACCTCCACCCTAATTGACTTAGCTAACATTGATTTATCAAAGCAAAAGCATGGCTCTGACTGAGTCATAAGTTACACTTTTACCTGACATTATCTGGACCTTTGGAAATGAAACATGCAAATAATGGACGTTTTGTGCACGGGTCTACACACACGCACATATATGTGTCTTTCTGTTTGCTTCATTCATCATGTTCTCTATACTCCCACTGTTTTTCTCCATACTCCCACTGTTTTTCTCCCCCCTCGCACCCCTTCTCACCCATAGTAGTTTAGGAGAGAGTTATGTTTTCTCATGAGCCAAAGGGTCATTTTTCAAGTTGAGCCCTGTTAACCTCAGTGACAAATGCTTGTTTTTCAGAAGTTTCCGCTTTGCAAAACTCTGCTTTTAGGACAGAAAATTTATTTCGCTTTAGAGAGCCAGTGTGGTAAGAGGAAACTGAAGCTGGTCTCTGGGTGTGTGTTTGTGCTAATTTGCTGTACAGTCAAATGTGGATATAGGTCAATAAAAGCTGTTCTTTGATCTATTGCTGCAAAAGATTCATTGTAAATACATTACTGGATACGAGGGTTATGGCTGTGTAACTGCCCCTTGCAAACAGTGCCCTGTGCCATCCTTTAGCACGTGCAAGAAGTGAGACATCTGGCTTCAACCTGCCTGGGTTTTTTTATTTTTATTGAGGTAAAAAACATAACAAAATTTACCATCTTAACCATCTTTTTTTAATATTTAACAAATTTAATTGTTTTAACATTATTTTGGTTCCAAAAATACCTGGCATGGTGGTTAAATATAACAGCTGTTGCATCTTAACCATTTTTAAGTGTACCTTACAGCGGTGTTAAGTACAGCCTCCCTGGGTTTTACTTTGCTGATTTATTTATTTTTAATAGGTAGCCACGATATCATTTCATTTCTGGGTATCCCCATAAAAGGATAGCATTCGGGGAGAGAAATAACCTTAAAATAACAATAACAGCAACAAACACTTAGCAACAAGAAGTGAATAAAACGAAACAAGGCCAATATTCCTACAGCTAATTCTTTTGAGTTAATACCTGTTATTATTATGTGTCTAGCACTGGCCAAGGCATTCATTGTAAAGAATGCAATGAGATATGATCAGTGACCTCAAGAGGTTTACCCTCCTCTTATGGGATGCAGGTATCAGAGTAAATCATGTTCACTAAAATAGGAATCAAGGCTTCAGCCATATCTCCCTTACTCAGTGATTGTATATGGAGACACATTTCCTTTTACCCATAAATGCATAGTCTGTGTAATTAAGTAGCGGAGCAGAGCAGCCAGTTGAAAAGGTCATTGTTTGAAGTCATAGGCCCTATCTAGGTGTGACAAGCAACCCATGGTGGCAGGGGATTTGGAACCAACCTCTGCTGAGGGCTGGTTGGGCCAGCGTGGCCCATAGGAATCTCAGTGGGAGAACAGGGAAAAGGCTTTGTGAGAGTGATGCTATCTTGACTGTGAATTTCAGGTTTCCATGGTCAGCCTCTAAGCCTTTCTCCTCTTACCTACCTTGTGAGACTGGAGGGCAAACTGGGTTCGAAAACCAAAAGATACAACCGCTTCCCCCCAGATTGCTTGATTGTCAAGACAAACAAAAGAAAAACATTCCCCTCCTTCCCTTCCTTGCTTCCTTCCTTCCTCCCTCCCTCCTTCCCATATTTGGAGATATGTCTGGGTGTGGGATGAGCCGTTGGGAAGATGTGGATCATGAAATCCCTAACACAAAGCTGGTGTGTGTTCCATGGATAAAGACCCCACCTCTCAGATCTCATTTAGACGATATCCCTGCAATGTTTACACTGCTTGCTGTCATAGTCAGCCTTCAAATACAGGCCATTCACTTAAGCCAAGTTGATCCTCTAACAAGTGATAATTCATACAAAAGCATTTGTAATGTCTAATGTGCTAAGAAAATATGAATGGTATGGTTTCAGTTTTTATATTATTAAAATCAACCTTTAAATGTCATTTCTCTGCCGTTTCCTGTAAAAGCAGCATCACCCACCCTGGGTCCTGGGGGGAAAGATGGAGGAAAGGAATTGACTTTCTCTGGTTCACACTGGAAATCAAACTGGGCCCACCTCTCCTGCAGTCTGAGTCAGTGACTCTCATTTGCTTTTATTTTTTCTTGTTTGCTTTGACCTATTCTGCAGTCAGCACATACAGGTGTACAACGCCCCCACAAGCAAACGCACTCGATAAAGCGTATTGCGCTACATCATTGCTATAGTGATAACCTTGAATCTGCTCTAATCTGTGAAAGAGCACATCATTCAGAACATCCCATACTTTATTATTAACAGATTACTTATGACTCACCTCATAAATGACCCCAACAACACCCGTGATTGTGACTCAATGTTCCCAGCGTCAGTCTGATGCTCTGGCAACAGAATTGTTCTGTTTCCCCTTGCATTGACTCCAGTTCTGGGAGGCTTCCAGATCCTTTCAGTTCAATGATTTCTATTCAATTCCGCAGACATTGAGCACCTACTGTGCTCAAGTACTCAGCCTGTTCAGGGGACACAGACATAAAGCAGCCCTGGTTTCCACCTTCCTGATGTGCACAGTCTAATGGCAAGTTTTTTCTGTGATGCTGTCCCCAACTCTCTCTCTTCTTCTTCCATTGGTGCTTTCTGGTCCCAGCTTTCTCCCATCTCTCCACAATTGAGGTCCCAGGAAGGCTTGTAAGAGACCTTTCAGTCTCAGACCTTTCAGTCTGAGACTCCTCTTTGCTCTCATAGACCTCTGGATTTATGTTAACCATTCCATTCCAAAGTACACTGTATTGCATCTTAGCCAATGTGCCAGGTGCTATGTACTTAGCCCTGTCTAATCCTCACAACCCTGTGAAGTAGGTTCAGATGAGGAAACTAAAGCTAAAAAAGCCAAGTAGCCTGTCCAAAGTCACATAAGCAGTAGCAGAAGAGCCCCGGCCTGAACTAGGCAGTCTGATTCAAAAATCTTTGTACTATTCTAAGAGTGAAGCAAAACTTGGTACCCACGACTTATAACCATCAACAAGTGTGTGGCATTTAAGCAAATATTCTGACCATGATTATTTGAAGACCCTATACTTAAAAATTTTTTTATTGAAATATTGATTTACAATGTTGTGTTAGTTTCAGGTGTACAGCAAAGTGATTCAGTTGTACATATGTATATATCTATTCTTTTTCAGATTCTTTTCCCTTATAGGTTGTTACTAGATACCAAGTATAGTTCCCTGTGCTACACAGTAGGTCCTTGTTGGTTATCTACTTTATAGACAGTAGTGTGTGTATGTTAATCTCAAACTCCTAATTTATCCTTCCCCCTCCTTTCCTCTTTGGTAACCATAAGTTTGTTTTCTATGTCTGTGAGTCTATTTCTGTTTTGTAAATAAGTTCATTTGTATCATGTTTTTAGATTCCACCTATAAGTGATATCATATGATATTTGTCTTTCTCTGTCTGACTTGAAGACCCTATACTTTTTTCCATTTCCAGATATCCCTGATTCACGATATTGGGTCTTAAGAATATTTTATGACTGCTATGTCCACTAAAATCTTAATACACTTATGGCAGGGATTTAAAAAATACAAATAACTTTTAAAAGACCCAGTGCTTACCACCACCACCCCACCATTCCATGAGGTGAACCAGGATTCTAGCCTAATTGGCAAACAAGCACATTTCCTATGAGGTCCATCAACCTGTTGATGACATAGGGCCCCTGCCAGAGTCTACACAGTGGATTCAAGCATGGGGCAGAGCCTTGGACTCTGAGCAAATGTTTCTGTGGAGAAACAGCCTTCACTGCATATGTAAAAAGGCTTGGATTTGCTTTGTTTTGTTTCTGTTACGAGAAATGGCCAGAGGGCGGCCTGATGTGCCAGGTAAGGTAGAATCAATGAGAAGCAATTTACCAAATGGAGATACCAATATTATCTGTGTGGTTAATCTGTAGCGCCTACCACCTTGTGACCCTCCATGAAGCTTTGAATCCTGTAAATTCAAACAGATTTTTCAATCCACTTTGCATTTAAAATCGCCCAGATCTGGGAGAAATTTGTTGTTACCATGGTAGCCAGCCTACATAACAGAAAGTTTTCCAATGTACTATTTTCTTTGCATGGGCTTCAGTTAATAACTCGTGGAGAGCTTCTACAGACCCTTAATATGCTGAGATCCACAGTCTAAGAGCTGGGCACGTTTCTCCCCCACTTATGAAAGGCTAAAGCCAAGGATTGGACTGGCTATGCAGGGAACCTGGAAGGTCCCTTGACCTCTGGTGTGAGTGCTGTTAGGCAGCAACCAGAGCTGGCAAAAAACCCCAAAGGAATACAAACCTGCTATGTGTTCAAGAATACTCCTGCACACTCAAAAAGATAGGCCCAGTGTGGGAAGCAGCAGTGCTTGTCTTCCTGTTAAAAAGCCCACTGATGAAGCCGGATGCCTTGCCCCGGGTCAGTGAAGATTATATTGTTTTATCCTACTCTGCACAGAGAAAACAGATTAAGAAATGGAATTAGGCACTCCTCCTACACTTTCCCCCAGGATCCTCTCTGTTCTGATTGCCTATTGACCTGCTTTCCAAACTGGACTGCTAATTTCAAAGGGGCCAGGGCTATGTTTGTCTTGTTCATCCCATAGCAAGGACTTAATCAATGTTTGCTGAAATGATGAAATGGCTGAATGAATGAGGCTTTGAAAATGCTCATTCGATGAAAAATTGATAATAGACCACCATTTCTATGGAATTCAGTGATCTGATTAGAGCCGGCATGGAAAGAAAGGGAAGCTGTTGAAAGAAACTGAGGCTCCGGGATGCGAAAGCATCCTCCCACTTGTGACAACATGGGTGGACCTTGAATGCATTAAGCTAAGGAGGATGTCACACAGAGAAAGACAAATACTGTATGATATCACTTGTATGTGGAATCTAGACAAGTGAAACCTATGAAAAACAGTAAAATGGTGGTTACCAGGGAATGGGGGGCAGGGGTATAAGAGTGATGGTGTTCAAGGGTACAGACTTGTAAAGAATAGTAAATGCACCATAGAGATCTAATGCACAGTATAATTAATATAGAAAATAATACTGTGCTGTAATTATATAATGTGATAAATAGAGATACATGGGCAAACATATTACAGTATATAAATGTACACCTTCAATTCGTACTATGTTACATGCAAAATTTGTTCAATAAAAGTTTGAGGTATCACATACCATTCAAAAAACAAAGAAATTGAGGCTCCAGGGGCATGCCACTTTACTCAAAGATAGAAGAGCTGTGGTGAGCGCTAGGAGAGGAACATCTTGGCTGATCAGAGGCAAATCAGTGGGATTTAGCTGCCCAGGTGATCTTTGTACTTTGGGGGAGCAGAGAAGCACAGTGGAAAGGAGGGTGGGGAATACAATCTAGACTGAAGTGAGATCCTAGAGAATCAGAAAACAGTCTCCCTCAGGGAGTTAAGAGAGCTGACTTGCAAGTGGAGCAGGGAGCATGAGAGAGGAAATGGGCTGGGACAAGGAGAATGGTAGATGCCCTGAGCAGCATGCGGCTAGTTCCACGAGCAGCCAGGTGTTCCTTATGCCCAAGGCAACCCTGAGACAATTTCACAGTAAGAGATTTTGCATCAAGGAGCTGACTCTTTAGTGGTGAGGGTCCTGGTGGGACTGCCTGCATGGCAAGCATGCAGACCCAGGATAGGCAAACTGGGATCTTTGGGCTAAATCCAGTCTGCCACCTGTTTCCGTAGATAAAGTTTTTTTTCTTTTCTTTTTAAAATTTTTTATCGCAGTATAGTTGATTTACAATGTTGTGTTAGTTTCTGGTGTACAGCAAAGTGATTCAGTTATGTATATATACACACACATATATATATTCTTTTCCATTATGGTTTATTATAGGATATTTAATATAGTTCCCTGTGCTATACAGTAGGACCTGTTGTTTATTTATTTTATATATAGTAGTATGTATCTGCTAATCCTAAACTCCTAATTTACCCCTCCCCCACCCCCTTTCCTCTTTGGTAACCATAAGTTTGTTTTCTGTGTTTGTGAGTCTGTTTCTGTTTTGTAAATAAGTTCATTTGCATCATATTTTAGATTACACATATAAGTTATATCATATGATAATTGTCTTTCTCTTTCTGACTGACTTCACTTAGTATGATAAACTCTAGTCCACCGTGTTGCTGCAAATGGCATTATTTCATTCTTTTTTATGGCTGAGTAATATTCCATTGTCCATATATATACAATGGAATATATATATGTGTATATATATATATATACCACATCTTCTTTATCCATTCATCTGTTGACAGATACTTAGGTTGCTTCCGTATCTTGGCTGTTGTAAATAGTGCTGCTGTGAACATTGGGGTGCATGTATCTCTTTGAATTAGAGTTCTCATCTTTTCCGGATACAGTAAGTCCCCTACATACGAACCTTAAAGTTGCAAACTTTCAGAGATGCAAATGGCTGTTCGCACGTCCAGTCACGTAAGTTAGTTCATGTGTCTGGTGTACACTGTCAGCGTGCGTGCATCCTCTACAAGTGGTTGTGCTTTTGTGTACTTTACTGTACAGTACTGTATAGAGTACAGTAGTACAGTATCTTTATTTCAAGCCCAGGATGTCTGAAAGCAAGTGTAAAGGCAGTGGTGGTATAGCTGGTACAGTACTACCCAGACATCACTGGATCGTTTTTTCAAGAGGCTAGATAGAACTGAATCCAGCAAGGAACCAGAACCTGTGCCATCAACGTCAGGCATGAGTGAAATTGCAGCTTGCTTTCTGTCTCCTATTGCTGACGATCCTTCAGCTCTACCATCTCCCACCTCCTCTCCCTCCTCCAGTCAGTAACTCTTCTTCCCTGTTCACTCGATGCCAGCCCCTGGATGCCAGCTGTTGTACTGTATTATGGTACTTTTCAAGGTACTGTATTATAAGATTAAAAAGGTATTTTTTGTATCTGTTTTTTTATGTATTATTTGTGTGAAAAGTATTATAAACCTATTACAGTAAAGTACTATATAGCTGATTGTGTTAGTTGGGTACCTAGGCTAACTCTGTTGCTTATGAACAAATTGGACTTGCAAACTTGCTCTCCAAATGGAACTCGTTTGTATGTAGGGGACTTACTGTATATGCCCAGGAGTGGGATTGCTGGATCATATGGCAACTCTATTTTTAGTTTTTTAAGGAGCCTCCATACTGTTTTCCATAGTGGCTGCACCAATTGTAAATAAAGTTTTTTGGCTCATAGCCACTCCCATTTCTTCACATATTATGGCTGCTTTCCTGCTACAATGGCAGAGTAGTTGTGACAGAGACCATATGGCCCACAAAGCCTAGACTCTTTACTATTTGGCCCTTTATAGAAAAGGTTTGCAGACCTTGGTGTAGACAATCAGTTCAGAGGGCCTCTCTGTGTCCTCCGTGGTGATGAGAGGGGAGTAGGTTGAGCACGTTGTGTGGAGTGGAAGTGGCCTGCTTGTCCTTGACTCTGGTCTTAGTTCATTGCAGACAAGTCAGTTATGGAGTGTGCTGTACCAATCATGGTGTGGCTTGTAATTACTACCCTTTCTATTTTTCAGGGTCTTGTGAGAAGCAAATGGGTGAAGCTGTGGGAAAATTACCCACAAAGTGCTCCAGTAAGTTGTCCCCCAGGACAGCCAGCTCAGGCATTAAGGAGTTATTTGTCACATGGGGCAGGCATGGAATTTTTGTGTTATACACCTTCTCCTAGGAAATCTGCAGCAAAGCCTCTATCCCATGATTTTTTGTCCCATTGTTTTATTGTGATAAAATACACAGAATATAAAATTTATCATCTTAAACATTTTAAAGTGTACATTTCAGTGGTATTAAATACATTCATAATGTTGTGCAACCATCACCACCATCAATTTCCAGAACTCTTCTCATCTTGTAAAACTGAAAGTCTCTATTCATTAAAAATAACTGCCCATTTCCGCCTCCCCCCCAGGCCCTTGAAACCACCATTCTACTTTTTGTCTCTATGATTTTGATTACTCAAAGTATTCAAAATATGAGATGCTTCGAGTATCTCATGTAAGTAGAATCATACAGTATTTGTCTTTTTGTGACTGACGTTTCACTTAGCATAATGTCCTCAACGTTCATCCTTGTCATAGCACATGCCAGAACTTCACTCCTTTTTTCTTTTTAAAATAAATTTATTTATTTATTTTTGACTGAGTTGGGTCTTTGTTGCTGCGTGCAGGCTTTCTCTAGTTGTGGTGAGAGGGGGCTACTCTTCATTGTGGTGCACGGGCTTCTCATTGCAGTGGCTTCTCTTGTTGTGGAGCATGGGCTCTAGGCATGTGGGCTTCAGTAGTTGTGGCACGTGGGCTCAGTAGTTGTGGCTCATGGGCTCTAGAGCATAGGCTCAGTAGTTGTGGTGCACGGGCTTAGTTGCTCCGCGGCATGTGGGATCTTCCCAGACCAGGGCTCGAACCTGTGTCCGCTGCAGTGGCAGGTGGATTCTTAACCACTGCGCCACCAGGGAAGTCCCTTTCACTCCTTTTTAAAGCTGAATAATATTCCATTGTATGGATATACCACATTTTGCTTATTTTTTTATCGATGGACACTTGGGTTGCTTCCATGTTTTAGCTATTGTGAATAATGCTGCTATGAACATGGGTGTACCACTACCTCTTTGAGACCCTGCTCTCAATTCTTTTGGGTATATATTGATTTTCTTGATTGGATTTCATCATCAAAAATTAGAAGTTTTTCATAAAATTTGGAATTCAGCCATTATTCCTAGAAATATTTTGTCTGCCCCTTTCTCCCTCTCCTTTCTTTCCAGCACTCCCATTATGCATATGTTGGTGTGCTTAATGATATCAACTGTCTCTGAGACTGTTCATTTTCTTCATTCTTTCCTCTTTCTTTTCTTCAGATTGCATAATCTCTTTTGATTTATCTTCAATCTCCTTGATTCTTTCTTCTGCCAGCTCACATCTACTGTTGAGCTCCTTTAGTAACTTTTTCATTTCAGTTATTATACTTTTCAATGCTACTTTTCTCTTTGGTTCTTTTAAAAATGTGTCTTTTTTTTGTTTTGGCTGCATGGCATGGCTTGCGGGATCTCAGTTCCCTGACCAGGGATTGAACCCAGGCCCCCTGCAGTGGAAGCATGGAGTCCTAACCACTGAACTGCCAGGGAATTCCCTAAAAATGTGTATTTCTTTATTGATATTCTTTATTTCATGAGCCATGTCATCATACCTTAATTTTTTAAAACATGCTTTCCTTTGGTCTTTGGACATATTTATAATAGCTGCTTTGAAGTATTTTTCTACTAAGTTCAACATCTTGGCCCCCTCAGTGGCAGCTTCTATTGCCTGGTTTGCCCTATGCATGGGTCACAGTTTCCTGTTTGTTTTTTTTCCTTTCTTTCTTTCTTTTCTTTCTTTCTTTTTTCTTTCTTTTTTTTTTTAAACTATCTTACCATTTGGGGGAAAATTGGACATTTTACAGAATATGTTGGATTAACTCTGGATTCTGATTACCCAGGTCCACTTCCCTCCTGCCCCCCTCTTACCAGCCTTTTTGTTCTTGTTGCTTATTTTATGTTGTTCGTTTGCTTATTTGTTTAGTGACTTGCCTGGACTAATTCTGTAAAATCTATTTCTCTTGCAGTGTGCAGCTTGTGATATAACTGCTCATGTTTTTTCCTTATTCTTATTTTAAGCCTGGCATCCTGGAGGTCATCCGTGGTCAGCAGAGCTTATTGGTCAGTCAGTGATTGGCCAGAGGTTGAGCTTATGCCCCCTGAGCCAGTAAGCCTTCCACCCTTTGCTGTTGGATCTGTGTGTGGCTTGGGGACTGCTTTCAAAGTTCAGAGACTTTACAAGTATGTTCCACATTCAGTCAGGGACTGGAAGCTCACAAGTACCCTTTCTGGATGCTCCTAAGAGGGCACAGTCCTGCATATGCATGCAGTTTTCTGGAGCACCAAAGAAGAGTATGATTTTAGCAGGGTGCTCTTTGCCTATCTTTTTCCTGGCTCTCCCTGTCAAATTTCTGGCTGGTCTGCCATTTTTTTGCCTGTCCTAGTATGATGTAGCTGTTAGTCTTCTCTAATTTCTAGCCAGTATAATCTCTAATGTTTTCAGCATTACTCCTGGGCATAAATTTCTCCACGCTCTGTTCCGAATAAAGTCATCCCTCTTAGGCAGAGCCTCAGACCTGCCAGCCTTCACAGTTTCCCATGCCCTATCATCTCCCCCCACCCCAAGGAGAGTTTGAGCCATAGGGACATATACGGGCTACTGTTCTTCCTGGCCTGCTTTTCCCTGCTAGAGTCAACCCTTTGTGCTACAGATCTGGAGCTGTAGGGGAGACGTGCAGAGGGGAGCCACTGGCCACGTGCCACCCCACCTAAAGTGGAACCTCCACACTGTGGAACCAGAACTGAAGGAGGGTGGGAGCTGCCGGTCTTCATGGGCTGCCTTACGCATCCAGAATAGATCTTCCACAATACAGAGCTGGCGGGGATGGGAGCAGTCCCTGGCTCAAATGTTGCAGGCTCCCATTGTTCTTACTGAGATTCAGTAGATTTTATTGAATAAATGCTTCTCAATTTATTGTTGTTTTTAACAGTTTCCCCCAGTTTTATCACTGTTTTTCTGGGGAGAGCATTGCTGAATTCCTTATACAGCCACTGTGGAAGTCCCACCTCCTATCCCATGATGTTTTCACAGCAACAGCTGAATGCTTCCTATTCTGTGAAAACATCAGATTCATGGAATTTGGTGGGGCCGGGGGGTGGATCATCAAAGTTCATGTGGAGACTCACAGGTTAGTTCCCTCTGGCTGTATTCCCTGATGAGGCACACTGTTTGTACCCTTTACTGAGGTGGATGGTTTTTGTTATACCCTCTGGGGCCCCTACTGATCCTTTGCCTCTCTGTTACAAGTGTTTGGCAGAGTGGATAGAATTTGTGTATCTCTAGCTCAGGGAAGATTGACAACCTGATAACAAAGGACTGTTCATACCTTTTCATGGGACCCTGGTTAGGCTCTCCTGACCTTTGCATACACTTCTCACCAGGTTCAGTGAGCACACACTCAGGTCATCTGTGGCTCCATTCCCTGCATCTTACTCTCCTCCCACTTGCCTAGATTAATTACTCTGGATACCTTTGGTCCAGCAGGCATCACACAATAGATATTGCTATTAATTGTTTATGCCTCTGCCTCCTCCTTGCCAGATTGCAGCCCCTTCGAGGCAGAGAATCTCGTCTTATCCAGGAGAGTACCTGATATAATATTGAAGTGGTAGTATTTACAATAGTAATAACTAAATATTATTATGACGATGATATCTAAAATTAAGTGCTAACTATGGCCCAGAAACTGTTCTAAACACTTTACTAACTCACTGAAGCCTCACAACCAGCCTATGAGGGGTGTATTATTATTATCTCCATTTTGCAGATGAGAAAACTGAGGCACAGAGCATGTATGTAATCTCTCAATATACTATATCTGCTAAGGGAATAATAATTAGTATTTATTTAATTGAAATATAGTTGATTTACAACGTGTTACTTTCTGATGTACAGCAAAGTGATTCGGTTATACATATACGTATATATTCTTTTTCATATTCTTTTCCATTAGAATAATAATTTTTAAAAAAATGTCAACTGCAGAAAAGGCAGCCAAGCCATCTCAAGTCTCAGATATAACAAAGCCCAGGGATGCAAGGGAGACAATGGAGTTTGCTGGTCTTGCTCTGATGTTAGGGGAACAATGATTTTGTGTTTCTAGGGCTTTGAAGCACACATTATCTCCCCCATGTGTCAGTCTGTGGCTCAGATACTTCATCCAGAGGCTTTGGGGTGCTACCGGGGATGGGGGTTTGAGGCTCTCCCTTGCTGCCCTCCTCTCAGAATTGCCAGGGCAACCTCCTGAGGGTGGGCTGTTCAGGTCAGGAATGAGCTCCTTGCAAGGGGCACATGCACTCTCAGGCCTGAAATCTTTTGTCATTTAAACTTCCTTCTTGGTTGTGCAGCAGCAATGTATTTTTGAGACCGCACATTTTACTTTCTTTCTCTCTCTCTCTTTTTTTTTAAGTGAAAGCTAGAAACGTGTGACTATCCTGGAGCCATTTCTAATTTCTAGCTTTTTGGAAAAAATGTGAGTAAGAAGCATCCACTTGAGGGATGCAGGGGTGGAGATTCACGCCAGTGTCAGAGCCCTCACGTTACGCCTTTTGTAATTGACTTTAGACATGACTATACATTACCTTTGCCATGGTAGCCCCACAGCTTTGCCTACACTCAAGCCATAATGTGGCAGAACCTGCAGGAAAAACATTGCTCTTTGCTCGTGGCTGTGACCATTTTATTGACTAATTTCCAGCCTCAGAGGGCCCACAGCATCAGGCCTTTCACTCTGCCCTTCTTCCTAGAGGCCAGAGACCAAAATAAATGTGACAGCTTGAGGATTTTCCTAGTGGTTAATTGCTGCTCACTCCACCCATAGAAAGAAAAACTGGTAGGGATTTTATCCTTTGGGGTCGCAATTACTTTTTGAACAGGGGCAATTGCAACTGTGGAATGGCTGAGTCAGGGAATTTCCTCTGTCTTTAAGATAAAGATGCTATGGCCTCATGTCATTGGTGACCTGGAGCCTCCCCTTCTACCCCCAAATCTCCTAAAGCCCTCTTATCGGGGTGTGGGTACCTGCCCCATATTTCCAACTCCTTCCTCTCAAAAGCCCTTTCCCGTATACAGCTGAAGTCGGATTGTTCCATTTTTATGAGGTTGAACTATATGAAATGGCTGATATTTGATCACTTTTTACCTACAAAATGGTTCAGCCTAATTCAGTTTAGAGGTTTTCTTTTGAGCAGGAGAGAGAGAGAAACATCACAGTCAATACGAACTGAGAACCGGAGATGGTGCTACTTCTTGGAGGAGAGGCCTGGGGCCAGAGGCAAGGGGTGGACGGGGGTTCCCAGCCCCGTTCCCAGGTGTGGGCACTGCAGCTGGTGCACCCATGCCTTGACTTCACCCTGGAGAGAAGATGCTTATTGGAGTGGGGAGGACAAACGCCGAGGAACATCAACTTCACTGATGATGAGTCATGAAATCCTACAAAGTCAAAGCAGCTTGTTGCGGTTGAAAAATGCAAACGACTGTGTCTTCATCAGAGTTAGAAAACATTGCCCATATGCACGTGTAAAGGAGCACTTTCAACCTGCTGTATCTCCCTTGCTTGGGCAAATGCTGAGCTTCGATTTTTTTTTCTCTCTCTCTCATGTTCTTTATGGCAGTTGCTTTCCTAGATTAGAAAGGTTTGCATTTTCTCACATCTTTCTCTCATGCTGAGCATGGCTATGACATTACTCGAATCAAAGTAATAACCAAACCCCAATAGCTCCGCTAGAACATGTAGAGACTAGCCGGTTGGGGAACGAATGTAACCTTTTAATCTGCTAAGGAATGGGTTCTACGTTGATTCATGCCAATGAATAACTAGGAAAACAAAGATCACAATTTGAAATGGTGGACCCTTGCTTTTCTTCCTTAGTATCACAATAAAGTGTGATTCGTGCTCCCGTTGGTTGCAGCATAGGACACACAGGCTCTGTTGGGATTTATTTAGCTAGAGGCCACTGACAGAATTCCCTGGATTTTGTATCTTCTTCAGTAACCTACATGCTAAAAAGGATAGACTCTTTTCTCCTTGCGTCCTCATGAAATTTGCACCAAATAGCCAGAGAAACCCGAGAAGGTTTTCAGTTCTTGGGCAGTTTCCTATCAACTGCTGGGCCCAAGCCCTTGCAGCAGTGTCGCAGATGCTGGCTATTTTTCGTGCAAACCACAAATCATCCAGCGCCACATTAGTGATCTTGATCCTGACCCTGGCTCTGCTATAGAAAGCCTCCTGTCACTTGAACCCAGACCCCCAGAGCTCTCCTGGAAATAGTTTACTAGACTGGGTAAACCAATGCTCTCTACTCATCTCCTGTAAGGATTCTTATCACCTTAATGGTGTAGCATTTGTTGTAGCCATTTGTTGTAGTTCAGCTAATCTGTAGTTCAGCTAACTAACTAACCAGTTTCTTCTTCTGCAAACTGGTGTAATAACACGACCTTACAAAGATGTTGCTATAAGCATTAAGATTAGATTAGTTAAGGAGGGAAGGATTGGGAGTTTGGGATGAGCAGATGCAAACTATAATATACAGGATGGATAAACAACAAGGTCCTACTGTATAGCACAGGGAACTATATTTAATATCCTGTGATAAACCATAATGGAAAAGAATATGAAAAATTATATATGTGTAACTGAATCACTTTGCTGTACAGCAGAAATGAACACAACATTGTAAACCAACTATACTTCAATAAATTTTTTTAAAAGGCTAAAAAACATTAGTTAAAGAGCCTGAAACAGGGGCTGACACATAACAGATGCTCAAGAAATATTTATTATCCTCAACTAAAAGCAACTCACTAATTTCAAGCATTTACTTTGTGATAACATATGAAAACTGAAATCCAGTGATTTCTACTTCACTTTGCTAATGGTTTGCTAACCATCCCGGGACTTGGACCCCACATCAACCTTCCTGGGCCCCAAGCTCAAGCCTCACAGCCTCACATTACGAGCTGGGGACCTCCTGGTGACTTTCGTCAGCTCTCTTCTAGGGCAGCTGTTCTCAAAAGCATGCTGTGGGACCAGCAGGAAGAGCAGCACCTAGGAACTTGTTAGAAATGCAAATTCTTGGGTCACATCCAGAGCTACTGAGTCAGACACCCTGGGGTTGGGGCCTAGCAGGTTTTGACAAGCTCTGCAGGTGATTCTGATGCACTAAGCGTGAGAACCACTGCTGCAAATGTGAGCCATGGGGAGAGGTAAGGGCAGGGAGGAAGGCTTGGCTTCTTTTCTCTGGGGGTCCCTTCTCCTTCCTTATCTCGAGATTTTAAAAAAAGCAGCAAGAAAATCCCCTTGCTATTGCCAGAAGAAGATGTCAGGAAACACCTTTCATTCAGCCCCTCAGTTCCCAAATGTTTTCCCTCTCCTCCAGGGACCTCGAGTTACAGCTCTAGCAGGTCTCCTTGGCTCCTGTGTTCTGGGTGCCAGCAGTCTGCCTCTGCATGTTGGGCTTTAGGTGAGAATAAATTTTTCTCTCATCTCCTTTCCCTTGTTATCGGAGTCAGACATATTGAGGCATACCCCTTAAAGGCTTAACTTCCCTGCCCTCCCAATATGCCTAGCTCTGTCCTTCTCCTCATTGATGCTTGCAGTCCTGACCCCAAGGAGGTAAGGAAAATGGGGTGGACTGGAAAAAGGGGAGGAAGATGCCTAGCAAAATGGGACCATCCTGGGTTTTGCTGTTAGGTGGTGAGTAATAATTCTCAGTCCAACTTCTTGTCCTGGATTTTCTTTTTTCTTTTTTTTTTAATTGAGGTATAGTTAATTTACAATGTTGTGTTAGTTTCAAGTATACAGCAAACTGATTTAGTTATACATACACATACACACATACATCTATTCTTTTTCCGATGCTTTTCTGTTATAGGTTATCACAAGATATTGAGTAGAGTTCCCTGTGCTATATGGTAGGTTCTTGTTGTTTATCTATTTTATATATAGTAGTGTGTATATGTTAATCCCAAACTCCTAATGGATTTTCTTTCAGGTTGTATCTGAAGTACCTTCAAAGCCATCCGTCTGCTCCCTCCCCACCCACCCTCCGGGAGCCACTCCTTCCTAGTCTATTTACTAGTCCCTCTGTTGCTGAGACGATTAAATCAGCAAATAGAAGCTCATCTGAAAGCATTAGGCAGCCCCTAGGAGGGGAGTGAAAAAGGCTGGTTATAATTTTTCCCGAGTGCAGTTTTTGTTCTGATGGAAACAAAACAGAACAAAAACAACCAAAAAACCCCACAAAACAAATATTGAACAAAAAATGAAAAAGGTTTGCCTTTTCTGTAACACACATCTGTGTCACCTCTCAAAAGTCATAGCAACCATCTACTTTCCTGAGACATGATCCCATTAAAATATTAGCTCAGTGAATGGTGATGAGAAATGAAAATTGGATGTGTTCTTATGGTTACCAAAGGGGAAACGTGGGGGGGAGGATAAATTAGGAGTTTGTGATTACCAGATACACACTACTATATATATATAATAAACAACAAGGACCTACTGGATAACACAGGGAACTATACTCAGTATTTTGTAATAACCTACAAGGGAAAAGAATCTGAAAAAGAAGCACTTTGTTGTATACCTGAAACTAACACAACATTGTAAATCAATTCTACTTCAATAAAAATTAAAAAAAAGAAAATTGGATGTGTAAAACATCATATAGAATATATATGTTTTAGTATTTATTTTATTATGAGAATTTCAAACATAAAAATAAGCAGACAGAATAATATAATGAAACCCCCCTACCTATCACCCAGCTTCAACAACTGTCAGTTCATGGCCAGTCTTGCTTCATTTGAGCCCCATCCACTTCTCTCCTTCCCATATATTTTTTAAAACAAATCTCAAACGTCATATTATGTTATCCATCACTATTTTAGCATGTACCTCTAACAGGTAAGGACTTTAAAAAAAATAGTCACCATTATCAGACTTAAAAAAGGTAACAAAAATTTCTTAATGTCATCAAGTATCCATTAAGTGTTCAAATTTCCAATTTTCTCATAAATAGCATAAATCGTTTTAATCATGATCCAAATAAGGTCCACACATTGTAATTGGTTATTTGGCTTTTAGGTCCATTTGAATCTACAAGTCTCTCTCTTCTTGTAATTGATTTGTCATTTAACATGACATGTTCTCCTGTCTTCTGAATTTCCTGTAAAATGTTATTTGAACCAGACTTGATCATATTCAGGTTTGATTTTTTTTTTTTTTGCAAGAATGCTTCATATATGGTATGGCATATAGCACATTTCACAAACAAATATTAAGGATTATAGACTTATCAGCTATTTTGAATTACACGAATCACCATTTTATCTCTATCCTAGCATATTCTTGAGAATCTGTAGTATCTCCTAGTATATTTTAAGTCAATTTCAATGCTTCAGAAATTGGTGAATTTTTTTTTCTGTAGAAGAATTCTGTGTCTCTGGCTATGTGGAGTGGCAGGGCATTAAGCTCTAAATCAGACCAAAGGCCCTTTCAGTAAACAGTTAAGGGCTTTGCTCTTTGATTTTTTTTTTTTGTAAATGGCTCTAGAAAAGTTTTCCAGAGGTAAAATCTAGCATAAGTCAAACAAACAAACAGTCATGTAATTTTCATCAGGGTTCTAATTCAGAATGTCTAAAGGTTTTCCAATCAGCAATAAGATATTCATCTATAACAATAATTTTATTTTCTTAATGTTTTCTACAACCTCAATTTCCATATCTAAAACTGGATGATCATTGAGAATGCCACCCAAATCTATTAACTAATTGTAGAAGGGTGCCTCCTAAAGGCTTTATCTTCCTAAAAGTTTAACCTGAAAAAAAAAGCTGGTCCAAATTATGCTTGCAAATGAATGTGTGTCCATGTTGTCAGGTCACAAGAAAAGGAAATATGATACTAAAAGAGCAAACAACTATCTGTAAAGCTGATTTAAATTTCTATTAGCTTCAAATGTGTGCTTGGAAAAACCATTTTCCCAGCTGTATTAGTTCTCAGTGGCTGCTGTAACAAGTTACTATAAACTTAGTGGCTTACAACAATACATTTTATTATCTTACAGTTCTGGAAGTCAGACATCTAATATGGGTCTCTTTGGGGTAAAATCAAGATGTCTGTAGGGCTGTATTCCTTCTGGAGGCTCTAGGAGAGACTCCATTTCCTTGCCTTTTCTAGCTTCCAGGGGCCACCTACATTCCTTGCCTCATGGTCCCTTTTCTCCATCTTCAAAGCCAGCAACATTAGGTTGAGTCCTTCTCTATTTCCATCACGCTAACCTCCTCTTCTGCATCCCTCTTTGACTTTTAAGGACCCTTGTGATTACATTGGGCACACCCAGATAATCCAGGATAATCTCCCTATTTTAAGGTTGGCTGATTAGCAACCTTAATCCCATCTACAACCTTAAGCCCCCTTTGCCTACTAACATAAAATACTCACAGGTTCCGGGGATTAGGCTGTGGACATCTTTGGGGGGCCATTGTGCTGCCTACCATACTAGCCAGACAGTGTGTGAGATCAAACCAAATAGCTGGGCTAAATATTTGAAGTTATTTGTTTTTGTGAACTGTCTCATATTCCTTTGAGTAAGGCAAGATATAAATAAATAACCAAACCAAATGCTGTTTCAATATTGAAGATAAACATGAATAATTACCCTAGTTTGTACCAAATAATGAACATGTGTCTATATCTTGCATCCTTGTTTCTGTTTATTGCCTTTTATTTTCCAAAAGAAACCTTAAAGTTAAGTAAACCTCTCTGGATTTCCAATTTAAAACATATTCTTTAGCAGATGTTTTCATTATCTTTAGTTTTCAGAAATTCTATTTTAATATGTCTGGGTATAGATATGGGTTTATATATTTGGGTTTTTCTCAGCTTCTTGAATCTGTAGGTTTGTTTTTCGCCAAATCTGGGAAACTTTCAGCCATTATTTCCTTGATTTTTTTTTCAGCCCCATATTCTTTCTTTTCTTCTTCTGAGACTCAGATGACGTGAATGTTAGATCTCTTGTTATTTTCACATAGGTGTCTGAGGCTCTGTTCTCTCTCTCTTTTTCCAATGTATTTTCTCTCTGTTATTCAGTTTGGGTAATTTTTTTGATCTATCTTAACTTTCACTGATTATTTTCCCTGTCATCTCCATTTTGCTATTGAGCCCTTCTGATGAGTTTTTAATTTTGGTCAATGTATTTTTCAGTTCTGAAATTTCCATTAGTTTCTTCTTTATATTTTCTATTTCTTTGCTGAGACTACTTTTTTTATTTGTTTCAAAAATGTTCATAATTGCAAATTAACCATTTTTATGATAGCTATTTTTGTAGGTTAGAGTTTTCTACATATACAATCATGTCATCTGGGAATAAAGACAATTTTATTTCTTCCTTTCTAATCTGTATGCTTTCTATTGTTTTTCCTTGCCTCACTGCACTAACTAGTAATTACAGTACAATTTTCAATAAGAGTTGTGAGAAAAGATATCCTTGCCTTGTTACTGATTTCAGGGAGAAAGCATTCAGTCTCTCACCATTAACTGTAATGTTAGCTACAGGTTTTTTCTAGAGACCCTTTATTTCGTTAGGGATGTTCCCTTCTATTCCTGGTTTGTTGAGAGGTTTTATCATCAATGGATATTGAATTTTACTAAAGCTTTTTCTGCATTTATTGATATGATCATTTGGGTTTTCTTAGTCTTTTCAAATGTTTAAAATTTTTTAAATATTGATTTTTGAATATTGAACCAGCTTTGTATTCCTGGTATGAATCCCACTTGGTCTTGATATTCTTTTTATATACATGACTGGACTCAATTTGCTAATTTTTAAAGGATTTTTGCATCTATGTTTGTGAGAGATATTGGTCTGTATAGTTTGGTTTTGATTAGGATAATGCTAACCTCATAGAATGAGTTGGGAAATGTTCCCTCCTCTTCCATTTTCTATGAGAGATTATGTAATATTGATATTGTTTTTTCCTAAATGTTTGGTAGAATTCACCAATGAAATCATCTGGGCCAGGAGTTTTGGGGGGGAAGGTTTTAAACTATCAATTCAGTTTCTGCAGTACATGGCTATTCAGGTTATCTCTTTGACCTTGGATGATATTTGGTAGTTTGTGTCTTTCATCTAAGTTATTCAGTTTATGGTCATAGGAATGTTCATAGTATTCTCTTATTAACCTTTTAGTATGATTGGCTGTGATCTTCCTCTTTTATTCCTGATATTGATAATTTGTGTCTTTTTTAAAATTTTCTTGGTTATGCTGGCTAAAGATTTATTAATTTTATTGATCTTTTCAAAGATCTAGGTTTTGCTTTTATTGAGTCCTCTCTCTTTTCAATTTCTTTGACTTCCCTAATTTTTATTACTTTCTTCTGCTTGCTTTAGGTTTAATTTGCTCTTCTCTAGCTTCCCAAAGTCTAAGCTTAAGTTATTGATTTTAGATATTTCTTCTTTTCTAACATTTTCATTTAATGTTATGCTGTAAATTTCCCTCTAAGTACTATTTTATCAGCACCCCGTGCATGTTTTACATTTTTTATTGTGGTACAATATACATAGCACAAAAGTTACAATTTTAATGAATTTTAAGTGAGAAATTTAGTGGCATTAAGTACATTCACAATGTTGTGCAACCACCACTATCCTTTTCCAGGACTTTTTCATCATCTCCTCCCAGCCCCACTAACTTCTCTTCTACTTTCTATCTCCATGAATTTGCCTTTTTCAGGTACCTCAGATAAGTGGGATTATTAAATATTTGTCCCTTTGTGTCTGACTTTTTTCACTTAGAGTGTTTTCAGGGTTCATCCATGTTGTAGCACTACAAATTTTTATACATTCTATTTTCATTTTCATTTTAGTTTAAAATGTCTTAAAATTTCCCTTGAGATGATTTCTTTTGACTCTAGAGATGGGTTACTGAGAAGTATATTATTTAATTTATAAATGTTTGGTGATTTTCTGGATATCTTTCTATTATTGATTTTTAGTTTAATTTTGTTATGGTCTGAGAATGTACTTTGTGTGATTTCTATTTTTTAAATTTGTTCAGCTTTGTTTTATGTCCCAGAATGTGGTCTATCTTGGTGGATGTTCCATGTGCACTTGGAGAGAATGTGTATTCTGCTTTTATTGGATGGAGTCTTCTATAAATGGCAATTTGGTCAAGTTGCTTGATAGTGCTGTCCAGGTCATCTATATCCTTACTGAGTTTCTGTCTACTTGTTCTATCAATTACTGAAAGAGGTGTTGAAGTCTTCAACTATAATTGTGGATTTTTCTGTTGCTCCTTTCAGATCTATCGGTTTTTGACAGTCTTGTTTGATTGTTTAGGAAGTCTTCCTCATTTTTTTGGAAAATTATATTCTTTTTTGAATGAGGTAGAGGGTGACAAAACTCATGATAAAAAAAATCTTTTCTTGAACTGAAACTGGAAACACAGTGTCTTGAACTTGTAGTTACTTGGTCATTTTGGTAAGCCATTTTGTTGTTTTTACCAGGACTCTCTAGTATTAAAAGAAACTGCCTGTCTTATGGAGTTTTCATATGCACAGTTGGCCGTCAAGGTCTTCATCATGTGGCCAATGATAAATTTAGGATTAGTAGAGCCACTTCAGTGGTACAGATTTGCCAAACTAAGACTCTTAAATATTTCAAGGTTCTAGCAACTGGTTTATGTCCCGGAAGGGAGATACAGAGATGGTGGCTTCCCTGGAGACAGGGACATTGGAGAGGTGAGAGTTCTTCTGTGGTTGCTTTGTATGTATCTAAGTATATATGTATTTGTCTTCTGCTGACTGCAGTCAGCAGTTGCCGACTACAATGCACTCACCATCTCTCCTTCAGCTTGTCACATAGACTGTATGCCTCTTACAAATATGGCATAGCTATGTGGTTTGTTCTTGGTCTCAACTCTCCTGTAGTTCTGAGACCCAGAACAGGGTCCAGAGTATAAGCTACAGTTCCCTCCAGTTGTTTTGTTCCAACAAGGGTTCACACTGTGTCTTCAGGGCAGTGTCACTGGAGTTTGGAAAAGAAAACTCTAGTCCCTTTGAAGGAAACCTATCTGCTGTTCCATGCATTAAATATGGCTGTAAATTCTTTTCTACTTCCCCCATTAAGAGGTAGAGTTGATTTTCCCTCCTCTTCAGTCTGTGACTTGCTTTGTCCAGTATAATACAGTATAAGTGACCCTGTGCAACTTCCAAGGCTGGGTCTTAAGATACCTGAAACTTCTGGTTTTGTGTACTTGGAAGGCTCCCTCTTAGAACTCATCTGCCATGTTATGAGAAGGCCAAGTTACATGGAGAGGCCATGTATAAGGTATTTTAACTGACAGCCCCAGCTGAGTTCTCTCAGCCTATAGCCAGCACCAACTGCCATCATGTGAGTGAGCCATTTTGGATGTTTCAGTGTAGTCAAGTCTCCATATGTCCGCAGCCCCAGCAGACATTATGTGGATATGCAACAAAGGATTAATCTTCCCCAAAGAAAGGTTTGGTCCTGCTCAGCTTCTGAGAGGTATCTCTAAGACCTTGGAATGTCCTGTCTGGCAAGAGTGTCTTTGTTTACCTGGGGGCCATGGGCCATACCAGATAGTTTTTGCTAATAATGTGATTTATTGTAAGGGACTTGGGCCATGTGTTATCAGCTTGATCTTTGAAGGGGCTGGAGACTAAGGTCAGCCATGTAGGGGGTCAACCAAGCCTATGTGACCGAGCTCCAATAAAATCTCTGGACACCAAGTCTCAGGTTAGCTTCCCTGGTTGGTAATATTCTGTGCATGTTGCTACACATCACTGCTGGGAGAAGTAAGTTCTGTCCATCCAACTCCACTGGGCAAGGACAACTAGAAGCTCCATGCCTGGTCTCTCCTGGACCCTGCCCTATGTGCCCTTCCCTTTGCTGATTTTAATCTGTATCCTTTCATGGTAATAAATTATAACTCTGAGTATAATGGCTTTTCTGAGTTCTGTGAGTCCTTCTAGTGAACCTGAGGGTAGTCTTGGGGACGCCCAAATGCTGGCGGAAGAGAGGAACTGCCCAGCTAAGCCTAGCCAACCTACAGAATCATGAGCAATAGGAGATGGTTGTTGTTCTCTTAAACCATTATGTTTTGGGTTGGTGTGTTATGCAGCAATAGATAACTAAGGCACCTGTCTTCTCTACTGGATGATAATATTTTTGAGAGCCAAGATAATTCTGTAATTTCCACTCCTTTAGCATAGCACCTTATGTGTTGCAAGTATAAACATTTGTTAAATCGTTAAATTGGAGTAGTTAGAAACATCTTTGTGGACTAACTGAGAGAGACTGAGATAGGGGACTTGCAGAGTGATTGCATTATTTCCATCTGTATATAAAAGAAAGGAATCTCCACTCCTTTTGTATGAAATCTAAAGATACTTGCAGTTTTTCAGGATTGCTGTGCTAGTAATGATTTGTTCTTTCTTCTTTCAGAATAGTTGTACCATGGTGTAAAGAATACTGCTTGGAATATAACAGTTCAGTTCCCAGTTCTGCCTTTTCTCACTACTTTTATAAACTTGGGCAAGTCTCTTGACCTTACCAAATCTCATCTTGAAGCAGAGATAATAATGGCAGTTCCACAGGGTTGTCGTGAAGTTTTAATGCATGCAAAAAGTGTTTTGAGAAATGTAAAATGCTATGTAGGTATAAAGTATCATTGGAGACTTTGGATTGTTGGTACTTGCTTAATTTTAATTTTTTTAGCCCTTCTAGCCCATCATTTGTCATAAATACTTTTATTTTTAAAATTTATTTATTTATTTTTGGCTGCGTTGGGTCTTCGTTGCTGCGTGCAGGCTTTCTCTAGTTGCGGCGAAAGGGGGCTACTCTTCATTGCGGTGTGCGAGCTTCTCATTGTGGTGGCTTCTCTTTGTTGCGGACCACAGGCTGTAGGCCGCACGGGCTTCAGTAGTCGTGGCACGTGGGCTCAGTAGTTGTGGCGTATGGGCTTAGTTGCTCTGCGGCATGTGGAATCTTCCCAGACCAGGGCTCGAACCCATGTCCCCTGCATTGGCAGGCGGATTCTTAACCACTGCACCACCAGGGAAGTCCCATAAATACTTTTAAATATGACTGGCATCTCAATAGCATAGGGAATATGAAAATTTGTAAAATAGTAATAAAACAACTTCTAAATAGTAGTTTTCCCTCTTTTTTCTTACATCACATCCTCACCACCACAAACTACTCCACTGAATTTTTTTTCAGAAAAGAAATGGAGAAAAATAATCAGAAAATGTGGCATTGAAACAGGATTTCTTCTTTTTCCCAAACATGTCACATCTTCCTACCTCATCCTTTCACCTCTCTTATCGACATGCCTTTTAATTCAGTGAAGAACGACTGCAAGGTATTGACAAGATACTATTTGTTATGCCCCAATAGCCACAGTGAACTCTGGGCCCTTCTTACTGAGTTAGTTTTGATAGTGTCAGGTGGTGATGCCCCCAGAGCTTTAGAACTGGTTCATAGGCCTATGAGAGCCACATTTGGGTTCTTCAGGTTTATACCTGCAGCTCAGAGGATAGAACCCAAAAGGGCTTCCAAAACCTTGCTGTGAACTTTCTTAACGATGCTGTAATTCCCCAGGGTCTTCCCCAGTTATGTTGCTTTGATGCCATTTATAAAACATTGGTTGTCTTCCTGGATCTCATAAGGTGCTAGCTGCCCCCTACATTTACATGCATCCTATCAACTGCAGTGATTTTGAATATCTGCCAGTTTCTAACATGAGTAAAAGATTAGAGCTGGAAGGAACTTTAGAGATTGGAGCCCTGACCCAGAAATTGTTTGTCATGACTTGACAGGAGTCAAGGGCTAGGAGTAATGGCTTATCGGAGTATGTGAGCAGGTTCTAAGAGTCCAGAAAGAAAGGGTTTAAACCAGAGCCTGAAGACATAGTGGTAAGTTCCAGGGATGGGGTGGGGGAGCATAGGAATGAGAATCACTCAAAGCAAGTTAATATGATGGATGAGAAATCAGAATTGAAAGGTATTTTGACAGCTTGGAAAAATTAGCTGAAACAAAAACCAGGCAATTTCTAGAAGTAAATAAAAAATATTTCACATAGAGTCCAAAATCAAGCATATAGGCATATAAGGGAAACCAGGTTTAATGGAAATTCAGCAAAACACTTAGGTTTCAGCTGCCAAGAAGGTCAGAATGAGTCAATCGTGTAACATCATTTTTTTACAATATGAATACAGTCTTAGGATGTGTGAGTTAAGCCCAGAATAAAGGAGATAATGGTCCCATTCTCCTCTGCTTGAGTTATGTGTAAACTGTATTCTGTTCTCAGTGCCATATTTTAAATTGTATGGATAAACGATACTGTATTTAGAGAAGGAATGCAATATGGTGGAAGGTTTAGAAACCACTTCACCTGAGGAATGGTAAGTTAAACTGGGCTAGTTGCCAGGTAGCAGAAGATAGTTGGGGAAACATATCAGGTGTTTTAAATAATTTGAGGGATTGTTATATGAAAGAAGAATTAGGCATATTCTTATGGGTCTTGAGGATAGAATTTTGATAATTGGATGGAAGCCATAATGGGCAAATTGGAGCTCAGTGACGGTGAGAACTCTACAGTGAAAGTTGCCCATACATGAGAGATTTAGTATGAAAGGGATACACTACTCACTGGGGAAGTGCTCAAAAAGAGGCTGAATGGCCCCCTACCAGGAACTCTGAAAAGTGGATTCCTATACTGGGTGGAGGGGAGAGGTTGAACCAAATGATCTTCAAGATCCCTATCTCTTTCAAGTTTCAGAGATTTCCAATGGCGGCCTAGCACTCTAACTTGCCACATAATTATGCAGTGGACTGGCCAGCAAAATGGCCAGTAGGTCTAGTGCCAGAGTAGAATGCCCATACGACTCAGGCATAAGGTCCTGAACTTAACTATAAATTTCTTGAAGGCAGAGATAGCGTCTCATCTGTTTGTGTAGCAGTGTCTTGCATGTAATAAGAGATGCTTTTCAAATGTTTGTAGAATGAATGAATGGACAAATGAATGTCGGGCCTATATTAGTCCCCTAGGCCTACCATAACAAATTACCACACACGGTGGCTTAAAACAACAGAAATTTGTTCTTTCACAATTCTGGAGGCCAGAAGTCTGAAATTAATGTATCAGCAGGGCTGCAGTCTCTCAGAAGGCTCTAGGCAAGAATCTGTTCCTTACCTCTTCCAGCTTCTGGTGCCTCCATGGTCACATTGCCTCCTCCTCTTCCGTCTGCCTCTTCTAAGGATACTTGTCATTAGATTGAAAGTCTACTTGGATAATCTAGGATGATCTCCTCATCTCAAGATCCTTAACTCAATTACATCTGCAAAGATCCTTTTTTTCAGTAAGGTCACATTCACACGTTCTGGGGATTAGGACATGGACATATGTGGGGGGCCACCATTCAAGCCACTACACTTATTTTTAATGGTCATTAAACTATCACCATTATTCATACAATAATGCTTGGCCTCTGATGATACTTTCTATGCGCAAAGCAGAATAGTATTGAGAGATTCTCAACAGAGACAGTGTAGTGCTTAATAAGGTAACTCTTGGATTCAGACAGACCTGAATCTGTTACCAATGTTGCTACTTAGTAGCAGTGTATCTTTGGCCAAGGTGTTGAACTTTTCTATATTTCACGTTCCCTATCCTAAAATGAGAATTGTAGTACCTATCTCATAGGTAAATATAAATGTTCCATGAAATAATGTTTGAAAATCACTTAACATAGGACCAGGCATATAGCTGACTCTCTACAAGTGGTCAGTATTATTGATTAGTATGAGCTCATTCCTTTTCCCTGGTTTCAGACTGCCTGAGGTGTCAGGCTTCTGTTATTCCTTAGAAATTTAATTGAAATCAACCTATGCTTATGGAGGATTGACTCTGCACAATACACTATCATATGTAATAGGTATAAATGATAAACAAGACAGACACTGTCCTGCCCTCACAGACCTTAGAATGTGATGGCATCAGTGGTTAATAAAAAATGGAATTATAATACAGCATTGCCATTATGACAACTGGGGAAACAGAGAAACTGGAGAAGTTGATAGAAGGGGCACCTAACCCAGGATCTCTGTATATGGGAGGATACTTATATTTGTAGAAGAATGCCCAGCTGGGGCTGATCTGGATTCAGACCTTGGCCATGTCTAAGGAACTGGTGGATCAGTAGTTCCTCAAGTATTTACTGGTATGTGTTGATTTTGCCTGGGGAGATGTGTGCTCTTTGGGTCTGGAGAGAAAAATGGGGACATGAGGCAGTCGTCTTAGTTTAGTTTCCCCTAGAAGTAGACTTGAAGACAAGGATTTGAGTGCAAGTAGTTTTGAGGGGAGATAATCCTAAGAAATACTAATAAGGGGGTAGGGAAGTGAGACAGGTAAGAAAAGAGCCACTGAATGAATGATGCCTTATCAAGCCAGTTACCACTGTGGTTAACTGGAGTTTCCTTGTATTGGGGAACTCTAGAAGCTGATGTAGAGCATAGGCCTTGGAGTTATTCACACCTATTCCTGTCAGTCATTGGCTGAGGACTGCACCCAAGAAGACTGCCTGCAAGCAGGGCAGGCAGGCTACTGAAGAAGGCCTCAGGCAAAGTGATGCAGCTGTTGGCCATCGGTAAGGCCTGAGGAGATATGGGCATGACACAGAGGGCATGTGACACAGGAGGAAAACATGGTATGTGTCCCAGCTTGTGGCCAGCGAGGAGGTATGCGGCCCATGAGCAGAGGGGCTTCTGGCAGAAACTAAAGAAGGTTTTCTCATGAGGCTTCCTGTAATACTCGGGGAAAAAATAGTGCTTCTTAGGGACCAGGTGACAAAATGCAGCACAGAGCTGGGAGGAGGGGCTTTTCCGCCATGAATGCCTAGAACGCAGTGTGGCGCATCAGACTAAGGACTCAAAACAAACCAGTTCTGTTCAAATACCTCATGATCCACAGCTTTGAGGAGAAGCAAAAGCTGCTTCCCTGGCATGGAAAATGATGCTCTTCTGGAGAGCACTGAAGCTGGGGGAAATGGTGAAGGGAGGACTGTTTTTGGCTTCACAGGTCTTGGGGACTCCAAAACCAAGGCCAAGGTGGGTGAAGATTTTGTGAACACATATTCTAAGAATTCTCAGAAGTAAGTGGGGAGACTTTGGGGAGAAAGGTGTCCTGGTGCAGGTGACAGGACTGAACCAGTGGGATTTGAGTTTCTACTGTCTACATAAAGAATTGGGCAGCCTGTGGAAATTTAAGTTACACGTGACTCCCTTCCTATACCTCCTCCAAAAGAGGCTGCTAATACTTCTGGACCACCTATTAGGGTGCCAAGCATTCTACAGATCTTATCTCATTTATTCGTTGCGATAAACCCAATGCATGGGTGAGAAAATTGAGGTTCATTGAGGGTAAATAGTTTGCCTACTAAACACAGCTAGTAAATGGCAGACCTGCTATTTGAGCCCTAACTTGTTTGACTTGGGAACCCATGCTTTTTTTACACTATCTCCTTATGCTACCTGGTAACATAAACACATCTGCATGTGTGGTTTTGCACATATATACAGTTTGAACCCAGAAATGGATTTCAAATTAATAGTCTTAAGAAGCTGAAACCATAACCATATTTTGAGTTATATGAGATGCTTAAGTTATGCAAGACAGTTTTTTTTTTTTTTAGGAACAACCCCAGCAACATTTAAAACAGAAGAATAAAGAACTGAGGATGAAGGGAGTAAATGTCATTATTATTCACTGACATGAAAAAAAATGAGAAATGAAAGAATGGCACACCTCTGCCTTTTCTCCTAAGGTGAATAATAGCTATTTGCTTTACAATGACTTTTTTTTTCTATAGGTAGATGAAATCTGGGTCCATATATTGAAGGTTCGCTTTTCTGCCTGGGATATAGTGAATTTTTTCAGGGCTAAAAATTCCCTTTCTAAAATGGTTACCCAAACCATTTTTAAAACAGAGAGCACGTGCTCATATTGGGATCTCATTCTTGTGCTAAAAGCTCTGGCACTGTGTCTCTGACTGCTATTATACCTATGAGAAGAGTTGACTTTATTTTGGGGGTTGAGCCCATTTGTTAATCCATGATGCCCTTGAGAAGAAGGGGAAGGAAAAGAGAAATGGGGTTTGGAGTGTGGGAGTGAAGAAACTTATGCTCTCAAGTATCTGGAGTGAGCAAAATCTAAGTGAGGCCAAGTAAGACATTTAAAGAAAGTGTTGGGATCCTATATTCTCCTTGGTTTTGGCAAGAAAGATGTCAAAGATGTAAATAAGTGGCTGAATAAATACATGGAGAAAATATAAACCCGAGCCTTCTTTCATAATGTGAGTGTATCCTCAAGGAATGGAAACTAATTTTATTATTACTTTGATCCATAGTTAATAAAATTACAGATAACATTAACTAAGCATTCATTATATGGGAGGCAGTATGCTTTTTTCCCCCCACCAATTTGTGATTTTGTTTATTTGTTTGTTTTGTTTTGTTTTGTTTTTGGCCACGCCACGCAGCTTGTGGGATCTTAGTTCCCTGACCAGGAATCGAACCTGGGCAGTGAGAGCGTGGAGTCCTAACCACTGGACCGCCAGGGAATTCCCAGACAGTATGCTCTGTTATGTATCTCAATTATCTCAAGGGCACCCCAAAGCAGGCTTTATTTTTAAGTGAGGAAACTGGGACTTAGAAAATTTACATGACCCAAGGTCTTACAGCTTCTAAATGGTAGAGTTGAAATTTGAACTCAAGTAGTCAGACTTCAGGACTTGTTTTCCAAGATGAGTATGTTATACTGCTTCCCTGTATGCTAAAATAAGACCATGGTCCTGGTCATAAAATTTTTTTCTTGAAGTGTAGTGTTGCATATTTTTGGACTATCTTCTAGCATTGCTCACCCCTGTGAGTAAATTTCTGAAATATTTATTCAATTTATGTGTCTGTCTTGTCCATCTCTGTATTTCCAGCACCAGGACAGTTAATTACGATACAGAATAGTTACTGAGAAATTTTTGTTGACTGAATAAACTCTTCATTCCTCTACTTCTCTCTGTTAATGGGGGTGGGGGGCAACCCAAGAGTTGCTGAGGAATGTAATACATTTTTAATTGGTTGGTTTCTAAAACAATGGTGTCCTGTCCTGATAGCTCTTCACACTTGTAATATCTAATTATTCCGAAGGCAACATTTGTTAGCTGCCTATTTTAGGCAGAATGTCAACTCTTAGATGTGAATTATATTTTCATATTCATAGGGTTCAGAAATGTACCTTTTGAAGCATTCATGGGGGTGGTACTTTAAATGTACTTTTAAAAAGCTGCACTCAAAGGAACTAATTTGGGTTTTGCTTTTGGCTGACAAGCTTTTCCTAGGTGTGGCTGAGACTAACAAATCTACCCTTCCAGTAATGTATGCATATCATAGGGTGCTATACGAGGAGATGCCTTTGTGCTCCTTCCCTTCCCTTGGAACCTTAGGAAAGGAGCCTATGTTCGATCTTTCCATACTCTGCAGTTGTGTGACCTATAAAATGTTTTTCTGACATGCATTCACAGTATCCAAGATGAGGTTTATGGTGCCAAGTACAGTGCACGGTACATGGTAGGCACTCAGTAAACGCTGGTTGGGTGATTAACTGAATGAATGAATGAATGAAGATATGGTTTGAATCAACTTGATATAATTTGAAGAGACAGAAATGCTCTCCCTTTGCCTGAAGATGACTAAAACCCTCATATGCATCCATTTGGGGGCTAAAGCTTTGGAAGGCAGTTAGAATGCAAGTATACTGAATAAGTTACTAACCCACTACCTTGAATGAGTATTCTGGATTTAGAACTTTCCAAGCTCTAGATGAAAAGGAGGATTCAAAAAGATGGGATGCGGGACAGGTCCATTTTGATGAGGAATAGGGGATGTGGGGAGGTTCAGAGAAGCTATGTGCAGGGCAGGAAATCAACAGAAGGGAGGATACCATAATAAGACTGCAGATAGAGAGGATAAGGGGATTTCAGAGGCACCAAAAGTCATATTCTCGCTTCCCATCCACCATGTGGGTCCACTCAGATTGTCGCGTGTGGCAAGCAGAATGAGACTGCAGCCCAAAGGGACAGGCTGCTATCCATGACTTTGGAGCAAGTAGTTTTAACTTGGTGAGAGTGTCATGTGTATGTCTGTGGTACATGTGGGACTGAACGCTTGGCAACTCCAGTTCTCTCAGCCCTCCCAGAGTGAGCTGAACCTTTGCTGTTAGCCAGCCTCCAAGAGGAACTGTGATGATCCCCTCCTCTTGGTATTTATGTTCTTGTGGAGACTCTTCCTACACTGAATAGGACATTGAAAAAATGATGGTGTGTGACCTTGGAGGTTATGTCATTAAAGACAACACAACTGCAACTTTGATCTCTTGGACAGCTTGCTCTAGAGGAAGTGGGCAACCGTGTCATGAGGACACACATGCAACCCTGTGGAGACGACTGTGTACAGAGGAACTAAGGCCTCCCACCAACAGCCAGCACCAGCTTACCAAGCATGTGAGTGAGCCCCCTTGGAAGTGAATGCTCCAGCCTGAGTTGAGCTTTGAGATGACTGCAGTCCTGGCTGACATCTTGAGTGCAACCTCATGAGAAACCCTGAGCTACCACCCAGCCAAGCCAGCCCCAGATTCTTGACCTACAGAAACTGCAAGATAATAAATATTTATTGTTGTTTTACATCACTAAGTCTAGAGTAATATTTTTTACACAGAGTTAGAGACTAATACACTTTCTTTGTCTTAAAGTCTGTGATCATAATTGCTATTGTACTTACTATTCTGTCAAATGGGTATCAGGTCTTCCAGATCTCTTTAAAGGTGGTGGTTTGTTCTTTTTTTCTAGCTTCATATTAATAGATAAGAATATAGGGATGTACAGCAAGGACTCTAGAGTCAAGCAGACATTAATTTAAGTACTGGTTTGGCCACCTGTGTGACTCTCATGACGTTACTAAATCAAACTCAAATTTATTATGAGCATTAAAGGAGCAAATGCATTTCAAGTGCTTAGGGTAGTTTATGGCTTATGGTAAGAGCTCAATAACTGTGATAGTTATTATGGTTAGTAACTGTATAAAGAGATGCTTCTAGGGGCCTTGCTTTATGGACAACAAAGTAGCTGAAGTGTGTTTTGTACCTTAAGTGGGGAATTTGGTTTCCATTAGAATTAGTAAATCAATTTATTGAGGTATAATTTGTATACTGTAAATGCACCCATTTTAAGTGTACGATTAATGATTTTTTAAATTTACTGAGTTGTGCAACTATGACCATCATCCAGTTTTAGGATATTTTTTCATCATCCCAAAAATAAATCTTGTGCCCAGTTGCAATCAGCCCCAGGCAACCACTAATCTACTTTCTGTCTCTATATATTTGCCTTTTCTGGACATTTCACCTAAATAGAGATGTACATTTTGTGGCCTCTGATGTCTGGCTTATTTCTCATAGCATGTTTCTGAGGTTCTTCTATGTTGTAGCAATTATCAGAACTTCATTTCTTTTTATTGTCAAATAAAATTCCATTGTTTGGATATACCACCTTTTGTTTATCCATTCATCCATTGATGGACACTTGCGTGGATTCCACTTTTTGGCTTTTATGGATAATGCTCTCTGAATATTGGTGTACAAATTTTTTGTGTGGGCATATGTTTTCATTTAGCTTGGGTAGATACCAAGGAGTGGAATTGCTCAGTAATATAGTAAAGGTATGTTTAACTTTTAAAGAAATTCCAGTTTTTCAAAGTGGCTGCACCATTTACATCTCCCCCAGCAATGTATGAGAGCTCTTATTTATCCATATCCTTGCAACATTTCTCATTGTCTGTCTTTTTGATCATAGCCATTCTAGCAGATACGAAATGGTATTTCATTGTGGTTTTAATCTGCATTTTCCTAATGACTAATGATGGTGAGCATCCTTTCATGTGCTTATTGGTTATTCATATATTTTCTTGGGGGAAGTATCTATTCAAATCATTTGCCAATTTTTAATTGTTGTTTATCTTATTATTGTGTGTAAGAGTTCTTTGTATGTTCTGTATACAAGTCTTTTACTGAATATGTGATTTGCAAATATTTTCTCCCAGGCTGTGGCTTGTCTTTTTATTTTCTTAATGGTATCTTTTGAAGCACAACAGTTTAAAATTTTGATGAACTCCAATTTAACAATTTTTTTCTTTTATGGGTCATGTTTTTGGGATCGTATCTAGGACATTTTTATAGAACCTAAGGTCTTAAAAAATTTTCTCCTAAAGGTTTTTATAGTTTTAGCTCTAACATTTAGACCTACAATTCATTTTGAATTAATTTTTGTGTATAGTGTTAGGTAAGGGTCTAAGTTCATCTTTTGGCTTATAGAAGTCCATGTGTACCAGCACCATTTGTTGGAAAGACTATCCTTTCTCAATGAATTGCCTTGGTACCGTTGCTGAAAAATCAATTGACTGTAAATATAAGAGTGTAGTTCTGGACTCTCAGTTCTTTTCCATTTATATATGTCTATCCTTAATGCAGTATCATGTTGTCTTGATTGCTGTAGCTTCATAGTAAGCCTTTTTTTTAACTTTTTTATTTTATATTGGAGTATAGCCAATTAACAATGTTGTGATAGTTTCAGGTGCACAGCAAAGCAACTCAACCATACATATGCATAGTAAGCTTTTAAAGTTTTAACATGAAAGTCTGCCAGATTTCTTTTAAAAATTGTTTTTTAGCTATTCTGAGGCTTTTGGTTTTTCATATAAGTTTTAGGATAATCTTATCAATTATAGAGAGAGACACATACACATTGCTGGAATTTTGATGGGGACTGCACTGAAACTATTGATTAATTTTGGAAGAACTGCCACTTTAGCAATATGGAGTCTTCCAATCCATGAACATGGAATATCTCTCCATTTATTTAGATTTTCTTTAATTTTCCTCAGCAGTGTTTTATAATTTTCAGTGTACTTGTCTTACAATTCTTTTGTTAAATCTATTCCTAAACTTTTATTCTTTTTGATGATATTATGAATGGAATTGTTTTCTTAATTTTACTTTTGGATCACTTATTCTTCGTATATATACAGATATAATTGATTTTCATACATTGATATTGTATCTTGCAACCTTGCCGAACTTGTTTATCAGATAGTGTTTTGAGATTTCCCTAGGATTTTCTATTCACAGGGTTATGTCATCTGTGAAGTTTTACTTCTTCTTTTCAACCTTAATGCTTTCTACTTCTTTTTCTTACATGATTGCACTGGCCAGACCCCAAGTGCAATGTTAAATAGAAGTGGTGAGATGGACATTCTTTTCTTTGTTCCTTATCTTAGGAGGAAAGCATTCAGTCTTTCACCATGAAATATGATAGCTATAGAGTTTTCACAGATGCCCTTTCTCAGCTTGAGGAAGTTTCCTTCTATTTCAGGTTTGTTGAGAGTTTTTTTTGATCATGAATGGGTATTGGATTTTGTGAAATGCCTGTTCTGTATCTGTTGAGATGATCATGTAGTATTTGCCCTTTATCCTCTTAATATGGTTTGTTATGTTAATTGGTTTTTGGCTTTAAACCAACCTTGTATTCCTGGGATAAATCCCACTTGGTTGTGGTGTATAATCCTTTTTATATTTAACTAGATTTGGTTTCCTAATATTTTCTTGAGGATTATAGTGTCTATATTCACGAAGGATGTTGCTCTTTAATTTTCTTTTCTTGTGATGTCATTGTCTGGTTTTGGTATCATGGTAGTGCTGCCTCACAGGAGTTGGGAATTATTCCCTCTTCCTGTATTTTCTGGAAGCTTGTGTAGTATTGGCATTATTTCATTTTTAAATGTTCAATAGAATTTATCATTTAATCCATCTGGTCCTGAGTTTTGCTTTGTGGGAAGCTTTTAAATTACTAATTCTATTTCTTTACTTGTTATATGTCTATTCAGATTTTCTACATTTCTGAGTCAGTTTTGCTAACTTGTGTCTTTTTAGGTATTCATACATTTCATTTAAACTGTCTAACTTGTCATAAAGTTGTTCATGGTATTCTCTCATAGCTCTTCTGTGTTCTGTAAGGTCAGTAATAATATCCTCTCTTTTTCATCCTGATTTTGGTGTTTTGTGGGTTCTCTCTTTTTTTCTTGGTCAGTCCAGCTAAAGGTTTATCAGTTTTGTTATCTTTTCAGAGAATTAACTTTGGTTTAATTGATTTTTCTTTACTGATTTTCTCTTTCGTGTCTTATTGATTTCCATTCTAATTTCTGTTTACTTCTTTCTTCTTGCCTTGTGTTTAATTAGCTCTTTTTGGGGGGTGGGATTCATAAGGTAGAAGCTTACTATATTGATTTGAGATCTTCTTTTCTAATATAACTGTTTATGGATATAAACTCTTTGGCTTTAGCTGCATGCCATATATATATATATATATTTTAAATTTAATTTTATTTTTTTGTGGTACGCAGGCCTCTCACTGTTGTGGCCTCTCCCATTGCGGAGCACAGGCTCCAGACGCGCAGGCTCAGCAGCCATGGCTCACTGGCCCAGCCGCTCCGCGGCATGTGGGATCTTCCCAGACCAGGGCACGAACCTGTGTCCCCTGCATCGGCAGGTAGACTCTCAACCACTGCGCCACCAGGGAAGCCCCCATATATTTTTTATATGGTGTGTTTTCATTTTCATGCAGTTCAAAAATCTTTTTCTTTGTAATTTCTTCTTTGACCCATGGGTAATTTAGAAAAGTGATATTTAATTACCAAATATTTGTGGATTTCACAATTTTTTGTTTTTTTATTTCAAATTAAATTCCATTGTGTTTCAGAGAATATGCTTTAAATTATTTCAATCTTTTTCAATTTGTTGGTACTAGTTTTACTGCTTAGAATATGGTTTATCCTGCAGAAAGTTCTGTGTGTACTTGAAAAGAAGGTATATGACATTGTTTAGTGGAGTGTTCTGTAGATGCCAGTTAGGTCAAGTTGTTTGATAGTGTTGTACCTATAAGGTACAGCAAGTCTTACATATCCTTGCTGATTTTCTGTCTAACTCTTCTCTCAATTTTGGGGAGTCAAATATTGAAGTCTCCAAATTTATGGCTGAATTGCCTATTTCTTCATTTTTGTATTGTGTGCGTAGGCATAATTATGGCTCCCCAAAGATGTCCAAGTTATAATCCTTAGAATCCCTCAATATGCTATGTTACATGGCAAAAGAGAATTAAGGTTGCAGATGGAATTAAGATTGCTAATCAGCTGACCTTTATAATATCTGAAGTAGCTCTTAGTCTAAAATGAATCATTATTCCTTTCTGCCCACAAAACCACACAACCAATACCAAATAAGGAAACCATGCACTGTCTTTATAGAGTAAGGGAATAAGATCCAGTATCCCATTCATTATGTCAAGCAGCAACAGTATTTGGGCTCTTCTTCAGCCTTTTGTGTGACATTGAGCAAACTACTTAATTTTACCGAGCTTCAATTTTGTATCTTTAAAATGTTTTATACCTATTGCAGGATAATGTATACTAAATATTGAGCTCCTCAAACAGATGTTAAAAAATATAGAGAAAATAATCTAAAACTCATTTTGTGCAATGAGAGGTAGTGAGTTTGAAAACATTCACTACCTGGGCACTGGGAGGCAGCAACTCTTTTTTTAAAAAATGGAAAGGGTAAAACACAGAGAAAAGCTTGAGATTGCTTATATCTCACAACAAATGACATTCATGACCAATTCTGATTTTCCTTCACATTCTGTACCTTAAGCATCTAGGGAGAACAGCCTCACTCAGGCATCTGAAAACCTTTTTGCTGCCATGGTGCAGCAGAAACTCCTCCCCCACGCCATCTCTTTCTTCATCATTTGACTTGGAAAATTTAAGATGATAATTTTATTTCTGTGACTTTAATACTGAGAGTGAGCCCTTCAGAGAATCCAACTAGCACCTCCTTTTCTGAAACCCCTCTGTGTGTTCTTAATTCGGGCTTGCTACTGTCAGCCTACTCTCCAGCACCTTCCCTACCTCACTGCACCCCTGCTAACACACACCCACTGACACAATTTACACCCACACAATGACTCCAACATAAAGTGTAGGCTTGTGAAGCAGCAGACTTTTTGAGAACCACAAATGCAGACATCAAGGCAATCTCCAGTTACATAAATTGCAGGGCCCCATGCAAAAGAAAAATGTGGGGCCCTTTGTTCAAAAAGCAGGAACAAAGTGCCATTAAAGGTACTAAATGGTACTAACTTGTCCTTTCCTCTATGGTCTCTCTCTTTCTCTCGACTTGTCATGATGTTTTTTATTTGCTCTTTAATATGATTCTAAATAAAGAAAAATTTAAAAATTGAATTATTAGCATGAATTTTACCACTCATCTTTATATTGCCCAATGCTACTTTTAAATGCAAATTAACCTGTATGTCAAATCACCAAAATTAGACAATTAGTATTTTGTAGCTCATAGGTGCATATATATTTAATTTGTACCAGGACAGTAGAAATACTACACAAAATGACGCCAAATATTTTTTTTTTTTGCTCGTATCTCTTTGGCTTTATCGTCTCATTGGGCTTCACTTACAAAGCACAAGGTCAAAAATGAAATTATTAAAAATTTGAAGACAAAGCCAGATATTTTTATCTCACTTCTTGATATGCTCACATTCTACCAGCACGCTACCTTCAGCTTACGGATGAATAAGGAAAAAGTGAAAAGAACTGTGGGTTGCCCTATCTTTCCCTTTTCCTTCTGTGTCATCATTTTCAGAATAAGTGGTTGGCTAATGCAGCAAAGTACTAAGAGTAAGAAAGGATATAATAGGGCCCGTTGGTTGTTTGTGTTTCTTAGAATACCAATGCCATCTTAGCAATTTCTAGTTCAAATGGTAAATGTGGCTTCTACAGGCTGTCAGTGCCCCTACTTACTCAGTCGTAGATGTAGCACACTTACCTCGTACTCACTTTTAGTGTCACTGAACTCGATGCAACATGAGTCTACTGGAGCTCTGTGCTCATGAAATATCATGAATGTTATATGAGAATGGGGTGACAAGGAACAGTAGACACACACATTGCCCATATATTCCCTGCTCACACTCATGCTCCATTGTTCTATCAGATTTCCCTTAGAAAACACAAGTTTGAAGATAAAATTACTAAGAATTTCAAGACAGTGGGACAGTACAGCATTAAGCCAAGCACAAGACCTTTCTGAATGTGGGGCCCTGTATGACTGCACAGGTTGTACACCCGTGAAGTTGGCCCTGAAGAAATCTTTTCATTCAACTTCCTCCCATTTAGCAGGCATGTCAGCTTTTCTGTTAACTTCCTCTCTGAATCATTTTCTGAAGCAGTGTATAAATATACGTTTGTATCCATCACTGTTAGTTGGCATGCCAAGGTCAGGTGCTCAAGCAGGATCGTTCTTTCTCATTTGCCCTGCAAACTGCACATAAGCTGGTTGTTTTAGGAGGCTCTCTGGAAAAGAATACTCCAGCCCTTCGCTATCCCCTATTGTACCATGAAATTACACTGATGGGTTCAAAGGATGCTGAAAGTGGCCTGAGGGCTTTGGCCTTGATGTCACCCAGGAGGTCCTGTGACTTCCCTATACAGAGGTTGTAGCTGGCAAGCACTCCGGCCTCATCTATTTTTTCTTGTATTTTATTATTTATTATAGTATAATAACAGCTTTATTAAGATATAATTCACATACCATAAAATTTATCCTTTTAGAGTGTACAGTAGTTTTCAGTATATTCACAAAGTTGTACAACCATTGCTACTGTCTAATTCCAGAACATTTTAATCACCGCCCCCCAAAGAAAATCCATATTCATCAGTAGCCATTCCCCATTCCCTCCCCTGCTCCCAGGCCCTGGAAACCACCAATCTATTATCTGTCTCTATGGATTTGACAATTCTGGATGTTTAATATAAATGGAGTGATATAATATGTGGCCTTTTGTGTCTGGCTTCTTTAACTTAGCATAATGCTTTCAAGGGTCATTTATGTTATAGCACATATCAGAACTTTATTACATTTTTGGCTGAATAATATTCCATCATACGGATATACCACATTTTGTTTATCCATTATCATTTGGGTTGTTTCCACTTCTTTTTCTAACAGCACAACATCTTAATTAATTAATATCTGACACACCTCTAAAGTACTTTCCCTATGTTTTAGGCTGCATACTATATGGTCACCTCTTTATATTACAATGATTTTATAATATATTTTTTGTAGAGAGAATACAAAGATAGTCTTCCGTTTAGTATGGATGATTAAAATTTTTTATTATTGATGGGTTAGTAAAGTTCGTTTGGTTCTTATGAAAATGCTGCCATAAACATTCATGTACAACTTTTTGTGTGGACACATGCTTTCAGTTCTCTTGGGTATACAACTAGGAGTAGAATTACTGGGTCATGTTTAACTTTGTGGGGAACTGACAGACTGTTTTCTCTGTGGCTGCACCATTTTACATTCCCACCAGTAGTGTATGAGGGTTCCAATTTCTCCCCAATCTTGTCAGCACTTGTTATTATCTGTCATTTTGATTATAGACGTTCTGGTAAGTGTGAAGTGGTATCTCATTGTGGTTTGGATTTTTATTTCTCTAATGACCAGTGATATTGAGTATCTTTGGATGTATTTATTGGCCATTTGTATAAATTTGGATAAATATTGTAAATATTTTATTATTTGGATAAATACTTACTCAAACATTTGCCCAGTTTTTAACTGGGTCATCTGTCTACTTATTTTTATGTTGTAACCTCGTTTGTTAAATTTATTCCTTTTTGTTCTTGTTTGCTGCTATTCTTTTCTTTTTTTAAACATCTTTATTGGAGTATAATTGCTTTACAATGGTGTGTTAGTTTCTGCTTTATAACAAAGTGAATCAGTTATACATATACATATGTTCCCATATCTCTTCCCTCCTGCATCTCCCTCCCTCCCACCCTCCCTATCCCACCCCTCTAGGCGGTCACAAAGCACCGAGCTGATCTCCCTGGGCTATGCGGCTGCTTCCCACTAGCTATCTATTTTACGTTTGGTAGTGTATATATGTCCATGCCACTCTCCCACCTTGTCACAGCTTACCCTTCCCTCTCCCCATATCCTCAAGTCCATGCCCTAGTAGGTCTGTGTCTTTATTCCAGTCTTATCCCTAGGTTCTTCATGACCTTTTTTTTTTCTCTTAGATTCCATATATATGTGTTAGCATACGATATTTGTTTTTCTCTTTCTGACTTACTTCACTCCGTATGGCAGACAGTCCATCCACCTCACTACAAAAATCTCAATTTCATTTCTTTTTATGGCTGAGTAATATTCCATTGTATATATGTGCCACATCTTCTTAATCCATTCATCCGATGATGGACACTTAGGTTGCTTCCATGTCCTGGCTATTGTGAATAGAGCTGCAATGAACATTTTGGTGCATGACTCTTTTTGAATTTTGGCTTTCTCAGGGTATATGCCCAGTAGTGGGATTGCTGGGTCGTATGGTAGTTCTATTTGTAGCTTTTTTTTTTTTTTTTTTTTTATGCGTTACGCGGGCCTCTCACCGCCGTGGCCTCTCCCATTGCGGAGCACAGGCTCCGGACGCGCAGGCTCAGCGGCCATGGCTCACGGGCCCAGCCGCTCCGCGGCATGTGGGATCCTCCCAGACCGGGGCACGAACCCGTGTCCCCTGCATCGGCAGGCGGACCCTCAACCACTGCGCCACCAGGGAAGCCCCTATTTGTAGCTTTTTAAGGAACCTCCATACTGTTCTCCATCGTGGCTGTATCAATTTACATTCCCACCAACAGTGCAAGAGGGTTCCCTTTTCTCCACACCCTCTCCAGCATTTATTGTTTGCAGATTTTCTGATGATGGCCATTCTGACCGGTGTGAGGTGATACCTCAGTGTAGTTTTGATTTGCATTTCTCTAATGATTAATGATGTTGAGCATTCTTTCATGTGTTTGTTGGCAATCTGTATATCTTCTTTGGAGAAATGTCTATTTAGGTCCTCTGCCCATTTTTGAATTGGATTGTTTGTTTTTTTGTTATTGAGCTGCATGAGCTGCTTGTATATTTTGGAGATTAATCCTTTGTCAGTTGCTTCATTTGCAAATACTTACTCCCATTCTGAGGGTTGTTTTTTGGTCTTGTTTATGGTTTCCTTTGCTGTGCAGAAGCTTTTAAGTTTCATTAGGTCCCATTTGTTTACTTTTATTGCCATTTCTCTAGAAGGTGGGTCATAAAGGATCTTGCTGTGATTTATGTCATAGAGTGTTCTGCCTATGTTTTCCTCTAAGAGTTTGATAGTTTCTGGCCTTACATTTAGGTCTTTAATCCATTTTGAGTTTATTTTTGTGTATGGTGTTAGGGAGTGTTCTAATTTCATACTTTTACATGTACCTGTCCAGTTTTTCCAGCACCACTTATTAAAGAGGCTGTCTTTTTCCACTATATATTCTTGCCTCCTTTATCAAAGATAAGGTGACCATATGTGCGTGGGTTTATCTCTGGGCTTTCTATCCTGTTCCATTGATCTATATTTCTGTTTTTGTGCCAGAACCATACTGTGTTGATTACTGTAGCTTTGTAGTATAGTCTGAAGTCAGGGAGCCTGATTCCTCCAGCTCCATTTTTCATTCTCAAGATTGCTTTGGCTATTCAGAGTCTTTTGTGTTTCCATACAAATTGTGAAAGTTTTTTTTCTACTTCTGTGAAAAATGCCAGTGGTAGTTTGATAGGGATTGCATTGAATCTGTAGATTGCTTTGGGTAGTAGAATCATTTTCACAATATTGATTCTTCCACTCCAAGAACATGGTGTATCTCTCCATCTGTTGGTATCATCTTTAATTTCTTTCATCAGTGTCTCATAGTTTTCTGCATACAGGTCTTTTGTCTCCTTAGGTAGGTTTATTCCTAGATACTTTATTCTTTTTGTTGCAATGGTAAATGGGAGTGTTTTCTTAATTTCACTTTCAGATTTTTCATCATTAGTGTATAGGAATGCCAGAGATTTCTGTGCATTAATTTTGTATCCTGCTACTTTGCCAAATTCATTGATTAGCTCTAGTAGTTTTCCGCTAGCATCTTTAGGATTCTCTATGTAGAGTATCATGTCATCTGCAAACAGTGACACATTGACTTCTTCTTTTCCGATTTGGATTTCTTTTTCTTCTCTGATTGCTGTGGCTAAAACTTCCAAAACTATGTTGAATAATAGTGGTGAGAGTGGGCAACCTTGTCTTATTCCTGATCTTAGTGGAAATGGTTTCAGTTTTTCACCATTGAGGATGATGTTGGCTGTGGGTTTATCATATATGGCCTTTATTATGTTGAGGAAAGTTCCCTCTATGCCTACTTTCTGCAGGGTTTTTATCATAAATGGGTGTTGAATTTTATCGAAAGCTTTCTCTGCATCTATTGAGATGATCATATGGTTTTTCTCCTTCAATTTGTTAATATGGTGTATCACATTGATTGATTTACGTATATTGAAGAATCCTTGCGTTCCTGGAATAAACCCCAGTTGATCATGGTGTGTGATCCTTTTAATGTGTTGTTGGATTCTGTTTGCTGATATTTTGTTGAGGATTTTTGCATCTGTGTTCATCAGTGATATTGGCCTGTAGTTTTCTTTCTTTGTGACATCCTTGTCTGGTTTTGGTATCAGGGTGATGGTGGCCTCGTAGAATGAGTTTGGGAGTGTTCCTCCCTCTGCTATATTTTGGAAGAGTTTGAGAAGGATAGGCGTTAGCTTTTCTGTGAATGTTTGATAGAATTCGCCTGTGAAGCCATCTGGTCCTGGGCTTTTGTTTGTTGGAAGATTTTTAATCACAGTTTCAATTTCAGTGCTTGTGATTGGTCTGTTCATATTTTCTATTTCTTCCTGGTTCAGTCTCGGCAGGTTGTGCATTTCTAAGAATTTGTCCATTTCTTCCAGGTTGTCCATTTTATTGGCATAGAGTTGCATTGTAGTAATCTCTCATGATCCTTTGTATTTCTGCAGTGTCAGTTGTTACTTCTTTTTCATTTCTAATTCTATTGATTTGAGTCTCCTCCCTTTTTTTCTTGATGAGTCTGGCTAATGGTTTATCAATTTTTTTAATCTTCTCAAAGAACCAGCTTTTAGTTTTATTGATCTTTGCTATCGTTTTCTTCATTTCTTTTTCCTTTATTTCTGATCTGATCTTTATGATTTCTTTCCTTCTGCTAACTTTGGAGTTTTTTTGTTCTTCTTTCTCTAATTGCTTTAGGTGCAAGGTTAGGTTGTTTATTTGAGATGTTTCCTGTTTCTTGAGGTAGGATTGTATTGCTATAAACTTCCCTCTTAGAAGGGAAGTTTTTTTTACTGCATCCCATAGGTTTTGGGTTGTCGTGTCTCCATTGTCATTTGTTTCTAGGTATTTTTTAATTTCCTCTTTGATTTCTTCAGTGTTTGCTGCTATTCTAAATAGAATTGTTCTTTTAATTTCATTTTCAGATTATTCATTGTTAGTGTATACAAATGATTTTGTATATTGATTTTGTATCTTGCAACCTTGCTGAACTTGTTTATTCTAATAATTTTGGGGTCTATACCTTATGATTTTGTATATATAAGGCCACATCACCTGTGAATATATTGTTACCTCTTCTTTTAAAATCTTTAAGTCTTTCATTTCTTCTTCTTACCTGATTGCCCTGACTATAACCTCCATTACAATACTGAATAGAAGTTGTGAGGATGGACATTCTTGTCTTGGTGCTGATCTTAGGGAGAAAACATTCAGTCTTTCACCATTAAGTATGATGTTGGCTGTAGGTTTTTGTAGATGTTCTTTCTTAGGTTGAGTAAGATCTCCTCTACTCCTAGTTTCTTGAGTGTTTTTATAATAAAATTGTGCTGGATTTTGTCAAATACTTTTTCTGCATTTATTGAGATGATCATGTGTTTTTTGTCCTCTATTCCATTTATATGGTGTATTGCATTGATTGATGGTAGACTAACCTTGCATTGCTGTGATAAATGCCACTTTTTAATATGTTGCTAGATTCAGTTTGCTATTTTTTAAAGGATTTTTGTATCTATATTCATAAAAGATATTAATCTGTAGTGTGTTTAGTGACTTTTCTGTATTGATCCTATAAAATCTATATTATTTGTTACGTGTGGCTACTGAAGTCTCTGCATGGTTAGCATAATGATCAGCTATCTACAGAGCAGGGATTTTCTTAAATGCTTTGAATCAGGAAGTCTCCTAGCATTTGCTGAGGGGCTCTGTACATGTGTTGGGGCATACTTTGAATGCTGTAGTAGGCAGTTTTGTACCTCTGTGTTAGCCTTCACTTCCTGCTTGTGCAGAGCCTCAAGATAAGCCAGAGCTGAGAGTTTAGGGCCTTCTGAGGTCTTTCCTAGGCATGGGAACAGCCCAGAACACTCATGTGGCTGTCTAGATTTCTGAGAATATGTCAGAGCTTTTCAAAGCACCTTATGGAAATACCATTCCCCAGTTTTTTCTTTTAACTTTTTTGGTCAGCTTCTTTTGAATCCAACTTTTAATACCATCTGAGGCAGCTGTGATGTTAAACAGTTGCCACTGATTATTTTTACAAATGCCCTGCAGGTAAGCTGTTTGCACAGAGGAGGTTCTGAGCCCACCTCCTCTCATGGGCACACCAAAGTCACAACTATCTGCAGAACATCCTTGATGAAAAAGACTGGAACCTACCAAAAAAAAATATCTTCTACAATTAAAGACATAAAGAAGGAATCACAACAAGAAGGGTAGGAGGGACAGACTTGCTATATAGTTAAGTCCCATATCCATGGTGGGTGACCCACAGAATGGGGAATAATTATATTGCAGAGGTTCTCCCAAAGGAGTGAGAGGTCTGAGCCCCACTTCAGGCGCCCAGCATGGTGGTCCTGAACTGGGAAGATGAGTGCCCAGAGCATTTGGCTTAGGAGGCCAGTGACGCTTACTTTCGGGAGTCCCAGTGGGTTGGGGGAAATAGAGATTTCACTCTTAAAGAGCATGCACAAAATTTCATTCATTGGGACCCAGGGAGGGGAGCCTGGGTCACACCTACCTGCTGATCTTGGAGAGTCTCCCAGAGAAGCAGGAGGCAACAGCAGCTCACCCTAGGAACATAGACACTGGAGGCAGCCATTTTGGGGAGCTCCTTTTACCATGTGGACACTGATGCTGGCAAGCACCATTGTGGAATCCTCCCTCTAGGTCGTTAGTGCCAGGACCTGGCACTGTAGGTGCCAGTGCTGAGATGCCTCCAGACAAGCAACTAACTGGGCAGGGACACAGCCCTACCCATCAGCAGACAGGCTGCCTTAAGACCCTCTGAGCCCACACCTGCCTTTAGACATGGCCCTGCTCACTAGAGGGACCAGGACCCAGTTCCACCTACCAGTGGGCAGGCACCCCAAATCCCCTAGGCCCTGGCTCTTCCCTCCAGGGAGCCTGGTCTAGCCTCTTGACCAGCCTTGTCCACCAGGGGGCAGACACCAGACTCAAGAAAACCATAATTCCACAGCCCGTGGAACCAGCCTGCCTATCAGCAGACCAGACCCTGCCCTAGGACCAGCTGAGCCCTGGCGCTGCCCGCTAGTAGGCTAACACAAGCTTCAGGGCACCCCAGACCTGGTACCCAACTGTGTCAGGAGCTACCCCTCCCGCCCCCCTGCAATACCAGCTCTGTGACCCCTGGGTCCTGCAACCAGACTCCAGGACCTGGCTTCACCCACCACTGGGCAGGGAACAACCCCAGAGTTTTCTGGACCCTGACTCTGCCCACCAGTGAGCCAGCACAAGCCCTGGGGCCCCCTAGGGTTCTGCAGTCAGCTGCCTTGTAATCTGGTCCCGCTAACCAGAGGCTAGCAGCCTCCACACAAGGCAGACCTGGCAACCAACTGGACCTGGAGCCACCTGAGCCTACCAGACTGCCCACATAGTCAGTGCACCACAATAGAAGGACCCACACAGCCTGCCTAGGGGAAACCCCTACAGCCTGGGTGATAAGAGAGGAGTGCACTGCTGGGATGCATAGGACATCTCCTACAAAAGACCAGTTCTCTAATGTCAGGAAGTGTAACCAACCTACCAGATACATAAAAATAAAAATAGCAACTTGGGCAAGATGAAGTGACAGAGAAACATGTTCCAGACAAAGGAACAAGATAAAGCCACAGAAGAAAACTAAGTGAAGTGAAGATAGGCAATCTACCTGAGAAGGAGTTCAGGGTAGTGATGGGACTACATCAAACTAAAAGCTTTTGCACAGTGAAGGAAATTATCAACAAAACGAAAGTCTACCTACTGAATGGGAGAAGATATTTGCAAATGATATTTCCAATAAGGGGTAAATATTCAAAATATACAAAGAACTCATGCAACTCAACATCATAAAAACAAACAACCAAATATAAAATGGGCAGAGGATCTGAATAGACATTTTTAGAAAGAAGACATATGGATGGCCACCAGGCACATGATAAGATGCTCAACATCACTAATCATCAGGGAAATGCAAATCAAAACCACAATGAGATATCACCTCACAACTGGCAGAATGGCTATTATCAAAAAGGCAACAAATAACAGGTTTCCACAATGGAAAACATTATGCATATTCCTCAAAAAATTAAAAATAGAACTAACATATGATCCAGCAATTTCACTCCTGGATATTTATACAAAGAAAACAAAAATAATAATTAGAAAAGATATAGTCATCCCTATTTTCACTGCAGCATTATTTACAGTAGCCAAGATATGGAAGCAACCTAAATGTCCATCAATAGATGAATATTAAAGAAGATGTGGTATATATGTATGTATATATATATATATATATATATATATATATATATATATAATGGAATATTACTCAGCCATTAAAAAACAAAGAAATCTTGCCACTTGCAACAACATGGATGGACCTGGAGGAGTATTATGCTAAGTTAAATAAGTCAGAGAAAGACAAATACTGTATGATTTCACTTATATGTGGAATCTAAATAAGAAAACAAATGAAGAAACATAACAAAACAGAAATTGAGTTATACGTACAGAGAACAAACAGGTGGTTGCCAGAGAGGAGGGGGGTGAGGAAGGAAATATGTGAGGGAGATTTAGAGGTATTAACTTCCAGCTGTAAAATAAATGAGTCACCAGTATGAAATGTACAGTGTGGGGAATATAGTCAATAACTGTGTGACATCTTTGTATGGTGACATATTGTAACTGGACTTATCATGGTGATCATTTTGAAATGTTCAGAAATATCAAATCACTAAGCTGCGTAACAAGAGCTAACATAGTCGAGCTTCCCTGGTGGCACGGTGGTTAAGAGTCTGCCTGCCAACACAGGGGACACAGGTTCGAGCCCTGGTCCGGGAAGATCCCACATGCTGTGGAGCAACTAAGCCCGTGTGCCACAACTACTGAGCCTGTGCTCTAGAGCCCACGAGCCACAACTCCTGGAGCCCACGAGCCACAACTGCTGAAGCCCACATGCTGAGAGCCCATGCTCTGCAACAAGAGAAGCCACCACAATGAGAAACCCACGCACCGCAATGAAGAATTGCCCCCACTTGCTGCAACTAGACAAAGCCCGCGCATAGCAAAAAAGACCCAAGGCAGGCAAAAATAAATAAATAAATAAAATAATTTTTAAAAAAACAACAACTAACATAGTGTCGTAGGTCAATTATACTTCAAAAACAAGCTCATAGAAAAAAAAAATCAAATTTGTGGTTACCAGAGATGGGGTGTTGGTAGTGGGGTAAATGAAGGTAGTCAAAAGGTACAAACTCCCAGTTATAAGAGAAATAAGTGCCAGGGATATAATATACAACTTGTTCTATGTTATATATGAAAGTTGTTAAGAGAATAAATCCTAAGAATTCTCATCAAAAGGAAAAATATTTTTTTCTATTTCTTTATCTGTATGAGATGACGGATGTTCACTAAACTTATTGTGAGAATCATTTCATGAGGTATATAAGCTAAATCATTATGCTGTACACCTTAAATTTATACAATGCTGATATCAATTATATCTCAATAAAACTGGAAGAAAATCCTATTTTATTATTTTAGCCAGCACTCTGTTTCTATTGAGGTTGGAGATTAGCTAAATATATTTTCTATGTGGTGCCTGTTAATGTCTTTTAACCATTTTCTTACTTAGGTTTTAGTGTTTTTCAATTTTACACATATTTGCAGATGTAAATTAATGTGCATTGGGAAATCTGGAATATTTAGAGTGTGATTAAGATGGCAGTTCATACTGTGGAAAATAATAGGGGGTATAATTAATGGTGCTGTGAAAGATAGTTCTTTGGGGAAGAAAAGAGTTAGATCTTGGGCTTCCCTGGTGGCGCAGTGATTAGGAGTCCGCCTGCCGATGCAGGGGACGCAGGTTCGTGCCCCGGTCCGGGAAGATCCCACATGCCGCGGAGCGGCTGGGCCCGTGAGCCATGGCCGCTGAGCCTGCGCGTCCGGAGCCTGTGCTCCGCAACGGGAGAGGCCACAACAGTGAGAGGCCCTCGTACCGAAAAAAAAAAAAAAAAAAAAAGAGTTAGATCTTTATCTTACACCATTCACAGAAATAATTCCCAGATGAAGAGCTAACTATAAAACAAAACTATGAAAGAATTAGACAAGGAAATATTTTTCGTATTTGAAATGGAGAAGGATTTTTTAAGACACAAAATTAATTCTCAATTCACTAAAGTAAAAGACCAACACATGTATCTACACAAAAGTACAGACGTTCTGTGTGGTAATGACACATAGGCAAGCAGAAAAAATTAGTGACAGACTGAGAGGACATATTTGCACCACTAGAAACAGGCAAATTATTAAGATCCAGATTACATAAAGTACCCTACCAATTGATAAGAAAAAGATAAGCTACCCAGTAGAAATTGAGATGGTTAACACATATAAACAGATGATCAGACCAGAGGGCAGACAGCAGAAGCAAGAAGAACTACAATCCTGCAGCCTGTGGAACAAAAACCACATTCACAGAAAGATAGACAAGATGAAAAGGCAGAGGGCTATGTACCAGATGAAGGAACAAGATAAAACCCCAGAAAAACAACTAAATGAAGTGGAGATAGGCAACCTTCCAGAAAAAGAATTCAGAATACTGATAGTGAAGATGATCCAGGACCTCGGAAAAAGAATGGAGGCAAAGATCGAGAAGATGAAAGAAATGTTTAACAAAGACCTAGAAGAATTAAAGAACAAACAAACAGAGATGAACAATATAATAACTGAAATGAAAACTACACTAGAAAAAATCAATCACAGAATAACTGAGGCAGAAGAATGGATAAGTGACCTGGAAGACAGAATGGTGGAATTCACTGCTGTGGAACACAATAAAGAAAAAAGAATGTAAAGAAATGAAGAGAGCCTAAGAAACCTCTGGGACAACATTAAATGCAACAACATTTGCATTATAGGGGTCCCAGAAGGCGAAGAGAAAGAGAAAGGACCAGAGAAAATATTTGAAGAGATTATAGTTGAAAACTTCCCTAACATGGGAAAGGAAATAGCCACCAAAGTCCAGGCAGCACAGAGAGTCCCAGGCAGGATAAACCCAAGGAGAAACATGCCGAGACACATAGTAATCAAATTGGCAAAAATTAAAGACAAAGAAAAATTACTGAAAGCAGCAAGGGAAAAACGACAAATAACATACAAGGGAACTCCCGTAAGGCTAACAGCTGATTTCTCAGCAGAAACTCTACAAGCCAGAAGGGAGTGGCATGATATACTTAAAGTGATGAAAGGGAAGAACCTACAACCAAGATTACTCTACCCAGTAAAGTTCTCATTCAGACTTGATGGAGAAATCAAAAGCTTTACCGACAATCAAAAGCGAAGAGAATTCATCACCACCAAACCAGCTCTACAACAAATGCTAAAGGAGCTTCTCTAAGTGGGAAACACAAGAGAAGAAAAGGACCTACAAGAACAAACCCAAAACAATTAAGAAAATGGTCATAGGAACATACATATCGATAATTACCTTAAATGTGAATGGATTAAATGCTCCAACCAAAAGACACAGGCTTGCTGAATGGATACAGAAACAAGACCCATATATATGCGGTCTACAAGAGACCCACTTCAGACCTAGGGACACATACAGACTGAAAGTGAGGGGATGGAAAAAGTAATTCCATGCAAATGGAAATCAAAAGAAAGCTGGAGTAGCAATACTCATATCAGATAAAATAGACTTTAAAATAAAGAATGTTACAAGAGACAAGGAAGGACACTACATAGTGATCAAGGGATCAATCCAAGAAGAACACATAACAATTATAAATATATATGCACCCAATGTAGGAACACCTCAATACATAAGGCAACTGCTAACAGCTATAAAAGAGGAAATAGACAGTAACACAATAATAGTGGGAGACTTTAACACCTCACTTACACCAATGGACAGATCATCCAAAATGCACATAAATAAGGAAACAGAAGCTTTAAATGACACAATAGACCACATAGACTTAACTGATATTTATAAGACATTCCATCCAAAAACAGCCTATTATACTTTCTTCTCAAGTGCACACAGAACATTCTCCAGGATAGATCACATCTTGGGTCACAAATCAAGCCTCAGTAAATTTAAGGAAATTGAAATCATATCAAGCATCTTTTCTGACCACAACGCTATGAGATTAGAAATGAATTACAGGGAAAAAAACGTAAAAAACAGAAACACATGGAGGCCAAACAATACATTACTAAATAACCAGGAGATCACTGAAGAAATCAAAGAGGAAATCAAAAAATACCTAGAGACAAATGACAATGAAAACACGACGATCCAAAACCTATGGGACACAGCAAAAGCAGTTCTAAGAGGGAAGTTTATAGCTATACAAGCCTACCTCAAGAAAGAAGAAAAATCTCAAATAAACAATCTAACCTTACACCTAAAGGAACTAGAGAAAGAAGAACAAACAAAACCCAAAGTTAGGAGAAGGAAAGAAATCATGAAGATCAGAGCAGAAATAAATGAAATAGAAACAAATAAAACAATAGCAAAGATCAATAAAACTAAAAGCTTGTTCTTTGATAAACAAAATTGATAAACCATTACCCAGACTCATCAAGAAAAAGAGGGAGAGGACTCAAATCAATAAAATTAGAAATGAAAAAGGAGAAGTTACAACAGACACCGCAGAAATACAAAGCATCCTAAGAGACTACTACAAGCAACTCTATGCCAATAAAATGGACAACCTGGAAGAAATGGACAAATTCTTAGAAAGGTATAACCTTCCAAGACTGAAGCAGGAAGAAACAGAAAATATGAACAGACCAATCACAAGTAATGAAATTGAAACTGTGATTTAAAACCTTCCAACAAACAAAAGTCCAGGACCAGATGGCTTCACAGGTGAATTCTATCAAACATTTAGAGAAGAGCTAACACCCATCCTTCTCCAACTCTTCCAAAAAATTGCAGAGGAAGGAACACTCCCAAACTCATTCTATGAGGCCACCATCACCCTGATACCAAAACCAGACAAAGATACCACAAAAAAAGAAAATTACAGACCAATATCACTGATGGATATAGATGCAAAAATCCTCAACAAAATACTAGCAAACAGAATCCAACAGCACATTAAAAGGATCATACACCATGATCAAGTGGGATTTATCCCAGGGATGCAAGGATTCTTCAATATACGCAAATCAATCAATGTGATACACCATATTTACAAATTGAAGAATAAAAACCATATGATCACCTCAATAGATGCAGGAAAAGCTTTTGACAAAATGCAGCACCCATTTATGATAAAAACTCTCCAGAAAGTGGGTATAGAGGGAACCTACCTCAACATAATGAAGGCCATATACGACAAACCCACAGCAAACATCATTGTCAATGGTGAAAAACTGAAAGCATTTCCTCTAAGATCAGGAACAAGACAAGGACGTCCACTCTCACCACTGTTATTCAACATAGTTTTGGAAGTCCTAGCCACAGCAATCAGAGAAGAAAAAGAAATAAAAGGAATACAAACTGGAAAAGAAGAAGTAAAACTGTCACTGTTTGCAGCTGACATGATACTATGCATAGAGAATCCTAAAAATGCCACCAGCAAACTACTAGAGCTAATCAATGAATTTGGTAAAGTTGAAGGATACAAAATTAATGCAGAGAAATCTCTTGCATTCCTATACACTAATGATGAAAAATCTGAAAGAGAAATTAGGGAAACGCTTCCGTTTACCATTGCAACAAAAAGAATAAAATACCTAGGAATAACCTACCTAGGGAGACAAAAGACCTGTATGCAGAAAACTATAAGACACTGATGAAAGAAATTAAAGATGATACCAACAGATGGAGAGATATACCATGTTCTTGGATTGGAAGAATCAATATTGTGAAAATGAGTACACTACCCAAAGCAATCTACAGGTTCAATCCAATCCCTATCAAATTACCAATGGCATTTTTTACAGAACTAGAACAAAGAAATCTTAAAATTTGTATGGAGACACAGAAGACCCCGAATAGCCAAAGCAGTCTTAAGGGAAGAAAACAGAGTGGGAGGAATCAGACTCCCTGACTTCAGACTATACTACAAAGGTACAGTAATCAAGACAATATGGTACTGGCAGAAAAACAGAAACATAGATCAATGGAACAAGATAGAAAGCCCAGAGGTAAACCCACACACCTATGGTCAACTAATCTATGACAAAGGAGGCAAGGATATACAATGGAGAAAAAACAGTCTCTTCAATAAGTGGTGCTGGGGCTTCCCTGGTGGCGCAGTGGTTGAGAGTCCACCTGCCGATGCAGGGGACACGGGTTCGTGACCTGGTCTGGGAAGGTCCCACATGCTGTGGAGCGGCTGGGCCCATGAGCCATGGCCGCTGAGCCTGTGCGTCCGGAGCCTGTGCTCCACAATGGGAGAGGCCACAACAGTGTGAGACCCGCATACCAGAAAAAAAAAAAAGTGGTGCTGGGAGAACTGGACAGCTACATATAAAAGTATGAAATTAGAACACTCCCTAACACCATACACAGAAATAAACTCAAAATGGATTCAAGACCTAAATGTAAGACCGGACACTATAAAACTCCTAGAGGAAAACATAGGAAGAACACTCTTTGACATAAATCACAGCAAGATCTTTTTTGATCCACCTCCTAGAGTAATGGAAATAAAAAGAAAAATAAACAAATGGGACCTAATGAAACTTAAAAGCTTTTGCACAGCAAAGGAAACCATAAACAAGATGAAAAGACAACCCTCAGAATGGGAGAAAATATTTGCAAATGAATCAACGGACAAAGGATTAATCTCCAAAATATATAAACAGCTCATGCAGCTCAATATTAAAGAAACAAACAACCCAATCCAAAATGGGCAGAAGACCTAAATAGACATTTCTCCAAAGAAGACATACAGATGGCCAAGAGGCACATGAAAAGCTGCTCAACATCACTAATTATTAGAGAAATGCAAATCAAAACTACAATGAGGTATCACCTCACACCAGTCAGAATGGCCATCATAAAAAATCTACAAACAACAAATGCTGGAGAGGGTGTGGAGAAAAGGGAACCCTCTTGCACTGTTGGTGGGAATGTAAATTGATACAGCCACTATGGAGAACAGTATGGAGGTTCCTTAAAAAACTTAAAATAGAATTACCATATGATCCAGCAGTCCCACTACTGAGCATATACCCAGAGAAAACCATAATTCAAAAAGACACATGCACCCCAATGTTCATTGCAGCACTATTTACAATAGCCAGGTCATGGAAGCAACCTAAATGGCTATCGACAGATGAATGGATAAAGAAGGTGTGGTACATATATACAATGGAATATTACTGAGCCATAAAAAGCAACGAAATTGAGTCATTTGTTGAGATGTGGATGGATCTAGAGACTGTCATACAGAGTGAAGTAAGTCAGAAAGAGGAAAACAAATATCGTATATTAACGCATATATGTGGAACCTAGAAAAATAATACAGATGAACTGGTTTGCTGGGCAGAAGTTGAAACACAGATGTATAGAACAAACGTATGGATACCAAGGGGTGAAAGTCGTGGTGGGGTGGGGATGGTGGTGTGATGAATTGGGCTATTGGGATTGACAGGTATACACTGATGTGTATAAAATTGATGACTAATAAGAACCTGCTGTATAAAAAAATAAATAAAATAAAATTCAAAAATCCAAAAAAAAAACAAAACAGGTGATCAACCACATTATAGCCCAGGTTAAGAAAGCACAGCTCTACTGCCTTTCCACTGCTTGCACGAACAATTCAAATTTCATATTTCTTCCCCTAATTTCACTCCTGTCTGTTTCTGGCCTCATCCTGGCCCTTCTGTCCCCACCCCCAAACTTCACACTTAAGACATGAGGACCTCCTCAGGACTCCCAGCACAAACTTTGTTGTTTCTGATGTACCTGCCGTGATCCTGTTTGGCATGCCACCTTGGTGGCCTGCTGAACACTTCCTCATAATCTCAAGACAATTATCATCTCATGTATAAAATCTTTCCTGCCCCTCCACCATTGCTCTTTGTGGAAGCCATTGGCAAGGTCTTCATCATCTTTGTACTCCTAATGCATATATGTATATATATATATATATATATGTATATATATATATATATATATTTATATCTCCTAATGTATATATATGTATGTACTCCTAATACGAAGAGACTATCCAGTCAGTCCTTATTAAATTGAACCTATATCCCCTCTTCTTAGAGATTAAGTCAATGAAATGTAGAGAGTTTATTCTGACAGCTAGATAGGATTAAAGTTAGATTAAAACCCATTTTTTCTTGAATCCTAGACTTTTAAACTTTCTTATTAACCATATTTAACTGAAATTTATTTTAAAAATTCAATTTTCAATATAAAACCTCCTATTTATAAAAAATCATAGAAAGTAAAGTTAAAAAGCATAATTAACCGACCTCTCATCCACATATCTAGGAGGAGAACCAGAAGAGTACATGCACCGAAGTTAAGAAAATACAATTTTAGAATGTAGGCAGTAGACAGCTACATCAAAGGCCTCCAAATTCAGTACAAGTGAGGACAAAAATGGTACACTCCTTTTGGCAATAAGGAGGTTCCTGGTGACTTTCTCCAGGGTGGTTTCAGTGAAATGATTAAGGACAATGCAGTAGGACAGAAATAATGAGGGAATAAGTGGAGACAGTGAATGGGGACTATTCTTTAGAGCAACATACACTGTTCTGTGATTCTCAAACCATTGGGACCAAAGATCAGGGCTGGCTGTTCTGAGTTTTGCAATGCTCACTTGTAGGAAGTTAAGTGAAGGCAGAGACATTTTTGTCTTGGTCGTACTAAATCTACACTACCTGCCTAGCACAGTACCTGGAACATAGTATATGCTCAAAAAATACTTGTTGAGTACTGAAATATTACTGTAGGCATTGAGAAGAAACTGAAAGTCCAAAGGTTAGTAGCTCAAGGTTAATGTAACTGACATAATTTGGGGAGATTCTGGGTCAAAATGATTCCCCACTGGCCAGGTCTGGGCTCTCTTTGCCATGTTTCTTGTGTGAGACTCTATCACCTTAGTCATGAGGAAAAGAAGGAGGAGTGAATAAAACATTGATGAGCACATGCTCCAGTTTTCTTCCCATGACCTTCTTTCTTAGCCTTGGGTAGAGAAGATCCTCTTTCCTCTCCAGAGCTGGGGCCATCAATGTTTGAGTCCAGAACTGCCAGAGGCCATGTTCCCTGACACAAAAATAAAGTCCACTGAGAGTAGGAGAGACCAAAGCCAAAATGTTGAATAAGCAGAGGGCAGGTCCTAAGGAGTTTGAACTCCTGGAACTGTTTGTCCCTGAGCCCAGCTCACCCATGGTTAGGTTACCTGAGTCACTAAATACTCCCTCTCCCCTACTCCATTTCCTTTGAGCTCATTTGAGTTGGGTTTCTTGCCCCTGCATCTGAAAAAAATGGAGAGACACGGCTGCAATTAGCAGCCCAAGCTTTTCCACCACAGTCCACATCTGCCTCTCATACCTGGTACTGGTGACAGACCAAGATGGCACCTTTTCTTCAAAAGGACAGATGAAAAACACAGTCTCCTGTTTCTGTAAGTACCATTTTATTGGAACACAGCCTTGTCCACTCATTTACATTTTGTCTACAGCTCCTTTTGTGCTACGATGGTAGAGTTGAATGGTTGTGACTGAGACTATGGCAAAAGCTTAAACTATTTACTATTTGGCCCTTTACAGAAAAAGTTTGCTGACTCCTGATTTAGAAGATAATGGTGGAGGGGGTGGTAGAGGATGCTGCTGATGCCTCACCCAGTTTCCCTTTTCCTGCCCTTGCACTCATATCCCAGCTGCCAGCACTGTTGGCTGATAACTTATGGGATACCTTCTTCTCCAGAGACAATTGCCTAGCAATCTCCATGCTCTTCTGCCTACTGCAGACTTTAGCCTACTGATACACGGGTAGGATTAGTGCTCTAGAGACTCCCCATGGGATCAGGCTGAAGCTACACTCCTGCTAGGATCATGTTCCTGCTTGCTACATCTCCCCCGCCCCCAGCCCCCCTACCCCGCCCCAGCCTATAGTTCTTCCTCAATACATCCCTTCAACTGGAATTTCTATGTCAGCCACTGCTTCTGGGAACCCTGCCAAAGTCAGGGGGGAAAGGATGTTTTGCAGGTATGACTTAGTCTTGGAAGCATACTTCATGAAGACTGGTTATGACCTTTCTAGTGTTTCTGGATTGGTGAGCTGGACCAGGGATATTACCCTACCCATCTGTTCTAATGCAATTTTCTTTTGCCCTTATATTCCCCCACATGTCAAAGCCCCTTCTTTTTTTTTTTTTTTTTTTTTTTTTCGCGGTACGCGGGCCTCTCACTGTTGCGGAGCACAGGCTCCGGACGCGCAGGCTCAGCCGCTCTGCGGTATGTGGGATCTTCCCAGACCGGGGCACGAACCCGTGTCCCCAGCATCGGCAGGCAGACTCTCAACCACTGTGCCACCAGGGAAGCCCTCAAAGCCCCTTCTTGACCTAAGGTACTTCAACATTAAATATAAAAAGAAAAAAAATTGCCTTTCTAGCATTGGAACCAGAACAAATACAAAGAGAACAAGGTATGGGGTTAGGACTGCATCGGTGACTTCTAGGAGAAGACCTGATATTTTGACTGAAGTCCTTAATCAGCTGGGGAGTTAGACCTTTCAGGTTCTACCTTTCCTTCTTCCCTTTGACCTCTTCCTTACACAAAACTTCAAGACTCTGAACTTCTTTACGATCGGATATTCAGATCCTGTGAATGGTGGAGTCTGCCATTTCTGGGAGAACATGTTGCTGAGCTAAGAAATGTATGAGCAAAGCTAAGTTTATCAGCTTTACATTTATTCATAGCTTGGTGATATTCATTTCTGTATTCACTGATGCTGGCCCAGAGTAGCTGCTTAATGCTTGCTTTCCAGTGAGTCAGGCTGTGCCCCACTCCTGGGCAGGGAAACGCAAGACTGTGTGAGCCTCTCAAGTTTGTAGCCTCTGGGAAGAGGGAAGAGATCAGACTAGCTCATTTCCTCATAGACACAGGTGTTCCTTAGCTCCAAACTTGGCCTCTGGCTTGCATGTGAATTCCAGGTTCAGGAGTGGCCAGTGTCTCAGGGTGGGGCAAAGGTGTGGGTGGGCAGAGTTCAGGAATGCATTGTTCCAGAAAATTTGTCCAAACAGTTTTTCTGCCTCCTTTTCCCTGGCTGGCTGCAGTTTCAGTCATAGAAAATCTGCCCATGAGGAGTTTGTTTTAGCTGCTACCGCAGTGGCCAAACGACTCTTGCTATATTTGAGAGCCCCATTGCCAAGGGCCTACTAGATGCAAAGCACAGGTTTTTAACAGTAAGCAATTATACAGAACCATATTCTCTCACCTATCTGAGTTTATGACCTCTTTAGATCAGGAGTCAAACTCTCGATCCCGAAACGGAAGAATAATACAAGGGGAATCAAGCACCCCTCTTTGCAAAACATCCATTTCCAGCAAGTGATGCAAAGGAACTATGTGAAGAAGCTAAAAGACTCAGAATCAATCTAGATGTGTTCACCACCACCTGGGTTGGATTTTATGCTGTGGTTATCACTAAAAACCCTGTGGGCTTATAAAAATTTCAGTCACCCTCGCCACGAACAATGTCACCAAAATATTGAAACACTCAAGAAATACCAGAATTCCAGAGGCTGTTGTCCACCATTGACTGGCATTAGACATCATCCTGATACCTAGGGGATACACTTGTGCAGTTGTCAATGCTGATTGCTGCACACACATCCTCTAAAACTTTCTGATGTCTTTTTGTTGAATGAGCACATCTGTGAAGCAAACCAAGACATTTGTTGAGTGAATGATGCAGTCCTTTGCTCTAGGACCTATGGATCATCCTCAGGTGATTGGGGAAGGAACCTCTTTCCCTGGGTCTTCATAACAGGGATACAGTCCATGGGATACACTTTTTAAAAAAATTAATTAATTAATTTTTGGCTGCGTTGGGTCTTCGTTGCTGCACGCGAGCTTTCTCTGGTTGTGGTGAGCTGGGGCTACTCTTCATTGCGGTGCGTGGGCTTCTCATTGTGGTGGCTTCTCTTGTTGTGGTGCACAGGCTCTAGATGCGCGGGCTACAGTAGTTGTGGCACGTGGGCTCAGTAGTTGTAGCTCATGGGCTCTCGAGTGCAGGCTCAGTAGTTGTGGCGCACAGACTTAGTTGCTTTGCGGCATGTGGGATCTTCCTGGACCAGGTCTCGAACCTGTGTCCTCTGCATTAGCAGGCGGATTCTTAACCACTGCGCCACCAGGGAAGTCCCATGGGATACACTTTTGGCTGAGGGCTAGTGATCATTTCCTTTTTCTTCTTATGGGAAAACCCCTCCTCAAGTGCATCCAATCACATCTAATCAAGACTGGCAGCACTGTCCTGTCCAAAGAGTTGACCCAAACTATGGTTAAAGACAGAAGACTGAAGAACAAACTGCTCCTCCAACCCATTATGGGAGCCTTCTTGACTCAATTCCTGAATGCTGAACATCCCTGTAATTTTGTTTTCACCCCCAAAAGATTTTCCTGGAGATAAAAGTAGTTTATCTTGGCCAAGAGGAAGAGCTATAAAAGAATTAAGGCAGACCTCAGTTTTCTTTGCCTAGACGTTTGCCTCCTTTTCTTTTTTTCCCTCTCTTCTTTCCATTTTTTCCCCTTTCCTATCTCCCACTCCCCTGAATCTTGACTGACATTAGAGAGCTTAAAGACAACTGTCCCGGCTTACAAAGATAGCTCTGGAAAGAACTGTTCTATCCGCTGCCAATATGAGATGGCACCAGTGATCCTGAGGCATGAAAACCAACCTATTCCAACCACCAACCATTCCAACCACAAGTTTTGCATCAGTTACAGATAAAGAAAACTGCAACCAGAGACAAGACCAAAGTCATGTACTCCTCTCTTCTCCAATCCTGCTTCAGCTCAGGGAGTTACCTAATTTTGGGGTGCTCCTTGATGTACATCATTTGAATAAAACCTGTAATCCCTATTGAGTCACTTTAACTATATTTTTCTTGACACTAAAATCTTTGCCAGATTCACTCTTCACCCTCTCCATCCTGCTCTGTTCTTCAGGAGACTGACATCTATGGGTTATATCAATAGGCTCCCTAACCTCTGGCTTTGTTTTGGGTTCAGCCAATGGGAGGCACTAGAAGGAAGTCAGAGGGTGGACAGAGCAAAGTCAAGGTATATATGCTCTGGGTCCCTTCCAGCCTGATCATCATGAGTTGACTGAATCCTTGACCTAAGGCTCCACCCAAGGCTCCTGTTTGTCATACTTTCCCTGGTTCCTGTAACTTCTTTTTTTTTCTCTCTCTCTCTCTCTTTTTTAAATTTAAATTTATTTATTTTTGGCTGTGTTGGGCCTTCGTTGCTGCATGTGGGCTTTCTGAAGTTGCCGTGAGCAGGGGCTACTCTTCATTGTGGTACGCGTGCTTCTCATCGCAGTGGATTCTCTTGTTGTGGAGCACAGGCTCTAAGCGTGTGGACTTCAGTAGTTGTGGCTTATGTGCTCTAGAGCGCAGACTCAGTAGTTGTGGCGCACAGGTTTAGTTGCTCTGTGGCATGTGGGATCTCCCCGGACCAGGGATCAAACCCGTGTCCTCTGCATTGGCAGGCAGATTCTTAACCACTGCACCACGAGGGAAGTCCCTGTAACTTCTTTTTCTTGCCTCTTCAGGCCTAGGGGATAACAGCTCCCTTTTGTCGCTAGCCTCAGGGAATTGCACAATGCCCTGACCATTTCCCTAAACTCTGCCAATTCCTTTGGAAACAACCTTAAGATGTATGATGTGATTTGATACACATATATATTGTGAAGTCATTAGTACAGTAAGGTTAGTTAACACATCCATCACCTTACATAGTTATCTTTTTTTTTTTGGTGGTGAGAACATTTAAGGTCTGCTCTCTTAGTAACTTTCAAGTGTATAATATTGTTAACTATAGTCAACATGCTGTATATTAGATCTCCAGAACTTATTCAACTTAAAACTGGAAATTTTTACCCTTTGACCAACATCTCCACATTTCCCACACCCCCAATTCTGATAATTACCATTCTACTCTCTGTTTCTATGAATTTGACTTTTTTAGATTCCACTTATAAGTGATATCATACAGTATTTGTGTTCTCTGTCTGACTTCTTTCACTAAGCATAATACCCTCCAAGTCCATCCATGTTGTCACAAATGGCAGGATTTCCTTCTTTCTCATGGCTTAATAATATTCCATATATATATGTATATATGTCCCACATATTTTTATCCATTCATCCACTGACGACACAGGTTATTTCCATTTCTGGCTGTTGTGAATAATGCTGCAATAAACATGAGGGTGCAGATATCTATTCAAGATAATGATTTCATTTCCTTCAGATATATTCCCAGAAGTGGGATTGCTGGATCATAGGGTAGTTCTATTTTTAACTTTTTGAGGAACTGCCATACTATTTTCCATCATGGCTACACCAATTTACATTCCCACCAACAGTGTAGGAGGGTTTCCTTTTCTCCACACCCTCTCCAGCATTTGTTATCTCTTGATTTTTGATAATAACCATTCTAACAGGTGTGAGTGGTACCTCGTTTTGGTTTTGATTTGCATTTCCCTGATGATTAGTGACGTTGGGGTTGTGTATGGGGTGGCCTGGTACTGGAGTGGGCTGGGGGCTGGGTTTGTAGGAGCCCATTGGGAGCTTGGGCCCACAGGAGCTGCCTTGCGTTGGTGTGGGCCTGGTGCTGGGGTCCGTGTTGAAGTTGGGTGTTCACTTCACTCTCCTTCCCCCACAGGGAGAGCATCTCTCTCCACACTGGGCTGCTGGGACTTGGGGGAGAGGTGACAGGACTAATGTGGGACTCTTTCCTACCCTCTTCAATGTGTCTTTTCTTAGTTCTGTGCCCCACTTTGGTGCTTTAATCCCTCATATGGAATCCTTAGTTCTTATGAATTTATTTTCAGGTGTAGATAGTTGTTTAAATTTATGTTTCTGGGGTGGACAAATGCTAGAAATTTCTATACCACTATCTCGCTGATGTTATTCCTCAGAATTCCCTCACACTTTATCTTACTCTTTTCCCCAAAGTTGGTTTCTTCTTGAGACACTTAAAAAAAAATAAAAAACAAACCTTAACTTTCAGGATATTTCTTGGCTTTCCTCCTACCTCAGTGGCAGCTTCACTGCAGCTTTCTTTTCTAGATCATCTTCCTCTTAGAGATGGAGTAATACAGGAGGTCCTCAAATCTCTTCTGTTCTGTACTTGGTAAACAGAATTGTTGGGTATCTCCTTTGGCATAAGGATTCTGTCTAAAAAATTACTGAGACCCTAAGGGTGCCATGAACCAAGAAATTTAGGGAACCAGTGCTCCAAGTCATCACATATGATTCTATAGCTCTAAATTCCTCCAGGGTGTTAATTACTCACTTTTCTCCATATCCTCTCCAATATTTGCTATTTGTGGTCTTTATGATGATAGCCATTCTGACAGGTGTGTGGTGATATCTCATTGTGGTTTTGATTTGCATTTCCCTGGTGGTTAGTGATGTTGAGCATCTTATAATATGCCTGTTGACTATTGGTATGTATTCTTTGGAAAAATGTTTATTCAGATCCTCTGCCCATTTTTTAATTGACTTGCTTTTATGATGTTGATTTGTATGAGTTCTTTGTATATTTTGGATATTAACTCCTTATCAAAAATATCATTTGCAAATATCTTCTCCCATTCAGTCGGTGGCCTTTTCATTTATTTGACAGTTTTCTTCACTGTACAAAATCTTTTTAGTTTGATGTTGTCCCATTTATTTTGCTTTTGTTTCCCTTGCCTGAGAAGACATAGCCAAAAAAATATTACTAAGATCAAGTTAGATTGAGTAGATAAGAACTTACTGTCTATGTTTTCTTGTAGATGTTCTATGGTTTCAGGTCTTACATTTAAGTATTTAATTTATTTTGAATTTATTTTTGTGTATGGTGAGACAGAGTAGTTTAGTTTGATTATTTTGCATGTAGCTGTCCAGTTTTCCCAACACCATTTATTCAAGAGGCTGTCTTTTCCCCATTGTACATTATTGCTTCCCTTCCTCATTGCTTTAAACTTCAGAGACTTAACAATGATCAACATATCTCATTTTGCCATGTTGCCCCAAATCAAGTCAACATGATGGCCTTCCTTTTATACCTAAGACCCTGTTGCTTGAATAGCAGCCTCTCACTTGGCTGCTTTACACTGACCAGAAGCTGCTTGCCTCTCTTGCTTTCTTTGAGTGCCAAATTCCTGATCTTCACAGAAAACCTCTGTGTATCCTGGAAGCTTCCTTTCCAGAGTCCTTATGTATGGACATCATTCCTGTTTTCTATACAACACATACTTTCATTGTTCTCTTGCCCACTGGCTGCTTGCTGTTATACCATCAATCACCATGGTACTCAGGTGTTTTGAAAAGGTGAAATGAGGAATAGATGCTTTTAATCATGTGATAGCTGAGCTGTGATAAGCCTGGCTTCCTTCAGATTCCTTTGTACTGAGAAACTCCATACTTGGGCTGCCCTATCCTTGATGTACAGGAATGCATGGACTGGGAAAGCTATCTGAGGAAATGAACCTGTTTGTGAAAGCAGGTAGAGTTTGCCTGCAGCCTACTAGAAACCAATCTTACCTGGAATCAGGAGAGGTCTGTTCTCAGTTGTTGCCTCCTCACATCAGCTATGGGTCTGACCCAGTGTATCAGTTATCTATTGCTGCAAAACAAATTACCCCCAAACTTAGAAGGTTAAAACAATAAACACTGATTATCTCACAGAATTTCTGAGGGTTTGAAAATTGGGAGAGTTTAGCTGGATGGTTCTGTCTCAGGGTCCCTCAGGAGTAGTCAAATTGTCATCTAGGACTGCAGTCCTCTTGAAGTGACTAGGGAATTCACTTTCAAGCTCACTCACATGACTATTGGCAGAAAAAAAAATGAAACATAGGCCACGTGGTCCTCTCTGAAGGACTGCTCGCAGCATTGCGTCCCTCAGAGAGTGATCTGAGAGTGTGCACCCAAGACAGATGCTGAAGTCTTTTATAACCTAATCTTGAAAATGACATGCCATCACTTCTACCATAGTTCTTTGTCACATAGAGGAACCATGGCACAATGTGGGAGGGGACTACACAAGTGAAGAGTCAGGGACCTTTGGGGGCCATCTTGGAGGCTGCCTATAACACCCTGATCTTGGCAAAATGTTAGACAACAAGGCTCCTCATGATAGAGTCCAGGAGCTCCTCTCAGCAGTGAATGGTCAGATACAAAGGGCTCTAAGAAGTTTTAACTGTGTGGCTGGAGAAACAGGAACAGGCCCTGTGAGTATCGATGTCCCATAAATATAACCCTGGCTGTGGTTGACACACTATCTAAGGGATCAAGAACTAAGGATCCAGAGTGTATCTGCAACTTCTTTGGTTCCAAAGACAAACCAGTTTTGTTGGGATCACGTGGAGAACTTGTTTAAAACACAGACTCCTTGCCCAAGATATACTATATCAGAATCTCTGTTGTGGGCTCACTAAATAATTTTGATGTGTAGCCAGGTTTGGAAACCACCATGAGATCACACAAGTTTATAGGAAGAACATGTAACCTGTAACTAAAGTGAGAGTTTGGCTTTGACTGATGGATGGATGAAGTGAGTGTAGGCTGGGTCCATAACTGCAGCTGTTTGCAGGTATGGTGGTGAAAGACACCCAAGCGGCTCTTGTTGACTTATTACTATTAATTATTTAAGGACTGCTTCTCTACTTGCCTTGGGATTAGAAGAAGAAACAGACAGAATTCAGAATGCAATGGACTAAATAAAACACAAAAACACAGTATGAATTTTTTTTTTTTTTTTTGCGGTATGCGGGCCTCTCACTGTTGTGGTCTCTCCCATTGCGGAGCACAGGCTCTGGACGCACAGGCCCAGCAGCCATGGCTCACGGGCCCAGCCGCTCCACGGCATGCGGGATCCTCCTGGACCGGGGCACGAACCCATGTCCCCTGCATCGGCAGGTGGACTCTCAACCACTGCACCACCAGGGAAGCCCTGAATTTTTAATTAAATCAAATTCTGACCTTCTTTTTATTGAGTGGTTGGTCATGGAAGGGCCTAGAGACACGGGGAAGTTTATGTAGGCTTAAGGGGTAGATGACAAAATGCTATAATGCTTTCCTCAGGGTATAAATGTTCAATATCATTTTCCTTTCTTCATCTTCTGTTTCATAGCAGACTGAGCTGAACAATTATTTGTATGCCATGCCATTGGAGCTACTGCTCTATGGCCTTGGTAGAGTAACCTCTTTGCTATGAAGATAGTTAAAAATTGCTTTTGAACATCTCTCCGAGGGAGTTCTGATTTCCATACAGAGATTTAGAAAGCTAGAGTGAGTCATTCCCAGCTTCGCAATAAAGAAGGCTAGCCAAATTGCATATACATGAATTTTCTTGAGAGAGCTGAGTAGCAGGGTAACCAACTAGCCTGAAATCAAAGGGGAGATGGGCATCCTGGAGACAGGATGTAAGCACTTTTTTTTTTAACCAGGGCAGAAGTTCCTAAACACTGGTATGAAAACTTCACCTAGAAGCAGTGGAGGCTGAGTGTGGACTGGTGAGAGAGTGTGGAGACCCTGGGGGCTGCAGATATAAGAAAATTTTTCTGCATGGACTCCACTTGCTAAGAGTTCTGAGAAAGCATCCTTCTTCGTGAAGGCCTGTGGGAGAGGAGTAGCAACCATTGTGGAAGAGGCAGAGATCCAGGGGCATGGGGCCTGCCTAAAACTGAGGTTTAATCAGAACAATAGATACCCTGCTGCCATGCTTCCTTACAACCATTTAACAAGTGTCAAGGGACAAGTAATAGTGGAATACTGCCAGAAGAGTTGCAAGACTGTAGAGATGGTCACAGTTTAAAAAGAAAATCTAAAGCTGATGTGACATTGAAAAAAGTCTCTTTAGCAAACTGGTCTCCAGTCTAAGTATAAGGTATTGCTATAGGAATTTGAAGTCTAGGGGGCATTGAGGGTACACTAAAGCAACAACAAACTAGAGCAACAACAAACCTCCAGCCCAGCTCAACTCCTTACTAGATTCTCAAACCTCCACATTAAAGGCTTAGCAAAAGAAAAAGCATGTCCATTTCCAGGCATCAAAACTATTTACTTTGGTCTCTGCTACACAAGATGTCTGGGATTCAACTTAACATTATGAGGCATACAAAAGGAAAGAAAAAAATAAAACACATCCAAGAGACAAAGAAATCAACAGAACAAGATTCAGAGATAACACAGATGTTGGAACTCTCTGACATGGAATTAAAATAGCCATGAGTAACATGCTGAAGGCCCCAGTGCAAAAGGTGGACAGCATGCATAATCAGGTGGGAAATTTTCAAAGAGAGACCAAAACTATAAGAAAGAATAAAATGAAAAACATTGTAACAGAGGTGAAGAATACCTTTGACTGGCTCATTAGGAGACTTGACACACCCAAGGAAGGAAACAGTGAACTTGAAGCTAGGTCAATAGATATGATCAAAACTGAAACACAAAGATAAACATGAGTGAAAAAAAAAAGTAGAACAGAGCATCCAAGAGCCATGGAACAACATTAGATAGTCTAACATACACACAATTGGAACCCCAGAACATTAGATAGTCTAACATACACACAATTGGAATCCCAGAAAGAAAAGAGAAAGAGAATTCGACAGGAGAAATATTTGAAGAATTAATGGCTGAGAAATTTGAAACAAAACGAAGAGGCTGAGAATTTTGAAACACAGAACCAAGAGGCTGAGAATACCAAGAAAGATAAATACTGAAAACCCAAATCCAACCCCCACCCCCAGCATACCCACCTAGGCATAAAATAATTAAACTGCTTAAAAGGAAATACAAAGAGAAAATCTTGAGGCATCCAGAGGAAAAAAGACACATTACATACAGAGGAAGAAGGATAAGAATTACCATAGACTTCTTGTCAGAAACCACACAGACCAGAAGACAATGAGTGACAACTTTAAAGTGCTGAAAGAAAAGCAACTGTTTCAACCCAGAATTTCTAAAGTCCACAAAAATACCTTTCAAAAATGAAGGAGAGGGCTTCCCTGGTGGCGCAGTGGTTGAGAGTCTGCCTGCCAATGCAGGGGACACAGGTTCGTGCCCCGGTCTGGGAAGATCCCACATGCCGCGGAGTGGCTGGGCCCATGAGCCACGGCTGCTGAGCCTGCGCGTCCGGAGCCTGTGCTCCGCAACAGGAGAGGCCACAACAGTGAGAGGCCAGTGTACCGCAAAAAAAAGAGAAAAAAACCAAAAAAAAAAAAAATGAAGGAGAAATAAACACTCTCTCTGACAAACAAAAAATCAGAACAATTTTACCAGAAAAGTTAAAGAAACTTCTTCAGGCAGAAGGAATGTGATACTAGGTAAAAACTTAGACACAAAGAGATGAAGAGCACTTGAAATGGAATAAATTAAGGTAAAATAAAATTTGCTTTCTTCTTACCTTAAATTGTCCTAAAATAAAACTAACTAAAGCAAAATTATATATGGCATAATATGTAAAAGTTGAATGTATGACAATATGGAATAAAGAATGGGAGAGAGGAATTGGGAGCACACTATTTAAGGTCTGTACACTACACATATAGTGATATTATATTATTTGAAGATAGATTCTGTTTAACTGGTGATATATATTGTAAGCCCTAGAATAACACAATGATTTTTATAAAGTATAAAAAGTTTTAAACAGTAGTGGAGATAAAACAGAATAACAAAAAGCTCAATAAAAATATACAATGAATACAAGAGAAGGCAAAAAAATAAGAACTATATGCTGCGACAATAAATCCACTTAAAATAGAAAGATAGGTACGTTAAAATAAAAGGATGCAAAAGATGTATGATGGAAACACTATAAATAAAGAAGCTGGGTAGCTATAGTATTATCAGACAAAGTAAAATCCAGAACAAGGACTATTATCAGAGATAAAGAAGGACATCACATAATAATAAAGGAATAAATTCTTTAAGAAGACATAGCAATTTTATATGGACGTGCACCTAACAACAGAGTTTCAGAATACATGGAGCAAAAACTGATAGAGCTGAAAGGAGAAATAGACAAAACTACAATTATGGTTGGACACCTCAATACTAGTCTGTCAGTAATTGGTAGAACAAGTACATAGACAGTAAGAGCACAGAAGAACTGAACAACACTATCAAACAACTTGACCTAAATGCCATATATAGAGAATGCAAACCAATAAGAACAGAATCCACATTTTTTTCAAGTACACTTCCCCCAAGTAGAGCATATTCTGTGTCAAAAATCAAAGAGCATGTTTAATATTAAAGAAATCATACAACCTATGTTCTCTGATGATAATGGAATTGAACTAGAAATCAATCACAGAAAGATTTCTCTAAAATCTTCTAAGGTATCAAAATTAAGCAATATTGTTGCTATGAACATTCAAGTTTTTATATGTACATAGATTTTCATTTCTCTTGGGTATGTAACCAGGAGTGGAATTGCTGGGTCAAATGGTAAGTCTGTGTTTAGCTTTTTGAGGGACTATAAGACTGTTTTACAAAGACTATTTTTCCCCATTGACTTGTCTCGTCACCCTTGTTGAAAATCAATTGACTATAAATGTGAACATTTATAGTCAATTTTATATATATATATATATATATAGAGAGAGAGAGAGAGAGAGAGAGAGAGAGAAGACGGGGGGAGGCCTATAAGCAGTCAAACACCTTAGCACTCAGATCTTGGTTTCTAAAACATCATTCTTCAATAAAAAGAACCAGGGCTTCTTGTAGAAGTGGTTGATTCCAGAGCTGAGAAAAGGAAAACACAAGATGAACTTGGAGCATCTTGTGTGCCAGGAAATAAGGAAGTTCTTTAAAAAGTATGGGACTTGTCAAAAGAGCATAGAGACCAACCTGAAAAAGCTCCTAATGGCCAAAGATGGAGCAATTTGAGTAACAAAATGAATAACAATAGTATTGAATCATAAACCACAGGATAAAATAAATACTCATGTGTCCAGACTGATGTAAATAAATAATTGATTGAATAAATAAATGAACAGGGGAAAAAGATAGCTCTTCCTTACAGAAGAATTACAATTAATATATATAGAAGGTATAAAGGAAATACAAAATCACTATTAGAAGACTGCAGTAATAATTGTTGCAAGCAAGATGTCCACTAACGAATGCCAGAATTAGTCAACAACTGTTTGAGGAGAAGCAGGATATTTCTGTACCTTAAGAGTATCTCTCCCAAGATATTTATTAACTACAAAGAGAAAATAATAATTTTACATACAGTAAAGAAACTCAGCGGATAATACCTTAATCAAGTGATCAAGGTTAACATCACCAGTCATAAGATCCTCTGATATGATGTACTGAGAAAAGCATAGCATCACTTCTGTGATACTCTTGACAAAAATGCATATCCTTAGTATAATCATGAGAAAACATCATAGTAATCCAATTTGGGGGACATTACACAAAATAACTGACTGGTACTTTTCAAAAGTGGCAAGGCCATGAAAGACGAGAAAGGGTGAAGAAATGTCACAGACTGGAGGAGACGAAGGCAACATGATGACTAAATGAAATTTGGAATACCCATTTGTATCCCAGAACAGAAAATGTTCATTGGTGGAAAAACTGGTAAAATAAAAATAAAGTGTGTAGTTCAGTCAATATTACTGTGCCAACATCAATATCTTGGTTTTGGTAGTTGTACTATTGTTATGTAAGATGTTAACATTAGTGGAAGCTGGGTGAAGAACACATGGGGATTCTTTTTACTATTTTTGCAACATTTCTCTATATCTAAAATTATCTCTATCTAAATTTGAAATAAAAAGTTAAAAAATGTCTCTCTGAAAGAGTCCAGATGCAGCAGAGATTCAAGCAAAAGAAAAATAACCACAAAACAAAAATTTTGTCTTTGGGGTTGAGGAACAAAGTATGCTAGAGATAACAGCTTCTGGAATTTCTGAATGGCTGCCTTCCACACCTGAGATTACTCTAGGTCAAAGGACTCAGCTACTGGAACAGCAAAGATAAATCAACGTTGTACCACACAAATGCCCTTTAACAAGTTGGCAGTTTGGGGCAGGCACAGTTTATCCTGCCCTGGGCCAGAGCTGATCAGCAAAATTATCAGTAGAATATATTTTAATAAGCAATACTAGAAGGATAAAAGTGGAAGTTCTTTGTGTTAATTGAATAAAGCTTGATCAGTGCTCCTTCCAGGGAATCTGGGAGTCTGAAAAACTAATGTCAAAAACCAGCAACAAGCATCCCTGTGTAGTTAGCCAAGTAGGTGAGAGTTAAGTGAACTCTAAACTGAGTGTGTGATGATAGAAGGGAAATACAGAGAAAAGGGAAGTCATTTGTTTCATAATTAAAATCAATATTTATGAGAAAAGCAAGTATTTATAAAGTGTCTACTGTGTGCATGGCAGCAAATAATTGTTTAATTTCTGTAGCACTTTACCAGCCACCAGATTCTTTTATTTATTTATTTATGGCTGCGTTGGGTCTTTGTTGCTGTGCACGGGCTTTCTCTGGTTGCAGCTAGCGGGGGCTACTCTTCATTGTGGTGCGTGGGCTTCTCATTGCAGTGGCTTCTCTTGTTGTGGAGCACGGGCTCTAGGCGGTCGGGCTTCAGTAATTGCAGCACGTGACCTCAGTAGTTGTGGCTCGCAGGCTGTAGAGCACAGACTCAGTAGTTGTGGCGCACGGGCTTAGTTGCTCTGTGGCATGTGGGGTCTTCCCGGACCAGGGCTTGAACCCATGTCCCCTGCAATGGCAGGCGGATCTTAACCACTGCGCCACCAGAGAAGTCCCCAGCCACCAGATTCTGACATAAACCATCTTGTTTGATGCTCACAAAAAGCAGGTGAAGTGCACAAGCTATTATATGGTTTTCACAAGTGTGAAACCGTCTCACAGAGGTAAGAGGCTTTGCCAAGGTCACACGTTAAATGGTCAGACCAGGACTCCAATTCCTAGCTCTTTTTGAGAATGTCATTTTAAAAATAAAAATAACTTTCCATCTGCATCTCTTGATAACGCCCGAGTGAGCATACTAGAGATCTGGATACATCTAAAATTTGAAAATTTGTTTTAAATGTGCTACACTGGACATAGTCCAGAATATGTTTCAAAAGACACATTTTCTCCTTAAATGTTTAAATGCACGTCCTTAAGAATAAATGAAATCCATATGCTCCTGATCAATTTACATGTACCGTAATTCATTAAAATGCTGTGTTGGAAGTTATTGGGTGTTTGAGCACATTTTGAGTCTTTCTCCAAGTATCTGCAAAAGTTCCATGGATGGTTTTAAAATTGATGTAAAGTTTTTGGCGTAAGTACAGACTTGGTCCATTCATTTTCAGGAAGATGATCCTTGGGCCAGTGTAGCAGATTCGGACTTCATCTCGTTTCCCAGCCTTCTTAGTCTTAAAGTGGAAAGAGAAGTGCCCCACACAGGAGTGGGGAAGCCTTTTGCCCTTTGAATGCTCAAAGTCCAATGGAAGAGGAAGTGAATACATACATTACAGATCTCTAGCATGTCTAAATACAAAACCCAACCATATTCTGTCCGTCTGTACATCCATCCATCCATCCATCCATCCATCCATCCATCCATCCATCCAGGTACTCAATCATTCAAATAACATTTACTGGAGTCCTACTATGAATCATGTATTGTAGAAAGTTCTGACGGAAAAATGAGTAACATTCTTTTCCTGTCATGTTTTATAAAGAATATTATATTAGCCGAAGAACAATCTTACAATTTAGGGAGATAATTCTATTCATACTTCATAGAAATGGATAAAGGGGGCTCAGAAAGGTTTAGCAACTTGTCTGTGATTTCAGATGATTCCTAACACACAGCAGATGTTCTGTGAATGTTGAATTGAAATGAATGAGCGAGATGTGTGGTGTTTTCTTTGGATCTGCTCTGGTTAGGAGCCAAAGTATTAGAACAGAGTAGTGGTAAAAATACGGGCTTTGGAGCCAGACTAGGTCTGGGTTCCAATCCTACCTCCATGACTCCATAACCATGTGTATCAGTCAGGGTCCCAGGCACATTCAAAGTAGGATGATTTCAGGAAAGCTTAAAAAAAGAACAATTTGCAAAGGTGTGGGAAGGGTATAGGAGAACCACATAGGATACTGCACTCATGGAGTAGCTGTTACTACTCCTGGGCCTGAAAGAATGAGAAGGGAGTGGTTACAATAACCCAGAGAGGGGCATCTGACAGGAACTGTGACCTTCAGTTGAGGGCTGCAAACAGCCTAAAAGGACCCTGCAGGGAGGAAGCCAGGGAATAACTACCCTGACCTCATTCTCCTCCTGCCCTCCCATAGCCTGCCAGGACACCCATTGGTTGAACCTAGTTGGGCAAAGGGACCATTCAGACTTTGGGACAGAGAGCAAGTGGGGGAGTGGATCTGGAGAGGCAAATGGAAGGTATCAGATACCGCATGTGATGCTGGGAGATTATTTCACCTTTTTTACCTCATGACTCTCCTCCTGGATATAATGAAACCCACCTTTTGGGGTGGCTGGGGGGGATTATATGGAATTGTGTTGATCCATATACTCAGCATTGATCACAGTGCCTGGTAGCAGAGCTCACTTGCAATTCTTCTTTCCGGGGCTCTGGTGCCCAAGCATGTCGGCCCCAGCAGCTCTAAACAATCCAATACTCAGTCAACCTTACTCTCTGAGATGTGCAGTCCTTAGTTTCACAGAATTGTGCTTGCCATATCTTGGGGACATGGTACTGACAGTTAGGGGCTGGGTCCTGATGACAGCTGGGGGAGAACGCATATAAGATGGGAAAGGTGACAGGGTTTGTGCCCAGAGCTGACAGCAACATAGGGAGCCAGCAGACAGTGACCAGCAGGTGTGTGTGTGAGCAGCAGTGGGGGAGGAGAGGCAGGAGCAGGCACTTCTGAGATGCTCAGGCAAGGAACAGGGCTTCACTGAAGAGCATCGTGGTCTTCACACTTTCAAGTGCAGCTGATTCAATGTTATTGCTGTGGGTCTGAGTGACGCCCAAGAATCTGTGATTACACACCCCCTTCCCCTTGACAGATGGCCCTGCTGTGTAATTCCGAAAACAACCATGCTTTCAGCAACACTGCCATGATGTCTGGGGGTAGATTTTGAAGTCAGACTGACCTAGTTTGAATCTTGGTTTTATAATTTCTAGCTGTGTGACTTTAGGCAAATTACTCATCCGCTCTCTGCCCTGTTGCTCATCAGAAACACTGCCATCTTGTCAAATTACATGAGGCTGAAATGAGATAATCCACATAAAGAATTTAATAAATATTAATGCTAAGTCTGTGAACAAATGGCAAGACCCCAGGCACTTCACCAGGGTTCTGAGAGGGACCACTGACACTTGTATAGGTGGATCAGTCCAACATGCATCTTCCTGAAATGACATGAACCAATTTCAATGCCCATATTTCCACAATATCCACCATTAGACCTAATTTGGAGACAAGGAAAGATGGAGGCTCAAAGCCAAGTGGTTCCTCCTAAAGCCATGCAGCATTTGGTGATCTTTTCTAACCAGAGAATTTCCTATTGTTTCAGCCATACACTGACCAGTTCACATCCTCTGAAACATGTCTAATCAGGAAAGTGGAAATAGAGCAGAAGTAGCTATTTCCCCCAGTACCAGGGTGGTAGTGAGATATGGGGATTGGAGCCAAACAAAGCTGTGTTTGAATCCTTATTCTGATATATATTAGTCATGTGAACTTGAAGATGTCATATGACCTTCTGAACCTCATGTGAAGCTAATGATGCATACTTTACCTGATTATTGTGAGGATTAATCAAGAGCATGTATATAACTTCTTGGCATTTAGTGACATTCAAAAAATTACTATTATTATTGTTTTCAGCTTTATAAAGTGGTTCTCTTATCATTTGAATTGCTACAATATATGCATGCATTTTTTTAAATGATCAACAAAACTGCACCCAAAGAACTTTAGTTTTTGTTTCAAATCCCTCTCAGGTGAAGAGAACTCTATACAGGCAATGCCCTTTAATATGTTGTCAATTCTCATTGGTAACTACAAACTTTATCATTTTGGAGGTAAAGGTTTTGATCTTCCAAATTAAGAAGTGCTGAGGTAAAATTCTCTTGGGATATTCTTTTCAAAATTTTTATATCTTTTCTTGTCTTTGAACAAAAGATTAAATAAAGCCAAGATTCCTGCATACAAATAATTTACCATAGGATAACATGGATGAAGTAAATACTAAACAGAGGTATCTCTGTTCTGGGGTTTAGCATTGTTTTGTAGTAAAGGACTCAGAGAAGGACAGGAAGGCTGGTCCAGGCCCAATCACAGATCCGTCTCCATGAATCTATTAGAACATTGTCAGAAATCAACAGTGTTCCCTTAAGAAATAGAGTGGGATGTTCTCGAGGGTCTTAAATGGAAATAAAAGGCAGCTACAGCCAAATCATCTTTTCTGGCAAATTGTCTCTGGACTGTAGCCTGCGTACCTCTACCATCTCCTTGGTCCCCTCTCTTCTGCTTCTGAAACTCATCTGGCTGTTGGGCTTGTTTATGGCATTATCATCTTTGTAATCCACCCACAGCTCTTCGTTGACTCACCAGCACTGATCCGTTTCTGGCTTGGTTTCCCCAGCTGTAAGTCAGAAATAATAAAATCACTCAGAATTTTTATCATCATTAAATAGGATAACATGAGTAGAGAGCTCTTTGTGTGAATATCCTAGACTTTATAACCTAGCCTATCTAATACAAAGCTTCATGATGCCCTCTGGTGCAATTGAGTGAGCCAGAGAAAATTACTCTTCTTGAGCCTTAGTTTTTCTTATCTGCAAAATGGAGACAATAATGATTATTTTGAAGGGATATTATGAGGAAAGTATTTAGCACCAGTGAGACAGAACCCTGCCTAAGAGTTTGATCTGTCCCAGTTTCAAAGATTTGACTGGTCCTTTAGGAAGGTACCTTCAAAACTGCCTTCCTAACTAATTATGCATTGAAGACAAATCTCCAGATTGTTTAGGAGCAAAATGTGATGCATTTGTAAATCTGGATTTTGTAACAGGCAGGGTGTGCTTTTCCATGTAGGGTTCATCATGTTAGCTTTATAAGGAATGTACATTTCAGTGGATTATTTTTTTAATAAGGAAAATATGATACTTGACATAAATTACATTGGTAAAAATCAATGTTATACATACAATTTATATTTTTCCCCTTTTGATACCTGTAAATGTTTCAAAATTTACCTCCTTTGCAATAAATGATGGATATTTATCTTCTTTGTTGAATGCCCATACCAAGAGGCTCTTTTTTCCCCATCTGGTCTTCCATTCAAATGTTCAATGCCAATATTTTTGGCTTCTCTTTAAAAAAAACTTTACTGATGAATAATTGACATACAATAAACTGCATATAATTTAACCATGAAATTAATAAATTTTTACAAACTGGTAAAATGTATATATACATTTTATCATTTTGTAAAAATTTATATATATATCTGTGAAATTTATGTATATATATTTGAAACTATCACCACAATCAAGGCAATGAACATATCCATCACCCCCAAAAGTCGAAAGTATATTAGTTTGCATTTTCTAAAGTTTTATGAAAATGGAATCATAAAGCATGCACTCTTTTCTTCTGGCTTCTTTCACTCAAAATAATTATTTTGAGCTTTATCCATGTTATTGCTTGTATCAATAGTTCATTCCTTTATATTGCTGAGTAGTATTCTGTTGAATGCACAGCTTATCCATTCATTGGTTGATGGAGACTTGGGTTGGTTTGGCTATTATAAATAAAGCTGCTTTGAACATTCATGTGCAAATCTTTGAATAGACATATGCTTTAATTTCTCTTGGATAAATACCTAAGAATGGAATGGCTGGGTCATATAGTAAGTGCATGCTTAACTTTTGAAACAACTGCCAAATGGTTTTCCAAAGTGTTTGTACCATTTTACATTCTGATCACCAATGTATGAGAGTTATAGTTGCTCCACATCTTCACCAATACTTAGTGTGGTCAGTCTTTTAAATTTTAGCTATTTTAATAAGTGTATAGTAATCTCTCATTGTGATTTTAACTTGTTTTTCCCTAATGACTTTTCATTTGTTTCTTTGCCTTTCATATATCTTCTTTGGTCTGTTTAAATCCTTTGCTCAAATATATTATGATTTTGTTATTCTATAACCAGGGTTTCAGAGCTCTTTAAGTTCTCTGATGGATGTATTAATTAACTTGATGGGAAGAATCTTTTCACAAGGTATTGTACACTTTAAATATTTTACAATTTTATTGTCAATTATACCTCAATAAAGCTAAAGCTGTTTTTCCTGATTAGACTGGCTAGAGGTTTATCCATTTTATGGATCATCTCAAACAGCCAGCTTTTGTTTTTGTTGATTTATTTCCTTTCTTCTACTTACTTTGAGCTTAATTTTTTCTTCTTTCTCTAGTTTCTTTGGGTAGAAGCTGAGGTCATTGATTTGAAACCATTCTTCTTTCTCAAATATAGGAGTTAATGCTAAAGAATTTCCCCAAAGTATTATTTAAGTAGCACCTCACAAATTTTGATATGTTATGTCTTCATTTTAATTTAGTTCAAAATATTTTCTAATTTCACTTTTGATGTCATCTTTCATTCATGGATTATTTAAAAATGTATTATTTGGTGTCCAAATATTTGGGGGATTTTCCAGATATTATTCTGTTATTGATTACTAATTTAATTCCATTGTTGTCAGAGAACATACTTTGTATGACTTAATTCCTTTTGTTTGTTTTAATGTATTTTTTTCTGAAAACAGTTTATTTTGGTAGCTGTTTCATTTGCAATTAAAAAGAATGTGTATTTTGATATTGTTGGGTGGAATGTTCTATAAATGCCAATCATGCTTTTAGTTGATCATGTTGATCAAGTATACTATATTCTTGCTAATTTTCTGTCTACTAGTTCTATCAATTATTGAGAGAGAAGTATTCACATATCAGACTATAATTGTTGATTTGTCTATTTCTCCTTGCAGTTCTGTTAGTTTTTTCTTCATGTATCAATATCTTAAATCTCTGTTATTAGGTGCATGTTTAGAATTGCTGTGTCCTTTTGATGAGTTGACCACTGTATCATTTTGAAATGACTCTTTTTATCCCTGGTAATATTCTTTACTCTGAAATCTACCTTGGTATTAATATAGCCACTCTAGCTTTCTTTTGCTTATTGTTATGATAGAATATATTTTTCAGTTCTTTTACTACTTGTGACCTTATATAAGTTCATTTCTCATAGGCAGCATATAATTGGGTTTTGCCTTTTAATTCAATCTCACAATCTCTGTTTTTTAATTGGGGTGTTTCACACTTTTAGCATTTAATGTGATTGTTGATATGGTTGGGTTTAAAGCTACCAACTTGTTTTCCATCTCCTCTTTGTTCCCTTTTCCTTATTTTCTATCTTATTTTGGAGTATTTATTTTTTATTGTTGTGTTTTATTTCCTGAATAGCTTAGTAGGTAGACTTTTTTTGTTGTTATTTTAGTGGTTGCTTTAGGGTAATAGTATGCATCTTTAATTTATCACGATCTACCATCTAGTGATATTGTACCGCTTCTCCTAGAGTATACCTTACAACACTATGCTTCTATTTTTCCCCTCCCAATTTTTGTGCTATTATTGCCATACAGTTTTCTTTTACATATGTTACAAAGTCCACCTCCATTTATTATTATTGTTCTTTAAATAGCAATTTTTAAAGAGATTTAAATAAGAAAAAAATCTTATATGTTTTTCCATGTATTTACCATTCCTTTGCATAGATTCATATTTCCATCTGATACTGTTTTCTTTCTGTCTGAAGGATATTCTTTAACATTTCTTGTAGTGTGAGTTTGCTGGTCATGAGTTGTTTTATCTTTTGTATGTCTGAAAAGTATTTTTCCTTTGTTTTTGAAAGATATTTTCACTGGATATAGATTTCTAGGTTAAGAGTTTTTCTTCTTTTATTACTTTAAAAATATTGCTTTGCTGTCTTCTCACTTGCATTGTTTATGATGAGAAATTTGCTGTAATCCTTATCATTGGTTCTCTATACATAATGTTTTTTCTTCTCTTGCTGCTTTTAAGATTTTACCTTTCTCATTGTTTTTCAGAAATTTGTTTATGATGTGGTTTGGTGTAGTTTTATTCATGTTTCTTGTGACTGGGTTTGTTAAGTGTCTTTGATCTGGAAATTTGGAAAAATTTGGCCATTATTTCTTCAAATATGTTTCTCTCCCCACTTTTCTTCCCCATCTCAGAGACTCCAATTGCACATACATTAGGCTGCTTGAAGTCACAACTAAATGATGCTCTGTTGTTTTCTTCTTTACCTCCTTTTTTTCCTTAAAAATATATTTTTTTCTCTCTGTGTTGCATTTGGATAATTTTTATTGCTATGTTTTCAAATTCACTATTTTTTTTTCTTTTGCAGTCTCTAATCTGACATTAATCCCATCCAGTATGTTATTTTTGTCTCACACATTATAATTTTCATCTCTAGAAGTTTTATTTGGGCCTTTTAATATTTTTCACATAGCCACTTTCCTTTTGAACATATGGAATACAGTTACAAGCTGTTCTAATATCCTTTTCTACTATCTTTTTTTTTTGCGGTACACAAGCATGTGGGATCTTCCTGGACCGGGGCACGAACCCGTGTCCCCTGCATCGGCAGGTGGACGCTCAATCACTGTGCCACCAGGGAAGCCCCCTTTTCTGCTATCTTAATATCTGTGTCTCTTCTCTGTCAGTTTTGACAGATTGAATTTTCTCCTCATTTTGAGTCACATTTTCTTGATAATTTTATATTTGATGCCAGATATTGTGAATTTTACCTCTGTATGTGCCAGATATTTTTGTATACTAAAAGTATTTTTGAGCTTTGTTCAGGTATGCAGTTAAGTTACTTGGAAACTGTTTGATTGTTTTGGGTCTTCCTTTTAAGATTTGATAGAACAAAAGATGTGTTCACTCTAGGACTAATCACCACTACTGAGGCAAGACCCCTCTCTATACTTAAACCATGGGACTTCGCTGGTGGTGCAGTGGTTAAGAATCCACCTGCCAATGCAGGGGACATGGGTTCGATCCCTGATCCAGGAAGATCCCACATGCCGTGGAGCAACTAAGCCCATGAGCCACAACTACTGATCCTGCGCTCTAGCGCCCACGCGCCACAACTACTGAAGCCCTCGCGGTCTAGGGCCCATGTGCTGCAACTACTGAGCCCACGTGCTGCAACTACTGAAGCCTGCATGCCTAGAGCTCCTGCTCTGCAACAGGAGAAGCCACTGAAGTGAGAAGGCTGCACACCACAACAAAGATTAGCTCCCACTCACTGCAACTAGAGAAAGCCCATGCACAGCAACGAAGACACAAAGCAGCCCCCCCAAAAAATTAGACTCAGTGTTTAAAAAAAACCCAATGCTCTGTGAATTTTGAGGCTTTTCAGTTTGGGTGGTGGGAAGAGGCACTATTACCAGCCCTATGTGAGGGCTTGGCACATTGTCTCTAATCCTTTTAGGTGGTTCCTTCCTTGGCTTCAGGTAATTTCCTCACACATATATGCACTGATCATTACTAAGCTGAATACTTCAGGGGGACCATCTGCAGATCTCCAGAACTTTTTGTGAACAGTCATTTCCTCTTCAGTACTCTTTCATGAGAACCTTAGTTGCCTTGGTGTCCCCAGGCTCTCAGATTTGTCTCTTCGATTCAGGAAATCCCTGGACTCTGCTTGCATTTCCCCTTCCTGATGCATGGCTTGGAAAATCCTTCAAAGCAGTAAGCTGGGAAAATTGTAGGGCTCACTTTCTTTGTTTGTCACCTCTCATAGATCACAGTCCTTTTTTTTTTCTGATGTACAGTGTCTTACAAATTGCTATTTCATATGACAAGTCTATTTTTTAGTTGTTTCAATGCGTAGGTTAAATCCTGGCAACATTATACCCTCTTGGCCTGAAACTGAAGTCTTCAGGTGGTTCCTTTTATGATCTATAAAGAAGAGTTTTGCTATTCCTCTTTTTTCTTTCTTTCTTTTTTTGTGACTGTACATTTCCATTCTCTTACTGAGATTCTAGCAGTTCTGTTAATAGCTATTGATATTATTAGCCTTGAAATTTATTTATCACTTTGGATACAGTTCTCTCTTCTTACTATTGAATCCCAGAACAAAATTGACAGATGGAATATAATGCTACAAAAGTTATTTGCCTAAAGGAAAATGCAAAAAATAAGCTACCCCTCTGTATTAATTATCTATTGCTGCATAACAATTTACTACAAATTTAGCACCTTAAAAAATGAACATTTATTGTCGCACAATTTCAGTGGGTCAGGAATCTGGGCATGGCTTAGCTAGGTTCTCTGATTCAGACTCTCTTATAAGGCTGCCATCATGATGTCAGCCAGGACTGAGGTCTCATCTGGAAACTTGACTGCAGAATGATCTGCTTCCAAGACCATGTAGTTGTTGGCAGGATTTATTTCCTCTAAGACTGATGTACTGAGGACCTCAATTCTTTGCTTGCTATTTGCCAGAGGCTGTCTTCATTTCTTTGCCACCTAGTCCTCTCCATTGGGCAACTCAAAATATGGCAGTTTGTTTTACCAAAGCAAGCAAGTCAGAGATTCAATTAGCAAGACAGAAGTTACAATCTTATGTAACATAATCACAGAAGTGATACCCCATCACTTTTTTTTGGCTGTGTTGGGTTTTCATTGCTGTGCACGGACTTTCTGTAGTTGCGGTGAGCAGGAGCTACTCTTCATTGCAGTGAGCGGGCTTCTCATTGTAGTGGCTTCTCTTGTTGTGAAGCACAGGCTCTAGGCATGCGGGCTTCAGTAGTTGCAGCACACGGGCTCAGTAGTTGCAGCACACGGGCCCTACAGCGTGGGGGCTTCAGTAGTTGTGGTGCATGGGCTCAGTAGTTGTGGTGTGCGGGCTCTAGGGTGTGTGGGCTCAGTAGTTGTGGCTCGCAGGCTCTAGAGCACAGGCTCAGTAGTTGTAGCATACGGGCTTAGTTGCTCCATGGCATGTGGGATCTTCCTGGACCAGGAACCAAACCCATGACCACTGCATTGGCAGGCGGATTCTCAACCACTGTGCCACCAGGGAAGTCCCAATATCCCATCGCTTTTGTTGTGTTCTGTTTGTTAGAAGCAGGTCCCACCCGTACTTGAGGGCAGGGGATCATGCAAGGGTGTAAATATCAGGAGGCTGGGGTCCTTTTAGAGTCTGCCCACCAAACTCTCCTTTCCTAGAGGTGGACAAAGTGTAGGTTTCTTTAAAGTATCTATGTATAGTTAGTTCTTAAGCCTAGAAGTTCCTGTCAATAGAAAACAGCTGACTGAATAAAAAACTAAAGTGCTAGAGATACAGCATTAAGAAATATTGCTGGGAATGAAGGCTTATGGTCTAATTGCCCTAAGAGAGAAACAGTTCTGCCTTAATCCCTACCTTCTATTGTGTTCCCTTCTCTCCAGAATGCTGGTTCTTTACGCTTAGAAAATAATCCTGCCATCAGAAAATATTTAACCTGCTTTAACATGTATTTTATTCAACAAACATTTATTAGATACCACTCTGTAGCATTCTTTATATTAGATGTAAGAGATAAAATAGTGAATAAGAGGGTATGGGTCTCCCAGTATAATAGGAAATTAGCCATTAAACTAATGTGGCCAGTGCTACCAAAGGAAATCCCCAAGGTGTCTTGGTGGTGGATAAGCAGGACAACTTATCACTTAGGTGTTGAGGAGCCCCAGTAAGCACCTGGAATTTCATAGCAGTTGAATGTTGCTTCATTAGCCCTTCCCCTGTGGTCAATAATGCATTAATCACAGATGTTATATTTCTAGATCTTAGGACCATGCTTGGCATATAGTAGAACCTCAATAAATGTTTGCTGAATTGAATTGTAAAAATCAGAAGTTTGGGGATTCAATATGATATATTCAGTAATGCCTATGAGAGTGTTGAAAATAAACTGAAGGTCAGAATGTATGCTGGCTGCCCTGACAGCCTTCCATGAACAGGATGATTGGAGACCGCTGAGTACATGGAACCCAACATACCTGCATTCGACTTTCTCTAAATGTTTGCCTGTAGAAGCTGTTATGAGTCAATGTAAATCAATAGTTTACATGGAAGCAAAATGAACTTGCAGAGATGTGAAAAACACTAAGGTGTTCTAGCACCGCTAAAGTTGTGTTGTTTTTATCTATGGAGGTCTACTTAATCTGTGACAACCCACAAGTAAGTTATTCTTTCACTCTTTATTCACTAGTTTCTTCAGAAAAGAACTAGGTGACTAAGATCCTGTCTGACTCAGGCCTGGGTGAAAGTCTTTTTGAAATGCCCAAATTCTACATTGTGACCTTCCTAGTCCATCTCAAAGGAACAGACAAGGGATTTAACCCTTACTCTAAATTTTAGACTCACTGTTACCTTTCTCAGGTCATTGGCATTTTAAGTCATATCTTATTTTGGAATAAAGTGTTTTAGTAATCATTTATTCATGAATCAAACATAATTGTATACCAGGTATTGTGCTGGGAACTAGGGATACAAAACAAAGGAAGCATAGACACCTTCATTAGGAAGTCCACAGTCTTTTTCAGGATCATCATGTACAGCCGTGCAGGTTTTCTATTGTACAGGGGCATTTGATTGTGATGGCTGCCTTCTTCTAATACTTGACAAAGGTGTTGTATGGGCAAGCAGTTGCTCTAGGTTTCATCCCCATTATTGAAGCAAGAGTTCTCAAACTGGAGTTTATGACTTTTGGAGCCCATGTACTCCTAGAAATATTATTCACAATTGGGTATATATTTTTCCATTTTTCTGGGAGAGACTTTATCTGATCTTCAATGATGTATGAACCCCCAAATGTTTAAAATCATTGCATCTAAAGACTCTCCTAAGTCACTTCTAGTCTTCTGAACTAGGCAGAGCATAAATCATTCATAAAAAACTGACTAATAAATTAATAGAATTAATTGCAGGCACTAGAGGTTATTTTAATTTACGTGGCATTTTTTTATCCTCTAATGTCTCACCAAGTAGATAAATGCCAATTCTATTAATGATCTAAATTTACTTCTTATTCAAGATTCATCTAGTAACCTGCAATTATGTCTTGGGGAGAAATATATCTGGTAGTGCTTAGTTCTGTAGCATGGTGTATGGAAAGGAATGGCTTTGAAGTCAGGTATTTGTGAATTCAAATCCCAGATCCAGGACCTATTCATTGTGAGTTCTTAGGCAAGAACTTAAAGTCTCAGTTTCTTTATCTATAAAGTGAAATAATAATATATTAAAGGAAGATTTTTACTACTGAATATAAGTTATGCCAAGTACCTGGCACATAGCAAATCCTTAGTAAGTGACAATAATGGTTGAATTCTAAAAATAATTCTATGGCCAATTTACTCACTCTAAAAAAACGTCTTAAAGAAATTAGTAAAATTTAAGTACTAACTGCACCAAAATAACTAAAATGTCCCAAAGCCGTCTGGCCTTTAGACTGTCTTACTTATCTAAAAAGCTGAAATTCTGCAGGGCATCTAGAAAGGCTGTATAAGCCTCTCTCCAAAAGGCAATGCTAAACTGGGCACAATTGTCAAAAATTACCTTTTAAAGACTCTGAAAATTGACTAAAGACATGGAACAAATCAAAGAGTGTTTATTCATGAAAATTTAATGAACATCTATAAAAACAGTAAGAGTCTCTGGTGTTTTAGCCTTATACAACTCCAATTCCTTCCCCTTAGCTCCATAATCCTACCTAGGTGGGCATGTTGTGCTCTGCAGCCGTGCAAGAATGGTGACTTGTTTGCAGCATTCTATACCTGGGGGACTGTCAAAAACAATACCAATTTCAGTGGCAAACAATCAGGGAAGAACAACATCACAGCTAGACTGAGGTTACATTACTGGTTGGGACAAGCAGCAGAATGGCATCCAGCCATAAATTAATGTGTGACCTACAACCAAAATGGAATCAAATTATAAATAAATGACAGGAGGAAATTTGGGAAATCCATAAATATTCGAAAATTAGACAACACACATCTATATAAGTCATAGGTCAAAGAAGAAATTGTATGAGAAATTTGAAAATACTTTGTGCAGAATGAAAACAAAATGCACCATATCAAAATGTATGGGATGCAGCCAAAGCAGTGATTAGAGGGAAAGTTATAGTTATAAACACCTATTTTAGAATAGAAGAAAGATCTCAAATAAATAACCACACTTTTCACCTTCAGAAACTAGTGATATATGAGCAAATTAAACCAAAAGCAGGCAGAAGTAAGGAAATAATAAAGATTAGAGCAGGAATCAATGGAACAGAAAACAGAAAAAAAATGCAGAAAATCATTGAAGCCAGAAGTTGGTTTTTTGAAAAGATCAACAAAATTGACCAACCTTAGCTAGACTGACCAATAAAAAGGAGAAGACAATTACAAAAATTCGGAATGAAAGAGGAGATGCCACTATTAAATTACAAATATTAAAAGGATTATATGGCAAAACTGTGAACAAAGTTATGTCAATAAACGTTACAGTTTAGATGAAATGAACACATTCCCAGTAAGATACAAATTACCCAAATTTACTGAAGAACAAAGAGAAAATATGTATAGTCCCAGACCTAGTAAATAAAAATCTTACCACAAAGTGAAGTCCAGACACAGATGACTTTACTAGTAAATTCTACCAAACCCTTGAACAAGAAATAATATTAGTCCTTCACAACTTTTCCATAAAACATAGGAGGAGGAAACACCTGCCAAATCATTCTATAGGGCCAGTACCCTAATAGCAAAATCAGACAATACATTACAAGAAAACTATGCTAATATCCCTCATGGATATATACACAAATATTTCTGAGAAAATATTATCAAACCAAACCCAGCAACATAGAAAAAGGATTATATGCCATGGCAAGTGGGATTTATCCCAGGAATGCAAAGTTGATTTAATATCCAAAAATTAAGTAATTAATACACTATATTAATAGAATAAAGGACAAAATCATATGATCATCTCAAAAGACACAGAAAAATCACTTGACAAAATTCAACATTCCTGATAAAATCTCTCAACAAACTAGGAGAACTTCCTCAACTTGATAAAAGGCATCTATGAAAAGCCTGGAACTAACATTATAATTAATGGTGAAAGACTGAATGCTTGCCTCTAAAGTCAGAAACAAGAACAAGGATAGGCATATTATAGATCAAGAGAACATAATTGAGAGTCCAGAGACAAACCCTTACAATTATGGTCAATTAATTTTTGAGAAAGTCACCCATGTATTCCAATAGGGTAACGATGGTCTTTTCAACTAATGGTGCTGGGACGATTGTATATACAGATAAAAAAAGATAAACGACTCTTATCTTACACCATAATCAAAAATTAACTCAAAATAGATCATAAACCTAAATGTAAGAGCTGAAACAAAGAAACAAAAAAAAACTCTTAGAGAAAAACATAGCAGAAAAATCTTTGTGACCTTACATTAGGCCAAGATTTCTTAGATATGACACCCAAAGAAAAAATGATGTATTGGAATTTATCAGAATTAAAATCTTTTGGACTTCAAAGGCACAATTAAGCAAATGAAATGTCAAGCCACAGATAGGGAGAAAATATTAATAAATCAAATATATTATAAAGAACTTGTTTTTAGAATATAGGAAATATCCTTTCAACTCAATAATAATACAAATAACCCAATTGAAATATAGGTAAAAGTTTTGAGATAGACATTTCAGCAAATACATATACTAAAGTCCTGTAAACACATGAACAAGATGCTCAATCCCATTAGTCATTAGGAAAATGCAAAGTAAAACAACGAGATCCTATTTCACATCCACTAGATTGGCTATACTCAAAAATACGATAATAATGTGTTGATGAGAATGTGGAGAAACTGGAACCCCCATATATTTCTGAGGGGAATGTAAAATGGTAGAGCCAGTTTGGAAAACAATTTGGCAGTTTCTTAAAAAGTTAAAATAAATCTACCATAGGACCCAGCAATTTCACTCCTAGATATCTCCCCAAGAGAAATGAAAACATATGTTCACAGAAAGACTTGTACACAAATGTTCATAGCTGCATTATTTATAATAGCAACTCCAAATGTCCACCAACTTTTGAATGATTAAACAAAATGTAATATATCCATACAATGGGATAATGAAGAAACCAGTCACAAAAGACCACATACTGTATGATTCCACTTATATAAAATGTCCAGAAAAGATAAATCTACAGAGACTAAAAGTAGATTATTGGTTGCTTGCGGCTGGGGATAGGAATGGAGAATGAGTGTAAATGGGTGTAAGGGATCTTTTTGGGGTAATGGAAATATTCTAAGTTGGATTGTAGTGATAGTTATAAGTGATCTTTATACTAAATATCATTAACTTGTATACTAAAAACTGGTGAATTTTATGGTATGTAAATTATACTTTTTTAAAAACTGTTACTTTAAAGAATAGGAAAAAAGCTGAAGTCTTTTTTACTCTCCACTTAAAAGGGAGTACTTTCTTGGGGGAGAACTTCATAGGTTCTGTTCTAATATCAGCACTGTTCCTGGGAAGATAAAATTGGAGATTAAGCTTCAAGAATACATGAGGGGAAATGTTTTCCAATAATGTAAGCTGAAATTCACATGTTCACTCATCACGTTAGCATAGAGTTCCTGTGCTATGGTTATTTTTGTAATTCTGTCAGAGCTTTTAAAATAGCACACAGTTTTATATACAACATCAGGTGTAATAGTAAACCTGGCTAAATTTTGTGTTACAAGCACGCAAGCAAATTTCAGCTGTTATTAAAAAAAAATCTTTATTGCCAAAGGTGCATAAAGGTACATATGAACTCATTTTTAGCTGTACTTCTGGTGAGATCTCACAGGGCAATGATGGTGCTAAGAGGCATATGCTTATGGCTTGCTGGGGGAAAAAAAGAGAAAATACATTTTGAATAAATATAAACTCTGTGAGATTTATTTCTCTCCCACCAATTATTGAAGAATGCATTTTCTGATTCATATTCATTTGTACTAGTATTTTCCCCAAGAGCATAATTTATGAGTTTTTCCTCTGAACACTCTGTATTAACATTTGACTCCTTCTCCTCCACAATATCTACAATTGTATAGGCTTATTTTGGACACAAAATAGGTGTGACTACCTCCTGAATGGAAGTGGGTGGTTCCATGACCTGTGTAAAACGTATGCCTTCTGGGTTATCTAAATGTGGATAAACTTTTATAGTTTCCTTTGAAATGTATGTATTCTTTCTCTTTCTGCCCTCCCTTTGCTCTGAGCACTAGGGTAAGGAATGGGGAAAATCAGGTTCTGAAAATGCTTTGCACCCCTTTCATTATTGACTTTTTACATGATTTCCTTCCACCCCCAGGTATAGGAATGCAAGTAGCTGACAGAGCTCTGCAAGGGTGCGGTCATAGGGTAAACTTGGAACATTGTTGAACTAAGCTATTCTGGGAGCAGTTATGAACAATAGAGTTTCTTGAATTATAGTTTACTAAATTTGAACTACTATTCATTTGTTGGTACATTATTTGACTATTAATTTTTTTAAGATTGCAATTCTTAAGCATTCCCAAAAATCCATTTCTGAAATAAACCTGTACTTTTAGAAGTTAACTAAAAACAAGAACTCTAAGTAATTATGGCATCCATGAAAAATTAGATTTAGTTATTGTTTATACATTCTTTGAATAGCCTTATAGCACTTAACCATAAATAATTTTACTAGAACCTGAACTCTTCAGAGTGATCTCATGGGGCAATTCTAAGTGCTGTCAGTAGAAAGTGCCCTCTTATTTGATTTCTGCTTCATGCTTTATAATCACCTGATTAGTGCTTCATGCTTTATCCTACCCTATCGACACACATGCCTAATGCTCCACATAAGATGAAACATGGTTAACATTCACAGTGAATTTTATGACACACACTATGAAAAAAATTTTTACACCTGTAATTAGCATAATTACTAGAGGTAGTCAGAGCTTTCAAATACAGCTGCCCCTACTAATAATATTGCTGAGCATTCAGGATTAGTTCATTCAGCCTCGTGTAATAGTTAATGTGAATAAGTATGTTGTCCATACTTATGGACGTGGGGTGGGCTGGTTCATTCTCTGATCCATTGTTATTTGAAACCCTAGTTAGACATTTGGGAGTTTGAAAGGATCCCTAAAGGCATTTGTCTTAGTTGTCTTTTCTCTTAAAATAGAAACAAAAGAATAGATTTTATTTGTGATCAAGAGAACACTAATCCATTTACACCATTGTTTAAAATATTTTATGTTAGTTGATGCCTGGAATCACTTTCAGAAATTTCCATTACTAAGTCATAGTTTATCCAGAAAAAATTATAGTAAATCCTGAAGTGTCTGAGGTTTCTTTATACTTACCAGTGATGGATTTGAACAGGCTTTTAGCCTGGTACAATCATTATTGGCTTGGACACAACTATACCACTAGGTAACAAGTTTTGTGGCTGCAAATGTCTTTGTTCTAAAGAGTTGTAAAAATGAGAATATGATCTAATAAGGTAGTTATTCATTTACCACTTCCTGCTCATCATCTCCAGCTTAACACTCGATGCCTGCATGTTTCCAATTTCAATTCCAACTGCTGTAGAAAATGTTTTCTATAAAAAGAACTCAGAGTTAACCAGCACTGTTCTGGTGCTATAGACAAATTCTCATAATGCCACAAATAATTCTGCAATAAAGCAGGGCCTGTAATATGCTCCTTTACTTTAGTAGGTTGAATGGAGGTGAGAATCTGGTGAAAAGTAACTAAGGGGAGAGAAGTCTAAGGAGTGACTAAGCTTGCAGAATGCTTCCTTCTTTAGTAAAAGACTGGCTTGAATTTATTCAGTCTTCTGTCTCCCTTTTATAGACCTTCCTACTTGCCTCCCATTCACTTAATTCTTCAGCTCTTTCTTCTCATCTCCTCATCCTGAGCTGGACATTTCATTTCTACGGCTCTCAGGCACTGCCCTGGGGGACTGCATGAGTTGGTTCATCATTCTCTCCAGGCATATATTCATTCATTCACAAACATTTACCAAGTATCTCTTCTGTTCTTGACTATGTGCAGGGCGCCAGGGATCCACCTGGAATAAGACAGTTTCTGTCTTATAGAGAGACAGGGAGTAGGACCTCACAATTCTGATGAGTCAAGTGGTTTCCAAGCTACAAAGACTGTTGCTGTAGTATGCATAATGGGTTTGTTTTGATTGTTGAAGTTGTACAGATATTTCCATTATTCCTCCTTAAATGTCTATCCTCAAAGGAGAATGGCAACTTTAAGAGCAGAGGCCTTTAATCTCTCCATCTGGGCATTCATGGAAAGTAGAACTTGTGAGCCAAGAATAAATCTGAGCCTTTTACTTAGGAGTTGAGACCAGAATGGATCAAATGTTAGACTAAAGCTGACTGTCACAGTGTGGGGTCACCAGGAATCAGACTCCAGGATGGAGATCAGCATACAGGGTATTTATTAGGAAGTGCTCTTGGGATCAATACCTGAAAGGAGGGGAAGGAAACAAGACTGGATTGAGGGAGAAGTTGAGCTGCCAGTCTCAATGAAGCCTTCAGCTGATGTCCTGGGGAGCAATGGAATTGGGATAGCTCTTCAGAGCTTCTCTACTTGATGCAAGGGGGCCAGGCTTTTATAACCCCTGCATTGTTCAGGCATTGGATGTGGGCTTCCCCAGTTGCACTTTGAGTGAAGGAATTTTTTTTTCAGCCAAGGCAAGCCCTGAAGGGGGCTGAGAACTGAGAGCTATTAGTAGGCGGCACTCCCAGTAGCTGTGGAACAAGTTCTTCATTTCTGAAGGAGGATCTGGGCAGCACATCACAGTGTCTACCACAACTCTGTGCAATCAGTTCTGAGGACACTAATGTAAGCAGATAGATTAGGGGGTTCCCAGAGAAGGAGAACCAGGAATAGCTTTCTTGACATGAGAGAACCCATTTTGGCCTAAGCTATTTTGTGATCTAAGCCTGGCTGCACTGCTTGCCCTTGAACAGGTCTCAGTAATTCATGATCTTAAGGGAGGGAATGCAGAAACTAAGGAGGAACGATCAAGAAACACTAGTGCAGCCTTGGGGCAGGGTCCTGGTTCCTCAAGGGATATACATAATAATATATCTTTGAGTTCAGGAACTAAGGCCCCCACCCAGCTGGAGAAAGAATGATGATGTTGGCGCTCCTGATCTCAATCAAGTAAAGCTTGGACTCTGTCAACATTTTCCCCAATTCTATGCTGAATTCTCCTCTGCTCAAGTCCCCGCATGAATATGCATGCACCTGATGCTGAAAACTCAGCCTCTGTGCACCGGTGCTGAATTGAATCTCAGAGATAGAGTTTTGGGTGAAGTAGAAAAGAATAGATTTATTGCTTTGCCAGGCAAAGGGGGACACAGCGGGGCTCATGCCCTCAAAAACTGTGTGTTCCCCAGTCAGAATGGCCATCATCAAAATATCTAGAAACAATAAATGCTGGAGAGGGTGTGGAGAAAAGGGAACACTGTTGCACTGCTGGTGGGAATGTGAATTGATACAGCCACTATGGAGAACAGTATGGAGGTTCCTTAAAAAACTGCAAATAGAACTACCATATGACCCAGCAATCCCACTACTGGGCATATACCCTGAGAAAACCATAATTCAAAAAGAGTCATGTACCAAAACGTTCATTGCAGCACTATTTACAATAGCCAGGACGTGGAAGCAACCTAAGTGTTCATCATCAGATGAATGGATAAAGAAGATGTGGCACATATATACAATGGAATATTACTCAGCCATAAAAAGAAACGAAGCTGAGTTATTTGTAGTGAGGTGGATGGACCTAGAGTCTGTCATACAGAGTGAAGTAAATCAGAAAGAGAAAGACAAATACCGTATGCTAACACATATATATGGAATTTAAGAAAAAAAATGTCATGAAGAACTTAGGGGTAAGACAGGAATAAAGACACAGACCTACTAGAGAATGGACTTGAGGATATGGGGAGGGGGAAGGGTAAGCTGTGACAAAGCGAGAGACTGGCATGGACATATATACACTACCAAACGTAAAATAGATAGCTAGTGGGAAGCAACCGCATAGCACAGGGAGATCAGCTCGGTGCTTTGTGACCACCTAGAGGGGTGGGATAGGGAGGGTGGGAGGGAGGGAGACGCAAGAGGGAAGAGATATGGGAACATATGTATATGTATAACTGATTCACTTTGTTATAAAGCAGAAACTAACACACCATTGTAAAGCAATTATACTCCAATAAAGATGTAAAAAAAAAAACTGTGTCCCAATCTGGGGGAATTTGGCGAGGAGTTTTATAGCAATGGTTCAAGGGTGAGGTTACTGTTAAGGATCAGGGTGTGTGCAGGGCCTGCACTCCTTTAATCTGTCCTCAGGTGGCCTCCTGATGAGCTTCTGTGGTTCTCAATATTATCAAACTGTGACCTTCTGCCTGGAATGAAGAATGTTCCATCAAGTAGTTAACATCTTCCATTTGTTGGGGGTTTTAGCTCTTCAGAAGAGCTCAAAGATATTGCTATGTGTATCCCTTGAGGTGGAACCAGGATCCTGTCCCAAGCCTGCACTATTGTTTCTTGACTGATCCTCCCTTGTCTCTGCATCCCCTCCCTCACCTGATCAGCAACGGTTTGAACCTATCCTTTGGAACTCAGGGAAGGTCATGGAGGCTAAAGCCTATTCCCTGCAAATAAGAAATGGGGGACACAGAAAAGGCTACCATGCCTAGGAGCCCCACAGGGTCCTGTTTGGTTTCATATCCTTAGCTTAAAACTTCCCCATTCTTGGTGTTGGGGAGATACTGCTTTGGGAAAGATCCCCAGTGTTCTCCTTACTTGCTGCAAGTAATAATAAATCCTTCCTTCTCCTGATCTTTGGCTTGGTTGTGTCTATTGGCTCAACACCCACCACGAGGTAAACCCAGTTTTTGGGTAACAGTAAGGCAATTTATCTAGATCCAATAAAACCAGGGAATTCAGGCTGCCTGGGGAAGAAATGTCATCCCCACTAGCCACTTGGAATGATACAGTCAGAACATCTAGTAATTAAATTCCAGTCAGTTGACTAAATTTTTCTTTTCTGACATTTGTTCTGGCATTTTTTGTTGACAACACAGCTGGTATAGGGGAGGAAAAAATTTTTGCTTCCTTTCTTCTAGGTTCAACGTCTGGGGCCTGCAAACCAAATTGATAAAAGATAGATTAACAAGAGAAATAACGGTTTTAATGATGTACAAGGGAGTTACAAAGAAAAATGTGGCTCAAGTAGGTGGCCAGATGATTGAGGCTTATATACCATTTTAGGCTAAACAAAGGAAAAGGGGTTTGTGACTTCTGGGTGGGGGAGGTAAATTATGGGAAGGGGAGGGGAGGAAATGTGTGGTAAATAAGTGTTATCTTGTATGCAGATAAGAGTCTCTCACGTAGGTGATAAGAGTTGGCTCTAGGAGTAGCTCTCTGCCTGGTACAGACATTTTTACAAAAAGAAATAAGGAAATTTCCTGGGCTTCCCTGGTGGCGCAGTGGTTGAGAGTCTGCCTGCCAATGCAGGGGACACGGGTTCGTGCCCCGGTCTGGGGAGATCCCACATGCCGCAGAGTGGCTGGGCCCGTGAGCCATAGCCACTGAGCCTGCGCATCCGGAGCCTGTGCTCCATCCGCAACGGGAAAGGCCACAAAAGTGAGAGGCCCGCGTACCGGAAAAAAAAAAAAAAAAAAAAAAAAAAGAAAGAAGGAAATTTCCTATATAAATGTAAATGTCCTTACAAAAGGGGAAATTTATACCTTATTTTTAGGCAGTTGGGGGAGGTAAAAAGCTTTTCTTGGGTCTGCTGCTTCTCAATTGCCTTTAGCTCAAAATAATTCTTATGCCAAAGTGGCATATTTTGGGATAGCATATTCTGGTCCCCTTCACTGGTATAAAAAGAATAAAGTTCCTCCTTACTCTCTAAATATGATATCATCTCAATAAGAGATTTCAGTAAATGTTTCTCCTTCCATAGGACCTCACAATGGAAATTCTTCAAAAAGAGACATCTGATGGTATTTAAAAGGGTGACTATATGGAAAGACAATGGTATGTTTTACATATATCTAGGGTGCCATATGTCCCCATTTGCCTGGTACAGTCCTGAGTTGTGCCTTTGTTGCAGCATAATTATTATTTTTTTGTTAGACTAACAGTTATGGTTTATTACAGTGAAAAGGTGTGGAGTAGGATCAGCACAGGAAGAAGAGACATGATGCAGCGTCCAGAGAAAGCAGGAGCAAGATTCCGGGGGTCCTCTCCCAGTGGATGTGCCTAATTCCCTGCCCATGTGAGGTGTTGCCAGCTAGGGAAGCTCAGATGAGCTCTGTGTCTGGGACCTTCATTCAGGGAGCAATCCTGTAGGCCTGAAGTGCTTGTATGTTGAGGGTCTTAGTTCTTTGAATTTTCATAATCCCTGTACCAGGCCTGACTTTAGGTTTGCTGTGTTGTTCTTGCCGCTCCATTTAGATTAGAGAGGTCACGTTACAGCAAAGCTTCCAAATTGGGGATGGGGAGTCCCATGAATGCTCTTAAGTGGGCAAAGTTCTAGCATTGCTCTTCTAAATGGCTTACATGGCTTTATACTTTCTCCACCCCAACACCCCCAGACTCACCCACACTCATTTTTCTTAACATCTTTATTGGAGTATAATTGCTTTACATTGTTGTGTTAGTTTATTCCAGCATAATTATTAATAGCACCCTTTTCACTCTCAAAAGTGCCCCTTTTGGGTACAATACATTATATGGTGACCTTACAGATACCAGAGAGAGTTTGAATATCCAAATGACTGTTATGCTTCAAAAGAATCATCTTAAAAGACCAAATAAATACTTGTTCCAAAGATGCTGTCATTGACTCAAACATTTTTAGAATTATACTCTTGGAATCACTGGCAGGACTAGAATATGAAATATTCACAAGAGCCATCCAATTCCTTTTAATTCCTTCTTATTCTGCATTTTTCTCTCATTGTCTCACACTATGTTTCACTACCCTAAGAAGAAGCAATCCTGTTACCCACACCAAAGTCATTCACTACATCCATTGGACTTGGCTGTGATGAACTTTGTCTCTTAAATCAAAACTTTGTTCCAAGGATGAGAATGTGAGAATTTTCTAGTGGTATGTCCAAAATTGTGAACCATAGGTACATTCTGCCTCTCTCCCTTCTCCCCCCACCCTGACTCCTATATGTAATATCAAATAACACAGTATAATCATAGCTATTATAGGTTGAAGGGGCTAATACATAACACCCTTCTTTCCCATGCCTGAGCTCTATACCAATGGTTATAAGCAGCAGAGTGGCTGATGGAGACTAAAACATTAGCTGTACTGATGTTGGAGAACCTGGTGTAGATGAGCAATAGCAGTGGGTTTGCCAATAATGATAACACTCCCTACATTTTCTCCTCTCACGCCACTAGATGAACTAGTAAGCCTATAATAAACCAGTGGTGTGTCTGGTCCCCCGCTGGAAGAGGTCAGTTATTCTAGTCCTATGTTTGCTAAACGACTCCCACAATGATGAATGAGAAAGGGCATAGAAGGAGTTTCTCTGTGTGGCTTCTCTGAAAACTTCCCACACAACTGAGAACTAGTTGGATTTTCTTGAGAAGCTGTGGCCAGCTCATCACCTATATATGCTCTCTCTCTTTCCTTGCCCCACTTTCCTTTTTCCCTCCTTCTTGCTTCCCTAGGATTGTAACCTCCTGAATAATACATTGGTATACAAATGTAAAATAGATAGCTAGTGGGAAGCAGCCTCATAGCACAGGCAGATCTGCTGAATGCTTTGTGACCACCTAGAGGAGTGGGATAGGGAGGGTGGGAGGGAGGGAGACGCAAGAGGGAAGAGCTATGGGAACATATGTATATGTATAACTGATTCACTTTGTTATAAAGCAGAAACTAACACACCATTGTAAAGCAATTATACTCCAATAAAGATGTAAAAAAAAATACATTGGTATATAAGCCTTCCTCAGATTCTAGGGAACCCAGGCTAAAACAAAATGTGACTTATAAGATATGACATCAACTGACTTTTAATAAAAGCATTTCATGATCATTCTACGCTAGAACTCTTCTGCCACAAAAGAAACCCTCTTTGCTCTCCCTACTTTTACAATCACTACTCACAAAGCCATTTTTCTTTAATCCAAAAGATTGTACCCATGGTTCACTACCATTATTATTATTTTTCTTGTCCAACCTGGAATGAAAAGAATTGGCTTTTCTCTACTAGTCTTTAATTATTGTCTGTCTTGTCATTTTGCCAAACTTAAAGCTCTTAACACTCATCTATCTAACATGGAGGCAATTAATCAGCAAAAGTGATGTTATCAAACTCCACCTTTAAAATGGCTACTCTTGGCAAAAAAGTTCAGAGACTAAAAATATTTGCAGGGTATTGCATTAGGCATATATTTTCCATCTGGATTAAAGGTGAAAACCAGTGTAGCAATAAGATAATAGAAAAATTCTTCAGAATGAAAAAATAAAAGTTAGAACAAAGATATTTAAATAATCTATCTTTTGAAGCGGCTTTTAAGCATGAGGGCATTAGTCCAAGATCAACAAAAGGGAGCTGGTAAGATTGTAACGAACACAGGGAATAGATAGTAGCACAAAAACTCAGCCATTAGACCCTTTGTTGCGGCTCTGTACCTATCTCCATGGGTGGGTAACCTCACACATCAGAGAAAAAGGAGTTTCTGAAATCCTGGGGACCTTCAGACTCTGGGAGAATGGTCATTTCTTTCTCAGTAAAGGTGAGCTTTCACCTGTCTTTTTGAGTTTGTTCTGGTCTTGAGGTAATGCCTGCCCATGTCTGCTTTCACTAAACCTGTGCAGGCTTGTCATGTTTAACTAGACTAATCTCATTTCGGTTTATCTTTCAGTGGATTAGATATCAGAAATAAAATGGTATTTCTGTAATTTAAGGAGGCTTGATGCCCCTACTTTGCCTTTCTCGTATCTCCAGTAGGTGGGCATTCACCTTTATGCTATTTAACATGTTGGTTTTTAGTGGGACTCATGTCATATTTGATTACTGCCATACATCTCTGGTGACTCTCGTGACATTTCTCTCTCTCGCTCATTCTCTCTCTCTCTCTTTCTGTCTCTCTCTCCGCTGCCTACAGACACACACACACAGATTATTTTTAACTTTGCCTTTTGAAATAATTTTAGATTTGCAGGATAGTTGCAAAAATAGTAGAAAAATTTCAGGTATATGTTTCACACAACTTCCTCTAATGTTAATATCTTATATAAGCACAGTACAATTATCCAGACTAGGAAATTAACATTGGTACAATATGATTAACTAAGCTACAGAGCACATTTGAATTTTACCAGTTTTTCCCCCAAAATTAACTTTTTCTGTTCTAGGATCCTGTGTTGCATGTCACTGTGTCTCCTTTGTCTCCTCCAATCTGTGACCGTTCCTCAGTCTTTCCTTGTCTTTTGTGACTGTGAAACTTTTGAAGAGTACAGGTCAGTTATTTTGTAGAACCCTTAATTTGAGTTTTTCTGGTGTTTTCTCATGATTAGCTTGAGGTTATGCATTTTTGACAAGACCAATATAGAAGTTATGTCGTGTCCTTCTCAGTGCATCATACTGGGGGTACATGATGTCAATATGTTTTATTACTATGAACCTTGATTACTTGGTAAGGGTGGTGCCTTCCAAGTTTCTCTACTGAAAATTACTATTTTTTCCTTTGGAATTGATAAATACCTTGAGAGAGATATTTTTAGGTTATGCTAATACTCTGTTTCTCCTCAAACTTTCACTCACTGATTTTAGCATCCATCAGTGGATCTTGCCCACAACAATGATCACTGTGGTGTTTGCCCCATCGTCATTTTTGCATTTCTCTCATTCTTTCTACGTTTTAAAATTGGAATTCTTCAGTAAGGGAGAGCTGTCCATTCTCACTCACTGATTCATGTGTTAATTATTTTTATCAACATAGACTCATGAACATTTATTTTTTTCTGTGAATTATAATCTAATACTATCATTATTCATTTCATTTCTCAAATTGTTCCATCTTTGGCCATTGGGACCTTCTTCAAGTTGGGTCCTATGTCCTTTTTTTTTTTTTTTTTTGTGGTACGCGGGCCTCTCACTGTTGTGGCCTCTCCTGCTGCGGAGCACAGGCTCCGGACACGCAGGCTCAGCGGCCATGGCTCACGGGCCCAGCTGCTCTGCGGCAAGTGGGATTCTCCCAGACAGGGGCACGAACTCGTGTCCCCTGCATCGGCAGGCGGACTCTCAACCACTGTGCCACCAGGGAAGCCCGGTCCTATGTCCTTTTGACATACCCTCATCCTTTTCTGAGTACTTCTTTATTTTCTGGCACCACAAAATATTCCAGGCTCATCTTGCAGTATTCTTGTCCCTGTCTTGGAATCAACTACTTCTCCAAGGAGTCCTTGTTTCTTTTATTGGAGAATGGTGATTTACAAACCAAGATCTGGACACTAGGGGTGCTTATTGCTACTGGGATATCACTGCTTCTAGGCTCTCTTAGTAAACAGAGCTAGGAAATATATCTGTGTGTACTAACCAATATATACACACGTCTGTATTTATTTCTGTAGCTATCTAACTATATATATATATATATATATATATATATATATATATATATATATATATAAAACTATGAGTTCCTTCTGATACCTCCAATTCTAATACCACACCACAGGGTTCATTCTAACACTTTCCTTATTCGGAATTCTGAGAGTGAAAAACCTGGCTCTCATTATCTAAAATATATTTACCTATTTGTTCAACTCTAGATTTCATATAAAATAATTTCAGAATTGCTAACCCATATGCCTGTGAGAACCAGACTTACTAACTATAATACAGTATTTCTGTCCAGTTCTTTTTGTCTTTAGCCTTAGTCCAGTATCCAGTCAAAATACTTTTCTCCAAGTATACTTAGATTAGGAATTTTCTTCCTGATTTCTTTCAGTGTGGTTATGCTATTCATTTGTAATACACTTCTGTTCATTTATTATTGTTTGTATTCCATTTTGGGTTGCCCTCACATCTTGGTTTGTTTCAGCTATTTTTGGGGGAAGATATGTTAAGCATTATTATGTTTCTAAGAGTCAAAGCTATACAAAAAAGTATAATCAGAGAAGTGTAGCTCCTTCTTCATCCCTACTAACCCATTCCCATTTCACCTTTCTTTTCCCTCTTTTGTTGACCATTCCTAATAGGAGAGAAACACTTTTAGTGTATGGTTTATTCTTATATTTCTTTTGCACAAAAGAGCAGATATGCATGTACTTTTATTTTTTTTGGCCGCACGGATTGTGGGATCTTAGTTCCTTGACCAGGGATTGAACCTGAGCTCTCGGCAGTGAAAGCACAGAGTCCTAACCACTGGACTACCAGGGAATTCCCTGCGTGTATTTTCTTATATCTCTTTCTTACAAGAACTATAGATACTTTTTCGCACTTTGATATTTTCACCCTAAATCAGTTCATAGAGATCTTAGTCATTCTTTTCTTTTTCAAAAAGCTGCAGAGCACCCCACTGTGTGGATACACCATAGTTTATTCAACCATGCTATGTATGGGCATTTAGATTGTTTCCAATATTTTGCAATTACAAACAATGCTGCAATTAATAACCTTGTGCATATGTATTTTTGTATTGTTAGAGGTATAATTTCAGGGTAGATTTCTAGTATTGGAATTGCTGAGTCAAAAGGTAAGTGCATAAGTAGTTTTGTCAGATATTGTCAAATTTCGCCCCAGAAGGTTTATTCTAATTTGCATTCCCACCAGCAATGTATGAGAGTGCCTGCTTTCCCATAGCCTCACGAACTAAATGTGTAGCCATACTTTTAAAGTTTTGTCTGTCTGATAGGTGAGAAATGGTATCTCAGTGTTGTTTTAATTTGCATTTCTCTAATTATGAGTGAGTTTGAATATTTTTATGTTGAGAGAGAGAGACTATTCATGACTTTTTTACATTTTTCTATTGGTTGTTTGGCTTTTTTGTCTTTCAGTATTAAAAATGTTATATTAAAGACGTTGAAGGCATTATGCTAAGTGAGATAAGTCAGACAGAGAAAGATAAATACTGTATGGTATCACTTATATGTGAGATCTAAAAAAGCTGAACTTGTCAAAACAGGGAGTATTGAGGAATTCTTCAATTTCTCTCAGCAATGTGTCATTGCTTAGTGTTCAGTTATGTTATAATACATTTAACTTCCAATTCTTTACTAGAACACAGACATTCAATTAAATTTTAAATATTGATCTTCTATCATACAACCTTGCTAATCTCACTGATTTTCACATTTTTGAAGATTCTGTATGGTTGATCATATTTGATCATATTACCTACAAATAGAGTTTCTAATCTGGACAGCTTTTATTATTCTTGCTTTGATACACTGATAGAGTCTCCAGTACACAGTTGAATAGAAGAGCAGACATGTTGAATAGATGTCTGAATATAGAGCAGACATCCTTACATTGTTTTTGAATAGAAGGGGAAACACTTAGTCTTTCACTATTACATGATGTTGGCTGTAGGTTTTTCATAGATCATTTTTTTCAGGTTGAGGGTGCTTCCCTATTATTCCTAGTTTGCTGAGAGTTTTATCCAGAACGGGTGTTGGATTTGTCAAATGCTTTTTCTGTGTCTATTGCGATGATCATATTTTTTTCCTCTAATCCGTTAATTTGGCAAATTACATGGATTGGTTTCTGAATATTAAACTAGCTGTGGAATCCTTGCATAAATTTTCCTTGGTCATGATGTGTTATCCTTCTTATACATTGTTGGATTCAATTCACTAAAATTTCATTAAGAATTTCTTTATCAATTTTGTTCATGAAAGATATTGGTTTGTAGCTTTCCTTTCTTGTAATATCTTTATCTCATTTGTTGGCTTCAGAGAGTGAGTTAGGAAACATCCCTTCCTCTTTAATTTTGTATAAGAGTTTATTTATAACTGATATTATTTTTATTTGCATTGTTTCTGACACAAAATCTGCTGTTATCCTTATCTTTTTGCTTATTACATAGTGTGTATTTTTCTTTGACTGTTTTTAAGTTATCTTTATCACTGGTTTAAAGTGATTTGGTTATGATATATATATGTACACATATGAATGTATGATATGTGTGATTTCTTTGTGTGATTTTCTTCATGTTTCTTGTGTTTGGGGCCTGTTGAACTTATTGTATCTGTGACTTTATAATATTCAATTTGGAAAAATTTTGTGTATTCAAGTATTTTTCCTGTCCCTTCTCTTTTCAGGGTCTCTAATTATATTAGGTTGTTTGAAGTTATCCCATAGCTCAGTGATACTCTTTTAGTTTCCTTTAATTTCTTTCTTTCTTACTCTTTTTGTCTCTGTTTCATTTTGGCTAGTTTCTATTGCTATGGCTGTAGGTTCAGTAATCTTTTCTTTTGCCATGTATAATCTGACATTAATCTCATCCAGTGTATTTTTCATCTCAAATGTAGTTTTCATCTCTAGGACTTCTATTTCAGTCTTTTTAGTGTTTTCTCTTTCTACTTAACATGTTCAATCTTTATTCTAGGTTTTTGAACATATGAAATGCAGTTATAGTCATTGTTTTGTGCCCTTGTCTACTAACTTCATCATCTGTTTTTTTCTTGGCCAGTTTCAATTGATTGATTTTATCATCATCATGAGTCATATTTTCTTGCCTCATTGCTTACCTGGTAATTTTGATTGGATGACAAACATTGTGAATTTTACCTTATTAGGTACTGGATATTTTTGTCTTCCTATAAGTATTCTTGAGCTTTGTTCTGGGATGTGTTTAAACTATCCTGAAACAGTTTAATCCTTTTGAGTCTTGCTTTTTAAGCTTTGTTGAGCAGGACTAGAGTACCATTTAGTCGAAAAATAATTTTGCCATACTACTAAGGCAAGACCTTTCTGAGTACTCTACTCAATACTCATGTGTATATTTTTCTATTGCTGCTGTAACAAATTTCCACAAACTTAGTGGCCTGAAACAGCACAAATTTTTTATCTTAAATTTCTGGAGGTCAGAAGTTCAAAATCAAACTAATTGGGCTATAGTCAAATGTTAGCAGAGTTGGTTCCTTCTGGAAGCTCTCAGGGGGAGAATCAGTTTCCTTGCCTTTTCCAGCTTCTGTAGGCTGCCTGATTCCTTGGCTTGAGGTCCCTTTCTCCATCTTTGAGTCAGCAGCATAGCATCATCCAGTCTCTCTCTCTCTCTTCCTCTCTTACCTTTGCTTCCATTGTTACCTCTCCTTCTCTGATTCTGACCCTCCTGCCTCCCTCTTATAAGGACTCTTGTGATTACATTGGACCCAGGTAGACAATCCAGGATAACTTCTTCATCACGAGACCCTTAATGTCATCACATCTGCAAAGTCCCTTTAGCCATGTAATACAACATATTTGCAGGTTCTGGGGATTAGGGCATGGACAACTTTGGAGGGCCATTATTTAGTCTACCACACCATATATGAGGTTTTCTACTTTGTTTTGTGGGAATAAGAACTATTTTTTTGTCCTGTGTGAGTTTTGAGGATTGTTTCCTCCAATCCTTTAAGTAGTTCTTTCTCCAACCTTGGGTATTTTCTTCTTTGGCACGTGCTGATCTATATTCACCTAAATACTTGAGGGGATCCCTCTGCAAATCTCTGGAGCTCTCTCTGTGTCCCGTTCTCTTCTGTCTGTTACTCTGCCCTTGAAATCTAGCAACTTTGGGCCTCACTGGACCCCTTGTTCTCGCTTCTCAACTCAGTGTGACTGCCCTACAGCCTGGAATCTCTCTCCAAGCAGTAAGCTGTGGTAATCACAGGTTCACTTCGTTTGTTTCCCATGTCTTGGCAATCACTCTTCTCCACTGTTTCAGGTCTGATATCTTGAAACCCATTGTTTCATATAGTTTTCCAGTTTTTTAGTTGTTTTTTTGGGGTGTTCCCTGTTATTTCAACTTGACCAGAAGGGAAAGTAGAGATATTATTTTTCAAATATGCTTGATATTATACCTGCTATGGTCACAGAAGTTTATAAAATAGGGGCCTATACAAGAGGAGCAACATTTCATAATTCAACATTTACTGAGCAACTTTTATGGACAAGGGTAATGCACTAAACACTGGGAAGAATACACATAAGCTCCCTGGTCATCAGGGGCCAGCACATGGGAGGGAATCTGGGGCTTTTTGGAGGTATCAGGATGGAGAAGAGAAAGAGATATATATCATAGTATGTTAGAAAGTTATGTCTCTTTCAGAACAGCTCTTTGAATGGGGCCTAGGCTGGAACCACTCTGGGTTGGCGGGTTGCCTCAGCCAGGAAAGTCCCTGAGGGGGTAGCTTCCCCACTTGGAAAGCACTGCTGTCACCCTGCCTTTATAAACCCCAGGACCACTAACTTCTTTATCTCATCAGTTCCCTAAAATGCTTGTTTTTGTCCACTACGCAGATGACCCCCAACAAACAACTCTGAACCTTGCAGGAAACACATAAAGGCAGGCAAATCACATTTAATAAATACTCTGCTGTCACCTGGATATTCATTTTTATATGCATATTGTCCAAGAAGAAACTGAGACTTCTCTTACCTAGGTCTCCCAGCTAGTAAATGGCAGAGTTAGTGTAGGGATCAAAGTCTGACTCCAAGGCCCATGGTCTTTTATTTTCTGGCTCCAGCAAGACTGCCTCAGTTTCAAGAGTACAAAAGTATCCATTACTGCTCACGTCCTCTATTCGCTGACTGTGTTCCTGACACCCAGAATCCCTTAACCTCTTGGTTTCTGATTAAATTCCTTAGGTTGGAAAATACAATTCTCTTGTTCCCTGCTTGGGTGTGACTTCTGATGCTTTGCTTCCTGGTATATGTATTTCCATACTCTCATGTCTTCCTCATACCAGGCTCTTAGTCATCACTTTGATCTGACTCTTTTTCTATTTGTTTGTTTGCTTTTTACGTGGTCTTATTTCCAGATTCCTCCACTCATTCCCCGGCATTGCTACTGTAGGATAAAACTGATGTGTTTCTTCCAGGTCTGATTCCAACCCAGTTCAACAGAGCATTCCCTTGGCTGAGTTTCAGACATAATTGAATGTCCATAGGCATGTGAATATTGAATACTCATGAACTAATTTATTTGTTCACAAACACAGTTTCATTGAACACCTATTATGTGAGAGACTCTATAGACACAGTAATGCATGAACACAAATAGGTGGAGCATCTGACCCAGGTGGCATAGAGTTCTAGTATCAGGTGATTGACAAACATTTAGGCAACACCGATCCTGCTGTACAAGTTCATCAGAAAGAGACAATCACCACTATCACCAAAGAGAGATGAAAGAGAAGAGAGTGGTTAAAGAAAAAACACCAGTGTATTGCCTCCACATAGTACATGGGGTTGTGCAGGTTGTGGTCTTCACTGCAACTCACTGCCTAAGGCTCCTTGTATTAGTTTGCTCAGGCTGCAGTAACAAAGTACCACAAGTTGGGTAGCTTAAAATAATGGAAATGTCATAGTTCTGGAGGCTGGAAGTCCAAGAACAAGGTGTCAGCAGAGTTGGTTCTTTCATGTCTCTTACTTAGCTTCTAGTGGTTTACTGGAAATCTGGAGTTCCTTGGCTTGTAGATGCCTCACTCCAATCTTCCACCTTCACAGGGTGTTTCTTACCATGTTTCTTTACGTAGTCTTCCCTCTGTGCATGTCTGTCTCTGTGTCCAAATTTCCCTTTTTTATTTTGTATTTTTTTGATTTTTTTAATTTAATTTTTATTTTATATTGGAGTATAGTTAATTTACAATGCTGTGTTAGTTTCAGGTGTACAGCAAAGTGATTCAGTTATACATATATACATATACCCATTCTTTTTCAGATTCTTTTCCCTTATAGGTTATTACAGAATATTGAGTAGAGTTCCCTGTGCTATACAGTAGGTCCTTGTTGATTATCTATTTTATATATAGTAGTGTGTATATGTCAATCCCAAACTCCTAGTTTATCCCTCCCCCCGCCAACCTTTCCCCTTTGTTAACCATAAGTTTGTTTTCGAAGTCTGTGAGTCTGTTTCTGCTTTGTAGATAAGTTCATTTGTATCATTTTTTTAAGATTCCACATACAAGTGATATCATATTATGTTTGTCTTTGTTTGACTTACTTCACTTAGTATGCTAACAAATTTCCCCTTTTTATAAAGATGGAAGTCATATTGGATTAGGGCCCGCCCTGATGACCTCACTTTAACTTGATTATCTCTGTAAAGACCCTATTTCCAAATAAGATCACATTCTGAGGTACTGGGGGCTAGGCCTTCCACATATCTTTTCTGGTGGATGCAATTCAACCCATAACACCCCCTTTAAGGAAGATCGTGTTGCCTTAGCTGCCGAGAATGCTGCCTGCAAACAGCTTCAAGCTATCAGCCTCTACGAGGCCTGCCTCAGCTGCAGAAAACCATCTCACTCAAGGCCATGCCCTTGATCAGGGTGGCCCATACTTGGTGACTGATGGAGGCAGGTCTGGCTATCTTGTCTCCACTTGGAACAGCTCCGAAGGGCCATTCTAACTTCAGAGTGCCCCCCAGTGTTGCCTAACGTCTTTTTTGGGCTGGCAGTGACCCAAAAGCCTGGATTTCTCCTTCTGCTCATGGCTGCTTGAGCCCCCTACCTCTTACTGGTATTGATCCTTACGTCAACACTCTGCGTGCTAAACCCTGCCACAGGTTTTATTTCCAGGAGAACCCAACCTGCAACAGGTGGAAAGAGAAAATAAATGTCCTTAGGGTGGACAGGTCCTGGTAGGCAAGATAGAATGGAAGGAGATTACACTAGAGAGGTAAGCAAGGGCCAAGTCATGCATGATTTTGTAAGCTATGGAAGAGTTTGGGTTTTCTCCTAGATGCAATAGATGGGAATCCATAGAAGAATTTTGAATAGAGAGTAAGAGGATCCATTTGCATTTTGACAAGATAACCCTGGTTGCTGTTTGTGCCACCTGGTCTCTGAGCCTGTTAACTGTCCTGTGAGATGTAACTCTTCCCTTGAGACAAGGCAGTTGCTTGCCTCAGAGGGGCCTATGCTAAGACCACAAGGAGAGACCTCCAGCTTGCACTGGACTTGGGCCTAGAAATGCCTCACCCCTGCTGGCCTCTCCTTTTCATCCTCTCAGGCTGCCTTGGGCTGAACAGAACTACATCTTCAACCGCCTTTATTATAAAGAGTTTTACTGGCTGGAAAGTTTTATTGGCATGGAATCCTGAATTGCCTTTTCCTCTTAGAGTAGACTTCCACTCAATTGTTTCAAAACCAACTTCATTTTTTTTCACTGTAAAAAAATCACATACTTTTTGTAGAAAATTTGGGAAATAAACCTTTCAAGGAGAAATTAAAAATCACCTGGTAATAGCTACCATTTTGGCATATTCATATCACATAGCATGAGGTACAAAGCTGAATGCTGGTTATTGGGCCAGGTGGATAACATAAAAAAGACACTGATTATGTGAATATTATACTCATCTGGGGAGCTCATGCCCGATCTAAAGGCTTTCAACTTTCAACTCTAGCTTGCTGGGTTTGGCATAAACTGGTTCTAGTTTATGATCCCTCTGTCTAAAGGATATTCGCTAATGTATCCTGCCTACATCTCTATCTTTTTTCACTCTTCCCCTTTATTCCACTTTAGCTATACTAGCCTCCTTACTATTCCTCTAGCATGCCAAATATGCTCATTCCTCAGAGCCTTTGCACTTGCAGTTCCCTCTGCCTGGAAATATCCACACTTTGCTTAAAATTTACCTCCATGAAGAGATCTTTCTTTACCAGGCACATAAAATGATACTGCTATTATTCTCCTTCTGACCCTGATTTATATTTCTTCATATCAACAACTATCACATTACCTGTTTGTTTATTTTCCTTTGGTAAGACATCCTAACATTTTTTTCCATCATGGCACACTGAGAAAATGATACTGTTTGAACAGCATGCTGGGGAAAATGGAGGAAGCCAATTGTGATTGGCGTTAGTGAAACTGGAGTGCGGGAGACACTCCAGCCTTCATAGAAACCTCAGTGGATGAGACACATCTGTCACGAATCTGGCACCTGTTAACACCCATCCCTCCACCAGAATGTAAGCCCCAAGATAGTCCTTAAAGCGGAAGCTGACAAGTAGTATGTGCTAAATAAGTTATACCATGAATGTTTCTCCATATCATTAAAAAGTCATGAACATTTTAAAGACTCTTTGATCTTTTGTCAATTGGGGCATATTTCGTTTAATGGATACTCTATTATTGTACTTGTGGGGTTTGTTTTTTCTTTGGTACTTGAGTTAAAATCTACTTGATTTAAAATCTTGCCTCCTTAGTAATGAATTGCTGAAGACTTGGAAGGAATCATGTGTGTGTCACCATGCACAGCATCTGAGTAGCGCCATCTTCCTGGGGAAGACATCAGATTTGAGAAGGCACACACCATTTTAACTTGGATGCAGAGATACACATCATGCCCTAACGAATCCTGGTATGCATGCCCCGGAACAATCTGAAACATCTCTGGGCATGTTTAGTGTATCATTCAAAAGGAATGAGACTTGGTACATGTCAAATTCTCTGTGAACCTCACGTCCAACATGAACCACATAAGAATTCCACCAGTAAGTTTTTTCCTTGATAATCACTTCTAAAACAGAAACTTGGAATAGAATCAGGAAGGGATGTGAAGGAGAGTGAATGTATGAGGAGCAGGCAGGAGATGCTGCTGGTGAAACTGGACTCCCCTCCTTCCCGGTGATAAGGGAAACCATGCAGGCTAGTGTACTTAGTGAATGCCACAGGCATTTTTCTCATTCCTGATGGGCAGGGTGGAAGGTTAGGCTCTTCTAAATTGTACCTGTGTGCTAGGTCAATTAATCAAAGTGTAGGTACAGGACAAACACCCAAACATATTTTTTAAAATTCAATCCATTCCTGCCTGCACAAATGTCCATCTATCAGAATGTCAGTGACCTGTGTGGATTTATGTGTTTATGCACGTTTTCTTAAAAGAATTTTTCTTACTGGAAAATTCGTGGATACATCAGGAAGATTTTTTTTTCTTGTATGAAAGAAGAGATACTGTCAAGGGTATGAGTGAAGAACTTCTGGACTCAAATCCTAGTTCTGACACTTACAAATGTGTGATCTTGGACAAGTTACTTAACCTCTTAGTATCTCAGTTTTCTAAGGATAATACATATTTCACACAATATTAGGAAATGAGATAAAGACTCTTGGGGGCTTTACTGGTACTGCAACTTTCAACAGGATGAAGAATTAGATTTTCCTCTCTCCTCCTCCTTTTTAAAGTTCTCACTCTCTATCTGAAGACACATTTCTTGTGTGTTCCACAGAACAAATGTTCTAAGACATGTTCACAAAAAGAGGGACCACTACACCCTAACTTCCCTTTCAGAGATTCATTATACCAATTGGCATGTTGAAGACCCAGGAATTAGACAGTAGAGAAAACCGGCTGATTTTTATTTAATTTGGTGTTTCCCAATCTTATTTGACCAGAGGATTGTTTGTTTGTTTCTGATGATACCTCTTACCAGCTTTCTGAATGACTCTTTGATGAAAACACACTGTGAGAATGGACCCTCTAAGGCACCATCGGAACAAAGGATCACTGAATTTAGGGGAAATCAGGAGTGTCCACAGTGAAGCTATAATGTCTCATCTGGAAAACTGGAGGTCCTAGCTTACACATTTGTAATAAGTGATAGTATGGTCTTTAAGTTTGCAATAATCCCAAATAATTATTAATTTTTATATATCTAATTCTTTTCTGCATGCTATCTTTTAATTTTTATCAGCCTCTGTTATTTTATTGGCTTGTTACTTATCTTTTATGTCTTCTTTTCAAGCATCAACTCTTGGTTTACTCAGTGTGGGTGTGTAAGGGTGGAGTCTCCCTTCTTCACAAAACCCCTAGGTAGGTACAGCTTCCAATAGTTGGTGACTCATGAATGACAAGACTATAAACACTTTAAGCATTGATTATAATGAGAGAGTAGCAAGTTATTGCTTGATGAAGTTGGATTTATTAATAGATGAGATAATCCAGTTGTTACCAAAAGTCTGACTTGTAGTTTCTTTGAAATTTCTTATAATCCTCTCTTATTTATTTAGAAAAATTTTCTGAATCCAATCCCATCACCATAAAACTTAGAGAAATGTCTTTATCAGCACTTCATAGGTAGCCAAGAAAAATAAAGTGGATTAAATCAAAAATTTTTTTCTTTTCTTTATATATATATATATGTGTGTGTGTGTATACATATTATTGAAGTATAGTTTATTTACAATGTTGTGTTGGTTCAGCACAGTAATTCAGTTATATATATATATATATATATATATTCTTTTTCAGATTCCTTTCCCTTATGGGTTATTGTAAAATATTGAGTATAGTTCCGTGTGCTATACAGTAGGTCCTTGTTGTTTATCTATTTTATATATAGTGGTGTGTGAACGTTAATTCCAAACTGCTAATTTATCCCTCCCCCCCTTTCCCCTTTGGTAACCATAAGTTTGTTTTCTATGTCTGTGGTTCTATTTCTATAAAACAAATTTAAATAAGGAAAATAGAATAATAAGAGTTCAGGTAAGACAAAAAAAAAAAAAAAGATAGTTTTCCCTCACCCACACACTCCTACCAAAAAAAAAACAAACCCAGAAAATGAAACTTACAAACCCTGATCCTCATTCTCATACAAACAAGAGAAAGGAAGGAAAAAATAATAACAAAGACTTGTGAGCACAAAATAAGAAAGGTCAATTTGAGAAGTGCTAACAAATATTCTGTAACATAAAGGTAATTGTAAAATTATATAAGTATGTCTGAAAAGAGAAAATTACAGAGAAAACGAAAATGTTTTTGACCCTCCCCCCCACTAACAGATGGGGAGGAGAATCTGTTCATTGCTGACGCCAAAAGACAAAGACTCCTACTGAATATTTCATTTTTTTATCCCTAAAATAAAATAGTTGTGTGCAGAAACTAGAATGGGCAACCCCTCCCCACAAAAATAAAATGAAAATAAATAAAAATATTACAGCCATGTCACATCAGGGCCCATACAATTCCAATCTGCAGTGAGACTTTTCTTGTATACATTATTAATTCATTTCTGTTTCTAGTAATAGCAAGTTAGGTTATTAGGACCAACTTTTTTCAGAAAAACAACTGCAAATTATGGATAAAATGCAAAAAAAAGAATTTTTTTAAGAAAAAGCATTGAAGAGCTGACAAGATAGGAATTTCCAGGGCAAACTTGAAGGGAAAGCAGGAACCCAGACAGGTAAAGGGAGCCCAGAGACCTCTGAAGGCCTTTGTCAACCAGGAAAAATTAGAACTTTAGTGTTAACAGCCAGGCTGACATGGTCTGTCCAAGGTGGGAAGTTAAGAGGAGATGCTTTGCATTATAAGTAGAAATCCGAAAGGGCTATACTCTTAGGGTCAGTGTGAAGCAGAAGTAAATTGGCCTTTGAATGTATTTTTAGCTGAAATTGACATCTTATGGATGGCCAAAAAAAAAAAGCAAACCCAGAAAACAACAACATAAAAATGAAACCCTCTAGCTGAATTAGTTTGAAGTGATACTGAACAGAGAGTGTCCCTAGATATTTGGTTTAAGCAAATGTGTATTTTCTTTTGTGTATTTTTGCACCTTTTATAGCAGAGCTCAACTTATTCCTATAAATACATTTTCAAAGATATTTAGCAGCAAACAGTGCCATTCACACAAGAAAAAAAGCACTGTGCATGAGAACAAGCAGAAAGAACAGACAACAGAAAGAGATCCACAAAGACTCTGGATATGGAATTATTAGTTAAGGCTTGTAAAACAACTATGCTTTCAATGTTTAAATAAATAAAAGATAAACTGAAAATATCCTTGCAAACAGGAAACCTTATAAAGTAAAATCAGATCTGGAAAAGAACCAGTTAGAATTTCTAGAAATGAATATATTTATATAGATAAATAGATCAATATAGGTATATTCATGGATGGATATATATCGGTATAGATATATATGTATGTATATATGTATATATACATGCATATATATACATGTATATATACACACACACATATGTGGATACATTATGGATCAATGCAATAGAATTTAAAAAATTATTCATGGGTAAAAAGATAATTGAGAATTTGAAGATAAGTCAGAAAAAATTATCCAGAATGCACCACAGAAAGAATAAAGGATGGAAACTACAAAAGAGAGATTAAGAGACATGAGGGATACAGGGAAAGGGTTTAACAGTAATTTAATTAGAATCCCAAAAGGGCAGTAGAGAGAGAATAAAGCTATAATGGCTATTAATTTCTAGAACTTATGAAATAAATAAACCCAGCATTCTAGAAGTCCCCCAATTTCAAGTGAGAAATTGGATAAAGAAGATGTGGTATATATATACAATGACATATTACTCAGTTATAGAAAATAACAAAATAACGCCGTTTGCAGCAACATGGATGGACCTAGAGATTGTCATACTAAGTGAAGTAAGACTGACACAGAAAGACAAATGTCATATAATATCGCTTGTATGCGGAATCTAGGAAAATGGTACAGATGAACTTATTTGCACAGCAGAAATAGAGTCACAGATGTAGAGAACAAACTTATGGTTACCAAGGGGGGAAGAGAGGGACGGGACGAATTGGGAGATTGGGATTGATATATACACACTACTATGTATAAAATAGATAACTAATAAGGACCTGCTGTATAGCACCGGGAACTCTACTCAGTACTCTTTAGAGGCCTATATGGGAAAAGAATCTAAAAAAGTGTGGATATATGTATATGTATAACTGATTCACTTTGCTGTGCACCTGAAACTAACACAACATTGTAAATCAACTATACTCCAATAAAAATTTTTTTAAATCAAATAATACCGAAATTAATGGAAAAATATGCCATGGTCGTGCGTCCAGAAGACCCACTATTGTTAAGATGTCTATTCTCCCAAACTGATCTATAGATTTAGCACAATCACAACCAAATTTTTCACCAGATTTTCTGTAGATATCTAAAAGTGCTTCTAAGATCTGTGTTGTAAGATAAAGAAACCGGAATAAGTGAAGGAATTTTGAAAAAGAGAAAAAAATTGAGGGACTCACACTACCTGATTTCAATACATACTATAAAGCTACAGTAATTAAGTTAGTGTGATATGGTGAAAAGATAGACACATAGATCAATGCAACTGAGTAGATGTTCCAGAAATAGACCCACTCTAATATGGTCAATGGATGCAAAAGTAATTCAATGTAAAAAGGATAGTCTTTCCAACAAATTGGTGCTAGAACAATTGAACATCATAGGCATTAAAATGAACCGTATCCTATCCTTCACACTTGATATAAAAGTTAACTAAAAGTGATTCCTAGATTTAATATGAATATAAAACTTTTAGATGAATATAGAAAATCTCTGTGACCTTGTATTAGGGAATGAGTTCTTAGATGTGAACCAAAAGCAGGATTTATAAAATAAAAATTTATAAGTCAGACTTTGTGAAAATTAAAGCTTTTGCTCTTTAAAATACTGTTAAAAGAATGAAAAGATAAGCCACAGACTGGAGAAAATATTTGCAAATTATATCTGACGAAGTACTTATATCTAGAATATGTAGTGAACTCACAAACAAAATTCAACAATAAGAAAGCATACAACCCTCAAACATAGGCAAAGGTTTCAACAGACACTTCTCAAAGAAACTATGTGGAAGGAAAATGAACACATAAAGGTATGATTGTCATCATTAGTTACTAGGGAAATGGAAGTGAAAACCACAATGAGATACTACTATACACCTATTAAGAGGGCTAAAATAAAAAATATTGACGATACAAAATATTGAAGTAGATATGGGACAACTGGAACTTTCATACATTGCTGATGGAAACTCAAAGTACATTTTCTTATAAAGTTAAAAATAAACTTACTGTCTGACCCAGTAATCCCACTTGCTAAGTAGGTACTGTTTACTCTAGAGAAATTAAAACTTATGTTCCCACACTAAAACTGTACATGGATGTTTATAGCAGCTTTATTCGCAATAGCACCAAACTAGAAATAACCCAAATGTCCTTCAGTTGGTGAGTGGATGAACAAATAGTGTATATCCTTAAAATGAAATCCTACTCAGCAATAAAAACAAGCTAAGTGTACATACATGCAATGATATGGGTGTATCTCAAATGCACTTTTCTCAGTGAAGGAAGCCAGACTCCAAAGGTTATGTGTGGTGTAATCTCATCTCTGTGACATTCTGGAAAAGACAAAACTATAGGGAGGGAGAATGGATAAGTGGTTACCAAGGGTTAGGGGAGAAGGAAGGTTTGACTCTAAAGAGGTATGATGAGCTAATATTTTGGGGTAAGGGAGATATTCTGTATCCTGATTTTGATGGCAATTTTACAACTCTGTGCATTTTGTCAAAACTCATAGAACTGTAAAATGGTGTATATTACTGTATATAAATAACAAAATTAAGCAAAAGGTAACTGTTGTAAATGCCTCATGCACCACAGAAATAAGATTTAGCATTATCAGAAACCAAGGTTAGGGTGGTCGTGTAGTGCATTCTTTGGAAACCAAAATCTTTGCTTTAAAAACAATGGTAAAAACGTGCTGCATTCTTTGTTAACTTGAACCAGGAACAAATGGATAATTTCAGAAGCATTTCTCGGATAGTTCTAAGTATAAGTAGTATGTCATGAATCATAATTGTCATGGAAAATTCAACAGATTCTTCTACAGCATCCCTTGTATTTTATCAGGACAATCTACAGGACTTTTGGTACTATAACATTTAAAAGATGATGGCTCAAATAAGCCCTCTTAGTCGGTTTTGTAAACGAAGGCATCACTTAAGAAAATGCTATGGTTTGGGCTAATATATATGCAGTTTAAAATAATTATATTACAGTCTGTTGAATTTGCACATAGAACTGAATTTTCTTTTAAAAAAATATCATGCTATCGTTTAGTCAGTCCTGGAGCAATTGTCCAAGTCACTCACTGTAGAACTACCAATAAAGATTGATATCCTTATGGAAACTACACACCACACACACATGCATACAAATGCTAATACAGAGACAGTTTCACCAGCATAGGCAGACACACATATATACACACACTCTCACATGCACACACGAGTAGACACATATATAATGTACACACACGTAAAACACACAGGCATGTTCACATGTGTCCACACAGCATGCAAATTCACAAGCACATCTCCCCCGCACCGTGCACATACTGTTTTTTCTCTCTCAAAAATGTAGACCATCTCTTAGAATCCAGAGTATATGAATTGCTTTTAAGGTTACAGTGTCTACCTTAAATAAAAGGAGCTTCTGCCTCAAATCCATTTTGAAATAAGCTGGTTATAAATGAAAAACAGATGGAGAAATGATCAGGCAATACTTGGATTCTCAGCTAAATTCTTGATAATATCCAAACATAATCCATTTAGGTTTGGGATGTTCACTCTTGGAAACTCAGCCACCACACTGAATCCAACAGCCCCACCTCCCTGCACCCTCAGCCCTGGCTGAACTCTCAGCTGGCAGCCAGCACTGACTTGTCATGTGTGAATGAGCCATCTTGGAAATGGATCCTTCAGCCCTTAGTTGAGCTGCCCTAGCTGATGCCATGTAGGGCAGATACAAATGCCCCTGCCAAGGCCTGCCTAAATTTCAGATTTGTGAGCAAAATTGTTGGTATTGTTTCAAACCATTAAGTCTTAGAGTGATCTGTTATGCAGCAATAGAGAACTCGTAAATGCAGAATAAAAAGATATTGAAATGACTTTATCTTCTTTCCCTTGACAACTCTTTCTTCACTCTGCCATGCTGCAAATGCGTTCACACTCCACAATTCACCACACACACACACACCCCCATAATAGTGTAGAGGAGAGAGAAGTGTTGTGAAAACTAGAGGGAGAGGAAGGGAGAGAATGAATTCATGAGTCTGACAAACTTGTACTGAGTAGTAAATGCAAGAATCACTTCCAATATTTGAGTCAAACATGAGAGGCAGTTTAGGGATGGTGTGTCCAGAGGGTGATCTTAAGGGAAAAATTGGGGGAAATGTTTCTTAGGGGGATTTCAAGAGTTTGTGGTGCCAATTTGCAGGTGCCACTGCAGGAGATGAACTTGTTTTGCTGAAGTTCATGATTCTTATGGGTAGATGTTGTTGGTTCAAGTAGAAGATTCAGTCATAGGACAGAGAACCTCTGGAATGATGGCAGTAAGAACCTCTGGGCATACTCTAAAAATATGCCTGGAGAGGAAAAGGTGGGTTCTTGTAGTAGGGATAAAAGACTAAGAATATTTATACATTATATTTACACATTAGGGATATTCTCAAATGAGAAATATGGCAGGGTGAAAGAAGCCACCTTGGAGCATTGGCCAGGGACAAGGGTTGGTGATTAGAAGTCCCTGGAGCTGAAAGCATAAGTCCTTCCATCAAATGATAGTCATTTAGTTATTGCCTTCAATAATTATTTCAATAAACATTTATTGAGCATGTATTATATGCTACTCACTAGAAATATAATGAATAAAACAAATATGGTCCTTGCCCTCTTGGGGCTTATCAGTTAGTTGGAGTGAAACAGAAACTAATTAAATAATGACATAAGCATATAGTTAGAAATGATGAGAGGTGTTATAAAGAAAGTGCAGAGTTCTGTGAGAGGAAGAATTAAGAAGCCAAACATAGCTTCTGCTCTTTGGTTGGCTACAGTTTTTCTTCTCACCTCATCTTTTTCACACCCTCCAAGAATACTTTGAAAGAATCTAAACTTCATTCCTTGACTTTTTGAGTGCTTATGAATGATTTAATTTTTTATGTATATACAACTTTGAAAAGACAGTTAAAGTAGATAAATAGGAAATATACAAATTCAAAGGTCTTTATAGTCCACATAATTCTCTGTCATGAGTTTCCATTTGGGTGCTAGGGATGTGGGCAAAACAGAGGACGTAAATGTTACAACTTCTGTCTTCAAGGTACTCACACCTATCTGGTGAAACAAAGGTAACCCACATTGAAAAAAATCCTTCCATAAGACAGACCACACCATTATTAAATCCTAGATTGTGTTGAACAGGCCTTTAAGTGCTAAAGAAACTCAGGGAAGCTATGATGAACCTGCTATCATCAAAAGAGGCTATAAGGAGGAGGTCGGTTTGGAAAAGGGTAGTGTTCTTGTTGTTGTTTGGTTGGGGCAATGCAGAGAGAAGCATTCCAAGTGAGGAGAGGAACAAGGGTCAAGACTCAGAGGTGGAATGAAAGTGTTGTATAGAAGTAGATAAGTTTCCATTGCATTCATGAGGCATTATTTTACCATTGGTTTGGGTGACATCAAATGCTTTAAAAAGCAGGGTTTTTAATGAGTATAACCAAAATGGGGAGGATGGCGAGGGTGTTGGGCTTGCGTGGGAGGTGAAGCTATTTGATAGATTAATTTAGAATGCATAAACATTTAAATATGACCACATGCCCAATGTAGGTTCCTTCCTTGTTTATTCTACAATTAAGTTGGACAGTATGAAGTTTGCTGGTATTCAATCATTTTGACCTACAGAAATGTCAAGGTCATATTCTTCAACCTAATAGATCATTAAATAACACTTGTATTTGTTTACCACTTCCATCTCTAGGCAGTTCTGCACTCTTTGGAAGTTGGAAATCTAGAAATTATCAGATATTTTGCTGTTATAGTTGACGAATGCTGTGATGTGCCACCTAGATTCTCCTGCAGGGGGAAACAATTTCTCCCCACCCACTCTGGCCAGCCTGGGAATACTGCTGACAGGTAGCCCTCAGCTCTTGAGCCTCTTAAGAGATTGCCTCAGTGCTGCCTGGCCCAAGGTCATGCTCCCTTCCCAGGGCAGCCCACACATAATGACTGATTCAAGAAGGGATAGGAAGGTCTGATCATCTCACTTCAACTCATAATAAATCCTAAGCTGACTGTAGGGTCAGCTGAGACCTCCACTGACTCTAAAACACAACTTAACTTCTCTCTCCTCCCAATTTTGTTTTCTCACAACTCTTCCATAGGCTTTGAACCCAATGCACTCCCTAATAACCCTACTGCACTGTAAGCTCTGTCTCTGAGACTGTTTCCCAGTTACCTGACCTACCACAGTTGGTGCCAGATCTGACAAAGCAAATACTGAGAATAGAATTAGGAACTGGATCACTTGCCACCCAACTGGCAATGAGAATTCTGCCACTGGTGATAGGTGGAACAGAAGGAGCTTTTGGCACAAGACAGCAGTGCCATTGTTAAAACTTTCAGTGCTAGTGAAATGGAATGGTATACTGGTGGAAAGGAATGCACTAGCTGATGATATGATTCTGGCATTAAGAAACATGAGGGAAAGAGTAACTATAAGGACAGTGGAACTGAGTGGAAACTGAAGACCAAGGCTGGGACTTAATTTTAAGAGGAAAAGAGCTCCAAAGAAGATAAACTTTCCCCCCTCCAAAAAAAAAACAAGTTCTGTTATGCCAAGTTCCTGATCTGCGCTGGGAAAGAATACGACCCCGACACAAAGGATAGAGACAGTTGGGTTAATAGTCTCAATAGTTTAAATACCCAGGTTCCCCTGAACCCTCTGGCCCCTCTTCTCTATAAAAAGCTAGCTCTCTCCAGTTGTTTGAAGATGATGCAGAGATGTCTACCACATAAGACCACCTGTGTTCCCCATCCAACCCCACACCCCAGGATATGCCCCATCACCATTCTGGTCACTAGCCCAATAACCAGGGTTAAAATATATCATGGCTTCTCCAGGGAAATGATGGTCTCATAAGGTAGGAAAGGAACTCGACCTCAAAAGATCTGCACTTCCCAGTCAATACATACTGGTATGAGTTGGAGGAATATAGGTGGGACTGGATTCTGAGGGCACTTGACTAAGCAGGGGAGGGAGACATAACATAAAGTTGGAAAAGGGAGAGTTTATTGATTTGGGAGCACTCTTCCAGGAAACAGGATTTGACTCCTTGGCAAGTACTCCAAGGATGGTTCCTTTCCAAACATGGACAAAGCAATGGTTAATGTTAGTTTAGATAGAAACACCAGAGTTGCCATGGCAGGTAGTGGAAGACTATATGGCAAAAGTGGGAATGCGAAAGTGGACATATTATGTAAGTCCAGAAAACCCACTGGAGGGCTGTATTTATTGGGAAGACTAAGAGGATACAGCACTTATCATCACATTTGCCAGATGTGATGGTGAGAGGGGACCAACATCACCAAAATGTTTTATGGTGGTAGTCTTCTGTTGGCCAGTGGTGGTGCTGCTATGAAAATGGCCTCACTGATAGAAATGGGGATGCTAGAAGCCAGGTGGAAGTGCTAGAACCATTAGAAGCCAGGTGAATATAATTACAGTAATGAGCAACAAGTTTAGAGCAAGAGCCAGGGGACCCTGACCTTCAAAGAGTAATGGAGATGTTTAACGGAACAGACTTGAGAATGGACTTGAGGACATGGGGAGGGGGAAGGGTAAGCTGGGACGAAGTAAGAGAGTGACATGGACATATATACACTATTAAATGTAAAACAGATAGCTAGTGGGAAGCAGCCACATAGCACAGGGAGATCAGCTCTGTGTTTTGTGTCCAACTAGAGCGGTGGGATGTGGGGGCGGGGGCAGGGAGACGTAAGAGGGAGGGGATATGGGGATATATGTATACGTATAGCTGATTCACTTTGTTATACAGCAGAATCTAACACAACATTGTAAAGTAATTATACTCCAATAAAGATATTAAAAAAGAGAGAGAACATGGCATCACTAGGAGAAAAACAGAAGGCAGCTACTCAGTCCATAAAATCAGATGAAATCAAGGATAGATGATCAGGTAGTTAAGCACAATTACTCCAGTAAAAGTTCCTATTTCTTGCCCAGTTCTGGACTTGAGTCAGTTTTTGGAACAGGAACCTATTAACTGAAAGAGGAGTAAGTAACTAGGAGAAAGGACCCTGCAACACGGTGGTGAGCACACGAGTAATTATTACCCCAGTCTATCCTGAGAGGGACCCATAGTTATTTACCTAGGTAACTGTACACTGAAGAAGAGGGAGTAGCCAAATATTTTAAGAACTTTTGGGCACTAGACCCAATTTGACATTGAAATCTGTATACCCAAAGCATCATGATGGACCCTCTATTGGAGTGGGGGGAGGGGGAAGTGAGTGCCAGGTAATAAGTGGAATCATGGTTTGGATCACAGTGGTTCTACTGAGTCTATAGACCCACCCAGTGGTAATTTCCTTGACCCTAAACGTGTAATTGAAATGGACATCCTTAGTGGTTGGCACAACTACCAGGATGAGAGCTATCATAGTAGGGAAAGCCAAGTGGCAGCCTCTAAAATTGCACCCCCTCCAAGAAATACCAAAGATGATAGTAAACAAAAATTAAAATCCAATCTTAGGGGAAATGGCAGAAATTAATGCCGCCCTAAAGGATGCAGTGGTGGTAGTCTTCTTCATATCTCCATTTGAGTAACCAGTCTGGTCCTTGTAAAACCTGGACATATATTGGAAGATAAAAGTGGACTACTACAAACCAAGTAATAGCCCCAGTTTCAGCTGCTTGTGCCAGGCATAGTACCTTTCCAGATCAAATTAACATGATCTCAGGTACATGGTATGTGGCTGTTGATCTGAAGAATGCATCTATTTTTATTCTTATCAGAAATTTTGTTCATTGGGAACATACCACAGAATACTTTTACAGTCTTGCCCCAGGACTTGCCCTGTCCTCTGTCTTAAAATAGTCCAAAGAGACCTAGATCAGCTACACATCCCACAGAACATCATAATGGTCCTCTCCATCGATGACATCTTGCCAATCTGAATTGTTAAGCAAAAAAAAAAAACCTAGAATATTTCCAATGTCAAGACTCACGTACTGGGACTTCCCTGGTGGCGCAGTGGTTAAGAGTCTGCCTGCCAATGCAGGGAACACTGGTTCAAGCCCTGGTCCGGGAAGATCCCACATGCCGTGGAACAACTAAGCTCGTGCGCCACAACTACTGAGCCTGCGCTCTATAGCCCGTGAGCCACAACTACTGAGCCTGTGTGCCACAACTACTGAAGCCCACGTGCCTAGAGCCCATGCTCCACAATAAGAGAAGCCACCGCAATGAGAAGCCCGTGCACTGCAACGAAGAGTATCCCCTGCTCGCCGCAACTAGAGAAAGCCTGTGCGCAGCAGCAAAGACCCACACAGCCAAAAATAAATAAATAAATAAACAAACAAATAAATAAAAGACTAGTACTCCAGAAAGCAGGAGGTAAACCCTATGAAAATTTAAGGGACTGTCACAAATAACAACAGTTTTACGACTTCAATGGTCTAGGGTATGCCAGACATCCCCTTAACAATAAAGGAAATATTTTTGCATCTTGCCCCTCTCATCACAAAGAAGCACATCACTTCACAGGTCTCATTGGGCTCTAGGGGTATCTGGAAAAGTGCTTACATCTTTGAATAGTGCTATGACTACACATTGGGGTGACACTAAAGTCTGCCAGCTTTAAGTGAGGCTCAGAGCAGGAAAAGTTCTGCAACAGATCCAGGCTATGATGCAAGCATCCCTATTGTTTGAATCATATGACCCAGCAGACTGTACGGTATTAGAGGTATCAGTAGTGGGGAAAATTGTGTGGATTTTATAATAATCTCCAATCAGAGCCTCACAATACAGACCCCTGGGCTTCTGGAGGAAAGCCATATCATACACACCTTCTAAAAAAAACTCCTGATGTGCTCTGATAGAGATGGAGTGCCTGATCATTGGGATACCAAGTAATCATGAGGCCTAACTCATCTGGAATATTACCTATCTTGCCCAATTTTCTTTCACAAAACACTTTCAGAGACACCCTACTCATCTGCTTGATGAGGTATTTTGAATCTAATTCTCAAATCTTCCTCAGACCTAGAATTCCAGCATAATGTTTTAATGAGCAGTACTGTGCTGATAAACGTTTAGCCACTGGCTCTCTCAAACAAAAAGCAATATTTGCAGCATTTGCCAATTTCCATGTTATTAATACTCCCACCATGGCTGATTTCAAGCTACCAACACGACATGATTGAATGCAGAGTTGGGAAGAGGTACATGGTAGCCACCATTACATGGTGTTTCCACCACACAGATAGAGTAGACGTTAACAACTTCAAGAAAATAGATAATAGAAAAAAATAGTGAAATAATTAGGAAGTGATGAGTTACAAGTATTTGTTACCTTTGCTTTATAATATAATTTCTTTAAATGTAAGTTTATATAATTTAAGTTTTAATAATGTGTCTTTCACAGCGATCTCAAAAAATTCCTGAAAATTTAAAAACTGGCTCTCATGGCCAATATGAGCTAGTTCCCATGCACCAGTGAAAGCTTCTCACCCTGTGAGATTTTCACTAGGTGTTGAAGGTCTATAAGTAAATGGAATTTTTAGTCATTTTGGCCTAAGATTTTTGATACTTCAGTGATGATGGTAGCTGACTCTCAAGTTTTCTTAATTACTACTTCAATGAACTGATTCTTTTTCCCTTGGGACCCTTCCAAACTAAATTATAAGTCTTTTTCGGGAAATAAACAGATTTTTTTTTTGCATACTGTGGGATCACAATACAAACAGTTATTTTTTGCATATTGTGGAATCACTATAAATATTCATTAATTTCATCTCATATTTTACCTGCTAAACATGAAAGTCACGATCTCTAGATTCCAAATTAATCTAATAAGCTGCTCAGATGTACCATGTTCTCATCTTTAATGACAGAGTTATTTTATAAGCATGAAATGAAATGGGTAACGTGAATGGACCTAATATCATTAAATAAACTTTATTATTCTCATTTCTGATGGTTGTCCAATCTGCTACCTAATACATTGGAAGTTTCAAAAAATGGTTACAACTTAAAATGTAAACTACCCTTAGCCTTAGAATATTGAAAAACACCATTGAATCATTTTAAGTGGATTCCTAACAAGGCATGATTAGCCTTTTCATCTTCTGCCTAGTTGCATTTTATAATTCTCAACTGACTTTTATCCCTGGAAGCAATATCACTGAAATGATAAATAAGTTTCGTGAAGAACTTAACTGTACCCTCTCTCCAAAGTACTAACCATTAGAGAGAAGCCATGAAAGTACTGATAGTGCCTCAAAACATTCAAAAACTATTTCACTGAATTTAACAGTTTAGATTAATTATAGTAAAATTTGAGTACCCACAGTCTAATCTGTACTTTAGAGCAGGGGTTCCCCAACCCCCAGTCCGTGGACCAGTACTGGTCCATGGCCTGTTAGGAACCAGGCTACACAGCAGGAGGTGAGCGGCAGGCGAGTGAGAGAAGCTTCATCTGCCGCTCCCCTTCGCTCACATTACTGCCTGAACTCGCGCCCACCCCACCGTCTGTGGAAAAAGTGTCTTCCACGAAACCGGTCCTTGGTGCCAAAGAATTTGGGGACTGCTGATTTAGAGTAAATGTCACCTATAATGGCAATGTACTATATTACTTCCATCTAAGCTGTGGAATGATTATTTTCAGGAAATATAAGTGTCAAGCCTATCAAAAGTACATGGTTATTACTAGCTTTATTTATGTGTGTGTGTGTGTGAGAGAGAGATGTGCACACATACATATATATCTTTGTCATGGGGTAACTGTACTAAGATTTTTTAAAAATATTTATTTATTTACTTATGGCTGCGTTGGGTCTTCGTTACTGTGCGTGGCCTTTCTCTAGTTGGCGTCGAGCGGCTAGAGGATCTACTCTAAGTTGCGGTGTTCGGGCTTCTCATTATGGTGGCTTATCTTTTTGCGGAGCATGGGCTCTAGGCACATGGGCTTCAGTAGTTGTGGCTCGAAGGCTCAGTAGTTGTGGCCCACAGGTTCTAGAGCGCAGGCTCAGTAGTTGTGGCACATGGGCTTAGTTGCTCTGCGGCATGTGAGATCTTCCCAGATCAGGGCTCAAACCCGTGCTCCCTGCATTGGCAGGTGGATTCTTAACCACTGCACAACCAGGGAAGACCTGAGATTTTTTCCTCCTTTTGTAGCTTTCATTTTCTGATAGACTTTAAATATTGACAGATTTTCTCAATAATTAATGACTCTACAGAGAGATTAGCATCAACTAATTATAAAGGAGGGCCCAGGTCCTCTGTGGTTTAAAGGATTGTCTGGGATTATTATATTTATTTCAGTTGAAGTTTCTTCTAATTACCTCATTTCTTCTTAATTGGTGTCTTCTAAAAATAAATTAAATACAATAATTAGCAATATTCATTTTTGACTTCTCTATATATCAGTCTAAATTGAACAAATATTATAGTGCACATACAAGTGTCATTTCAAGTCTTTTTTCAGACCTGAATTCATTTAAAGCTGTGTCATATTTATCACATAAGTAAAAGTACTGCCCAGGTATAGGCTACATGCAAAAAAATATCTCCTTTATAAAACCTGTTAAATTAGTACAAAATATCCATGCATTGCATTATTAATGGACTTAATATTTTAATATAATTCCAGAAGAGAAGAAAATAGAAACATGGTAAAATTTTTTTGAATTATGAAGCTACACTTAAATTTCTAACATCTATTTAAAATGGCTCATATTTTAACATGGGTATTTTTTGCTTTGTTGTTGGTAGTGGTGGTACTACTAGCATATAAGAGCGCAGAAAAGGAACTAGATTAAATGATTATAAACCAAATAGAACAGAATCTGCTCATCTCATCCATTTTTCCTCATAAACACCACTCTTAAGTGAAGCATAGATTAAATTAGTTAACACTTTACATGTATTCTTAGTGGTAATGATGCAGTCCTTCATCTATGTTGCTGATGCTCTTGATGGGACATCAGTTGAGTATAGTTGAGAAATAATCTGAATTTTCTTGTCCATGTTCCCTTGTCTCCAATGGCTTCTGCTCATAAAATATTGCTGAAATGGGGTTTTGTTAAAGATTCAGTCCCTATATAAGCATTTTAGTGGCAAGTTCTACATGGAACTCTGGCATATAGTCAGACTACAGATAAAAATATATCATAGTAAGAGAAAAATAAATTAAATTAAAATTAAGTACTATTTTCAACCCATTAGTTTGTCAAAGCTTAACAACATTGCTGAAGATGAGATCAGGTAAACTCATAGTCTCTCTTATACATTGCTAATGGGAAGATAACTAGTAAAACCACTATGTTGGAAATTTGAGAGTATCTAGTAAAACCATCCAATGCATAATCAACAATTACCTTCTAAGAATTTATGTGACATGCACACAGATGGGCAAAACGATGTATATTTAAAGATATTCATCATAGCTTTACTTGTATTAACAAAAGCTTGCAAACAATTTAAATATCCATCAGTAAGGAATTGGTCCCCCCAAAAAGTATGATACATCCATACAGTAGAATGTTATGCCACTGTTAGAAAAATGAGGAAGATCTGTATCTGTATGGGCATGGAAATATTTTAAAGATATACTCCCCTTTTGCTTTATTGAGATATAATTGACATTGTGTAAGTTTAAGGTGTGCAATGTGTTGATTTGATACATTTATAAATTGCAAAATGATTATCATCATAGCATTAGCTACCACTTCCATCCTGTCACATAATTACCATTTCTTTTTTGTGGTGAGAACATTTAAGATCTACTCTCTTAGCAACTTTCAAGTATATAATACAGTATTATTAACAGTAATCACCATGCTGCACATTATATCCCAGAACTTGTTCATCTTATAACTGAACATTTCTATCCTTTGACCAATATCTCCCAGTTTCCCCCACCCCCCTCACCTGGTAACCACCAGTCTACTCTCTGTTTCTCTGAGTTCAGCTTTTTTAGATTCTACATATAAGTGAGATCATACAGTATTTCTTTCTCTGACTTACTGAACTTTGCACAATGCCCTCATGGTTCATCCAAGTTGTTGCAAGCGACAGAATTTCCTTCTTTCTCGTGGCTGTATGATGTTCCATTATATGTGTACTCCACATCTTCTTTACTCACTCATTTGTTGATGGATGCCTAGGTTGGTTTACATATCTTGGCTATTGTGAATAATGCTTCAGTGAACACGGGAGTGCTGATATCTCTTTGAGATCCTGTTTTCATTTCCTTTGGATATATACCCAGAAGTGGAATTGCTGGGTCATATGGTAGTTTTATTTTTGATTTTTTGAGCAACCTCCATACTGTTTTCCATAGTAACTGCACCATTTACATTTCCACCAACAGTACACAAGTGTTCCATTTTCTCCACATCTTCGCCAACATTTGTTATCTTTTGTCTTTTGATGATAGCCATTTTAACAAGTGTGTGGTGATATCTCATTGTGATTTTAATTTGCGTTTCTCTGATGATTAGTGATGTCAAGCACCTTTTCAAAGATAGACTTTTTTTTTTTTTTTTTTTTTTTTTTTGCGCTACGCGGGCCTCTCACTGTTGCGGAGCACAGGCTCCGGACGCGCAGGCTCAGCCGCTCCGCGTCATGTGGGATCCTCCCACACCGGGGCACGAACCCGTGTCCCCTGCATCGGCAGGCAGACTCTCAACCACTGCGCCACCAGGGAAGCCCCCAAAGATAGACTTTTAAGTCGAAAAGAAAGGAATACGTTGAGTAAATCATGGGGCCATGTATACGTATAGCTGATTCACTTTGTTATACAGCAGAAACTAACACAACATTATAAAGCAATTATACTCCAATAAAGATGTTAAAAAAACATATACACATATTTATATGCCCATGTATGCATAGGATAGCACTGAAAGGGTACACAAGAAACTCTGGATTGGGTGTCTGAGGGAAGGTATTGAGAAGGAGGCTTGCTTTTCACTCTGACATTTTTGAAGTTTGTATTATTTGGTTATATTGCCTATGTAATACAAAATAATATTTTTAAAAATTGGCAATGCTTGGAGAGTCTTAGTTCATTCTTCCTAGAAAGACCAGGGTCTGTGTCCATATTCTGTTCATCTATTTACTGGACATATATCTCATTTAATGTGGTATTTTCCAGATCCACATTATTTTTGCCTTTCTAGATCATAGGGAAGAGTGAGAAAGAAACATTTCCCAAAGCCACAGCTTGCTTCTTAATTGATTTCTGGCAACTCCAATGAATGTATTGAACCTAGGCCTACGTTTTCTCTGGACCCTCTCCCACCATGAGAGATTGTATTTACAGATGAAGGAAACAGTGCACTGTTTAACAATCACTTGCCCAGAGTGATCCTGCTTCAGTTGGTTGAGTCACAATTTGAACCCAGGCCCATGTGATTCAACTACTCCTCAGATGCCCTGTAAAATTTTCTGGTGAATCTGTAAACTATCAATTTGTAAAGCCATTTCTTTGAACCTTCACAAATTTAATTTAAAGGCTGCAAGATGAATGGTTCTTAAATTTTAGCATGCCTCAGGATCACCCGAAGGACTTATAAAAACACAGATTCCTGAGAGAACATCTAGGGAGGGATCCAAGAATTTACATTTCTAACAAGTTCCCAGATGCTGCTGCTGCTGGTCCAGGGACCACACTCAAAGCTAGATTGGATGATGGGGAGAGGCAGCCTCATTCTGGAGGGGGCTTTCCTCTTGCCTCTCACCTGATGATGGTGCAGCACAGGACTTCAGGAAAGCTAGTTCCCAAATGTACCACTGGATTTGGGTGGGTAATTTTTAGGAATGTTAGCTGCATTATTCACCTATTCCTACTGAGGTGAATGGCATACATTTTCCTCTCTCATATTCTCTTTCATCTTCTGTAGGCGTTCTTCTTTGTAAGTGATTCATCTTATTACCATAGCCTGTAGTGTGTGTAATTCTATTGATTACAAGCATGTCTACATGGCTAAATAATTCTCTTTCCCCTTCATTCTGCCCTAGATGGTAAAAGTAGCTTTAAGTTCATAACAGACCTTTTAAATATTTACTGATTTGGTTCTTTCTGACATCCAGATAATATCATTTTAAAAATCCATTTTACTAGTTGTGTGTGTGTGTGTGTGTGTGTTTGTGTGTGTGTTTAACATCAAACAAACTGTACCACTATTTTGCTCATAACAAACTTTGGGAGGAAGGATGTGCAGGTAAGTCTTGAAACTTAAGCACAAATGAATGAGCTTAATTTATTTAATCTAGAAAGTGATTATTTAGAGAGTTAAGCAATTTGGCAGCTGGGTGTGCAGAAGGGGATGTGGGTGGGACTAACATGTTTTTGCCAAGACTGAGTTTTTGCCTAGTGCTCTTGGAATTTCAAGAATCTAATTAAGACTTTTGGTAAATTTGCTTTAAATCACCATAGAATTAATAAACTAGAGGCATTACAATGTCTGTCAGCTCTGATTTAATTTAGATGCTCAGTCCCTTCAAACTAGATCAAGACTACAGAGAAGTACCAAATAGCGACACTTTCCAAATAGCCTGTAGGTATCTGCTGACATCCATGCTCCCACCATAGCTGTCTGGGCCAAGTAGTGATGGCTGGTTTACTGCAGCCCTCACCTATGTTTCTGAGGGACCCATGACACACCCTCCCACTACTCATAGCAGATCTGGGGACACCTCAGGCTCAAGTCACCTTTCTTCCCATCTCCTAGCTACAGAAGTATATAGCCCCCTGCTGCCATGGAGCTACATTTCCCACCTCCTCCTCTTTCATAGGTGACTACTCTCTGGGTTCAGGTCTCCCTGAAGCTCAAGTTCTGTTGCTGAATTTAGATGAGTTTAGGCTCAAGGACTAAGACGTAAACACCTTGGGGGAACTTGGAACTAAGGGCAAGTGTAGTACTATTGCCGCTACATTGTGGGTTAAGTAAATTTTTTAGGCTACCCTATACACTGAACTACTTTGTCTAACTTTTTTCTTCCAGGGAAAATTACATTTCAATTTCCAAATATTTTTAAATGCTCTTTTGGAACACAATTTAGCTTTGATATTATTCCTTTGGGACCTTTCTTTTTCTTCTCTCTTTCCCTTTTGTGTGAATTTGTTCTTTCATTCCCACCATATTCCGATCACTTAGCTCTTTGCTAAGGATCACTGGCAGGTTGGGAGCTCCTAATATTTAATCATAATTACTGAACTATTGTCACCATAATGCTTTTCCATCTTATTCTCTAAACTGATACATCAGTTCACATTCCTACTACTGACATATACAAAGTGTTAGCTTAAGAGAACTCTTTATGCTCGTATTTAAACAATAAAAAGATAATTTGAAAAGCAGCCTAACAGAAATATGTGTATGGGGGTATCTTGATTGGCCTGGAACTGATGCTTAAATATGGTAGCTTGTGCAATTAGAAAGCACATCCAAAGTCCTCAATGACCTAAATTGGATAAAGTTTCCCTAACTTCAAGGGCATTCTCAAGAAGAGTTAAACAATATACCATTTCATGATTGGCCTGCATCTCAGGAATTCAGTGGAAAAGAACTCTGGAGCTATATACAGAATTGGAGGTTTAGATATGTACAGACATGTCTGATGAAATGTGGATGGAAGAGTTTAATAGAATTCATGAGGAATAGAAGCATTGCCATTAGAAAGAGAAATCACCATGGGTGGGGACAAAGTTGAGCTAGGTAACCTTGATTTAGCACAAAGTTTCCAGGGCTAGAAGTGGTAATGGCTTCAGGAATAATGCAAGGATGAGCATGAATACCACCTGACCCAGTTTCCCACTCCATCCTCTTTGGCCACCTTACTCCTTCTTGTTCTGGGAAAGAGAAAGATATATTAAAAGAAGGGCCCCTGAAATTATTAGAGAAATGCAAATCAAAACTACAATGAGGTACCACCTCACAGCAGTCAGAATGGCCATCATTAAAAAGTCTACAAATAACAAATGCTGGAGAGGGTGTGGAGAAAAGGGAACCCTCCTACACTGTTGGTAGGGATGTTAAGTTGGTGCAGCCATTGTGGAAAACAGTATGGAGGTTCTTCAGAAAACTAAAAATAGAATTACCGCATGATCCAGGAATCCCACTCCGGGGCATATACCCAGACAAAACTATAATTCAAAAAGATACATGCACCATGATGTTCATTGCAACACTATTTACAATAGCCAAGACATGGAAACAACCTAAATGTCCATCAACAGATGAATGGATAAAGATGTGGTACATATATACAATATAATACTACTCAGCCATAAAAAAGAATGAAATAATGCCATTTGCAGCAACATGGATGCACCTAGAGATTATCATAGTAAGTGAAGAAAGTCAGAAAGACAAAGACAAATACCATATGATATCACTTATATGTGGAATCTAAAATATGACACAAATGAACCTATCGCTGAAATAGAAACAAAATCAGGGACATAGAGAATAAACTGATGGTTGCCAAGGGGGAGGTGGGTAGGGGCAGGAAAGACTGGGAGTTTGGGATTAGCAGATATAAACTATTGTATATAGGATGGATAAACAACAAGGTCCTACTGTATAGCACAAGGAACTATATTCAGTATCCTATGATAAACCAGAATGGAAAATATGAAAAAAAAATATATATATATATCTGAGTCACTTTGTTGTACAGCAGTAATTAACACAACATTGTAATTCAACTATACTTCACTAAAAAATAAATTTAAAAAAAGAACAGCCCCCAAACTTCTTAAGCAAGACACAAAAAGCACTAACTATAGGGGTAAAATGATAACTGAGCTATACAAAAATTAAGAACTTCTGCACATCAAATACCATCATTAAGAAAGTGAAAGGCAAGCCACAGCCTGGGAGGTGATTTTTACAATACATATATCCAACAGAAGACTCACATTTAGATTATATAAAGAATTCTTATACATTTCTAAGAAAGAGACAGACAACACAATAGAAAATGGGTGAAAGACTTGAACAGACATTTTGCAAAAGAGGGAAATGAAAGGGCCAATAAGCATCAAAAGGAGAAATGCAAATTGATGCTACAATGCAATGTTTATACACACTCATCAGAATGACTAAAATGAAAAATACAAAAAATGTCAAGTGTTATGGCATCACAAGTATGTGGAGCAACCAGAACTCTCATCTACTTTTGATGGGTGTGTAAATTTACACAGCCACTTTGGAAAACTCTTCGGCTCTATCTACTAACGATGAATATACTTATACTATGACACAGTGATAGGTATATACTCAACAAAAATGGGCACATATATTCACCCAAAGACATAGTCAAGATTGTTCATAGTAGCATACTCATAATAGCCCAAACTAGAAAACAATGGCTAATTTTATGTGTCAACTTGACTTGGCCACAGGGTACCCAGATATTTTGTCAAACATTATTATGGGCATTTCTGTGAGGGTATTTTTGGGTGAGATTGACATTTAAATCAGTAGAATGAGTAGAGCATATTGCACCCCCCCAATGTGGGTGGGCCTCATCCAATCAGTTGAAGGCTTGAATAGAACAAAAAGCTGGCCCTCCTCCAAGTAATAGAGAATTCTTCCTATCGGGAAGCCTTTAGACCGGGACATTGTTTTTTTCCTGGCTTTTAAATTTGAATAGAAACATTGGCTTTTCCTGGGACTTGAGGTTGCCAGACTTTGGACTAGAACTCCTCCATTGGCTCTCCTGGGTCTCCAGCTTGTTGACTTACTCTGTGCACCTTGGAACCATAATCATGTGAACCAATTCCTTATAATCTCTCCCTGTCTTGCTCTGTCTCTCTGTCTCTGTCTCTCTCTCTCTATATATCCTATTGGGTCTGTTTCTGTGGAAAACTCTGAAATATATCACCCAAATGCCCATCAACAGTAGAATGGATTACTTAATTGTGATATTTTTACAAAACAGATTACTGTACAGCAAGAAGAATGAACATTTTACAACGACCCACAATAGAACAGATGGATCTCATAACATAGTGTTGAACAAAAATGTCAAATATCCAGACAGAAAAGAGAGTAGGCAAAACTAGTTTATACTATTAGAAGACAGTTTAATGGTTATCCAAGGGAGGGTAATAGCTGGAAGCAGGTAAGAATGGGGGCCTTGAGGATGCTGGTCATATTCTATTTTTGATCTAGGTGCTAATTACATGGATGTGTTCAGTTTGTGAAAATTCATTGATGATTTGTGTACTTCTCTGCATTCATATACCACTTCAATAAAAAAAAAATTTAAAGCTCTTTGATGGGGAATATCCTCTAAAATTTCTTAAGAAGGAAAGGGGACTGAGGTACAACCTATTAACATGTTCTTTCCAGATCATATAAATTGGTATTTGAAACATTTGAGATTCAATTTCAATATACTGACCACTAAAACCCCCTGGATATAACAAAACCAGCAAGCACAGATAGACTCTGAAAAGTGGAAAGAAGTTGGCAACCTTCCTAGAGATCTCAGAATTTGAGACACAACACTGAGGTGAGTTTCCTGGGTTTCCTCATTGCCTTCCAAATATCCTGGACATGGCATTGCAGAAGTCTCCAACCCAGAACTGCCAACAGGCTCAGACAAATAAGTTCCAAGAAAAAGCCTGTTTTTCTCTAGCCAAAGTACTTGTAAAAGAGTGATATAACAACATAAAACCTACTAGGAAATACCTATCCTACTCAGGAAGATGATGTTCCACCTCACCCCACTTCCCAACCTGGTAGAAGCAGAAAGCACACCTTGATTCCAGTGCTGGATGGTGTTGATTAGCCAAGGAAAGAGCTTATCTTCCATGTCTTACCCAGAAGAAGCAGGTAGCAGTGATCCAAGTTTCCTGCTGGGAGAGTGTCAGCAGGACTAAGCAGGCAGCTAATATTCTATCCCCTGCTTGGTGGAACCAGGGAAAGTTTAGATTTCCCAGGTGGGGTAGTATCAGTAGAGCCCAGTGGTAAGCTCCCACTCAGTTTCAACAAGAAGGAATGGGGCAGTGGGAGATTTAGTTGGCACTTCCTTTCTCATCTTCCCCTCTCCTGATGTTAATGGGGCCCCAGCAAGGAAACTGAGCTTACACCCCCACTTGGAGACAATGAGGCAGTGTGAGTCAGTGTTCTACTTTCACTGGGAAGATGTCTGCAGGGCCAAGAGGGGTGCTGAACTTCCACTTCATCCATCTTCAATAAGGCACTGTGAGTCAGCACTTCATCTTTGCTGGGGTGGTGTAAGTGGAACCCAGTGGAAACCAGGGGCAGGCTGAACATACACACCCACCTGGTCTTCCTGCTGCATGTCAACTGCCAGTTTTTAAAAAAAGATTAAATAGGATCCAGAATTTTATAACATCCTAAATATAAAGGATGTTTTATACAAAGAACCAGGAAAACCACAAAATAAGTGAAAAAAGACAATTAACAGACCTTTATACAAAGAGGAATCAGATGTTGGAGTTATCTGACAAGGATTTTAAAACAGCCGTCCTAAAAATGCTTCAACAATCAATTATGAATTCTCTTGAAAAACTAGAAAATCTCAGTAAAGAAACAGAAGTTATAAAAAAGAGCCAAATGGGGATTATAGAACGAAAAATACAATAACCAAAATAAAAACTCGGTGAATGGGATCAGTAGTAGAGTTGAGATGACAAAGGGTAGAAATCACTGAACTTAAGGGCAAATCAATAACATTTACCCATTCAGAACAACAGAGAGGAAATAGACTGAAACAAAATGAACAGAATCTCAGGGAGAATAACCAAAAAGCTAATATTTGTACTGTTAGAATCCTAGAAGGGGAGGAGAACAGAGTGAGATTAAAAGAGAATTTGAGAAAATAATGGCTGAAAACTCTCCATATTTGGTGAAAGACATAGACCTACAGATTCAAGAAGCTGAGTCAACCCCATATAAGATAAACCTCCCCAAACTCATGCCAAGACATATCGTAATTAACCTTCTAAAAATTAGGCAAAGAAAAAATCAAAACAACGAGAGGGAAATGGTACATTACTCATAGGCAAACACCAATTAGAATGACAGCAGATCTGAAACCATAGAGTACAAAATGGCATGGAACAATATTTTTCAAGTGCTGAGAGAAAAGGACTCTCAACTATGAATTCTATATCTGGAAAAAATTTCCTTTCAGGAATGAAGGGAAAATACATTCTCAGGCAAAGCAAAACTAAGAAATTTGTCATTAATAAATATACCCTTGAATAATGGCTAAAAGACATTTTTCTAAACAGAAAGAAAATGATAACAGAAGGATCAGAATGTCAGTGAGAAAAGAATAACATTGGAATGGGTAAAAAAATAAGGGGGAAATATAATGGACTACCTTCATGGGATTCTTAAATCACCTTTGAGGGTTGGAGCAAAAATTGTAACATTATTGGATATAGTATTCAATGTATGTACAGGAAATGCTTAAAAGTTATATTTAAAAAGTGGAGAGAGTAAAGGAACCCAAGTGGGAGTAAGTTTTCTACATGTAACTCAGAATGGTAAAAGGTAGATACCAGTAAACTATGATAAGTTACATATGTATTTTGTAATCCGTAGCAAAACCACTGAGAAAATCATACAAAGCAATATAATGTTCAAGTAACCTGGAGGAAAGCAAAAAGAGAAACAGAGAAAACACACAGAAAACAAATAATAAAATGGAGACTTAAGCCCTAGTATATCAATAGTTAGCTTATGTGTAACTGATCTAAATACAACAATTAAAAGAGATTGGTAGAGCTGATTTTTTAAAAAAATGATCCAGCTATATTCTCTTTATAAAAAACTTACTTCAAAGACAATGACAGAAGTAGGTGTTATGGGGTTGAATTTTATCCCTTCAAAAAAGTTATGTTGAAGTCATAACCCCCAGTACCTCAGAAAGTGACCTTATTTGGAAATAAGAAAATTGCAGAAATAGGTTAAGATGATGTCATACTGGAGTAGAGTGGGCCCCTAATCCAATAGACTAGTGCTCTGATATGAATATGGCCATGTGAAGACACATATACAGGGAGAACATGATGTAAAGACAAAGGCAGGGATTAGAGTTATGCTACCACAGCCAAGGAAAGTCTGGAGATACCAGAAGCTGGAAGAGACAAAGAAGGATACTCCCCTCGAGGATTTGGAGAGAGCATGGCCTAGTCAAAACCTTAATTTTGTATACCTCCAGAACTGCGAGAGATTAAATTTCTGTTGTTTTAAGTCACCCAATTTGTGGTACTTTATTATAGTAACCCTGGAAAATTAATAACAGATTACAAGTAAAATGATGATAAAAGATGTATTATGTGCCTTAGTCATCTTCACCTGCTATAACAAATACCATAGACTGTGTGGCTTAAATGACAGACATTTATTTCTCATTGTTCTAGAGGCTAAGAAGTCTAAGATTAAGGTGCTGACAAAATTGGTTCTTAGTGGGGGCTCTTCCTGGCTTGCAAATGTATCCCTATATAGTGGAGAAAGAGTGAGCACTGGTCTCTTCTTCTTATAAGGTCATTAATCCCATCATAAGGGCCCCACCCTCATGACCTCACCTAAACCTATCTACTTCTCAAAGGCCCACCTCCAAATACCATCACCTTAGTGATTAGGGCTTCAACATATGATGAATTTGGGAGGGGGCACAAACATTCAGTCCATAGCACCATGCAAACATTAATTTTAATAATAAGTGGGGGGAGGTGACAGTAGCAATATGGTAGAATAGAAGTTTCCAGTGCTTATCACCTCAGAGAAACATCAATTTGAACAAGTATCCATGCATAAAAATACTTTCACAAGAGCTAAGGATTCCAGGTGAGAGGTTATAGAACCTGGGTGGAGCACAGAAATAAGATACATTGAAGAGAGCAAGAAGGACAGTTCCACATTACTCATGTCATCCTTCCCCCAAGTCTTGGCAGTGCAGATCAGAAAGAGGTAAACTTCACAGTGGAGAAGGTGAGTGGAGTGAGCATGTGGCTTTACCATGGACCCCAAGCTCCAGGTTAGTCTCCACGGACACAGGCTCCAAGCTAGTACCCACTGACCCAAGCCTCCAAGCATGCCCCAGTGCCAGGCTGGCTCCTGCAGCCCCAGGCTCTAGGCTGGACCCCAGAGACCAAACTCCAGGCCCACACCTGTGACCCCAGTCTCCAAGCCAGATCCCCTGGCCCCAGCCTCAAAGACAGCCCCTGTGGACATGACTCCAGCAGGCTCAGGGTCCAGGTCAGCTCCAGTGGATCCAGAGTACAGGACTGTGCAGTAGAGCCCAGTGCCAGGCCAGCCCTCATGACCCAGGCTCCAGGACCACCCCTGCAGACCCAGGCCCCAGGCCCAACAACATGGATCCAGGCTCCAGATCCAACACTGCAATCCTGGGTGACAGTGACACCCCTGTGGCCCCAGGTGCTAAACCTCCCCCAGTAGACTCATATGCCTGATCCACTCTATGGACCCTAGTGCCAAGACAGGCCCCATGGACTTAGGACCAGAACCATCACCCTGAACCCAGGCATCAGGTCTGCCCCAGTGCCAGGTCATCCCCCATAGACACAGGCTTCAGGACAGCCCATGTGAGCATAAGCTCTAAGCTTTCCACCCTGGACTCAGACTCCAGGCCCACCCATACAGACCCAGGCACCAAGACCACCAAGCCTTCCTGAGCCTACGCACGGACCCCTGCTAGATGATCCACCCAGATCTCTTGACAGGCTGACTGGTGAAAGACTTTCTTAGCTAAAGTCCATCCATAAGGACAGGAAGAGGTGCTTACTGCTTCAAATGTGCAGACACCAACACAACACTACAAGGATCAAGAATAATCAGCAAAACATGACACTACCAAAGGAACAAAATAAAGCGCGAATAAACAACCCTAAACAAATGGAATCTACAAACTGCTCAACAAAGAATTTTTAAAATTTGTCTTAAAGAAGCTCAGTGAACAAAAAGAGAACACAGACAACTAAATGAAATTGATAAAATAATATATGAACAAAATGAGAAGTTCGACAAAGAGATAGAAACCATAAAGAAGAACCAAACAGAATTCTGAAGCTGAAGAACGCAATGACTGAACTGAAGAATTCAGTAGAGAGCTTCAACAGCAGACTTGACCAAGCATTTCCTCTAAGATCAGGAACAAGACAATGATGTCCACTTTCACCACATCTATTCAACATAGCATTGGAAGTCCTAGCCAGAGCAACTCAGCAAGAAAAAAAAAATTTTTAAGGCATCCAAGTTGGAAAGGAAGAAGTAAAATTATCTGTTTTCATATGACATGATTGTATATATAGAAAACCCTGAAGACTCCACTAAAAAATAAAGCAGTTAAAACTAATAAATGAATTCAATAAAATTGAAGGATACAAAATCAACATACAAAAATTAGCTGTATTCCTATATACTAACAAAAAAAGCCATCTGAAAAAGAAATGTAGAAATCAATCCCATTTACAATAATATTAAAAAATACTTAGGAATAAATTTATCTAAGGAGTTAAAAAATCTGTACTCTGAAATCTATAAAACATTGATGAAAGAAATTGATGAAGGCACAAATTAATGGAAAGATATCTCACATTCATGGTTTGGAAAAATTTATATTGTTTAAATGTCCATACTACTCAAGATCTACAAATTCAATGCAATCCCTACCAAAAATCCAATGACATTTTTCATAGAAGTAGAAAAAAATTCTAAAATTTATATAGACCTACAAAGGACCCTGAATAGCTAAAGCAATCTTGAGCAAAAAGAGCAAAGCTGGAAGCATCACACTTCCTCATTTCAAGCTATATTACAAGTCTATAGTAATCAAAACAGCATGGTACTGACATAAAAGCAGAAATACAGAAAATGGAACAGAATAGAGAGCCCACAAATAAATTCACACATTTATGTTCTATGATATTCGATAAAGGTGCCAAGAACACCTAGTGGGAAAAGGAGAGGCTCTTCCATAAATGGTGCTGGGATAACTGAATATCTACAAGCAGAAGAATGAAATTGGACCCTTATCTCACACCATATACAAAAATCACCTCAAAATGAATTAACATAGACCTGTAACTACAAAAACTAGAAGAAAACAAAGGGAAAAGTTTCTTAACATTGGCCTGGGCAATGATTTTTTGGATATGACCCTAAAAGGACAGGCAACAAAAGCAAAAATAGGCAAATAGGATTGCATCAAAATAGAAAGTTTCTTCACAGCAAAGGAAACAATCAGCAAAGCAAAAAGAAAACCTATAGAATGGGAGAACATATTTGCAAACCATACATCCAAAAAGGGGTTAATATCTAAAGCATATAAGGAACTCAGACAACTCAATAGCAAGAAAACAAATAACCCAATTTAAAAAGGGACAAAGGGGCTTCCCTGGTGGTGCAGTGGTTAAGAATCCGCCTGCCAATGCAGGGGATACGGGTTTGAGCCCTGGGCCTGGATGATCCCACATGCAGCAGAGCAACTAAGCCCGTGCGCTGCAACTACTGAGCCTGCACTCTAGAGCCCACATGCCACAACTACTGAAGCCCGCATGCCTAGAGCCCATGCTCGGCAACAAGAGAAGGCACCACAATGAGAAGCCCGCACACTGCAACGAAGAGTAGCCCCCTCTCACCGCAACCAGAGAAAGCCCGCGTGCAGCAATGAAGACTCAACGCAGCCAAAAATAAATAAAATAAATAAATAAATTTTTTTTAAATGGGCAAAGGAATACACATTTCTCAAAAGAAGACATATAAACGGCCAATAGGTATACGACAAAATGCTCAACATCACTAATCATGGAATTGCAAATCAAAATCACAATGAGATATTACCTTACACCAGTTAGAATGTGTACTATCACAAAAACAAAAGATAAAAATGTTGGGGAGGTAAAGAGGACACAAACAGATGGAGAGATATACTATGTTCTTGAATTGGAAGAATCAATATTGTGAAAAAGACTATAGTATCCAAAGCAATCTACAGATTCAATGCAATCCCTGTCAAGTTACCAATGGCATTTTTCACAGAACTAGAACAAAAATTTCACAATTTGTATGGAAACACAAAAGACCCTGAGTAGCCAAAGCAACCTTTTTTTTTTTTAGAAGATGTTTGGGTAGGAATTTATTAATTAATTAATTTATTTTTGCTGTGTTGGGTCTTCGTTTCTGTGTGAGGGCTTTCGCTAGTTGCGGCAAGCGGGGGCCACCCTTCATCGTGGTACGCGGTCCTCTCACTATCACGGCCTCTCTTGTTGTGGAGCACAGGCTCCAGACACACAGGCTCAGTAGTTGTGGCTCACAGGCCTAGTTGCTCCATGGCATGTGGGATCTTCCCAGACCAGGGCTCGAACCCATGTCCCCTGTATTAGCAGGCAGATTCGCAACCACTGCGCCACCAGGGAAGACACCCAAAGCAATCTTGAGAATGAAAAACGGAGCTGGAGGGATCAGGCTCCCAGACTTCAGACTATACTACAAAGCTACAGTAATCAGGACAGTACGGTACTGGCACCAAAACAGAAATATAGATCAATGGAACAGGATAGAAAGCCCAGAGATAAACCCATGCACATATGATCACCTTAGTTTTGATAAAGGAGGAAAGAATATACAATGGAGATAACACAGCCTCTTCAATAAGTGGTGCTGGGAAAACTGGACAGCTACATGTAAAAGAATGGACAGCTATATTAAAAGAATGAAATTAGAACACTCCCTAAGACAATACACAAAAATAAACTCAAAATGGATTAAAGACCTAAATGTAAGGCCAGACACCATCAAACTCTTAGAGAAAAACATAGGCAGAACACTCTATGACATAAATCACAGCAAGATCCTTTTTGGCCCACCTCCTGAAGAAATGGAAAAAAAACAAACAAATGGGACCTAATGAAACTTCAAAGCTTTTGCACAGCAAAGGAAACCATAAACAGGACGAAAAGTCAACCCTCAGAATGGGAGAAAATATTTGCAAATGAAGCAACTGACAAAGGGTTAATCTTCAAAATTTACAAGCAGCTCATGCAGCTCTATAGCACAAACCAAACAACCCAATCCAAAAATGGGCAGATGACTTAATAGACATTTCTCCAAAGAAGATATACAGATTGCCAACAAACACATGAAAGGATGCTCAACATCACTAATCATTAGAGAAATGCAAATCAAAACTACAATGAGGTATCACCTCACACCAGTCAGAATGGCCATCATAAAAAATCTACCAACAATAAATACTGGAGATGGTGTGGAGAAAAGGGAACCCTCTTGCACTGTTGGTGGGAATGTAAATTGATACAGCCACTATGGAGAACAGTTTGGAGGTTCCTTAAAAAACTACAAATAGAACTACCATATGACCCAGCAATCCCACTGCTGGGCATATATCCTGAGAAAACCATAATTCAAAAAGAGTCATGTACCACAGTGTTCATTGCAACTCTATTTACAATAGCCAGGACATGGAAGCAACGTACGTGTCTGTCGACAGATGAACGAATAAAGAAGATGTGGCACATATATACAAAGGAGTATTACTCAGCCACAAAAAGAAGTGAAATTGAGTTATTTGTAGTGAGCTGGATGGATGTAGAGACTGTCAAACAGAGTGAAGTAAGTCAGAAAGAGAAAAACAAATACTGTATGCTAACACGTGTATATGGAATCTAAAATTAAAACAAAAGGTTCTGAAGAACCTAGGGGCAGGACAGGAATAAAGACGCACACATAGAGAATGGACTTGAGGACACAGGGAGGGGGAAGTGTAATCTGGGACGAAGTGAGAGAGTGGCATGGACTTATATATACTACCAAATGTAAAATAGATAGCTAGTGAGAAGCAGCTGCATAGCACAGGGAGATCAGCTTGGTGCTTTGTGACCACCTAGAGAAGTGGGATAGGGAGGGTGGGAGGGAGAAGCAAGAGGGAGGAGATATGGAAATATATGTATATGTATAGCTGATTCACTTTGTTATAAAGCAGAAACTTGCACACCACTGTAAAGCAATTATACTCCAATAAAGATGTTTTTTAAAAATAGTATTGGTGAGGATGTAGAGAAAAGAGAAACCTGGGCACTGTTGGTGGGAATGTAAATTTTATTATTGAAAACACTATGGAGGTTCCTCAAAAAATTAACAGTACAACTACCATAAGATCCAGCAAACCCACTGAAATCAACAGTTTGAAGAGATATCTGCACTCCTATATTCACTGCAGCATTATTCATAATGGCCAAGATATGGAATCAACTTAAGCATCCATCAATGGATGAATGAGTAAAGAAGATATGGTATATACACAGTGGGATATTATTCAGACTTAACAAAGAAAGAAATCCTGTCATTTGAGACAACTTAGATGAGACTGGAGGATATTATGCTAAGAGAAATAAGCCAGGCACAGAAGGACAAATATTGCATGACATCACTTATATGTGAAATCTAAAAGAGTTAAACTCGTAGAAGCAAAGAATAGAATGGTAGGAGCCAGGGGCTGGAGGAGGGGGAAATGGGGAGATGTTAGTCAAAGGGTACAAAGTTTCAGTTATATAGGATGAATAAGTTCTGGAGATGTACAGCATGGTGACTATTGTTAATAATACTGTATTATATACTTGAAAATTGCTAAGAGAGTAGATCTTCAATATTCTCACCACACACACCACACAAAAAAACAACTATGTGAGGTGGTAGACATGTGGATATGTTAATTACGTTGATTGTGGTAGTTATTTCACAATGTATATGTATACTAAACAATAAGTTGTACACCACAAATATATACAATTTTTTGTGAATTATACCTCAGTGAAGCTGGAGAAAGTAACCAATTAAAAATAATAAAATAAAAATGGGAAAAAAGCAGAAGTAGCTATAATAATAACTGGTATAGTGATTTCAGGGCAAAGAAAATTATGAACCCAAAGAGTTACATTATATAATGACAGAAGAATACATTCACAAGGAAGACATAACAATCCTAAATGTGTATGCACCAAACAACTGAGCTTCACTATAATGAAGCAAAATCTGATAGAGCTGAAAGGAGAAATGAACCAATCCGCAATTATACTTGAGGAATTCCATATCTCCCTCTCAGCAATTGATAGAAATGATAGACATCAAATAAGCAAGGATGCAGGAGAACTGAGCACTATCACCAAGCAACAGAATATAACCGACACGTATAGAACTCTCCATGCAACAACATCAGAATATACATTTTTTCCTAGTGCCCATGGAACTATCACCAAGATAGATCATAGCATGGGCCTTAAAGGAAATTTCAACAAGTTTAAAAGAATTGAAACCATACAGAATATGTTCTCTGACCATAATGAAATCAAACTAGAGATAAATAACAGAAAAATATCCAAACACTAGGAAATTAACAACACAATCCTCAATATTCCTTTGACCATAGAGGAAGGATCAAAGGAAATTGAAAATAAAAATACAACATATCGGGGCTTCCCTGGTGGCGCAGTGGTTGAGAGTCCGCCTGCCGATGCAGGGGACACGGGTTCGTGCCCCGGTCCAGGAAGATCCCACATGCCGCGGAGCTGCTGGGCCCGTGAGCCATGGCCGCTGAGCCTGCGTGTCCGGAGCCTGTGCTCCGCAACGGGAGAGGCCACAACAGTGAGAGGCCCGCGTACCGCAAAAAAAAAAAAAAAAAAAAAAAAAAAAAATACAACATATCAAAATATTTGAGATATAGCTAAAGCAGAGAAGAAAATTTATAGCACTAAATACATACATTATAAAAGAAGAAAGTTCTTAGATCAATAATCTAAGTTTTACCTCAAGAAACTAGGAAAAGAAACAAAAACTAAACCCAAAGCAGGCATAAAGAAGGAAATAGCAAGAGGATAAATCAATGAAATTGAAAACAAGAAAATAATAAAATCAATATAACAAAAATTTGGTTCTTCAGAAAAAAATCAGTAACATTGATAAACCTCAAGAAAATTAAAAGAGAAGACACAAATCACCAATATCAGGAATGAAACAGGGATCCTGTTTCATTAAAACAGATCCTGTAGTCATTAAAAGGAAAATAAGGGGATACTACAACTAACTTTACATTCATAAATTTGACAACCTAGAAGAAATGGGCCAATTTCTTAGAAACAACAAACAATCAAAACTCAAGAAAGATGAAATACATAATCTGAATAGCCCTACAAACATTAAAGAAATTGAATTTGTAATTAAAAAGCTAACAAAGAAGATATCTTTAGGCCCAGATGACTCTACTGGAGATACTAACAAACATTTAGAGAAGAATTAACACCAATTTTACACGATCTTTTCCAGGAAGTCTCAGAGTAGAGAACACTTCTCAACTCATTTTATGAGCCTAGTATTACTTACACCAAGTTTGGAATAAGACAATAGGAAAAAACAAAACTACACACCAATATCTATCATGAAATTAGAGGCAAAAACTTCAACAAAAATATTATCAGGGCTTCGCTGGTGGCGCAGTGGTTGAGAGTCCGCCTGCTGATGCAGGGGACACGGGTTCGTGCCCCGGTCTGGGAAGATCACACATGCCGTGGAGCGGCTGGGCCCGTGAGCCATGGCCGCTGAGCCTGCGTGTCCAGAGCCTGTGCTCCGCAACGGGAGAGGCCACAACAGTGAGAGGCCCGCGTATCGCAAAAAAAAAAAAAAAAAAAAAAAAAAAAATTAAAAAAAATTAAAAATATTATCAAATTGAATCCATCAATACATAAAAATAGGGACTTTCCTGGTGGTCCAGTGGTTAAGACTCTGCACTCCCAGTTCAGGGGGCATGGGTTCGATCACTGGTCAGGGAACTGAGATCCCACAAGCTGTGTGATGCAGCCAAAAAAAAAAAATCGGTTAGTATATTCCATTGCATCAATAAGGTAAACAATAAAAACCATATGTTCATATCAATTGATGCAGAAAATTATTTGACAAAACCCAACACCCATTTGTGATTAAAAACTCTCAGCAAACTAGGAATAGAGGGAAATTTCTTCAACTAGATAATGAACATCTACAAAAAAAACTTACAGCTAACATCATGCTTAATGGAGAAGGGTTGAATGCTTTCCTTGTAAGATTGGGAGCAAGGAAAAAAATGTCCATTCTTACTGCTCTTGTTCAACACAGTAGTGGAAGTTTTAGACACTACAATGTAGCAAGGAAAATAAATAGCAATTGAATAGGAAGGAAAAAACTGTCCTATTTTACACATTGCATGAGACTATCTACATAGAAAATCCCAAGGAATCTATAAAAATCTAGAACTAATAAGTTAGTTTAACAGGGTCAAGGACACAAGATAAAAGTACAGAAATCAATCTCATATCTATGTATTAACAATGAACATGTAGAAACCAAAATTAAAACACAATACCATTTATACTTATTCTAAATAAAATTAAATACTTAGGTAGAAACTTAAGAAAAAATGTACAGTATCTGTATTCTGAAAATTATGAAATGCTGATGAAAGAAATCAAAGAAGAAATAAAGAAATGGAGAGATATATTGTGCTCATAGATTGGAAAGACAAAACATAGTAAAGATGTCAGTTCTCCCTAAACTGGTGTGTAGGTTAATGCAATTTCTATAAAAATACTAGCAAAGCTTTTGTAGACATAGACCAGCTTATTCTAAAATTTAAATGGAATGCATAAGTCCTAGTACATTCATAGGCAAAAAATTGATCCCAACCTGAGTCTCATGCCTTCGACAATTTATAAAGAACTTTCAGAACTTATGTGTAAAAAAAAAAAAAAAGGAAACAACCCAATTAGAAGATGGGCAAGACATGAACAGCATTTTGATGGCAAGGATATACTGTAATAGCACATGAAAAGATGTTCAACATCTTTATTCATTAGAGAAATGTAAATTAAAACATGAGATATCACTATAAACTTATCATAATGGTTAAAATTAAAATTTGTGACAACACCAAACGCTGGCAAGGAGGTGGAGAAAGTGGATCACTCATACTTTGCTGGTGGGAATGAAAAATGGTACAGCCATTCTGGAAAAGAGTTTGTCAGTTTATTGGAATGCAAACATGTAATTACCATACAACCCAGCAATTGTACCCTTGAGCATTTGCCCCAGAGAAATGACAACTTATGTTGTCATTAATCTTCATAGCACAAAAACCCATACATTAATTTTCATAGCAGTTTTATTTATAATAACCAAAACTGGAAACTACTCAAATGCTTTTCAAAGGTGAATGGATAAACAAACTCTGGCATACCCATGCAGTGGAACACTGCTCAACAATAACAAGGAATAAAATATTGGTACATGCAATAACATGGATGAATCTCCATGGAATTATGCTGAGAGAAAATCTCAAATGGTTACATATTTTATTTTATTTTATTTATTATTATTATTTTTTTAATTTATTTATTTATTTTTGGCTGCATTGGGTCTTAGTTGCTGCGCGCGGGCTTTCTCTAGTTGCGGCGAGCGGGGACTACTCTTCGTTGCGACGCTCGGTCTTCTCATCGTGGTGGCTTCTCTTGTTGCAGAGCACGGGCTCTAGGCGCACGGGCTTCAGCAGCTGTGGCACGTGGGCTCAGTAGTTGTGGCTCGCGGGCTTAGTTGCTCCGCGGCATGTGGGATCCCCCCAGACCAGGGCTCGAACCCGTGTCCCCTGAATTGGCAGGCGGATTTTTAACCACTGTGCCACCAGGGAAGCCCGGTTACATATTTTATGATTCCATTTATATAATCTTACTGAAATGACAGAATACAGAAATGAAAATAGATTAATGATTGCTAGGAGTCAGGGATGGAAGATAGGAGGCAATGGGGAGGAAGAAAGTGGGCATAAATATAAAAGGGCAACACAAGAGGTCCTAGTGGTAATGGAACTATTCTATATCTTGACTGTATCAATATAATTAACATGGCTGTGCCATTGTACTATAGTTTTGGAAGATGTTACCATTAAGGGAAACTGGGTAAAGGGTACACAGGATCTCTTCCTATTATTTCTTACAACTACATGTGAATAATCTCAAAATAATAAGTTTAATTTAAAAGTCCATTATTTTCAGAAAACAGTATGGAGGTTTCTCAAAAAACTAAAAATAGAACTACCATATGACCCAGCAATTCCACTCCTGGGTATACATCCAGAAAATGCAAAACACTAATACGAAAAGATACATGCACCAAGTTGTTCATAGCAGCATTATTTACAATTGCCAAGATATGGAAACAACCTAAGTGCCCATCAACAGATGAATGGATAAAGAAGATGTGGCATACATATACAATGGAATATTACTCAGCCATATAAAAGAAAAAAGTTTGCCATTTGCAGCAACATGGATGGACTTGGAGGGTATTATGCTTAGTGAAATAAGTCAGACAGAGAACTACAAATACTGTGTGCTATCACTTATATGTAGAATCTAAAAAATACAACAAACTGGTGAATATAACAACAAAAAAAAGTAGACTCACAGATATAGAGAACAAACTAGTGGTTACCAGTGGGGAGAGGGAAGGGAGGAGGGGCAATATAGGGGTAGGGATCGAGAGATACAAACTACTATGTATAAAGTAAGCTATACAGATATACTATACAACATGGGGAATATAGCCAATATTTTATAATAACTATAAATGCAATATAACCTTTAAAAATTGTGAATCACTATATTGTACATCCATTATTTTGTAGCATCTGAATGCTATAAATATATATTATATATATATCTAATTTATATATAAAATGTATTACCTGGTGAATATGCATCTCATCCTTTCTTCTAGATCAGTAGTTCTCAAAGAGCGCTCAAAGAGACCTTTTTAGAGGGTTCACAAGATCAATTCTATTTGCATATTACTACAAAGACTAATTATTCTGAGTATATACAAATATGTAATTATATTATACTAATTAATACTAAAATTACTAATGTTGCCTTTTTTACTGAGTTGACATGTGTTGCATGAATGGTGCAGATGCAGTGGTAAACTGCTGGTGCCTTAGCATGAATCAAGGCAGTGGCGCCAACTATACTAGTAGTGTTCATCTTTTTCTTCTTCATTACCATACCCTCACAGTAGAAAACAAACCAACACAAGAAGAAACACAAGCAAACAAAAACAAAATTTATTTATTTCATGTCCTTGATGCTAAAGTAAATTACTAATTTTATTTAATCTCAACCTTGAAATGCACAGAATAATATGATACTCTGTGTAATGAAATGGAAAGCATGAATAAAGCAGTTCCATTGCATACAAAAGCATGATGGTTTTCTCTAGGAAAAGCACTTGTGCAACTGAGTTATGAGCTGAACTCGCCTCTTTTTTCTTCAAACACCATTTTTTTCTTGAAAGAACAACTGACAGTCAAGCTATGGCTATTCAGATTTGGGTATTTGGCAAACATTTTCTTCAAAATGAAAAAAAGGAGCCTGTCACTTCAAGGGAAACAATTGAATGTATCTGTTGCCAGTGATAAGATTTGAACTTCCACTGAAAATTAGAAATTTGGAGAACTTGTACCTGCTACTGTGAGCTTGACAGCTTCTCAAGACTTTCTAATGAGATCAGTTGCGACATTAACAAATGTGATTTTTGAGATTGTATAATGAAATGTGTCAACAACTCAGTAAGCTAGTATTTCCCAAATGACCAATACATGATGCCAGAAAATCATGCATGGGTAAAAGATCCATTCAAAGTATAAGACAGAGTGATGGGTTGTAATGTAACAGTAGCATATGAAAAGTTCATTAACATACTTTCAGACTCTGCATGGCAACTAGCCTTTAAGAAATAGCCACTTGTCAAATTTTGTTGTAGTATTAGAGAAGAATATCCACAATTGTCAGAAAAAGCTCTTAAAATACTCCTCCATTTTCCAATGACATATCTGTGTGATGTTTTTCTTCATATACTTCCACGAAAACATCTTAACAGCTAGAATGCAGAAGCAAATATGAGAACTCAGCTGTCTTCTATGAAACCACACATTAAAGAAATTTACCAAAATGTAAAACAGTTTACTCTTCTCAATAAAGTTTTTGTTTTGGAAAATGTTATTCTGTTGACATGTAACTAATGGATTTATTATTTTAAATAAATCAATAAATATATAATTCTCAAAGTTGTCATTTTAATTTCTAATAGAGTAAATATTTATAGATATAACCCACATAAACAAAGGTACTTTGAAGCCCTCAATAATTTTTAAGAGTGTAAAGCAGTCCTGAGACTAAAAAACTTTTTTTTTTTTTTTTTTAAACATCTTTATTGGGGTATAATTGCTTTACAATGGTGTGTTAGTTTCTGCTTTACAACAAAGTGAATCAGCTATACATATACATATGTTCCCATATGTCTTCCCTCTTGCGTCTCCCTCCCTCCCACTCTCCCCATCCCACCCTTCCAGGCTGTCACAAAGCACCGAGCTAATATCCCTGTGCCTTGCGGCTGCTTCCCCCCAGCTATCTACCTTATTACGTTTGTTAGTGTGTATATGTCCATGACTCTCTCTCGCCCTGTCAAAACTCACACTTCCCCCTCCCCATATCCTTAAGTCCGTTCTCCAGTAGGTCTGCGTCTTTATTCCTATCTTACCCCTAGGTTCTTCATGACATTTTTTTCCCTTAAATTCCATATATATGTGTTAGCATACGGTATTTGTCTTTTTCTTTCTGACTTACTTCACTCTGTATGACAGATTCTAGGTCTATCCATCTCATTACAAATAGCTCAATTTCATTTCTTTTTAAGGCTGATTAATATTCCATTGTGTATATGTGCCACATCTTCTTTATCCATTCATCCGATGATGGGCGCTTAGGTTGTTTCCATGTCCTGGCTATTGTAAATAGAGCTGCAGTGAACATTTTGGTACATGACTCTCTTTGAATTTTGGTAAAAAACTTTTTTTAATAAATATTTTAAAATAAAAATTTTAAGAAATGCATCAAGCCAGACTAACAAAAAGTTTACATCTGGATCAATTTGCAATGTTTCTTCATGGAGTTACTATTACTGAACTAGCTCATTTAAGTCCTTATACTATCAAACATTTTTCTTTTCTTTTTCTTTTTCTTTTCTTTCCTTTTGGAGAACAGTCAGGAAACACCTGTACTCACTGTGAGGATATGAGGACTTCATCTATTCTATTTCCCAGTGTCCTCTTTCAATGGCCTATGGGACAAAAGTCATATATTAGTACTAGAAAAAGCTATATTTCTGAACAACTGGCTTATTAAAATCTTGTGAACCCTTGTGGATATTGTACTAGTTGTGTTTTCCCCTTTGCTCTGCCTGCTGAGCTCAGAGCCAAGTGTGCAGGCTATTTCTAGATGTGTAGGGATTTATGGCCTTCATGTCTAATCTTACTTCAGAATCATCCAATCCTCATTCCTCTATTTTCCCTCATCTTTTTTGTCTCATCTATTTGCTTTTGCTAAATTTATAGTCTGAATTCTGCAACCCCTTTAAGTGTTTGGAAAATAGAGTAAGGGGAAGGAGAAGAAGAAAAGGAAGGTGAAATCTGCAATATAACCTATAAATAAACATGTGGAAGCTTCTCTGCTTATCTAAACTGCCCGGAGAATCAATCCTCTTAAGTCCTCCAGGTGCAAACCAGGAGCACTAAGCCCAGAAATCAGAAAGAACCATGGCAACGGGTTGGTTGGTTGGTTGGTTTCCTGGGGAGGAGAGAGACATGGTCTTCCTTATGCATCCTGACAGCAAGCCAGTTCTTTCTCCCCATAATTAATCACTTTCCTAAGAGAAGATTATAAGCCTTTTCTTTTATGCTGAGGATGAGAATGATGAAGAAAGTAAGCAGGGGAAATCAGTGAATTGAGAGACCAAGTTGCCAGGTAAATGCCCCTTTGGAAATGTGTTTAAGTCTCTTCTTGGTCAGGGACAAGGTCTAGAAGGCAGGTACAAAATATGACTGAGATCCCAATTATTAGGAAGAGCCCTGGGATGTCAGACAGAAAACCCAGGTTCTAGTCCTAATTCTTTCACTAATAAACTATGTGACTTTAGGTAAACCCTTTAAAATCTTGAGCCTCTGTTTTTTCATCTATAAGGGAGACCATAGATATGAATATAATCTTGAAAAGGGCAGATGATATTTACAGTGCTGTGTCTGAGAGTGACTCTGTGTCATTGCTGTGGTCTTTTAGCCCTTTTAATTCACTGGACTAGTTCAACTGGAAAATATAGTTAGCCCCCGAAGAATACAACAGCTAGAATATACATCACTCTAGTTAATAAAGATGTATCTAATAGAGCCTTATGTTTGTATAGTGTGTTACAGGGGTGCACCATCTGCTATGCCTCACACCCTATTGTCATATCATGGATATCACTCAAGCAATTCGCCCCTGTCTCCTACATGATTTTTTAAAAATCTCTGCTGCATCACTCTTGTTAGCGTATAACCACGCTCTGACATCCATTAACCAGATCTGTGCTTAACTACCCACACCCTGCCCCAACCTGTTCTTTCTATAGCCTCCCATATCTCAAAAACTGTAACTCCAATCTTCCGGCTGCTCGAAATACCAGAGTCATCTTTAACTCATTTTTCTCACGTATTCAATCAGCAAATCCAGGTGGCCCTGTCTTCAAACTAAATCCCAAATCTGATCTCTACCTCCCTGGTCCATGCAGTGATCGTTGGTTAACTGGTTTCCATGTATGCTCTTCATATAGTCCAGCTTGCCTGAGGAAGCCTTCTATATCATGAAAGCCTGCTCTTTTCCAATGACTTCCATTCACTTAAAATAAAAGGCAAGTCCATGGTTTTCAAGGACCTACATCAGCTGGTCTCTTTGTTACCTCTTCTACTTCATTTCCCATCAGATTTTCTCACTTAGTATCCTTCATTCATACTGGCTTCATGCTATTTCTTGAATATGCCAAACATGATCCTATCTCCAGGCTTTCATATTTGATGTGTTCTTTGTCTAGAACACTGTCACCAATATTGTCAAATAGCCTGCTTTGTTACTTCCTTCAGGCCCACACATTGCCTCATCAGAAAGGCCCTTATTAGCCACCCTATTTAAAATAGTAACCCCTATCCATCTCTATTTGCTCACATTGCTCTGTTTCTCTTTATACAACTTCACATAATGTGATACATATTTATTCATCTCTATATTAACTGTTTCCCACTTATAATGTAGGTTCCATGAAAAAAAGAGACTTGATCTACTTTTTTCTCTATGTCTCTAGTACCCCAGGCACCTGGTTGATATTCAATAAGTATTTGGGGAATTAATGCATAAATGAATATATTAAGTATTAAATAAATGCTCATTTTCCCATACACCTTTACATGCATTATACTAATATTCAACTTTTACTTACCAGAAACCTATGAGGTGTCAAAGCAAGCATTGTTTCTCTCAATTTACTATTGTATGGTCAGATATTTTTTTAACCAAGTGACTATTGTCCCTCTGATGGGCTTAAGGAGACACAGACAACCATGACACAGGGCATGCCCTCATAGGCAGGGTCAAAGATGTTTTTTCAACCTAATATGAAGTGCTATGGAAATATCAAGAAAAGGGCCTCAGTCTGACTGGAGGGTCCAGTGAAGACTTTTTGGAGGAGATGACAGTGAGCTGAATCCTAGAGGATGAGTGTAAATTAACAGTTTTCCAAAGAAATGAAGGAACAGTCTCTCCTCTGGAACAACACTTCAGTAGTAGAAGGAAGTAGTAGAAGGAATCTCAAGCACTTCAGTATCACTTAGGCTGTTGGGAGTTGGGTGGTGGGTAGAGAGAGATGACCATGGTGAAGGAAACAGGATCCAGTCATAGAGGACTTTGTGTACCATGAGGAGCATGTGACCCATTTTTCTCATAATTTTTAGCACCTGGAAGATTTTAGGCAAGGAAATGACTAGAGTTGCAATAATAGATATTGGAGCTGAAGTCAGAGTTTAAGAGATTGGTTCCAAATTGTAAAGCTCATTGAAAAATCAGGATGTGGCCCAACTATTCTGACCCTGAATGCAGGCCTCTTCCCCACTGCAGTGCTCTGCCTCTATCCCATTCCCAAGCTTATACATTTATCTTAGCTTGCTTGTGTCTAGAAATAGCTACCCTCAGAGTAATATGTATGCTCACAAAACTGGGAAGGAGCTAAACTTTGTTTTGCAAATTGCCCAAAGGCACATCCCCCAGAATAAAGGCAAGAGGGAAATGTATTCACTGGCTTTCCCTTCCTCAGAATCACAGTGGAGCACATCTTGTTTTGTTCTTCCTCTTTGGTTTTTAACCTGCCTTACTAACATCCCCACATCCTGAATACACACTACATGGTGTCTTGTCTGAGCCATTGCTCTGTTTTTGATGGCAGTTGCTTAGCCGGATCTTTGCCAATATTAATAGGGTGGGAAGTTCATTATTTCTGTATTTTAAAGACCTCTTTTCACTTCAATCACAATAGGTGTAGCAATGCTATTTTTAGTCCATAACTCTCCTAAACAAGTAATGTTTTTCATGTTACTCTGTAGTCTCTTTCTCCTAAGTTTAATAGTACTGGGCTTCTCCCAAAATTCCTGTGATATTTTAAGTGCCAGGATTTAATCACATTGGTGTGTGCCACAGACAAGTGTCCCCTCATGTCCTACAGTTTTCACAAAAGTGGCTTAGCATGGAAATGAATACAGAATTTCCCACATTTCTTATAAATGTCTCTTTAGTTTTCTCAATATTGAGTTCACTATATTTCCTAAGATAAAGCAATACAATGATCCTTGCAGCGTGCCAAGGATGTGGATATGAGTCTGGAAAATGCTGAAATACGCAGGGCATGGAGTGTGATATAACAACTTAATGGAGGGTGGAATTATTATTTATTGGGGTATAGTTGTTTTACAATGTTGTGTTAGTTTCTACTGTACAGCAAAGTGGAGTTCCCTGTGCTATATAGCAGGTTCTTATTATCTATTTTATACATATTAGTGTATATATGTCAATCCCAATGTCCCAATTCATCCCACCCCTCCCCTTTCCCCCCCTTGGTGTCCATACGTTTGTTCTCCACATCTGTGTCTCTATTTCTGCCTTGGAAACCAGTTCATCTGTACTATTTTCCTAGATTCCTCATATATGCATTAATATACGATATTTGTTTTTCTCTTTCTGACTTACTTCACTCTGTTTGACAGTCTGTAGGTCCGTTCACATCTCTACAAATGACCCAATTTCGTTCCTTTTATAGTTGAGTAACATTCCATTGTATATATGCACCACATCTTCTTTATCCATTCACCTGTTGATGGACGTTTTGGTTGCTTCCATGACCTGGCTATTGTAAATAGTGCTGCAATGAATAATGTGGTACGTGACTCTTTTTGAATTATGGTTTTCTCAGGGTATACGCCCAGTAGTGATATTGTTGAGTCATATGGTAGTTCAATTTTTAGTTTTCTAAGGAAGCTCCATACTGTTCTCCATAGTGGCTGTATCAATTTACATTCCCACCAACAGTGCAAGAGGGTTCCCTTTTCTCCACACCCTCTCCAGCATTTACTGTTTGTAGATTTTCTGATGATGCCCATTCTAACCAGTGTGAGGTGATAACTTATTGTGGTTTTAATATGCATTTCTCTAATAATTAGTGATGTTGAGCAGCTTTTCATGTGCCTCTTGGCCATCTGTAAGTCTTCTTTGGAGAAATGTCTATTTAGGTCTTCTGCCTATTTTTGGATTGAGTTGTTTGTTTTTTTGATATTGAGCTGATTGAGCTATTTGTATATTTTGGAGATTAAGCCTTTGGCAGTTGTTTTATTTGCAAATATTTTCTCCCATTCTGAGGGTTATCTTTTCATCTTGTTTATAGTTTCCTTTGCTATGCAAAAGCTTTTAAGTTTCATTAGGTCCCATTTGTTTATTTTTGTTTTTATTTCCATTACTTTAGGAGCTGTGTCAAAAAAGGTCTTGCTGTGATTTATGTCAAAGGGTTTTCTTCCTATGTTTTCCTGTAAGAGTTTTATAGTGTCCAGTATTACATTTAGGTCTTTAATCCATTTTGAGTTTATTTTTGTGTATTGTCTTAGGGAGTGTTCTAATTTCATTCTTTTACATGTAGCTGTCCAGTTTTCCCAGCACCACTTATTGAAGAGACTGCCTTTTCTCCATTGTGTATCTTTGCCTCCTTTGTCATAGGTTGGTTGACCATAATTACATGGGTTCATCCCTGGGCTTTCTATCCTATTCCATTGATCTGTATTTCTGTTTTTGTGCCAGTACCATATTGTCTTGATTACTGTACCTTTGTGGTATAGTCTGAAGTCAAGGGGTCTAATTCCTCCAGCTCCGATTTTTTTTCCATCAAGATTGCTTTGGCTATTTAGAGTCTTTTGTGTCTCCATACAAATTTTAAGATTTTTTGTTTTACTTCTGTAAAAAAAATGCCATTGGTAATTTGATAGGGATTGCATTGAATCTGTAGATTGCTTTCGGTAGTATAGTCATTTTCACAATATTGATTCTTCCAATCCAAGAACACGATATATCTCTCCATCTGTTTGTGTCATGTTTGATTTCTTTCATCAGTGTCTTATAGTTTCCTGAGTACAGGTCTTTACCTCCTTAGGTAGTTTTATTCCTAGGTATTTCATTCTTTTTCTTGCAATCGTGAATGTGAATGTTTCCTTAATTTCTCTTTCTGATCTTTCCTTGATAGTGTATAGGATTGCAAGAGATTTCTGTGCATTAATTTTAATCCGGCAACCTTTACCAAATTCACTGATTAGCTCTAGTAGTTTTCTTGTGGCATCTTTAGGATTTCCCATGTATAGTGTCATGTCATCCGTAATAACAGTTACAGTTTTACTTCTTTTCTAATTTTGGATTCGTTTTATTCTATTTCTTCTCTGATTGCCATGGCTAAGACTTCCAAACTATCTTGAATAATAGAGGTGACAGTGGACAGCCTTGGTCTTGTTACTGATCTTAGAGGAAATGCTCTCAGTTTCTTCACCATTGAGAATGATGTATGTTGTGGGTTTGGCATATATGGCCTTTATTATGTTGAGGTAGGTTTCCTCAATGCCTACTTTCTGGAGAGTTTTTTTCATAAATGGGTGTTGAAATTTTGTCAAAAGCTTTTCGGCATCTATTGAGATGATCATATGTTTTTTTTTCTTCAACTTGTTAATATGGTGGATCCATTGATTGATTGCATATACTGAAGAATCCCTTGCATCCCTGGGATAAATCCCACTTGATCATGGTGTATGCTCCTTTTAATGTGTTGTTGGATTCTGTTTGCTAGTATTTTGTTGAGGATTTTTGCATCTATATTCATCAGGTGATATTGGTCTGTAACTTTCTTTATTGTAGTATCTTTGTCTGGTTTTGGTATCAGGGGATGGTGGCCTTGTAGAGTGAGTTTGGGAGTGTTCCTTCCTCAACAGTTTTTTGTAAAAGTTTGAGAAGGATGGGTGTTAGCTTTTTCTCAAAATGTTTGATAGAATTTACCTGAGAAGCCATCTGGTCCTGGGCTTTTGTTTGTTGGAAGATTTTTCTTGTTAACATCTTTCTTGGAGTATAATTGCTTTACAATGGTGTGTTACTTTCTGCTTTATAACAAAGTGAATCAGCTATACATATACATATATCTACATATCTCCTCCTCTTGCATCTTCCTCTCACATTCCCTATCCCACCCCTCTAGGTGGTCACAAAGCACCGAGCTGATCTGCCTGTGCTATGCGGCTGCTTCCCACTAGCTATCTATTTTACGTTTGGTAGTATATATAAGTCCATACCACTCTATCACTTCATCCCAGTTTACCCTTCCCCTTTCCTGTGTCCTCAAGTCCATTCTCTACATCTGTGCTTTATTCCTGTCCTGCCCCTAGGTTCTTCAGAACCATTTTCTTTTCTTAGATGCCATATATATGTGTGAGCATACAGTATTTGTTTTTCTCTTCCTGACTTGCTTCATTCTCTATGACAGTTTCTAGGTCCATCCACCTCACTACAAATAACTCAACTTCGTTTCTTTTTATGGCTGAATAATATTCCACTGTATATATGTGCTACGTCTTCTTTATCCATGCATCTGTCGATGAACGCTTAGGTTGCTTCCATGTCCTGGCTATTGTAAATAGAGCTGCAATGGACATTGTGGTACATGACTCTTTTTGAATTATGGTTTTCTCAGGGTATATGCCCAGTAGTTGGAGTGCTGGATCGTATGGTATTTCTATTATTAGTTTTTTAAGGAACCTCCATACTGTTCTCCATAGTGGCTGTATCAATTTACATTCCCACCAACAGTGCAAGAGGGTTCCCTTTTCTCCACACCCTCTCCAGCATTTATTGTTTCTAGATTTTTTCATGATGGCCATTCTGACCAGTGTGAGGTGATATCTCATTGTAGTTTTGATTTCATTTCTGTAGCGATTAGTGATGTTGAGCATTCTTTCATGTGTTTGTTGGCAATCTGTATATCTTCTCTGGTGAAATGTCTATTTAGGTCTTCTGCCCGTTTTTGGATTGGGTTGTTTGGTTTTTGCTATAGAGCTGCATGAGCTGCTTGTAAATTTTAGAGATTAAGCCTTTGTCAGTTGCTTCATTTGCAAATATTTTCTCCCATTCTCAGGGTTATTTTTGCATCTTGTTTTTGGTTTCCTTTGCTGTGCAAAAGTTTCATTAGGTCCCATTTGTTAATTTCTGTTTTTATTTCCATTTCTCTAGGAGGTGGATGAAAAAGGATCTTGCTGTGATTTATGTCATAGAGTGTTCTGCATATGTTTTTCTGTAAGAGTTTTATAGTTTCTGGCCTTGCATTTAGGTCTTTAATCCATTTTGAGTTTATTATTGTGTATGGTGTTAGGGAGTGTTCTAATTTCATTCTTTTACATATAGCTGTCCAGTTTTCCCAGCACCACTTATTGAAGAGGCTGTCTTTTCTCCATTGTATATTCTTGCCTCCTTTATCAAAACTAAGGTGACCATGTGTGCGTGGGTTTATCTCTGGGCTTTCTATCCTGTTCCATTGATCTATATTTCTGTTTTTGTGCCAATACCATTCTGCCTTGATTACTGTAGCTTTGTAGCATAGTCTGAAGTCTGGGAGACTGAATCCTCCACTCCTGTTTTTCTTTCTCAAGATTGCTTTGGCTATTCAGGGTCTTTTGCGTTTCCATACAAATTATGAAATTAGTTGTTCTAGTTCTGTGAAAAATGCCATTGGTAGCTTGATAGGAATTGCATTGAATCTGTAGATTACTTTGGGTAGTATAGTCATTTTCACAATGTTGATTCTTCCAATTCAGGAATATGGTATATTATTCCATCTGTTTGTATCATCATTAATTTCCTTCATCAGTGTCTTATAGTTTTCTGCATACTGGTCTTTTGTCTCCCTAGGTAGGTTTATTCCTGGGTCTTTTATTCTTTTAGTTGCAATGGTAAATGGGAGAGTTTTGATAATTTCTCTTTCAGATTTTTCATCATTAGTGTATAGGAATGCAAGAGATTTCTGTGCATTAATTTTGTATCCTGCTACTTTACCAAATTAATTGATTAGCTCTAGTAGTTTTCTGGTGGCACCTTAGGATTCTCTGTGTATAGTATTCAGGTCACCTAACAAACAGTGACATCTTTACTTCTTTTCTGATTTTGTATTCCTTTTATTGCTTTCTTGTCTCTGATTGCTGTGGCTAAAATTTCCAGATCTATGTTGAATAATAATGGTGAGAGTTAAAACCTTTTCTTGTTCCTAATCTTAGAGGAAATGGTTCCAGTTTTTTTAACCACTGGGAACGATGTTGGCGTGTGGGTTTCTTCATATATAGCCTTTATTATGTGAGGTTAAGTTCCCTTCTATGCCTACTTTCTGGAGGTTTTTTTTCATAAATGGGTGTTGAAAGCTTTCTCTGCATCTATTGAGATGAGCATATGGTGTTTCTCCTTCAATGTGTTAATATGGTGTATCACATTGGTTGATTTGCGTATATTGAAGAATCCTTGCATTCCTGGGTTAAACCCCACTTGATGATGCTGTATGACCTTTTTAATGTGCTGTTGGATTCTGTTTGATAGCATTTTGGTTGGAGGATTTTTGCATCTATGTTCATCAGTGATATTGGCCTGTAGTTTTCTTTCTTTGTGACATCTTGGTCTGGTTTTGGTATCAGGGTGAAGGTGGCCTCGTAGAATGAGTGGGGGAGTGTTCCTCCCTCTGCTATATTTTGGAAGAGTTTAAGAAGGTGAGGTGTTAGCTCTTCTCTAAATGTTTGATAGAATTCGCCTGTGAAGTCCATCTAGTCCTGAGCTTTTGTTTGCTGCAAGATTTTTAATCACAGTCTCAATTTCAGTGCTTGTGATTGGTCTGTTTACATTTTCTATTTCTTCCTGGTTCAGTCTCGGAAGGTTGTTGCTTTGCTAAGAATTTGTCCATTTCTTCCACGTTGTCCTTTTATTGGCGTAGTGTTTCTTGCAGTAATCTCTCATGATCCTTTGTATTTCTGCAGTGTCAATTGTTTCTTCTCCTTTTCATTTCTAATTCTGTTGATTTGACTCTTCTTCCTTTTTTCTCGATGAGTCTGGCTAATGGTTTATCAATTTGTTTATCTTCTCCAGGAACCAGCTTTTAGTTTTATTGATCTTTGCTATTGTTTCCTTCATTTCTTTTGCATTTATTTTTGATCTGATCTTTATGAGTTTCTTTCCTTCTGCTAACTTTGGGGTGTTTTTGTTCTTCTTGCACTAATTGCTTTAAGCATAAGGTTAGGTTGTTTATTTGAGATGTTTCTTGTTTCTCGAGGTAAGATTGTATTGCTATAAAGTTCCTTCTTAGAATTGCTTTGCTGCATCCCATAGGTTTTGGCTCGCCGTGTTTTCATTGTCATTTGTTTCTAGGTATTTTTTGATTTCCTCTTCGATTTTTCAGTGATCTCTGAGTGATTAAGTAGTATATGGTCTAGACTCCAAGTGTTTTGTATTTTTAACCTATTTTATCCTGTAATTGATATCTAGTCTCATCACATTGAGGTCAGAAAAGATGCTTGATACATCTCAATTTTCTTAAATTTTCCAAGGCTTGATTTGTGATCAAGATATGACTATGCTGGAGAATGTTCCAGTGAGCACTTGAGAAGAAAAGTGTATTCTGTTGTTTTTGGATGGAATGTCCTATAATATCAATAAAGCCCATCTTGTTTAATGTATCATTTAAGCTTGTGTTTCCTTATTTATTTTCATTTTGGATGATCTGTCTATTGATGAAAGTGGGGTGTTAAAGTCCCCTACTGTGATCGTATTACTGTCAATTCTCCTTTTATGGCGTGTTAGCATTTGCCTTATGTATTGAAGTGCTCCTATACTGGGTGCATAAATTCTTACAATTGTTATATCCCCTTCTTGGATCAATCCCTTGATCATTATGCAGTGTCCTTCTTTACTCTTGTAATAGTAATTATTTTAAAGTCTATTTGTCTGATATGAGAATTGCTACTCCAGCTTTCTTTTGATTTCCATTTGCATGGAATATCTTTTCAATGCCCTCACTTTCAGTCCATATGTGTCTCTAGGTCTGAAGTGGGTCTCTTGTAGACAGCATATATATGGGTCATATTTTTTATTCCATTCAGAGAATCTATGTCTTTTGGTTGGAGCACTTAATCCATTTACATTTAAGGTAATTATCAATATGTGTGTTCCTATTACCATTTTCTTAATTGTTTTGGGTTTGTTACTGTAGATCTTTTCCTTCTCTTGTGTTTCCTGCTTAGAGAAGTTCCTTTAGCATTTGTTGTAAAGCTGGTTTTTGTGGTGATGAATTCTCTTCTGTTTTTGCTTATCTGTAAAGGTTTATTTTCTCTGTCGAACCTCAATGAGTTCCTTGCTGGTGTAGAGTAATCTTGTTGTAGGTTTTTCCCTTTGATCACTTTAAATATGTCCTGCCACTCCCTTCTGGCTTGCAGAGTTTCTGCTGAAGATCAGCTGTTAACCTGATGGGGATTCCCTTGTATGTTATTTGTTGATTTTCTTTTGCCGCTTTTAATATTTTTTCTTTGTATTTAATTTTTGATAGTTTGATTAATATGTGTCTTGGCATGTTTCTCCTTCTCAGTCCCTTTCTTTTTCTCTTCTTCTTCTGGGACCCCTATAATTCGAATGTTTGTGTGTTTAATGTTGTCGCAGAGGTATCTAAGACTGTCCTCAATTCTTTTCAATTCTTTTTTCTTTACTCTGCTCTGCATTAGTTATTTCCACTATTTGATCTTACAGGTTACTTATCCGTCCTTGGCCTCAGTTATTCTGCTGCTGATTCCTTGTAGAAAATTTTAAATCTCTTTTATTTTGTGTGTTCATCATTGTGTGTTTTCTTTTAGTTCTTCTAGGTCCTTGGTGAAACGTTTCTTGTATTTTCTTCATTCTATTTCCAAAATTATGGATCATCTTTAGTATCATTACTCTGAATTCTTTTTCAGGTAGACTGCCTATTTCCTCTTCATTTGTTTGGTCTGTGGGTTTTACCTTGTTCCTTCATCTGCTGTGTGTTTCTCTGTCTTCTCATTTTGCTTATCTTACTGTGTTTGGGGTCTCCTTTTTCACAGGCTGCGGGTTCATAGTTCTTGTTTTCTTTTGGTGTCTGCTCCAGTGGCTAAGTTTGGTTCTGTGGGTTGTGTAGGCTTCCTGGTTGAGGGACTAGTGCCTGTGTTCTTGTGGATGAGGCTGGATCTCGTCTTTCTGGTGGGCTTGACCCCGTCCGGTGGTGTGTTTAGGGTGTCTGTGACCTTATTACGATTTTATCCAGCCTCTCTGCTAATGGATGCACTTTTGTTCTGTCTTGCTAGTTGTTTGGCATAAGGTGTCCAGCACTGTAGCTTGCTGGTTGTTGAGTGAAGCTGTGTCTTAGCGTTGAGATGGAGATCTCTGGGGGAGCTTTTGCTGTTTGATATTATGTGGGGCCGGAAGGTCTCTGTTGGACCAATGTCCTGATGTTGGCTCTGCCACCTCAGAGGCACAGGTCTGACACCCGGCTGGAGCACCAAGACCCTGTCAGCCACATGGCTCAGAAGGAATGGAGAAAATAGGAAAGAAAGAAAGAAAAACATAATAAAATAAAACAAAGGTATCAAAATTAGAATTATAAAATTTATTAAAAATTAAAAAGTAATTAAAAAAGAAAGGAATGAAAGATGAGAGTAAGCAAACCAAAAAACAAATACACCAGTGATAACAAGCTCTAAAAACTATGCTATAAAAACAAACAAACAGGGCTTCCCTGGTGGCGCAGTGGTTGAAAATCTGCCTGCTAATGCAGGGGACACGGGTTCGAGTCCTGGTCTGGGAGGATCCCACATGCCGCGGAGCAACTAGCCCATGAGCCACAGCTACTGAGCCTGTGCATCTGAAGCCTGTGCTCTGCAACAAGAGAGGCCGCGATAGTGAGAGGCCCGTGCACCGTGATGAAGAGTGGCCCCCACTTCCCACAACTAGAGAAAGCCCTCGCAAAGACATGAAGACCCAACACAGCAAAAATAAATTAATTAATTAATAAACTCCTACTCCCATATCTTATTTTAAAAAACAAAACAAAACAAACAAAAAATAAACAGGGAGAACCCTGGGACAAATGGTAAAAGCAAAGCTATACAGACAAAATCACACAAAGAGCATTCCCATACACACTCACAAAAAGAGAAAAAGGAAACAAATATATATATATATGTAAAAAAAAAAGCAGGAAGAGAGCAACAAAATGAATCAACAAATCTACCAATGATAATTAACTCTAAATACTAAATTATGATAAACATAAAACCAGAAACAAATTAGATGCAGAAAGCAAACCCCAAGTCTCCAGTTGCTCCCAAAGTCTACCACCTCAATTATAGGATGATTCATTGTCTATTCAGGTATTCCCCAGATGCAGGGTACAACACATTGATTGTGGAGATTTTATCCGCTGCTCCTGAGGCTGCTGCGAGAAATTTCCCTTTCTCTTCTTTGTTCACACAGCTCCTGGGGTTCAGCTTTGGATTTGGCCTTATCTCTGCGTGTAGATCGCCTGAGGGCATCTGTTCCCCACCCAGACAGGACAGGGTTAAAGTAGCAGCTGATTAGGGGACTCTGACTCACTCAGGCCCGGGGGAGGGAGGGGTATGGAATGTGGGGCGAACCTGTGGTGACAGAGGCAGCATGATGTTGCACCAGCCCGAGGTGCGCCGTGCGCTCTCCCGGGGAAGTTGTCCCTGGATCAGGGGACCCTGGCAGTGTTGGGCTGCACAGCCTCCCTGGAGGGGTGGTATGGATAGTGACCTGTGCTTGCACACAGGCTTCTTGGTGACTGCAGCAGCAACTTCAGTGTTTCATGCCCATCTCTGGTGTCCACGCTGATAGCTGCGGCTTGCGCCAATCTCTGGAGCTTGTTTATGTGGTGCTCTGAATCCTCTCTCTTCGCACACCCCAAAACAATGGTCTCTTTGCCTCTTAGGCAGGTCCAGACTTTTTCCCAGACTCCCTCCTGGCTAGCTGTGGTGCACTAGCCCCCTTCAGGCTGTGTTCACGCAGCTAACCCCAGTCCTCTCCCTGGGATCTGACCTTCGAAGCCAGAGCCTCATCTCCCAGCCCCACCTGTCCTGGTGGGTGAACACACAAGCCTCTCCAGCTAGTGAGTGCTGGTCACAGTGATCCTCTGTGTGAGAATCTCTCTGCTTTGCCCTCTGCACCCTTGTTTCTGCACTCTCCTCCATGGCTCCAAAGCTTCCCCCCACCCCCACACCCCATCTCCACCAGTGAAGGGACTTCCTAGTGTGTGCAAACTTTTCCTCCTTCACAGCTCCCTCCCCGAGGTGCAGGTCCCATCCCTATTCTTTTGTCTCTGTTTTTTCTTTTGCCCTACCCAGGTACGTGGGGAGTTTCTTGCCTTTTGGGAAGTCTGAGGTCTTCTGTAAGCATTCAGTAGGTGTTCTGTAGGGGTTGTTCCACATGTAGATGTATTTCTGATGTATTTGTGGGGAGGAAGGTGATCTCCATGTCTTACTCCTCTACCAGCTTGAAGGTCTCCCCTGTTGGAAGATTTTTAATCACAGTTTCAATTTCATTACTTGTGATTGGTCTGTTCATATTTTCTATTTCTTCCTGGTTCAGTCTTGGAAGATTCTATTCAATAATTTGTCCATTTCTTCCAGGTTGTGCATTTTATTGGCATATAGTTGTTTGTAGTAGTCTCTTATGATGCTTTATGTTTCTGCAGTATCCATTGTAACTTCTCCTTTTCCATTTCTAATTTTATTGATTTGATTCCTTCCCCTCTTTTTCTTGATGAGTCTGGCTAAACGTTTATCAATTATATTTATGTTCTCAAAGAACCAGCTTTTAGTTTTATTATCTTTGCTATTGTTTTCTTTGTTTCTATTTCATTTATTTCTGCTCTGGTCTTTATGTTTTCTTTCCTTCTACTAACTTTGTTTTTTTGTTCTTCTTTTTCTAGTTTCTTTAGGTGTAAGGTTAGATTGTTTATTAGAAATTCTTCTAGTTTCTTGAGGTAGGATTGTACTGCTATAAACTTCCTTCTTAGAACTACTTTTGATGCATCCCATAGGTTTTGTGTTGTTATGTTTTCATTGCCATTTTTCTCTAGGTATGTTTTTATTTCCTCTTTGATTTCTTCAATGATCTCTTGGTTATTTAGTAGCATATTGTTTAGCCTCCATATGTTTGTGTTTTTTACAGTTTTTTCCCTGTAATTTATTTCTAATCTCATAGTGTTTTGGTCAGAAAAGATTGCTTGATACAGTTAAATTTTTCTTAACTTTACCGAGACTTGATTTGTGACCCAAGATGTGATCTATCCTGTGGAATGTTCCATATGCACTTGAGAAGATAAGTGTATTCTGCTGTTTTCAGATGGAATGTCCTGTAAATATCAATTAAATCTAGCTGCTCTGTTGTGTCATTTAAAGCTTGTGTTTCTTTATTAATTTTCTGTCTGGATCATCTGTCCATTTGTGTAAGTGAGGTGTTAAAGTCCCCCACTATTATTGTGTTACCCTTTTATAGCTGTTAGCATTTGCCTTATGTATTGAGGTGTTCCTATGTTGGGTGCATATATATTTATAATTTTTATATTTTCTTCTTGGATTAATCCCTTGATCACTATGTAGTGTCCTTCCTTGTCTCTTGTAACACTGTTTATTTTAAAGTCTATTTTATCTGATATGAGTATTGCTACTCCAGCTTTCTTTTGATTTCCATTTGCATGGAATATCTTTTTCCATCCCCTCACTTTCAGTCTATATGTGTCCCTAGGTCTGAAGTGATTCTCTTGTAGACAGCATATATGCAAGTCTTGCTTTTGTATCCATTCAGACAGTCTGTGTCTTTTTGTTGGAGCATTTAAGGTAATTATCGACATGTATGTTCCTATTACCGTTTTCTTAATTGCTTTGGGTTTTTGTAGGTCTTTTACTTCCCTTGTGTTTCCCACTTAGAGAAGTTCCTTTAACATTTGTTGTATAGCTGGTTTGGTGGTGATGAATTCTCTTTGCTTTTCATTGTCTGTAAAGCTTTTGATTTCTCCATCAAATCTGAATGAGATCCTTGCTGTGTAGAATATTCTTGGTTGTAGATTCTTCCCTTTCACCACTTTAAATATATCATACCACTCCCTTCTGGCTTGCAGAATTTCTGCTGAGAAATCAGCTGTTAACCTTATGGGAGTTCTCTTGTATATTACTTGTCATTTTTCCCTTGTTGCTTTGAATAATTTTTCTTTGTCTTTAATTTTTGTCAATTTGATTGCTATGTGTCTCAGCATGTTTCTCCTTGGGTTTATGCTGACTGTGACTCTCTGCACTTCCTGGACTTGGGTGGCTATTTACTTTCCCATGTTAGGGAAGTTTTCAACTATAATCTCTTTGAATATTTTTCTCGGGTCCTTTCTCTCTCTCTTCTCCTTCTGGGACCTCTATAATGTGAATGTTGGTGCATTTAATGTTGTCTCAAAGGTCTCTTAGGCTGTCTTCATTTCTTTTCATTCTTTTTTCTTTATTCTGTTCCAGGGCAGTAAATTCCGTCATTTTGTCTTCCAGGTCACTTATCCATTCTTCTGCCTCAGTTTTTCTGCTATTGATTCCTTCTAGTGTATTTTTCATTTCAGTTATTGTACTGTTGGTCTCTGTTTGTTCTTTAATTCTTGTAGGTCTTTGTTAAACATTTCTTGCATCTTTTTGATCCTTGCCTCCATTCTTTTTCTGAGGTCCTGGATCATCTTCACTATCATTATTCTGAATTCTTTTTCTGGAAGATTGCCTATCTCCACTTCTTTTAGTTGTTTTTCTGGGGTTTTATCTTGTTCCTTCATCTGGGACATAGTCCTCTGCCTTTTTATTTTGTCTATCATTTTGTGATTGTGGTTTTCATTCTGTGAGCTGCAGGATTATAGTTCTTCTTGCTTCTGCTGTCTGCCCTCTTGTGGATGAGGCTATCTGAGAGGATTGTGCAAGCTTCCTGATGGGAGGGACCAGTGATGGGTAGAGCTGGGTGTTGCTCTGGTGGGCAGAGCTTAGTAAAATTAATCCACTTGTCTGCTGATGGGTGGGGCTGTATTCCCTCCCTGTTGGTTGTTTGGCCTGAGGTGACCCAGCACTAGAACCTACAGGCCCTTTGGTGGGGCTAATGTCAGACTCTGTGAGGGCTCAAGCCAATGAGTACTTCCCAGAATGTCTGCTGCCAGTTTCCTTGTCCCTGTAGTGAGCCACAGCCACTTCCCCACCTCTGCAGGAGACCTTCTGACACTAGCAGGTAGGTCTGGTTCAGTATCCTATGGGGTCACTTCTCCTTCACCCTGGGTCCTGGTGCACACACTACTTTGAGTGTGCCCTCCAAGTGTGGAGTCTCTGTTTCCCCAAGTCCTGTCAAAGTCTTGCAATCAAATCCTGCTGGCCCTCAAAGTCCAGTTCTCCAGGGATTCCTCCTCCTCTTGCCAGACCCCCAGGTTGGGAAGCCTGACATGAGTCTCAGAGCCTTCACTCCAGTGGGTGGACTTATGTGGTATAATTGTTCTCCAGTTTGTGAGTCGCCTACCCAGTGGTTATGGGATTTTATTTTAACATGATTGTGGTCCTCCTACTGTCTCATTGTGGCTTCTCCTTTGTCTTTGGATGTGGGGTATCTTTTCTGGTGACTTCCAGTGTCTTTTTTTGTTTGTTTTTAATAAATTTATTTATTTACTTATTTTATTTTTGGCTACGTTGGGTCTTCATTGCTGCACGTGGGCTTTCTCTAGTTGTGACTAGTGGGAACTACTCTTTGTTGCAGTGTGTGGGCTTCTTGTTGTGGTGGCTTCCCTTTGTTGCAGAGCATGGGCTCTAGGCATGTGGGCTTCAGTAGTTGTGGTGTGAGGGCTTCAGTAGTTGTGGTGTACGGTCTTCAGTAATTATGGCACATGGGCTCTGTAGCTGTGGCTCACAGGCTCTAGAACGCAGGCTCAGTAGTTGGGATGCACAGGCTTAGTTGCTCCATGGCATGTGAGATCTTCTCGGACCAGGACTCGAACCCCTGTCCCCTGCATTGGCAGGTGGATTCCTAACCACTGCGCCACCAGGGAAATCCCAAGTTCCAGTGTCTTTCTGTCGATGATTGTTCAGTAGTTAGTTGTGATTCCGGTTCTCTTGCAAGAGGGCGTGAGCACACGTCATTCTACTCCACCATCTTCTATTTTCATCCTTTCTGGAATTATTTCTTTACAGGAAGAAATTCTGATATAGTAACTCCTTATATAACCCACAAAAGGTTTGCATCTGGACAGTCAGTAAAAAGTGTGAAGAGGACTGTCTTAGCCCATTGTCTCCACTTCCTTTCCTCCAATTACTCTCAAACACATTTGATTCTCCTTGCCACCCATGCCTTCCAACAAGACACCTCCTCTCAAGTTCACTATGACCTCCATGTTGCCAAATACATTGTTCAGTTTTAGTCGTTATCTGACCAGCCTCATCATCAACATCTTTTTGGCCGCACCGTGCGACTTGTGGGATCTTAGTTCCCCGACCACGGATTGAACCTGGGCCCATGGCAGTGAAAGTGCCAAGTCCTAACCACTGGGCTGCCAGGGAATTCCCCCATCAACATCTTCTCTTGGCTTCTAAGGTACCCTTTGCTCTTGGTTTTCCTCCTTCTGTACTGGTAGCTCATTCTCAGTCTCCCAGGTTGATTCCTGCTCTTTTCTCCAAACTCTACATGTAGAGAGGTTACTGTGAAGTTAATCGGCTTACTTTGTAGAGACATGCACTTACACAAGTCCATTCCAAGGTACTGGGAAAAGCCCTAACAATGTGTTCACATAGTCATCCAGTTTTGCCAGATTTGCAAAAATTAGGCATTTAACTGAAAACAGTTAAAACTGCTGGCTCTTTCCACTCCAGCTACCCCTCCATCATACTTTCCCTTGAGATGAGTGATGTTGGAGTGGCCATGGGTAATTTTGAAATCTAGCTAAAGTGAAGTTAAGTTGAAAATACCTCTAGTTTGGGTTATATTCACAGTTACTTCCATATACAGTTAAGTTATTGCTAGCTATACAAATGGTTTCTAGGAATACACCTACTGCTCACTATGCTGACTCACCAGATATCTTGACATGAAGAGGCAAGGCCAGAATTCATATCAGAATATGAACTTATCTTATGGTGCTCATCTCATGAAATGGTGCCCAGATTCATTATTAGAAGCGAGTCTGTGGGAAATTGTTTGTTTTCTCTCTTTCTACCACATCCCACATTTGACCCATCAGAAATTCTAGTTGGATTTACTGTCAAAATATATCCAGGCTCTGACCACTGATGACTTACTATATCCTCTGTTCCAGGTCTCAATACCCTCTTGCCTGGATTATGGCAACAGCTCCCTAACTGGTTTCTCTGTGTCTACATTGCAGTGTCTTAGTGGAAAGCATGGGTGGCAAGATGAATCAAATGTGTTCGAGAGAAACTGGAGGAAAGGAAGTGGCGACAATGGGTAAGGACAGTCCTCTACAGTTGCCAAAAAGACTTAGTTAAAAATATGTCAAACAATGTCATTCTTAAATTTATGTTCCCCCCCCTCAAAATGGTTTCCAGTTTTACTCAGAATAAAACCAAAGGCTTTTTCAATAGCTTATACAACTCTGCATGATACTGCTCCTTTCATATATCTTCTCAAAAAGGTACAGAATAGAGAATCTGGGTCTAAATCCCCCAAGTCAAATAAAAGAGGAAAATGGGGGAAAGTACATGGTTATTCTTACCAGAAAAAAGTATTAATGTCAACTGGATGAATCCAAGTTTTTCCTATTTCCAAAGGTAGAAAGATGATTACTTTCCCTATATGTCATTTATTTTTGCTGACCTTTCAACAGAGGATGAATAACAGACAATTTAAGTTATAGTCTCTAATGAGTGACAAAAACCATGACATTCTCCTGTTTAAGTGTAGATTTGTGGGACTTCCCTGGTAGTCCAGTGGTGAGGAATCTGCCTTCCAATACGGGGGACGTGGGTTCCATACCTAGTCGGGGAACTGGGAGCCCACATGCCGCAGTGCAACTAAGCCCACGTGCCACAACTACTGAGCTTGCATGCCTCAACAAGAGAGCCCGCGTGCCATGAATTACAGAGCCCACACACCCTGGAGCCCATGCACCACAACTAGAGAGAGAAAACCCGCACGCCACAACTAGAGAGAAGCCCGAGCGCTGCAACAAAAGATCCCACATGCCTCATCGAAGATCCCACATGCTGCAACTAAGACCCAATGCAGCCAAAAAAGTTTTTTAAAAAAAGAGTTTAAAAAATAAGTATAGGGGCTTCCCTGGTGGCGCAGCGGTTGGGAGTCCACCTCCCGATGCAGGGGGCACGGGTTCGTGCCCCGGTCCGGGAGGATCCCATGTGCCGCGGAGCGGCTGGGCCCGTGGGCCATGGCCGCTGGGCCTGCGCGTCCGGAGCTTGTGCTCCGCGACGGGAGAGGCCACAACAGTGAGAGGCCCGCGTACCGCAAAAAAAAAAAAAAAAAAAAAAAAAAAATAAGTATAGATTTGTAAGCTCTGGGACAGGAGGGAGGTTTGATGTTTTATCCCGAATATGAATCACTGGAAGGCCAGCTCCTCCTCCACATGGGAGTGGGATAATGGAAATGTCACAATTTTCAGCCAAAACACTGTCTTATTTAAAAATAAACTGCCAGGAGTGATATCAGCAACATGGCAGAATAGAACTTTTCTACCATCTTCCCCCCAAATGATGCTGATTTTGACAAGTGGGAGTCCAGAGGAGTAGTTCCAGCACACTACTGGAGAAAAAAATCTAACATTGGACACATAAAAGAGGGTAAGAAGAGTGGTTTCACTTTACCTGGTTCAGTGCCAAGAGAGACCTTCTACTTCTCCCAGAGGGGATGCGTGAGTGCTTGGTTTCCCCAGCCATGTGGGACACTGCCAAAGAGACTCACTTTCTTCTCACCCCATCTAGAATACTGAGGTGTACTGTACAACTAAGGGACAGAGAGGGGCTAGGAGCACAGCAACCAGGGCTTGGAGGGCATCAAAAGTATGCAGATCTTACTAACCACTTCACAGACTCCGTCAGGAAGACCATGCACAACTACTGGGGATGCCTAACCTGTGGGGCTCCCCAGTAAGTATCCCCAATGCTGTGCATAGTTCACCCACAAACTCTCCCCCCATCTACATTCTGTGGCTGGCTTTCTTTGCATGCCCACAAGGGCGACAATTGTAAATCTTTACAAATGGCTAGTTAGCATGCACAGAAAGCTGGCCCAACTCCAAGGTATTGAGAGGAAGCACACAAACTTGAGCATTAAGCACAACCCTAGGGAAAGCAAGTGGGGGACTGTCAGTACCTGGCCTGGCTTTGCAGGACTGAGATAAGGCATACAATCTTAAGAATACTCTCCCAAGAGGAGTGTGCCCCAGGTGTATCCACAGAAAAAGTCTAAGAAAGCCACAGAATCCCTAGCAGTGCTGCAAAGATATTTCCCTCTCAAAGCCAGTCAGTAAAGAATTGAGAATGTGACTGCTTCTTCAAATGTGAATACAGCAATGCAAGACTTTTAGGACACAAAAACGATCAAGGAAACATGACACCACCAAAGGAACACAATAATTTTCCAGTAACTGATTCCAAAGAAATGGAGACCTATAATTTGCCTGATAAAGAATTCAAAATAGTTGTCTTAAGGAAGCTCATGAGCCAAAAGAAAACACAGAAAGACAATTCAACAAAATCAGTGAAACAGTACATGAACAAAACAGATTTAACACAGAGAAAGAAATCATAAAAAAAGAACCAAATAGAAATTCTGGAGCTGAAGAATACAATAAATGAAATGAAAAATGTGATAGAGAGTATCAGAAACAGACTTGATCAAGGAGAATAAAGAATTTGTGAACTCAAAGACAGGCCATTTTAAATTATCCAGTCATAGGAGAACAAAGAAAAAAGAATGAAAAAGAGTGAAGAAAGTGTCTTCTCTCTGGTCTATCTTCCATGTACAGCATGCTGGCAATTTGGCATAACCATTCTCAATATCAATATCCTAACGTGAAAAATGGTGACCAATAGAAATATATTGAAAAAATTTGGTGAAATGTGGGGAGTGTTTAGGGTACCTGGCTGAAGAGCACATACATATGAAAGATATTATCAGCATCAGTTCTTCTAATGTTGTGTTTCAAGCCTTTCTTTGATTTACATCATGGTCTCTACCTTTCACATTCACTCAATCTCCATTGTTAAATGATGCTGACAATTCAGAATTATAATAATAATATTCAAACTGAGGAGCCTTGCTGTCTGAGAATGAAGATATTTTGAGATTGTCTATGTAGCCAAAATTAGAAGCTAAAAGTTACTTAATTATGTGGTGTCTTGATTTGGACTCTCAAAGCAGATAATGAGACAAGACTTCTAGTGTAAGTAGTTTGTTTGGGCATGGTTGGGGAGTGCAAAGAACACTAGTAGGGAGGTAGAGAAATGATACTGGGAAGGATAGGTAGCCAAAAAGAAAAGGTGCATTATTAAGCTAGCTACTGTAGTGGGCAATTGGAACTTAATCTCAGAGAAAAACGCTGATAAATGGTATAAAAATCTACACCTCCAAATTAACCCAGTCAAAAGACAACAGAACTGGGCTTCCCTGGTGGCGCAGTGGTTGAGAATCTGCCTGCCAATGCAGGGGACACTGGTTCGAGCCCTGGTCTGGGAAGATCCCACATGCTGTGGAGCAACTAGGCCCGTGAGCCACAATTACTGAGCCTGCGCATCTGGAGCCTGTGCTCCGCAACAAGAGAGGCCGTGATAGTGAGAGGCCTGCACACCGCGATGAAGAGCGGTCCCTGCTTGCCGCAACTAGAGAAAGCCCTCGCACAGAAACGAAGACCCAAGACACAGCCAAAAATAAATAAATAAATAAATAAATAAATAAAAAGAGACAACAGAACTGGGGTATTTATACACTAAAGTCTGTAAATCATTGGTTGAGAGCTACTGGGGTAGGGAAAGTATTATGTGCCTGGCATTTTTGGCCTGCCATACATGAGTAGGCAGAGAGAACAGCCTTTCACAATTCTGGCAAAAAGCCCTTGGACACAGTGATGCAGATACCAACCATTTAAGTTAACCAAAGGCACTGAACTAGTATGGTCTGAGTGATCTGGGTAGGCAACTAATAGAGTTGACTGAACATAAAGACATTAGGGGTTGGTATCATAGTTAGGATGTCTAATCAGGCAGAAATAATTTGATATTTATGGAATTACTTCAATTAGCTCTGAAGAGAGTTTTTAATTGATACATTAATTGAACAATATTTCATCTCAATTAAACAAAACTTACAATCTGCACCAAAGGTCAACAAACATTTTCTATAAAGGACGAGAGAGTAAATAGCTTAGGCTTTGAGGGCGGTATAATCTCTGTCACAAGTATTCAGCTCTGCCTTTGTAGCATGAAGGCAGCCATGGACAATAGTAAATGAATAAGTGTGGTTGTGTCCCAATAACAATTTATGGACACTGAAATTTGAATTCATATAATTTCCATGTGTCACTAAATATTTCTTCTTTTGATTTTTTTCAACTGTCTAAAAATATTTTAAAATATCTTTAGCTCGCAGGCCATACAGAAACAGGTGGTGGGCTGGATTTGGCTTATTGGCAGTAGTTTGCCAACCCCCTGACTACATGATCTTACCTGGTTTAAAAACAAGGGCTCTTATTTTTCCTTTTTATCATTGTGTGTATATCACTGAAGGGATTTTATTAGAAAGAGTTAGAAATATGACCCAGGACACTGAACACATAGCTGATTATGTGAAGAACTCCTAAATAGGGACTTCCCTGGTGGTGCAGTGGTTAAGAATCTGCCTGCCAATGCCGAGGACACGGGTTTGAGCCCTGGTCCTGGAAGATCCCACATGCCATGGAGCAACTAAGCCCATGCACCACTACTACCGAGCCTGAGCTCTAGAGCTCGGGAACTACAACTACTGAGCCTGCGCACCATAACTACTGAAGCCCGCACACCTAGAGCCTGTGCTCCACAACAAGAGAAGCCACCAAAATGAGAAGCCCAGGCACTGCAAAGAAGAGTGGCCCCCACTTGCCGCAACTAGAGAAAGCCCACGTGCAGCAATGAAGACCCAACGCAGCCCAAAATAAATAAATTTATATATATATAAAAAGAACTCCTAAATAGAGCTGAAATCCCAATAGTCTCTATAGCTACATAGCAGAAACATTTTTTAACCTTTATGTGTCTTATATTAAATATTGAGAAAGTTTGGTTATTTCCAGCTATGGTGGGTGGATTAATTTCCAAGAATATGAGATGCTAAAGTGAAGGTACAATTATAAAACCAAATGTCAGATAAATGTTAAGTAACTATGAGTTGTCAAGACTTGTATCACCAATATACTTTATTTTATTCATTCAATAAATAGTACTAATTGCAAGCAATATTTGTTCAATTACAATAATTACTCATAAAAACCTTTTATGTGTGTTAACCATTAGTGGTTGAAACTTCTTCCAAGGGAACCACAGTCAGCAGTTCCCCAGTGCGACTGTCTCTGACGAACCCACATAATTTCCAGGAGGGAAAAAGACAGCAATTGTACATATGCCACATCTAGAGGGGCCAATATCAGAGAGCACCCAGACCAAAAACTTAAGACAGTGCCCTTGTCCTCAATCCCTTTTGTCCCTAGAAACTAGACAACTAACAAATGGGAAGAGATGAGTGAGGAAGCTAGAAGCAGCTAATCATGTTCCCTCCCAAACCAGGGGCATCCAAAACTCAAGTGGGCATAAACTGGAGTGGTTTATAACAGTAGACTAGACCAGAGTTTCAATTCTTATACTGATTGGGTGTTTTGAAGTACCAAAATGAATGTATTCTTGTGGCAGGAATGTGATAGGAAGACTTTTTATTATATAATACTATCAATAATTAGAAAAGCTATAGTACTAATTAGAAAAGTTATTCATTCAGAGGTAAGAAAAAATTATTCAACAAATAAATTTAAAAGGGAGAAGTGAAATAAATTAGATTGTTTTGTTTGCATCCTATTTTTTATTTGTTTGTTTCTAAAGGCAAAGCCAAAATTCTAAACTACAACCAGATTAGCTGGAACTGAAAATTAAACTGACAAAGGCAGATTTACAGGAGAAAAGCATGCACATTTATTTAATTTAGTTTTATGTGACATGGGAACCTTCATAAGGAAATGAAGACCAGAAGAAATGGTTAAATCAGAGTATTTTACCACTAGGTTTGATGAAGAGGAGACAGTTGTGGAAAAATATGATAGGTCAAGGAATATGAGGTAAAATAGTAACCTGGGGGAAACTTAGTTCTGTTTGTTAGGATTCTTTCAGCTCCCTTTGTCTTTGTAGATAAGGATACTCCCTTCCTTTGGGTAAAGGGAGGGCACCTGTCACATGAGGATTTTATGACCTGCTTCAGGGGGGAAGGTCAGAGTAACCTTCCTGCTTCTGCCATTTTCTCAAACTCTTTTAGCTTAAAATATTCAATCTGCCAAGGTGTCACATTTGGGGGATAGTGTGCCCTGAATCCCATCATATTCAATGAACAGTGTCTAGATTCTAGACTGGAACAGAATAAAAATAATGAAAAACTTTAGACTTTATTAGCAAAATGTAGGGTTAGAAATGCATAACCAATGTATTGAATTGGGTGTGTTAATGGAAGTAAATCTATGATTCTCCCACCATGGTTGCTCAGAACTATTCTAATTTACCTCTTCTCTCCTAACTAGATGATATTTCTAGAAGATCCAATAATTTTTCAATCATTCTCTGACATCAGGAAAGTACCATTTTCAGGCATTAAAAAGTAAGTATAGGGACTTCCCTGGTGGCACAGTGGTTAAGAATCCACCTGCCAATGCAGGGGACATGGGTTCGATCCCTGGTCCCGGAAGATCCCATATGCCATGGAGCAACTAAGCCCGTGCGCCACAACTACTGAGCCTGCGCCCTAGAGCCCGCGAGCTACAACTGCTGAGGCCCGCGCGCCTAGAGCCCGTGCCCCGCAGCAAGAGAAGCCACTGCAAAAAGAAGCCCGTGCACCGCAACGAAGAGTAGCCCCTGCTCTCTGAAACTAGAGGAAGCCTGTGTACACCAACGAAGACCCAACACAGCCAAAAATAAATAGATAAATAAATAATTTTTTTTTTTTAAACATCTTTATTGGGGTATAATTGCTTTACAATGGTGTGTTAGTTTCTGCTTTATAACAAAGTGAATCAGCTATACATATACATATGTTCCCATATGTCTTCCCTCTTGCGTCTCCCTCCCTCCCACTCTCCCCATCCCACCCTTCCAGGCTGTCACAAAGCACCGAGCTAATATCCCTGTGCCTTGCGGCTGCTTCCCCCCAGCTATCTACCTTACTACGTTTGTTAGTGTGTATATGTCCATGACTCTCTCTCGCCCTGTCAAAACTCACCCCTCCCCCTCCCCATACCCTCAAGTCCGTTCTCCAGTAGGTCTGCGTCTTTATTCCTATCTTACCCCTAGGTTCTTCATGACATTTTTTTCCCTTAAATTCCATATATATGTGTTAGCATACGGTATTTGTCTTTTTCTTTCTGACTTACTTCACTCTGTATGACAGACTCTAGGTCTATCCATCTCATTACAAATAGCTCAATTTCATTTCTTTTTAAGGCTGAGTAATATTCCATTGTGTATATGTGCCACATCTTCTTTATCCATTCATCCGATGATGGGCGCTTAGGTTGTTTCCATGTCCTGGCTATTGTAAATAGAGCTGCAATGAACATTTTGGTACATGACTCTTTTTGAATTTTGGTTTTCTCAGGGTATATGCCCAGTAGTGGGATTGCTGGGTCATATGGTAGTTCTATTTGTAGTTTTTTAAGGAACCTCCATACTGTTCTCCACAGTGGCTGAACCAATTCACATTCCCACCAGCAGTGCAAGAGTGTCCCCTTTTCTCCACACCCTCTCCAGCATTTATTGTTTCTAGATTTTTTGATGATGGCCATTCTGACTGGTGTGAGATGATATCTCATTGTAGTTTTGATTTGCATTTCTCTAATGATTAATGATGTTCAGCATTCTTTCATGTGTTTGTTGGCATTCTGTATATCTTCTTTGGAGAAATGTCTATTTAGGTCTTCTGCCCATTTTTGGATGGGGTTGTTTGTTTTTTTGTTATTGAGCTGCATGAGCTGCTTGTAAATTTTGGAGATTAATCCTTTGTCAGTTGCTTCATTTGCAAATGTTTTCTCCCATTCTGAGGGTTGTCTTTTGGTCTTGGTTATGGTTTCCTTTGCTGTGCAAAAGCTTTGAAGTTTCATTAGGTCCCATTTGTTTATTTTTGTAAATTTTTTTTAAAGTCAGTATAAATCAAAACTTCACTCTGTAATGAATTGAAAGCATCTTCCCATCCCCAAAGCTCAAGCCTACCTCAGGCTCGGAAGCATGCATTGGAGAAGGGGTGATGCAAGACCTCTTTTTCCTCCTTATTCTTTATCCTTTCCTATTCAGTAACTACTGCTTTTGGTTTCTCTAGGAATTATGTGGGACATTAAATATCGTAGTCATTAATACTTTTCTTCAAATGTTTTCAGCTTGTTCACCTTTCCGACATATGGTAAAATTGCATTTTCCTGGCCCCTTACCAGTAGATGTGGCTATGTGATTGGTCTTGAGAAGTGAAATGTGAGCAGAGGGATGTATGTTATTCTGGGTGGAAGCTTTAAGAACCAGTATACAAGTCATCATGTTCTCTGTGCTATGGTTGTCATGGAAGCAGGTGAGATGTTGAGATAAAATTTCAATGTCAACCCATGTTGAATAGGTAGTGTGATGTGAGCAAAAAATAAATATTTATTGTTGTAAGACTTTGATTTGAGGATTATTTATCACTATAGAATTACACAGCTTATCCTGACACAATACACATTAAAATAGCCAAAGATATAATAATTGTGAACCTGTAGCCACCTGATAACAAATCCTTAAGATATATGAAATTAAAAAAAATTAGGATTATAAAGAGAAGTTGAGAAGTCTACAATCATGGGGAAAGAATTTAATATACCTCTATCAGACAAGGAGACAAAAATGTTAGTAAGAATTTTAAAACTTTGAACAGAAAAATTAATAACATATCTAATGGGTATATAGAGCAGATAGAAAATATACATTTTTTTCAAGCTCACATAAAGCATTTATAAAGAATTACCTCATACTAGGTTGCAAAGCAGTATCAGATATTTCAAAGAACCAATATGGTATAAATAATGTTGGTTTACCATAATGAAATTTACATTAGAAATCAACAATAAAAAGAGCACATGCGGGCTTCCCTGGTGGAGCAGTGGTTGAGAGTCCGCCTGCCGATGCAGGGGACACGGGTTTGTGCCCCGGTCCGGGAGGATCCCACATGCCGTAGAGCGGCTGGGCCCATGAGCCATGGCCGCTGAGCCTGTGCATCCGGAGCCTGTGCTCCACAGCGGGAGAGGCCACAACAGTGAGAGGCCTGCGTACCACAAAAAAAAAAAAAAAAAAAAAAAAAAAAAGCACATGCAAACAGACACACACATGAACAACATACAGGACACATTTGAAAACTTAAAATGCACTCCTAAATCACTTATGGATCATTTTGAAAAATATGTAATATTTAGAAATAAATAATAATGAAAATATTACCTATGAAAATCATGAGCTATAATAAAAGCAGCACTTAATGTTAATATTTGGTTAAGCTAGATGGTAATATATGGGGTTTATTATATTAATTTCATTCACATTTTATGTTTAGAATAATTAACAATAAATAATTTTTAAGTGAAAACACTGGACCTAGTTATTGTGAAGATTTAATGCAACTAAAATAAATGATTTAACAGCTTATAAATACGGAAGCTAATTCCTCTTAGAGATCATCAGATGAACAAATTCTTTCATTCTTCCTAATGATTACTTTATTTAACTCTCATGTTGTAGTCTATTGACACATCAAAGAATGATAAATATGTGTACAACAATGTATCTTTTTCTTTAACAAACATCATTTAAATTTGCCATGGCCTCCTAAATAGATTACCAATAATAAATAAGACATTAATCTAGGACTAAAAGAGTCAATAGAATCATTCAGTACATTTTTCATCACATACCCAACCACAATGTGGTCCTACTACAGAGTCTGGCTCAGTAGGAAAAAAGCACCTGGTCTTTGTTTCCATCTTTTGTATTTTAAAGTAACACAGATATAATTTCCCTTCTCCACAAGGTAAACGTGGGTCCTTAATTCGACTTTACTGGTCTGTGTCCATTTTGAGGTGGCAAAAAGTGGGCCTACCTAAGTTTGATTTACTTGGGCTGGGTCTACCCATTACACTGCCCAAACCTATAACTTGGATAAGAACTCATCACCTGTCTTTTCTCTCATTCAACACTAGTTTGTTTTTTTTTTCATCCTGGCCTAGCACTTACATTTCATCTTGATGATGGAGCGACTCTAGTGCTCACTGGATGTCTTCAGTGATATGTTTGCCATATGCAGGTTTTCAACATAAAAATGCAGTATGAATCACAGCTTCTTTTCTTAAGAAGTTTGAGCAGAATGTTTTCTTATAAGGAAAAGAGAATTTGAAAAGACAGTTGGAAAACAACCTATTGATCCATAAATGTATTTGCTTTTCTATGTACCTGACTCATTCTTATTAGAAGTATGTGTGCAGAGCGATGATATAAGAAAAAGAGGCAGAGTAAGAAACTTCAAAATTTCATTGCTCAATAAAAGCAACTAAAAAACTGGCAAAAGCTGACAAAATCAATATTTTTGGAAGTCTGGAAACTAACCAAAATCTTGCAACAACCCAGGGAGCACTTATTCAAGAAAAACAGCTGAATCTTGCCGATTGTAGTGAGCTTTGTGGCTTTTTAACTTACACTAGTCGCATCTTTTCTCCCCAGTTCAGTCTTGATGGTACATAACAGTCTGCATTCCCAGTACCAGTACTGAAAGAGCAGAATGGACCCCATTTGCAAAGACTGTCCTTGGTTAATCTGTCTGGTGATTAAAGTGACTCAAAATATTTGTATTATCTAACCTAATTCAGAACATTTATAGGCAAACATTTTTGTCACTCCTACATGAAGCAATGGATAACAGTTGGCGGGAACAATATGCTATCAAAAATGAATGAGAGGAAAGGCTGGGAATGAGATACTTTGGGTAATAAGGACTTTGAAAAATTCCAACATATTCCAGGAATCTAGAAGTCTCCATTGTAGGGCTAAGCAGTCTTACTGGTCCCCATTTAGAAAGTCCCATTAATATTGCTTGAGGGGCGGATTTATATGCCCTTGTTTTATAATACTAGGTAGCAGAAATATTCCTCATTCAGATACAATGTCCATCCCTATAACACGATCAGGTAAAAGAGATGCAGCCACTTCACAATGCTTGTTCAAACATACCAATTCTCCTACAAACTTTTACCTTAATTCCAGCAACATTTACATTCTGAACTATAGCTTCTACTAGGACTTCATTAGCAGGTCTTGGTTTTACAATACTAGGTAGGAGAAGTATTCCCCAGAATGGCATAATATCCATTCCCACAAGACATTTAGGTAAAGGAGACACAACCACTTCACATAAAGCTTGTTTAAACCTTCCAGTTTTCATAATCTGATCTGCTCTCATATTTCTGTGTTCTCTCAATCTAAATTGTAGTACACATTAGGGCTTCACCAATGGATTTTGGTACCAGAGTGTGTGGGGCTCCCATATCAAGGGGTCCTTGAAACTTCTGTTCTCTTCCTCCTGACCATTTTACTCATTCTTGTGCAAAGGACTTTGGGTCCCTAGCAAGCGGTTGAACCAAGGGACCCAGGCCCTTTTGTCACTATTTGACTTGATTAATTGCCTAATCACTGCCCCCAGCACAGGTGATAGTTGGTCAGGTTTCTTATCATAATCTCTGCCTTCAGGCTTTAAAAAATTTCCAAACTGTTAGAAATAGACTGGACTTTTTTGGGCCACTTTAATATTGAGGGACCAGCAGGGGGTCCTTCAGCCCACCCAACCTTAGGTAGTGCTGTATTAAAATTTTTGTTTTAATGTCAATGTCCATTTTTTTCATCCCATTTCTTAATAAACATCTAAAGATTTCCACCCTGCTGAGAGGAATCCTGTGACTCTCTCCGTTCTGTTTCCTCTTTGTTTTGCCCCATCAATATTTTCTTTATTCACCTTATTCCTTAATATCTACTTAAAAATTTTCACCCTGCTAAGACCCGTCTCTTGATTCTTTCCTCTGCTTTTCCCTATTCTCTTGTTAATTAATTTTTATTAGCTCTTTCCCCATGGAGGGGAAGCTGAGACAACAAATTCGATACGGCTTCCTGAACTGTCCTTCAGTTTTGCAACAGTAATGTTAAACAGGCTGCCCATGAGAAAGGGACCTCTTAACCACAGCATTTCCATGACCTGGGTAATGGGTATATTCAGTTAGTGAATATCCCAATCATCATAAAGCCAGTCCCACATGGCTTGCATACAAAACTGATATAGCTGCTTCATCTGGGGTGTTCCACTTGGCATTAACAGGGGGAGATTGACGTCTCCTACTCAGAGTAAGAAGACATTACAGAGGCTTTTATCCAGTCCACGGGGATGGCTGTTCTCTCAAGAACAACCTCCCATGTGTCTGGATCACACAAAGCCATCTGTGATTGTTCCATAGTGAGCTGCGGATCCTGCATCAACCCAAACATCCTCTTCCACTCTGCAGCATCCAAAAGCAAAGACACAGGCTCCAAGTTGGTCATTTTCACAATCCATTTCAGTAAAGGTTCCTCAGAAAGCTGATGATATGGATCTACAAAATGAAGTAACTCCTTCACACCATACCCTCTGGTTTCAAGTTTCTTGATTTTGTTCTTCTCCCACATTGACTACCTTCTGGTTATCAGAGGTCTTAAAAGTACTTTCTGTTGTCCCTGAATAATTTTTTCCTTGTTGGGAGGCTTTGCAGGTAGTGGCCAAAGCTCAGACCCACTGAAATCTGAGTTTGGTGTAGCATCAAGGTTCAATCCAGCATTTTCTTTTACTTTTAGTTTAGCTATTACAGATAACAATAACTAAGGGATTGAATATTTTGCCTTTTTCTTATTGGTCTGTATTTCCTTATGCATCCAGTGAACCAACTCCTCAGGAGTGAGATCCATTTCTAAATTCCATTGGTAACTTTTACCTTTAGTAATTGAGCACAGCACAGCTGCTGTTCCATATCATGGATGACCACGTAGCCACCCAGGAATCAAAGGTTCCACATCTTCCACCCTTTCATCCTTTCTCTTCCCAAACCACATGTTTCTGTGAGCCAGGGCTGTTCTAGGAAATCCCATTTCTCTGACACCAACTGAGATGGAAAAACCTAGTCAGTTTTCCACCTTTGTAGGGTGGAGAAAACCCAGTTCTTACCTACTACAAGTCTCTCACCTGTGTGTCTCCATTACTCCTTATACAACACACTTACAAAGAAGACTTTACTTCTGACACTTCTGGTCACCAAACGTGTGGAGGCTTCTCCTCACAACAAGCAACTTTCTGTGACACCAGCTGGGTGTCCTACAACTTAACTCAATTCTAACACTATCTGCCTAGAGATATTGTCAGATCCTCACAGTTTAAGGGCTCAGTCCCACAAGCCTGCCCTCATCCCACTTCAGATGTCAGTCACAAGCCCAGGTTATCACCTGTGCTTCTGACCAACTGGCTATAAATTGGAGGTACCAAAGACACCCACCCCACTTTCATTTGATTAGTTTTCTAGAGAAGCTCACAGAACTCAGGGGAACACTTACTTACATTTGCCAGTTAATTAAAAGATATGATAAAGGATACAGATGAACAGCCACATGAAGAACACATAAGGTAAAGTCTGGGAGGATCCCGAGTGCAGGAGATTCTGTCCCTGTGGAGGTGGGGTGTGTCACCATCCTGGTGGGCATGTGTTTGCCCACCTGAAAGCTTCCCAAACCCTGTACTATTGGGATTTTTATGGAGGCTTCAACATGTAGGCATGTTGACTATTAACTCCATTTTCACCTCGTCTCCCTTCTCAGGAGAATGGGGGGGGCAGGGCTAGAAATTCCAAGCTTCTAATTATGCCTTGGTATTTCCAGTGGCCAGCCCTCATCCAAGAGGCATCTAGGAGTACAATCAGAGTCACCTCATGAGAACAAAAGATTCTCATATCATCTAGGAAATTACAAGGGTTTCAGCAACTCAATGTCAGGAACTAGGTTCAAAGACCAAATTTTAGAACAAAAGATGCTCCTAGTGCTCTTATCAGTTAGGGGATTATAAGAATTTTGAAGTTCTGTACCAAGAACTGAGGACGGAGACCAATAAATACACCTTCTATTATTTCACGGAACTACAAAATCATCAGAGTAATTAACAAAATGGCGACAGTACGGTCTTACCTATCAATAATTACTCTACATCTAAATGTTTAAATTCCCCAATTAAAACACAAATAGTGGCTGAATGGATGAGAAAATTAGACCCAAGTATATGCTGAATGCAAAAGACCCAATCTTTAAGGACACTCATAGGCTAAGAGGAAAAGGATGGAAAAAGATATGCAAATGGAATACAAAACAGATCAGGGATAGCTATGCCTATATCAGAGAAAAACCCCACAGACTTTATTTACTTTAAAAAAAATTTTTAACATCTTCATTGGAGCATAATAGCTTTACAATGGTGTGTTAGTTTCTGCTTTATGACAAAGTGAATCAGCTATACATATACATATATCCCCATATCTCTTCCCTCTTGCGTCTCCCTCCCACCCTCCCTATCCCACCCCTCTAGGTGGTCACAAAGCACCGAGCTGATCTGCCTGTGCTATGCATCTGCTTTCCCACTAGCTGTCTATCTTACATTTGCTAGTGTATATATGTCCATGCCATTCTCTCTCTTCATCCCAGGTTACGCTTCCCCCTCCCCATGTGCTCAAGTCCATTCTCTGTCTGTGTCTTTATTCCATTTCTGCCCCTAGGTTTATCAGAACCATTTTTTTTTTCTTAGACTCCAAATATATATGTTACTATACGGTACTTGTTTTTCTCTTTCTGACTTACTTCACTCTGTATGACAGACTCTAGGCCCATCCATCTCACTACAAATAACTCAATTTCGTTTCTTTTTATGGCTGAGTAATATTCCACTGTATATATGTCCCAAATCATCTTTATCCATTCACCTGTTGATGGACCCTTACATTGCTTCCATGTCCTGGCTATTGTAAATAGAGCTGCAAAGAACATTGTGGTACATGGCTATTTTTGAATTATGGATTTCTCAGGGTATATGCCCTGTAGTGGGATTGCTCGGTCATATGGTAGTTGTCCTTTTAGTTTTTTGGGGAACCTCCATTTTGTTCACCATAGTGGCTGTATCAATTTACATTTCCACCACAGTACAAGAGGGTTTCCTTTTCTCCACACCCTCTCCAGCATTTATTGTTTGTAGATTTTTTAATGATGGCCATTCTGACTGGTGTGAGGTGATACCACATTGTGCTTTTGATTTGGATTTCTCTAATGATTAGTGATATTGAGCATCCCTTCATGTGTTTGCTGTCAATCTGTATATCTTCTTTGGAGAAATGTCTATTTAGGTCTTCTGCCCGTTTTTGGATTGGGTTGTTTCTTTTTTGATATCAAGCTGCATGAGTTGCCTGTATATTTTGGAGATTAATCCTTTGTCAGTTGCTTCATTTGCAAAGGTTTTCTCCCATTCTGAGGGTTGCATTTTCATCTTGTTTATGGTTTTGTTTGCTGTGCAAAAGGTTTTAAGTTTCATTAGGTCCCATTTGTTCATTTTTGGTTTTATTTCCATTTCTCTAGGAGGTGGGTCAAAAAGGATCTTGCTGTGATTTATGTCATAGAGTGTTCTGCCTATGTCTTCCTTGAAGAGTTTTATAGTGTCTGGCCTTACATTTAGGTCTTTAATCCATTTTGAGTTTATTTTTGTGTATGGTGTTAGGGAGTGTTCTAATATCATTCTTTTACATGTAGCTGTCCAGTTTCCCAGCACCACTTATTAAAGAGGCTGTCTTTTCTCCATTGCATATTCTTGCCTCCTTTATCAAAAATAAGGTGACCATATGTGTATGGGTTTATCTCTGGGCTTTCTATCCTATTCCATTGATCTATATTTCTGTTTTTGTGCCAGTACCATACTGTCTTGATTACTGTAGCTTTGTAGTATAGTCTGAAGTCAGGAAGCCTGATTCCTCCAGCTCCGTTTTTCTTTCTCAAGATTGCTTTGGCTCTTCGGGGTCTTTTGTCTTTCCATACAAATCGTGAATTTTTTTGATCTAGTTCTGTGAAAAATGCCATTTTTAGTTTGTAGGGATTGCATTGAATCTGTAGATTGCTTTGGGTAGTATAGTCATTTTCCCAGTGTTGATTCTTCCAATCCAAGAACATGGTATATCTCTCCATCTGTTTGTATCATCCTTAATTCCTTCATCAGTGTCTTATAGTTTTCTGCATACAGGTCTTTTGTCTCCTTAGGTAGGTTTATTCCTAGATATTTTATTCTTTTAGTTGCAATGGTAAATGGGAGAGTTTTGATAATTTCTCTTTCAGATTTTTCACCATTAGTGTACAGGAATGCAAGAGATTTCTGTGCATTAACTTTGTATCCTGCAACTTTACCAAATTCATTGATTAGCTCTAGTAGTTTTCTGGTAGCATCTTTAGGATTCTGTATGTATAGTATCATGTCATCTGCTAACAGTGACAGCTTTACCTCTTCTTTTCCGATTTGGATAACATTTATTTCATTTTCTTTTCTGATTGCTGTGGCTAGAACTTCCAAAGCTATGTTGAATAATAGTGGTGAGAGTGAGCAACCTTGTCTTGTTCCTGATCTTAGTGGAAATGGTTTCAGGTTTTCACCATTGAGAACGATGTTGGCTGTGGGTTTCCCATATATGGCTTTTATTATGTTGAGGTAAGTTGTGTCTATGCCTACTTTTTGGAGGGTTTTTATCATAAATGAGTGTTGAATTTTGGCAGAAGCTTTTCTGCATCTATTAAGATGATCATGTGAGTTTTCACCTTCAGTTTTTTAATATGGTTTACCACGTTGATTGATTTGCATATATTGAAGAATCCTTGCATTCTTGGGTTAAACTCCACTTGATCATGGTGTATGATCTCTTTAATGTGCTGTTGGATTCTGTTTGCTAGTCTTTTCTTGAGGATTTTTGCATCTATATTCATCAGTGATATTGGCCTGTGGTTTTCTTTCTTTGTGACATCTTTGTGTGGTTTTGGTATCAGGGTGATGTTGGCTTCATAGAATAAATGGGGAAGTGTTCCTTCCTCTGCTATATTTTAGAAGAGTTTGAGAAGGATAGGTTTTAGCTCTTCTCTAAATGTTTGATAGAATTCTCCTGTGAAGCCATCTGTTCCGGGGCTTTTGTTGGTTGGAAGATTTTTAATCACAGTCTCAATTTCAGTGCTTGTGATTGGTCTGTTTATATTTTCTATTTCTTCCTGGTTCAGTCTCAGAAAGTTGTGCTTTTCTAAGAATGTGTCCATTTCTTCCAGGTTGTCCATTTTATTGACATATAGTTACTTGTAGTAATATCTCATGGTCTTTTGTATTTGTGTAGTGTCAGTTGCTACTTCTCCTTTTTCATTTCTAATTCTGCTGATTTGAATCTTTTCCCTTTTTTCCTGGTGAATCTAGCTAATAGTTCATCAATTTTCTTTCTTCTCAAAGAACTAGCTTTAGTTGTATTGATCTTTGCTATTGTTTCCTTCACTTCTTTTTCATTTATTTTGATCTGATTTTTATGATTTCTTTCCTTCTGCTAACTTTGGGGTTTCTTTGTTCTCTCTTTAATTGCTTTAGGTGTAAGGTTAGGTTGTTTATTTGAGATGATTCTTGTTTCTTGAGGTAGGATTGTATTGCTCTAAACTTCCCTTGTAGAACTGATTTTGCTGCATCTCATAGGTTTTGGGTCTTTGTGTTTTTGTTGTCATTTTTTTCTAGGTATTTTTTGATTTCCTCTTTGATTTCTTCAGTGATCTCTTGGTTATTTAGTAGTTTGTTGTTTAGCTTCCATGTGTTTGGGTTTTTTTTACAGATTTTTTCCTGTAATTGATATCTAGTCTCATAGCATTGTGGTTAGAAAAGGTATTCGATATGATTCCAATTTTCTTAAATGTACCAAGGCTTGATTTGTGACCCAAGATATGATCTATCCTGGAGAAAGTTCCATTAGCACTTGAGAAGAAAGTGTATTCTGTTGTTTTTGGATGGAATGTCCTATAAATATCGATTAAGACCATCCTGTTTAATGTATCATTTAAAGCTTGTGTTTCTTTATTTATTTTCAATTTGGATGATCTGTCCTTTGGTGAAAGTAGGGTGTTGAAGTCCCCTACTATGATTGTGTTCCTGTTGATTTCCCCTTTTATGGCTGTTAGCATTTGCCTTAAGTATTGTGGTGCTCCTATGTTGGGTGCATAAATATTTACAATTGTTATATCTTCTTCTTGGATTGATCCCTTGATCATTATGTAGTGTCCTTCTTTGTCTCTTGTACTAGTCTTTATTTTAAGCTCTATTTTGTCTGATATGAGAATTGCTGCTCCAACTTTTTTTTGATTTCCATTTGCATAGAATATCTTTTTCCATCCCCTCACTTTCAGTCTGTATATGTCCCTAGGTCTGAAGTGGGTCTCTTGTAGACAGAATATATATATGTCTTGTTTTTGTATTCATTCAGCCTGTCTATGTGTTTTATTATTTTTTCTTTTTTTTGCCGTACGTGGGCCTCTCACTGCTGTGGCCTCTCCCGTTGCAGAGCACAGGCTCCGGACACGCAGGCTAAGCGGCCATGGCTCATGGGCCCAGCTGCTCTACGGCATGTGTGATCCTCCCGGACCAGGGCACGAACCTGCGTCCCCTGCATCGGCAGGCAGACTCTCAACCCCTATGCCACCAGGGAAGCCCCAGTCTATGTCTTTTGTTTGCAGCGTTTAATCCATTTACATTTAAGGTAATATCAATATGTATGTTCCTATTACCAGTTCATTAATTGTTTTGTTATTGTAGGTCTTTTCCTACTCTTGTGTTTCCTGCCTAGAGAAGTTCCTTTGGCATTTTTTGTAAAGCTGGTTTGGTGGTGATGAATTCTCTTAGCTTTTGTTTGTCTGTAAAGGTTTTAATTTCTCCATTGAATCTGAATGAGATCCTTGCTGTGTGGAGTAATCTTGATTGTACGTTTTTCCCATTGATCTCTTTAAGTATGTCCTTCCATGCCCTTCTGGCTGGCAGAGTTTCTGCTGAAAGAGCAGCTGTTATCCTAATGGCAATTCCCTTCTATGTTTTTGGTTGTTTTCCCTTGCTACTTTTAATATTTTTTCTTTGTGTCTAATTTTTGATAGTTTGATTAAAATGTGTTTTGGTGTGTTTTTCCTTGGATTTATCCTGTGTGGGACTCCCTGTGCTTCCTGGACTTGATTAACTATTTTCTTTCCCATATTAAGAAAGTTTTCAACTACAACGTCTTCAAATATTTTCTCATTCCCTTTCTTTTCCTCTTCTTCTGGGACCCCTATAATTCGAATATTAGTGCATTTAATGTTTTCCCAGAGGTCTCCAAGACTGTCCTCCATTCTTTTCATTCTTTTTTCTGTATTGTGCTCTGCAGTAGTGATTTCTAGTATTTTATCTTCCAGGTCCCTTATCCGTTCTTCTGCCTCAGTTATTCTTCTATTGATTCGTTCTAGAGAATTTTAAATTTCATTTATTGTATTGTTCATCAGTGTTTATTCATTCTGTAGTTCTTATAGGTCCTTGTTAAACGTTTCTTGTATATTCTCCATTCTTTTTCCAAGATTTTGGACCATATTTACTATCATTACTCTGAATTCTTTTTAAGGTAGGCTGCCTATTTCCTCTTCATTTCTTTGTTCTGGTGAGCTTTTACCTTGCTCCTTCATCTGCTGTGTGTTTCTCTGTCTTCTCATTTTGCTTAACTTACTTTGTTTGGGGTCTCCTTTTTGCAGGCTGCAGGTTCATAGTTCTCGTTGTTTTTGGTGTCTGCCCCCAGTGGCTAAGGTTGGTTCAGTGGGTTGTGTAAGCTTCCTGGTGGAGGGGACTAGTGCCTGTGTTCTGGTGGTTGAGGCTGGATCTTGTCTTTCTGGTGGGCTTGACCCCATCTGATGGTGTGTTTTGGTGTGTTTGTGACCTTATTATGATTTTAGTCAGGGTCTCTGCTGCTGGGTGTGGTTGTATTCCTGTCTTGTTAGTTGTTTGGCATATGGTGTCCAACACTGTAGCTTGCTGGTCGTTGAGTGGAGCTGGGTCTTAGCGTTGAGATGGTGATCTCTGGGGGAGATTTTGCCATTTGATATTATGTGGAGCCTGGAGGTCTCTGGTGGCCCAATGTCCTGATGTTGGCTCTCCCACCTCAGAGACACTGGTCTGACACCTGGCCGGAGCACCAAAACAATGTCAGCCACACAGCCCAGAAGAAAAGGGAGAAAATAGAAAAGATATAAAATAAAATAAAATAAAATAAATAAAATTATTAAAATAAAAATTAACAAAGATGAGAATGACCAAACCAGAAAACAAATCCACCAATGATAACAAGCACTTAAATCCATACTAAAGGGGCTTCCCTGGTGGCACAGTTGTTGAGAGTCTGCCTGCCGATGCAGGGGACACGGGTTCATGCCCCGGTCCAGGAAGATCCCACATGCCACGGAGTGACTGGGCCCGTGAGCCATGGCCGCTGAGCCTGTGCGTCCAGAGCCTGTGCTCCGCAACGCGAGAGGCCACAACAGTGAGAGGTCCACAGACCGCAAAAAACAACAACAACAAAAGAAAAACTATACTAAAAAAAAAACAAAACACGGACAGACAGGACCCTCAGACAAATGGGAAAAGCAAAGCTATACAGACAAAATCACACAAAGAAGCGTACACATACACACTCACAAAAAGAGAGAAAGGAAAATATATATATATCTATATATAAAAGAAATAGGAGGAAGAGAGCAACCAAATCCATAAATAAGTCTACCAATGATAATAAACTTTATATACTAAGCTAAAATAAACCTAAAACCAAAAACAAATTAGATGCAGAAAGCAAACCCAAAGTCTACAGTTGCTCCCAAAGTCCACCTCCTCAATTTTGGATGATTCCTTGTCTATTCAGGTGTTCCACAGATGCAGGGTACATCAAGTTGATTGTGGAGAGTTAATCTGCTGCTCCTGAGGCTGCTGGGAGGAATTTCCTTTTCTCTCATTTGTTCGCACAGTTCCTGGTGTTCACCTTTGGATTTGGCCCTACCTCTGCAGGAAGGTTGCCTGACGGCGTCTGTTCCTGGCCCAGACAGGATGGGGTTAAAATAGCAGCTGATTAAGGGACTCTAGCTCACTCAGGCTGGGGGGAGGGAGGGGTATGGAATGCGGGGCGAGCCTGCAGTGGCAGAGGTCAACATAATGTTACAACAGCCTGAGGCGTGCCATGTGTTCTGGGGAAGTTGTCCCTGGATCACAGGACCTTGACAGTGCAAGCTGCACAGGCTGCCAGGAGAGGAGGTGTGGATAGTGACCTGTGCTTTCACACAAGCTTCTTGGTGCCTGTAGCAGCAGCCTTAGCAGTTCATGCCAGTCTCTGGTGTCCTCACTGATAGCTGCAGCTCACGCCCATCTCTGGAGCTCATTTAGGTGGTGCTCTAAATCCCCTGTCCTCCCACACCCCAAATAATGGTTTCTTGCCTCTTAGGCAGGTCCAGACTTTTCCCCAGACTCCCTCCCAGTTAGCTGTGGCACACTAGACCCCTTCAGGCTGTGTTCTCACAGCCAACCCCAGTCCTCTCCCTGGGATCTGACCTCCGAAGCCAAGCCTCAGCTCCCAGCCCCCACCCGTCCCGGCGGGTGAGCAGACAAACCTCTTGGGCTGGTGAGTGCTGGTCAGCACCGATCCTCTGTGCGGGAATCTCTCTGCTTTGTCCTCTGCACCCCTATTGCTGCAGTCTCCTCTGTGGCTCCGAAGCTTCCCTCCTGCCAGCCCCTGTCTCCGCCAGTGAAGGGGCTTCCTAGTGTGTGGAAACTTTTCATCCTTCACAGCTCTTTCCCAGAGGTGCAGGTCCCATCCTTATTCTTTTTTCCCTGTTTTTTCTTTCATCTTTTGCCCTATCCAGGTACATGGGGGAGTTTCTTGCCTTTTGGGAAGTTTGAGGTCTTCTGCCAGCGTTCAGTAGGTGTTCTGTAAGAGTTGTTCCACATGTAGATATATTTCTGACATATTTGTTGGGAGGAAGGTGATCACGTCTTACTCCTCTGCCATCTTGAAGGTCTCTTAACTCACAGACTTTAAGCCAAAACAGGAACAAGAGACAAAGATGGTCAGTACATATTGATAAAGGGGTCAATTCATCAAGAGGATATAACAATTTTAAATATTTTGTTAGCCAGAACGTTTGTTCGGGTTTTTCTGTAATGTCTTTTGGAACAAAATCTTTGGCCAACCCAATATATATGCATTTAATATTGGTGCACCTAACTATGTTAATAATTGTTAACAGATCTGAAGGCAAAAATAGACAACAATGCAGTAATAGTAGGAGACTTCAATCCTCCACTCTCAGCAATTGATAGGTCATCCAGACAGAAAATCAATAAGGAAATAATGGACTTGAACTATACTTAGGACCAAAGAGAACTAACAGACATTCAGAACATTCCATCGAACAACAGTAGAGTACATATTCTTCTCAAGCACATACAGAACATTCTCCAGGACAGATTATATGCTAGGTTACAAAACAAGTGTTAACAAATTTAAGAAGATTGAAATCATATCAAGTATAGTTTCTGACCAGAATGGTATGAAACTAGAAATCAATAACAGAAAGAAACTGGAAAACTCCAAAAATTTGAAAATTAAACAACATACTTGTGAACAACTAATGGGTCAAAGAAGAAATCAAAAGAGAAAATTTTTAAATCTTGAAAAAATTAAAATGAAAACATAGCATGCCAAAACTTATGGAATGCAGCAACAGCAGTTCTAAGAGGGAAGATTATAGTGAGAAATTCTTATGTTAAGAAAAAAGAAAGATCTCAAATAAAAAACCTAACCTTACAACTCAGGGACTAGAAAATAAAGAACAAAGTAAGTCCAAATTTAGCAGAAGGAAAGAAACAATAAAGATTAGAGCAGAAATATCAGGCAAAGAAAAATATCATATGATATTGTTTATATGTGGAATCTAAAAAATGATACAAATGAGCATATTTACAAAACAGAAACAGACTCACAGACTTAGAGAATTAACTTATGTTGTTGGGGGGAAGGTTGAGGGGGAGGGATAGATTGGGAATTTGCGATTGACATGTACACACTGTTATGTTTAGAATAGATAACCAACAAGGACCTACTGTAAAAAAAAAAAAAGATTAGAGCAGAAATAAATGAAACAGAGACAAACAAAACTGACAAACCTTTTGCTAGACTAAGAAAAAAAGAGAGAGGACTTAAATAAAATTGTAAAAGAAAGAGGAGACAATACAACAGATACCTCAGAAATACAAAGAAATGGATAAATTTCAAGAAACATACAACTTACCAAGACTGAAGCATGAAGAAATAGAAAATATGAACAGACCAATAATAAGCAAGGATATTGAATCAATAATCAAAACTTCCCAACACAGTAAATCCCAGGACCAGATGACTTTACAGCTGAATTTTACAAAATATTTAAAGAATTAATATCAGTCCTTGTCTAACTCTTCCTTAACTTTGAAGAGGAAGAAATACTTCCAAACTCATTTTATAAGGGCAATGTTACCATGCTACTGGAATCAGACAAGGACAGTACAAGAAAAGAAAATTACAGGCCAATATAGCTGATGAACACTCAACAAAATACTAGGAAATTGAGTTCAAGTGCATAATAAAAGGATTGTGCACCATGATCAAGTGGGATTCATCTCTGAGATGAAGGTGTTTCAGCATTTGCAAATCAATCAATGTGACACACCACATTAACAAAATGAAGGGTAAAAATGATATGATCAGCTCAATAGATGCAGAAAAATGCTTGACAAAATTAAACCTCCTTTCATGATAAAAATTCTCAATGAATTAGATACAGAAGGAATGTACCTCAGCATACTATGGGCCATATATGAAAAGTCCACAGCTAACATCACTCTCAACAGTGAAAAATTAAAAACCTTTCCTCTAAGATCAGGAACAAGGCAACAATGCCAACTCTTACCATTTCTATTCAACATAGTACTGGAAGACCTAGCCAGAGCAATTGGGCAAGAAAAAGAAATAAAACACATTCAAATCAGATATAAAGAAGTAAAATTATCTTTGTTTGCAGATGACATGATCTTTTATGTGGAAAACCCTAAAGACTCCACTAAAAACTGTTAGAACTGATCAACAAATTCAGTAAAGTTGCAAGATACCAAATTGACATATAAAAATCAGTTGCATTTCTATACAGTAAAATGAACTATCTGAAAGAGAAATTTAGAAACCAATCCCATTTCAATAGCACCAAAACAACAACAACAACCTCAGGAATAAATTCAACGAAGGAGGTGAAAGACCTGTATGTGAACACTATAAGACACTGATCAAAGAACTTGAAGAAAACACAAATAAATGAAAAGATATCCTGTGTTCTTGGATTAAAAGAATTAAAGTTGTGAAAATATACTACACAAAGTAATCTATAGATTCAACGTTGCCTTTTCAACTTATTGACTGTTTCCTTTGCTGTGCAGAAGCTCTTTAGTATCAAAATTCCAATGGCATTTCTTTCACTGAAATAGAAAAAAACTATCCTAAAATTCATACGGAAACATAAAAGACCCCTGATAAAGAAATTTTGAGAAAGAAGAACAAGGGTGGAGGTATCATACTTTCTGATTTCAAGCTTTATTGCAAAGTTAACAGTAATCAAAACAGTATGGTACTGGCATAAAAACAGGCACATATACTGGTGGAACAAAATAGCAAGACCAGATATACACCCACACATATACAATCAATTTTTTTAAATTGGGGTATAGTTGCTTTACAACATTGTGCTAGTTTCTACTGTACAGCGAAGTGAAGTTCCCAGTGCTATACAGCAGGTTCTCATTAGTTATCTATTTTATACATATTAGTGTATATATGTCAATCCCATCAATTAATTTTTGACAAGGAAGCCAAGAACACAAAATGGGGAAATGAGAGTCTCTTCAATAAATGGTGTTGAAAAACTAGATATCCACATGCAAAGGAACGCAACTGGACCACTATCTTACCACACTCACAAAAATTAACTTGAAATGGATCAAACAATTAAATGTAAGACCTGAACCATAAAACTCTTAGGAGAAAAATAGGGGAAAATATCCTTGACATTGGTGTTGGCAATGATTTCTTGGATAAGACACTAAAAGCACAGGCAACAAAAGCTAAAATAAACAAGTGGGACCACGTCGAACTAAATAGCTTCTGCACAGCAAAGGAAACAGTCAATAAGTTGAAAAGGTAACATACAGAAGGGGATAAAATATTTGAAAACCATATATCTGATAAGGGATTAATATCTAGAATATGTGAAGGACTCGTGCAATTCAATAGCAAAAAATCAAATAATTCAATTTAAAAATAGGCAAAGGGGGCTTCCCTGTTGGCGCAGTGGTTGGGAGTCCACCCGCTGATGCAGGGGACATGGGTTCGTGCCCCAGTCCGGGAGGATCCCACATGCCGCAGAGCACCTGGGCCCGTGAGCCATGGCCGCTGAGCCTGCGTGTCCAGAGCCTGTGCTCCACAATGGGAGAGGCCACAACAATGAGAGACCTGCGTACCGAAAAAAAACAAAACAAAAGGCAAAGGACCTGAATAGACATTTTCCAAAGAAGACATACAAATGGCCCATAGGTATATGAAAAAGTTCTCAACATTATTAATTATCAGGGAAATGCAAATTAAAACCACAATGAGTTATCATCTCACAGTTACTAGGATGGCTATTATCAAAAAGACAAGAGATAACAAATGTTAGTGACAGAAAAAGGAATGATTATACACTGTTGGTGGGAAGGTAAATTAGTGCAGCCATTATAGAAAACTATATGGTGGCGCCTCAAAAGAATTAAAATAGTGCTACCATATGATCCAGCTATCCCACTCTTCAGTATATATCCGAAATAAATGAAATCAGTATCCCAAGAGATATTTGCACACCCATGTTCATTGGAGCATTATTCAAAATAGCTAACACATAGAAACAACCTAAATGTCCTTCAATTGATGAATGGGTAAGAAAATGCAGGATATATATACAATGGAATATTATTCAAACATAGAAAGAAGGAAATCCTGCCATTTGTGACAACATGGAGGAAACTGGATGGCATTATGCTAAGTGAAGTAAATCAGAAAGACAAATATTGTATGATTTCACTTATATGTGGCATGTAAAAACAAAACAAATGAACAAACATAACAAAAGAGAAACAGGGAAATAGATATAGAGGCAAACAGCTGGTTGCATGAGTGCAGAGCGGTGGGGGAATGAGATAAATAGGTGAGGGAGATTAAAAGGTACAAACTTTCAGTTACAAAATAAATGAGTCATGGGTATTAAATATATGGTGTGGGGAATATAGCCAATAATAATGTAATATCTTTGTATGATGACAGATGGTAACTAGACTTACTGTAGTTATCATTTTGTAATACATAAAAATCACTATGTTGTGCACCAGGAACTTACATAGTGTAGTAGGTCAATTATACTTCCAAAACAAACAAACAGACAAACTAATAGGAAAAGAGATCAAATTTGTGGTTACCAGAGGGAAGGTGTGAGGGGAGGTGGAATTGTATGAAGGCAGTCAAAAGGTACAAACTTCCAGTTATAAGATAAATAAGTACTAGGGGTGTAATGTACAACATGATAAATATAATTAACACTGTTGTATCTTATATATGAAAGTTGTTAAGAGAGTAAAATCCTAAGAGTTCTCATCACAAAGGAAAAACCTTTTTTTTTCTTTTATTTTGTATCTATATGAGATGATAGATGGTCATTAACTTACTGTGGTAATCATTTTATGATGTATATAAGTCAAATCATTATGCTATACTCCTTAAACTTATACAGTGCTGTATGTCAATTATATCTCAGTAAAACTGAAAGAAAAAAGAAAAGAAAGAAGCAGAGTCAAATAAAAATATAAAAGAATGGTTTAGAGGCCAAATTACTAACTTTATCACTAATAAAGGCTAAATTGGAGGATATAGCAGACTAATTAGGTAAACTAAACCACTCTATCATGGGTAGAATGGGTTGATGAGACTCTACCACTGAGTTTCAGAGGATAACTTCTACTCCCTGAGAGCAGGATTGTTTCAAGGAGAAAAAAAAAACAGAACTGAGCTGAGGATGCCCAGTTTACTTTCTCCAAATTTACCAATCATATTAAGCAAATTTCTCTTCCATGGAAAGTAATAAATCTGTGGAGGAGAAAGTCCAGAGAGAAGGGGAAAAAACATTCCCTTCTAATAGTTCATCAGCAAACTCTTTTGGTAATTTTGGGGAATAAACAGTGAAGATCCAGGGTATCTTTGTGAAAATAGCATTTTCACTTTGGCTGAGCTTAAAGGCTGTTAGGAGAACTTTCTAAGCAGAAGAACATCAGATACAAAGGGTCAATAACTCCTTATGCACCTGGTCCATATCAGAGCCAGCTAATTGTCAAATCCTAAATCATAATTCATATCAACTAAGGTTTACCAGACAGGTGCACTAACCAACTAAGTGACTGGGCCAATGGCATCTAAGGTTTAGATAAAATGGGCCGGTCCCTGGAATCCCTCCTTTCCTTAAAATAATGCCACAATAATTCAGGGTTAATTACCAGAAAGAGTGAGGAATGATTAATTTACAAGACAATGAATTTCACACTGACAACATTATGTAATTCTGCTAAATATACTCTAAGCCTAAGGTAAAAATCCAGACTTAAGAACTAATTTTCAGAAACTACTAGAGGAAGGACAAACTATAGTACTGAAAACTGCTTTGAGATTTGTTTGGTTCTTTATGAAGAATGGTGTCCACACATATCTAAGTATTAACGAACTGTATTCAAAATGATTGCGAGTACACCTAGTTATCTAGGAACTCACTAGTACAGATTTTGTAACTGAAGAAATTGGATCCACAGTACTGAAGAATACCTGCAAAACATTTTATGTACTTTTAGCTGGACATGAACATAAATGTGCTTTCTCTGCTTGTTCATATACTGTTGGGTCTTGTGGTACTGGCTTAGCATGATCCCATTTAGATCACTGTAACCCATTCATTTTTATATTACCAAATATATGAAAGGGGAAAGAATGATAGAATCAGAAACTTGTGCTACATTGGATGCTCAACACATTAATTTCCTAATTAGAAATAAAATTGCATTGATCAAGGGACAGGACTTGCAGAATGGTGAAGTAAGGAGCTAGGTAAATTCTCTCAATGATAAAACTGGATAAATGAACAAAAACAACCATGTCAGGACTCTGGAAACTGACTAAAGTCAGACATAAAATTGAGAAGCTTTTTACTCAAGAAAAAATATTGAACCTGAGTGGGATCGATCAAGATGGTGGAGTGAGAGGATGTGGAGCTCACCTCCCCCTTCCCCCATGAGCACATCAAAAATATGTCTTCAGTGGAAAAATTCTCATGGAAAACTAACTGAAAACTGGCAGAATAAAAGCTGTAAGAAAGATCCACATGTAATCAGATAGAAAGGAAAAGAAAGTGATTGGGTCAGGATCTATGCCCCTGGAAGGGGACTCAGAGGAAAAGGGAGAATATACAGTCTGACACCCACCCTTGGGAGTAAGCAGTGAGAGCCACAGATTGGGTGCCCCAGTCCTGGGATCCTACACAGTGGGAAGGAGCCACATTGGCTGGTTGGAGAACCACTGGGACTTACAGGAGGACTGTGGGAAGCCTAGACTCTGCTTATGAGGAGCGTGTATGCTCTGGCTATCCCCTGAGGCAGAGCATAGAATGTGGTTAAAGAACTGCTCTAATGGCTGCCGGGTTTCCCATGACTGCTTCGTCTTGCACCCCAGCTTGAATCAAGTGAACACTCTGGTGGTGCTCATGCCATGTCACACTGCAGCACTGGGTCTGGCGTGGTCATGACTGGGGAGAAGACATGGCGGTGGAACACAGAAGCTACCTGGTCCCAGGGCAGAGCCTGGGTGGGGTGGCAGCAGCCATGTTGGCACTTATTCAAGCAGCACTTCAGAAGAATTCTAGATCTCTGGTGGCAGCCACTTGACCACAGCTCATACCTTGATATATGCTAAGAGTCTACATGGGCTTTACCTGCTTAGTGGAGTGGCTCCACAACAGGGCAGGGGCAGCTGATGGCAGAGATGGGCTGTGAGGAACGATGGGGACTTGCACTCAAGGCTGTGTCTGAGCAGAGTGAGGCAGTGCATTGGAGACAGCTTGGGTCTCTGTCTGTGGCCAACAAGAGCCAAGACCCCACATGGGCTCCCCTTGTCACAGAAATTCCCCCGTCTGAGGCAGGAGTCCCAGTGTTGGGAGGGGGAAAACACACACTTAAATGGAACAGAGCCAACTTGGACCAGACCCTCAGAGTTTCTGTTCCAGCAACTTGGGATCAGACCTCACCCCCAGTAGGGTGGTGATTGCTATTGAGCAGAGGGGAAGTTCTACCTTACACCTGACTCCAGCTGTAATCCCTCCATCTCCAGCCCCACCTGCTACCAAGGCGACAGTTGCCAGAATACCCTGAGGAAAGATGAGACTTGCATCCACATCAAATCCAGCTCTCCCCCAAAGGCTTTGAGCACACACAGTCTATATAGAGATACTCCCACATAAGAACACACTTTCAAGACTGCAATAGGTAACTGTTTCACATAAAGTCATAGAGGCAGATAAAGTTAAGCAAAATGAAAAAGCAGAGGAAGTACTCTCAATTGAAAGAGCAAGAGAAAACCGTGGAAAAATAAATAATGAAACAAAAATAAACAATTTACCAGACAAAGAATTCAAAGTCCAGAAATAAACCCACACACTTATGGTCAATTAGTCTATGACAAAGAGAGCAAGACTATACAAAGTGGAAAAGACATTCATTTCCATACGCAGTGCTGGGAAAACTGGCCATGAATGAGATTAGAACATTTCCTCACACCATATACAAAAATAAAGTAAAAATGAATTGAAGAATTAAAGACCTAAATGTAAGTCCTAAAACCATAAAACTCCCAGAAGAAAACATAAGCAGAACACTCTTTGAAATAAATTGTAGCAATATTTTTTGTCTGTCTCCTAAAGCAAAAGAAATAAAAGAAAAATAAACAAATAGGACCTAATTAAACATAAAAGCTTTTGCACAGCAAAGGAAACCATTGACAAAATGAAAAGAAAACCTATGAAATGAGAGAAAACATTTGCAAATGATATGACCTACAAGGGGTTAGCATCCAAAATATATAAACAGCTCATACAACTCAATATTAAAAAGACCCAATCAAAAAGGGACCTGAATAGACAATTTTCCAATGGATACGTACAGATGGCTAAGGGGCATGTGAAATGATGCTCAACATTATTGATTACTTGAGAAATATAAATCAAAACAGCAATGAGATATCACCTCACACCTGTCAGGAAGACGACCATCAAAAGTCCACCAATAACAAATGTTGGCAAGGATGGCAAGAAAAAGGAGCCCTTGTACATTGTTAGTAGGAATGCAAATTGGTGCAACCATTATACAAAACAGTATGGCGGGTCCTCAAAAATCTAAAAATAGAACTACCATATAATCTAGCAATTCCACTCCTGGGTATATATCCAGAAAGAAATGAAAACACTAACTCAAAAAGATATGTGCACTTCAATGTTCATAGCAGCACTATTTACAATAGCAAAGATATGGAAGCAACCTACTTAAGTGTCCATCAACTGACCAATGAATAAGGAAGATGTGGTATATATATATATATATATATATATATATATATATATATAATGGAATATTACTCAGCCAATAAAAATAATGAAATTTTGCAAATTGCAGCAATGTGGTTCGACTCAGATAATATTATGCTTAGTGAAATAAGTCAGATTTGAGAATTTTTCCCTTTTGAGAAAGACAAATAGTGTATGATATCACTTAAATGTGGAATCTAAAAAATGATGCAAACCAATATATATAACAAAACAGAAATGGACTCACATATATAGAAAACAAACTAGTGTAATCAGTGGGGAGAGGGAAGTGGGAGGGGCAAAACAGAGGTATGGGATTAACAGATATAAACTACAATGTATAAAAAAATAAGCAACAAGGATATGTTGTACAAGACAGGGGATTATAGCCATTATTTTGTAATAACTTTTTAAAAACATTTATTGGAGCATAGTTGGTTTACAATGTTGTGTTAGTTTCAGGTGTACAGCAAAGTGATTCAGTTATACATATACATATATTCATTATTTTTTAAAAAGTTGCCTCCTCAAAAAAAAATCCATCAATGTTATCCACTACATTAACATAATAAGGAAGGAAAAATCACATAATGTTTTCAACTGAAGCATAAAAATTATTTATAAATTAAAATCACAATAAGGTACAATTGCATGCCTATGAGAATGATTAAAGTAAAAAACACTGTTAATAGCAAATGCTGTTGATGACAGAGAGCAACTGCATCTTTTGTACATTGCTGGTGGTGGAAATGTAAAATGGTACAGTGATTCTGACAGTTTCTTATAAAACCAAACATGGAATGGAGCCCACGTTTCTGCAGAGCTGGAACTCCTGGCTTGGGGTCTCTTCCCTCCGCTGTCACTGAACTGCACCAGAGCCCGAGGGGAGGGTGGCCTTCACTGAGGCTGCCAGCTCTGGAGGGGTCCCAGCAGCCGAAGCCGTGACAGTCCTAGGGACTGCGGGCCGGTTGTTGCAACAAGTAACTTAAAGACAAAATGGAAAAAGAAGATTTGTGACTGAGATCACACTGATGTGAAACCATGGATGGTTACCTTGTGCCAGAGCCGTGTGGATGACAGGCTCTTGATGCCCCAGCCAGTCTTCAGGGCTGTGCCTCTGAGGTGGGAGAGCCAAGTTCAGGAAACAGGTCCACAAGAGACCTGCCAGCTCCACGTAATATCAAAGAGCAAAAATCTCCCAGAAATCTCCATCTCAATGCCAAGAAACAGCTCCACTCAACGACCAACAAGCTACAGTGCTGGATACCCGATGCCAAACAACTAGCAAGACAGGAACACAAACCCATCCATTAGCAGAGAGGCTGCCTAAAATCATAAAAAGGCCAAAGACACACCAAAACACACCAACAGACGTGTACCTGCCCACCAGAAAGACAAGATCCAACCTCATCCACCAGAACAAAGGCACTAGTCCCCTCCACCAGGAAACCTACACAACCCATGGAAACAACCTTAGCCACTGGGGAGAGACACCAAAAACAATGGGAAATATGAACGTGCAGCCTGTGAAAAGGAGACCCCAAACACAGTAAGTTAAGCAAAATGAGAAGACAGAGAAACACACAGCAGATGAAGGAGCAAGGCAAAAATCCACCAGACCTAACAAATGAAGAGGAAATAGGCAGTCTACCTGAAAAAGAATTCAGAATAATGATAGTAAAGATGATCCAAAATCTTGGAAATAGAATGGAGAAAATACAAGAAATGTTTAACAAAGATCTAGAAAAATGAAATAGCAAACAAACAGTGATGAACAACACAATAAATAAAATTTAAAATTCTCTAGAAGGGATCAACAGCAGAATAACTGAGGCAGAAGAACGGATAAGTGACCTGGAAGATAAAATAGTGGAAATAACTGCTGCAGAGAAGAATAAAGAAAAAAGAATGAAAAGAATTGAGGACAGTCTCAGAGACCACTGGGACAACATTAAACACACAAACATTCGAATTATAGGGGTCACAGAAGAAGAAGAGAAAAGGAAAGGGACTGAGAAAATATTTGAAGAGATTATAGTTGAAAAGTTCCCTAATATGGGAAAGGAAATAATTAATCAAGTCTGGGAAGCCCAGAAAGTCCCATAAAGGATAAATCCAAGGAGAAACACACCAAGACACATATTAATCAAACTTCAAAAATTAAATACAAACAAAAAAAATTAAAAGCAGCAAGGGAAAAACAACAAATAACACACAAGGGAATCCCCATAAGGTTAACACCTTATCTTTCAGCAGAAACTCTGCAAGCCAGAAGGGACTGGCAGGACATATTTAAAGTGATGAAGGAAAAACCTACAACCACGATTACTCTACCCAGCAAGGATCTCATTCAGATTTGATGGAGAAATTAAAACATTTACAGACAAGCAAAGGCTAAGAGAATTCAGCACCTCAAACCAGCTTTACAACAAATGCTAAAGGAACTTCTCTAGGCAAGAAACACAAGAGAAGGAAAAGATCTACAATAACGAACCCAAAGCAATTAAGAAAATGGTAATAGGAACATACATATTGATAATTAGCTTAAGTGTAAATGGATTAAATGCCCCAAACAAAAGACATAGACTGGCTGAATGGATACAAAAACAAGACCCGTATCTATGCTGTCTACAAGAGACCCACTTCAGACCTAGGGACACATACAGACTGAAAGTGAGGGGATGGCAAAAGATATTCCATGCAAATGGAAATCAAAAGAAAGCTGGAGTAGCAATTCTCATATCAGACAAAATAGACTTTAAAACAAAGACTATTAGAAGAGACAAAGAAGGACACTACATAATGATCAAGGGATCAATCCAAGAAGAAGATATAACAATTGTAAATATTTATGCACCCAACATAGTAGCACCTCAATACATAAGGCAAATATTAACAGCCATAAAAGGGGAAATCAACAATAACACAATCAGAGTAGGGGACTTTAACACCCCACTTTAACCAATGGACAGATCATCCAAAATGAAAATAAAAAAGGAAACACAAGCTTTAAATGATACATTAAACAAGATGGACTTAATTGATATTTAAAGGACATTCCATCCAAACACAACAGAATACACATTCTTGTCAAGTGCTCATGGAACATTCTCCAGGATAGATCATATCTTGGATCACAAATCAAGCCTTAGTAAATTTAAGAAAATTGAAATTGTATCAAGTATCATTTCTGACCACAATGCTATGAGACTAGATATCAACTACAGGAAAAAATCTGTAAAAAAAAAATACAAACACATGGAGGATAAACAATACAGTAGTAACTAACCAAGAGATCACTGAAGAAATCAAAGAGGAAATCAAAAAATACCTAGAAAGAAATGACAATGAAAACACGATGACCCAAAACCTATGGGATGCAGCCAAAGCAGTTCTAAGAGGGAAGTTTATAGCAATACAATCCTACCTTAAGAAACAAGAAACAGGGGCTTCCCTGGTGGCGCAGTGGTTGAGAGTCCGCCTGCCGATGCAGGGGACACAGGTTCGTGCCCCGGTGTGGGAGGATCCCACATGCCGCGGAGCGGCTGGGTCCGTGAGCCATGGCCACTGAGCCTGCGCGTCCGGAGCCTGTTGCTCCGCAACGGGAGAGGCCACAACAGTGAGAGGCCCGCGTACCGCAAAAAAAAAAAAAAAAAAAAAAAAAAAAAGAAACAAGAAACATCTCAAATAAACAACGTAACCTTACACCTAAAGCAATTAGAGAAAGAGGAACAAAAAAACCCCAAAGTTAGCAGAAGGAAGGAAATCATAAACATCAGATCAGAAATAAATGAAAAAGAAATGAAGGAAATGATAGCAAAGATAAATAAAACTAAAACCTGGTTCTTTGAGAAGATAAGCAAAATTGATAACCCATTAGCCACACTCACCAGGAAAAAAGGGAGAAGACTCAAATCAATAGAATTAGAAATGAAAAAGGAGAAGTAACAACTGCCACTGCAGAAATACAAAGGTTCATGAGAGATTACTACAAGCAACCGTATGCCAATAAAATGGACAACCTGGAAGAAATGGACAAGTTCTTAGAAATGCACAGCCCTCCGAGACTGAACCAGGAAGAAATGGAAAATATGAACAGACCAATCACAAGCACGGAAATTGAAACTGTGATTAAAATTCTTCCAACAAACAAAAGCCCAGGACCAGATGGCTTCAGAGGCGAATTCTATCAAACATTTAGAGAAGAGCTAAGACCTATTTTTCTCAAACTCTTCCAAAATAAAACAGAGGGAGGAACACTCCCAAACTCATTCTACAAGGCCACCATCACTCTGATACAAAAACCAGCCAAAGATGTTGCAAGGAAAGAAAACTACCGGCCAATATCACTGATGAACATAGATGCAAAAATCCTCAACAAAATATTAGCAAACAGAATCCAACAGCACTCTAAAAGAATCATACACCATGATCAAGTGGGGCTTATCCAAGGAATGCAAAGATTCTTCAATATATGCAAATCAATCAATGTGATACACAATATTAACATATTGAAGGAGTAAAACCATATGATCATCTCAATAGATGCAGAGAAAACTTTCGACAAAATTCAACACCTATTTATGATAAAAACCCTCCAGAAAGTAGGCATAGACGGAACCTCCTTCCTCAACATAATAAAGTCCATATATGACAGACCCACAGCCAACATCGTCCTCAATGGTGAAAAACTGAAACCATTTCCACTAAGATCAGGAGCAAGACAAGGTTGTCCACTCTCACCACTATTATTCAACATAGTTTTGGACGATTTAGCCATAGCAATCAGAAAAGAAAAAGAAATAAAATTTATCCAAATATGAAAAGAAGCAGTAAAGCTGTCACTGCTTGCAGATGACATGACATTATATATAGAGAATCCTACAGATGGCACCAGAAAACTACTAGAGCTAATCAGTGAATTTGGTAAAGTAGCAGGATACAAAATTAATGCACAAAAATCTCTTGCATTCCTATACACTAATGATGAAAAATCTGAAAAGGAAATTAAGAAAACACTCCCATTTACCATTGCAACAAAAAGAATAAAATATTTAGGAATAAACCTACATAAGGAGACAAAAGACCGGTATGCAGAAAACTATGAGACACTGATGAAAGAAATTAAAGAGGATACAAATAGATGGAGAGATATACCATGTTCTTGAATTGGAAGAATCAACATTGGGAAAATGACTATACTACCCAAAACAATCTACTGATTCAATGCAATCCCTATCAAATTACCACTGGTATTTTTCACAGAACTAGAACAAAAAATTTCACAATTTGTATGGAAACACAAAAGACCCCGAATAGCCAAAGCAATCTTGAGAAAGAAAAATGGAGCTGGAGAAATCAGGCTCCCTGACTTCAGACTATACTACAAAGCTAGAGTTATCAAGACAGTATGGTACTGGCACAAAAACAGAAATATAGATCAATGGAATAAGATAGAAAGCCCAGAGATAAACCCACGCACATATGGTCTCCTTACCTTTGATAAAGAAAGCAAGAATACACAGTGGACAAAAGACAGTCTCTTCAGTAAGTGGTGCTGTGAAACCTGGACAGCTACATGTAAAAGAATGAAATTAGAACACTCCCTAACGCAATACACAAAAATAAACTCAAAATGGATTAAAGACCTAAATGTAAGGCCAGACACTATAAAACTCTTAGAGGAAACCATAGACAGAACAATCCATGACATAAATCACAGCAAGATCCTTTTTGACCCACCTCCTAGAGAAAAGAAAATAAAAGCAAAAATAAACAAATGGGACCTAATGAAACTTAAAAGCTTTTGCACAGCAAAGGAAACCATAAACAAGACAAAAAGGCAACCCTCAGAATGGGGGAAAATATTTGCAAATGAAGCAACTGACAAAGGATTCATCTCCAAAATTTACAGGCAAGTCATGCAGCTCAATATCAAAAAAACAACCAACCAATCCAAAAGTGGGCTGAAGACCTAAATAGACATTTCTCCAAAGACGGTATACAGAGTGCCAACAACTACATGAAAGAATATTCAACATCATTAATCATTAGAGAAATGCAAATCAAAACTACAATGAGATATCATCTCACACTAGTCAGAATGGCCATCATCGAAAATTCTACAAACAATAAATGCTGGAGAGGGTGTGGAGAAAAGGGGACACTCTTGCACTGCTGGTGGGAATGTGAATTGGTTCAGCCACTGTGGAGAACAGTATGGAGGTTCCTTAAAAAACTACAAATAGAATTACCATATGACCCAGCAATCCCACTACTTGGCATATACCCTGAGAAAACCAAAATTAAAAAAGAGTCATGTACCAAAATGTTCATTGCAGCTCTATTTACAATAGCCAGGACATGGAAACAACCTAAGCGCCCATCATCGGATGAATGGATAAAGAAGATGTGGCACATATACACAATGGAATATTACTCAGCCTTAAAAAGAAATGAAATTGAGCTATTTGTAATGAGATGGATAGACCTAGAGTCTGTCATACAGAGTGAAGTAAGTCAGAAAGAAAAAGACAAATACCGTATGCTAACACATATATATGGAATTTAAGGGAAAAAAATGTCATGAAGAACCTAGGGGTAAGATAGGAATAAAGACGCAGACCTACTGGAGAACGGACTTGAGGGTATGGGGAGGGGGAGGGGTGAGTTTTGACAGGGCGAGAGAGAGTCATGGACATATACACACTAACAAACGTAGTAAGGTAGATAGCTGGGGGGAAGCAGCCGCAAGGCACAGGGATATTAGCTCGGTGCTTTGTGACAGCCTGGAAGGGTGGGATGGGGAGGGTGAGAGGGAGGTAGACGCAAGAGGGAAGAGATATGGGGACATATATATATATACATGTATAACTGATTCACTTTATTCTAAAGCAGAAAGTAACACACCACTGTAAAGCAATTATACTCCAATAAAGATGTGAAAAAACAAACAAACAAAGAAACAACAAAAGCAAACATGTATTTGCCATACAACTCTGCAATTACACTCTTGGTCATTTACCATAGAAAAATAAAAACATATGATCATACAAAACTTGTACATGAATAGCAACTTTATTTATAACAGACCAAAACTGGAAGGAACCCAGATGTCCTTCAAAGAGGTTCATGGTTAAACCAAAGGGTAGTACATCCATACACTGTACTACTACTCATCAATAGAAAGGAATAAACTATCGATATATGCAAAAAACTGAATGAGTCTTCAGGGAATTATGCTGTGTGAATGAAGCCAGGCACAAAGGCTACATACTGTATGATTCCATTTATATGTCATTCTGAAATAGAGAAAACTATAGGGATGGAGAGCACATCAGTGTTTGCCAGGAGTTGGAGATGGGAGGGAGAGGAGTTGTGACTATAAAGAAATTACAGAAGGGGGGTTGTCAAACTGTCACATTTTATTCCTAGTTAAACTCCTCCTCAGCCACCACCTCCTCCTTCACCCTTCTTATATATTCCTTAAAGAAAAGCTTTTCACCCAGCCTTCTCTAGACCTTTATCCCTGGTTTTGTTCAGAAAAATATCACTTTTTCCCCAAGTTTATCTCTGGTTTATGGCAGGTAGCAGCAGTATGACATGAGTGTGAGATGTAAAAGGGGACAATTTGTTTTCATTCTATGTTGTGTTGAAAATTACTTTACAGTTCTACCTTTTCTTGTCCTTACTTTTGTGTTAATATTAACTTTTGTTGTTGTTGTTATTTATTTATTTATTTATTTAAAAAAATGGAAGTATAGTTAATTTACAATCTTGTGTTAGTTTCAGGTGTACAGCAAAGTGATTCAGTTTCATATATATATATATATATATATATATATATATTCTTTTCAGTTTCTTTTCCCTTATAGATTATTACAAGATATTGTGTATAGTTCCCTGTGCTATACAGTAGGTCCTTGTTGGTTATCTATTTTATATACAGTAGTGTGTGTATGCTAATCTTAAACTCCTAATTTGATTTTGAGTCTAGCCTATTTTCATTTGTTTTTAGATCTTGTTTTTACTGTAGTGTGACCAGGGCTTTCTCTTGAACGCAAGAGAAAGGGTAAATCTCACAATGCAACCTATTTCTTTTCTCACTGCATGCCCTCCAAATAACTTAATTTTAATTTTGAGGAAACTAGGTAAAATAACAAGTGTAGTGTTTAGATTATTTTCTTTTGTTTAAGTCTGATGTAAATTTGAAGTAATCACTGCTTCAAAGACTAGAAGCCAAGAAATAAGATTTTAGTAGTGGTGAAATAGTGTTCTGTTTGACTTTGTTGATGCCAGAGTACAATGTATCTTTCTTAAAGAGCACTCATTTCTGCTCCTAATAATTTCAAAAGGAATATGTCCATAAAGATATGGGAGTTTAACTAAATATTTATTTTAAATATTTATTCCATTTTAAATGAATGACTATTTAGAAAATTCTAAAATATTTGTTTCACTGTCTTAAGAATCTGAATATGTTTTTCTTTAATTATTTACTTTCAATACAATTTTTATCACTTGACCACTCACAATGAATAGTCTAATATAAGCTCACTGTGTTTTGTTATATTTGTTATATTTTCATTTTAACCTTGAATTTAACACACAGAATATGAAAGAGAAGCCAAGTGCAACCTTTTCTAAACATTCACAGTATGCCATGTACCATGGAGAAGATCACAAGTGCACTAATAGCTAATTCAAGGACCTTTTCTTTGAGGAGACAAGACTAGCAAATGGTGTGTGTTTAACTGTTTTTTTCTGGATGGAAACCACACATTTCTTTTCTTTTTTTATTTTAATTTTAATGGAGTATAGTTGATTTACAATGTTGTGTTGGTTTCAGGTGTACAGCAAAGTGAATCAGTTATACATATACATATATTCATTCCTTTTCAGATTCTTTTCTCATATAGGTTATCACAGAATACTGGGTAGAGTTCCCTGTGCTATACAGTAGGTCCTTGTTGACATATCTTATATATAGGTCTATCTTATATACAGCAGTGTGTGTGTGTTCATCCCATGCTCCTGATTTATCCCTACCCCCCACACTTCCCCTTTGGTAACCATAAGGTTGTTTCCGATATCTATAAGTCTGCTTCAGTTTTGTAAATAAGTTCATTTGTATCTTTTTTTAAAAAATTAGATTTCACATGTGAGTGATATATGATATTTACCTTTCTCTGTCTGACTTACTTCACTTAGTATGATAATCTTTGGTCCACCCATGTTGCTGCAAATGGCATTATTTTGCTCTTTTTTATGGCTGAGTAATATTCCACTGTATATATGTATCACATCATTTTTATCCATTCACCTGTCAGTGGACATTTAGGTTGCTTCCATGTCTTGACTATTGTAAATAGTGCTTCAATGAACATTGGGGTACATGTATCTTCAAATTATGGTTTTCTCCAGATATGTGCCCTGGAGTGGGATTGCTGGACCAAATGGTTAGTTCTATTTTAAGTTTTTTAAGGAAACTCCATACTGATCTCCATAGTGGTTGTATCAATTTACATTCCTAGCAACAGTATAGGAGGGTTCCCTTTTCTCCACACCCTCTCCAGCATTTATTGTTTGTAGACTTTTAATGATGGCCATTCTGACTAGTGTGAGGTGATACCTCATTATAGCTTTGATTTACAATTCTCTAATAATTAGTGATGTTGAGCATCTTTTCATGTGTTTTTTGTCCTCTTTGGGGAAATGTCTATTTAGGTCTTCTGCCTATTCTTTGATTAGGTTGCTTGGTTTTGTTGACATAGAGCTGCATGAGCTCTTTGTATATTTTAGAGATTAATCCCTTGTCAGTCACATAATTTGCAAATATTTTCTCCCATTCTAAAAATGCACATTTCAGGACTTCTCTGGAAGTCCAGTGGTTAAGACTTCACCTTCCAATGCAGGGGGTGTGGGTTTTATCCCTGGTTGGGGAGCTAATATCCCCTGTGCCTCGGGGCCAAAAAAAAAAAACAAAAACCCAAAACATAAAACAGAAACAATATTGTAACAAATTCAATAAAGACTTTAAAAATTGTCCACATCAAAAAATAATAATAAAAATAAATAAAAACACATGTTTCTTAATTCACTCCCAAACTTGGCTCCCAGACCTGTTTGCCTCCTTACTACACCTCTACCTCTTCCAGTCAAAGTGTTACCAGTTGTGTTCAGGATAAGGAGAACTTAGTCTTAACCAATATCCAGCTTGAGGTATTAAAAATATATCTAAACAGAGACATTGGATGGTAAAAGATAGGGGATGAATATTCAGAGAAGAAGGTGATAAATCATCACCAAATTCCCGTCAATCAATAAATCTCCCATCTGGTGAATGCACAGAGAATTTTTGATCATGTTCTAGGTTATCCCTAAAATGAGGGTCAAGAAGACAAAGAGGATACCCCAAGAATATGCTGAGGTAGTAATTCAGACATATTACAGAGACTATACACAATCTTTACAAGTGAGTTATCTTCTAAGGTGAAGATACTTTCAAATGGGCACAGTGTCCATATATGGAGTTAGATGTGCCTTAATCACTGATGAGGATCAGTATGGGGAGCAAAACCAATATCATGTTGGAATTTAACTCTAAAATTTTGCAAGAAAACCCGCAGGCTTTGACATTGCAGAGATAGGTTCATGTCTTGGGGAAGAAGAGAAGTCCATGTTTTGTTTCGTTTTGTTTTGTTTTGTTTTGCGGTACACGGGCCTCTCACTGTTGTGGCCTCTCCCGTTGCGGAGCACAGGCTCCGGACGCGCAGGCTCAGTGACCATGGCTCACGGGCCCAGCCGCTCTGCAGCATGTGAGATCTTCCCGGACGGGGGCATGAACCCGTGTCCCCTGCATCGGCAGGCGGATTCTCAACCACTGCACCACCAGAGAAGCCTGAGAAGTCCATGTTTTAATTCACTCATGGTATATGAAGAAAAGGCACAGAGTCACTGACAAAGGTTCAAGAGAGGGTTCCTAGACACCTTCATTTTCCATATAGAAGTTGTAAAAAGAGATTTTTAAAGGACCAAAGGAGTGTTAATCTTTTCCAGTGGGCATAAGGCAAAGGGACTATTTTCTCGGATGTGAGGGGAAAGGGAATCTGGAAACTCCATTCTTTTTTTCTTTTCCCCATTATCTCTGATACTAAAAGTCCACAAGTTTGGAAACTGGAAAGAGAGTCTCAAGTTCCATATGATTAAATCATTAAATGTCCCTGGCATCTGTGATTGCATGGTAACTGCTAGAAAGTCGATGGCATCCCAAACCTTTTTATAGATTATTTTTCTCATTATTTTCAGCTCGAACATTACAAATATCACAAAAACTTGCAATTTCAGTAGTGTCATAAAAATATAAAGTTGACAAAGTCTTCTGTTAGAACAGATGGGCCTCTAGAGTTCCAACCAATGCAGATTAAAAGCTATTATAAAGTATAAAATCAGGCCATTGTGCATTTTAGTCATACTTAAAACAAAAGCTCTGCTTTGTATGGTCATGCTGATCTGTAGGGCCTGCAGCTCTGCAATGCATAGAAATTAAACTTTAGCTTGTTAACATTTGTGTAGTTATGTGGTTTTGTACAGAGATTAAGAAATGTACGTAATGGTGAGATAGAGGATATCTCTTCATAGATTTCCAAGGTATACGTCATAGTAGATAGTTATTTTGTTTGGCAACCCTAAATCTGAATCCTTTTTGAGAGTTTGGGAAATCACCAAATTATGAGTTTTGGGGGAAGGCAGTTATCTCTCCTTATAGGAGCTGAAACTGCCAGATACTTTTTATGTTCCCTTAAACCTTTGATTCAGACATGTGACCTGGGTTCAGACATGTGACCAGGGTTCAGACAATAATATGCAGCCACAGTGAATGTTAAGTCCTGAGTAAATGCTGAAAAGAATCAGAATCAGGTAGACTTCCAATTAAAATTCCTCAGTGACTCCTTGCTTTGAAAATCTTCTCTGAGGCAAACACATAGCAATAATAAATAAGATATAAAAAGTAAAAATAAAAAAGATGTAGTTGAGATCAAATACAAGAGACATATATCCATGAACAAGAAATGAGCTGAGACTATGCGCTTACTGAATTCAGTACCCAAGAATAGACAGTGGTAGTCAGAGATTTAGCTCTTGCATGATCAAGGAGACTGGAGGGATTCAGATAACTCAGGGAAACGGGGGCAGGTTCACAATGTGCAGCCAGAAGCCAGGATGAGGATGCCAACTCATACCCTTGAAAGGAGCCTAAAAAATGACCCCAAATGTTGCCTGACGGTAGAGCTAGAATAAATCTGCAGGTCCCCAAAAGCAAAAGGACAGACACACATCCTTGGAACCTAGGGCTGAACCAAGCCCCCTGCTTGACCAGATCTCTCAGGTCCCCCAAGATCACTGTGAGACAGGAGCCCCCAAATGTCATTATTAGACCTAGTTTTGGACTGGGAGCCCAGAAGGACAAGAATGAGCAACTACAAAACTGCCAAAATAAAGAGAAGAATGCAGAGGTGAGTATGAGAAAGGGAAAACAAATGAAGCTACAAATCAAAATTCCAAAATGCAAGAAGTAATCTAATGCTATGAGAGATAATCAAAACAATAAACAGAACGTTGGGGAAAAAACCCCACCATGATAAAGTAAGAAGAGAAATGAAAACTAGGAAAGATAAAGAACTACTAAAAGAAGAGAAGAAAAAGATCATCAGTCTCAGAGAAAACTGGGATAGAGATATGAACACACAATTCACAGAAAAAAAAAAAGTAAATGGACCTTAACACAAGATGGTTAACTCAAGATGAAAGAAATACAAAGAGTGCAGAAAGACCATTTCACACCAGATTGGCTGAGGCCTTGAGGCAACATTGCTGGTGGTAGTAGAAAATGGAATATCCTTATAGAGGGAAATTTGAAACTATCCTGTAAATTACATACGCATTTATCCTGTAACCCAGCACTCTCACTTCTAAGTATCCATGTCAAATATACATTGCCCAAAACCCCCAAAATGTATATGTAAAAGGCCATCTGCTGAAACATTATTTATAATGATAAGAAAAGCAGGAACTGGTCCAAATGTCTATCAATAGGAAACTAGTTAAATAAACGTGGTATTTAAAAGTAAAGGGCTATGCAGGTGCAAAAAGGAATAAGAAATATCCCTATGGAGTAATCGTAGGGTATGCTGTTTAGAGAAGAAAAGCAAGAAGGAGAAAACAGTGCAGATGCCATTTTTTTTAACTAGGAAAGGGGAAATATTAACTATAAATATGTGCATAATTATGTTCATATGTACACTTGAAATGATAAAATATAACATTAAAAATGGTTATTTCTGGGGAGAATAAGGTGAGTTATTGAAATAGGAGATAGATTTCATTGAATATACCTCATTTTGCATATTTACTTTGCAGCTATATAAATATTTTACACATTAATAAAGCAAAAGTAGATTTAAGAAAAGCAATATGCTTCTCAATGGTGAAAAACTGAAACCATTTCCTCTAAGATCAGGAACAAGACAAGGTTGCCCACTCTCACCACTATTATTCAACACAGTTTTGGAAGTTTTAGCTATGGCAATCAGAGGAGAAAAAGAAACAAAAGGAATCCAAATTAGAAAAGAAGATGTAAAACTGTCACTGTTTGCAGATGACATGATACTATACAGAGAGAACCCTAAATATGCTACAAGAAAACTACTAGAGCTAATCAATGAATTTGGTAAAGTAGCAGGATACAAAACTAATGCACAGAAATCTCTTGCATTCCTATACATTAATGATGAAATATCTGAATGTGAAATTAAGGAAACACTCCCATTTACTATTGCAACAAAAAGAATTAAATACCTAGGAATAAACCTACCTAAGGAGACAAAAGACCTGTATGTAGAAAACTATAAGACACTGATGAAAGAAATTAAAGATAATACAAATAGATGGAGAGATACACCATGTTCTTGGATTGGAAGAGTCAGCATTGTGAAAATGACTGTACTACTCAAAACAATCAACAGATTCAGTGCAATTCCTAACAAACTACTAATGGCATTTTTCACAGAACTAGAACAAAAAATTTCACAATTTGTATGGAAACACAAAAGACCCCAAATAGCCAAAGCAATCTTGAGAAAGAAAAATGGAGCTGGAGAAATCAGGCTCCCTGACTCAGACTATACTACAAAGCTAATCAAGACAGTATGGTACTGGCACAAAAACAGAAATATAGATCAATGGAACAGGATAGAAAGCCCAGAGATATACCCACGCACATATGGTCACCTTATCTTGGATAAAGGAGGCAACAATATACAGTGGAGAAAAGACAACCTCTTCAATAAGTGGTGCTGGGAAAACTGGACAGCTACATGTCAAAGAATGAAATTAGAACACTTCCTAATACCATACACAAAAATAAACTCAAAATGGATTAAAGACCTAAATGCAAGGCCAGACACTATTAAATTCTTCAAAGAAAACATAGGCAGAACACTCTATGACATAAATCACAGCAAGATCCTTTTTGACCCAGCTCCTAGAGAAATGGAAATAAAAACAGAAATAAACAAACGGGACCTAATGAAACTTAAAAGCTTTTGCACAGCAAAGGAAACCATAAGCAAGACGAAAAGACAACCCTCAGAATAGGAGAAAATATTTGCAAATGAAGCAACTGACAAAGGATTAATCTCCAAAATTTACAAGCAGCCCATGCAGCTCAATATCAAAAAAACAAACAACCCAATCCAAAAATGAGCAGAAGACCTAAATAGACATTTCTCCGAAGAAGATATACAGATTGCCAACAAACACATGAAGGAATGCTCAACATCACTAATCATTAGAGAAATCCAAATCAAAACCACAATGAGGTTTCACCTCACACCAGTTAGAATGGCCATCATCAAAAAATCTAGAAACAATAAATGCTGGAGAGGGTGTGCAGAAAAGGGAACCCTCTTGCACTGTTGGTGGGAATGTAAATTGATACAGCCACTATGGAGAACAGTATGGAAGTTCCTTAAAAAACTAAAAATAGAACTACCATATGATACAGCAATATCACTACTGGGCATACGCCCTGAGAACACTATAACTCAAAAAGAGTCATGTACCCCAATGTTCATTGCAGCTCTATTTACAATCGCCAGGACATGGAAGCAACGAAAGTGTCCACCGACAGCTGAATGGATAAAGAAGATGTGGCACATATATACAATGGAATATTACTCAGCCATAAAAAGAAACAAAATTGAGTTATATGTAGTGAGGTGGATGGACCAAGAGTCTGTCATACAGAGTGAAGTAAGTCAGAAAGAGAAAAACAAATACTGTATGTTAACACATATATGCAATCTAAAAAATAATGGTTCTGATGAACCTTGAGGGCAGGGCAGGAATAAAGACACAGACATAGAGAATGGACTTGAGGACATGAGCAGGGGGAAGGGTAAGCTGGGATGAAGTGCAAGAGTAACACTGACATATATACACTACCAAATGTAAAATAGATAGCTATCTAGCAGCAGCTAGAGGGTTGGGGTAGGGAGGGTGGGAGGGAGGTGCAAGAGGGAAGGCATACAGAGATATATGTATACATATAGCTGATTCACTTTGTTATACAGCAGAATCTAACAGAACATTGTAAAGCAAGTATACTCTAATGAAAATGTTAAAAAAAAAAAAGAGAGAGAGAAGAAAAGCAATTCCTAAAACTGAAATTTAGTTGGCAAATGAACCTTCGTGTGTATACGGTTGTTGGCATAACCACACAGAGAAGAATTATACTAATTGACTTTAAAACACAGAAATTTGACCATACATCCTTAGTGAGGACAAAACCGAAGGACAAAAACCAAACCAAAACAAAATACAACGATGACCTACAACCTGAAAAATAAAATCTAAAACTAGTTAGTAAGTATATTGCTGATGGTTGTGTTGGTATCATTACTCTGAGACTGCTGTATGTTTATTGTTAGATAAAACAAATGAGTACTTGTTTCTTGAAATCAGGAATTTGTGCATAGGAGAAAGAAAATACAGATGCAAGTTCAATGAGGTTAGGTAAAACCCATAACTCTGATTTTGAATTGAAGGCATCATTATGAACTCACAATGTATTTTCTTTTTAACAAGAAAAAAAGTCTTGGAGGCAAAAATCAACAAACCAGAAGTAATAAGTACCCCCTAGAGCTCAGATTGTGGTCTCTAATTTTCCATTAAAAGGGATAGAGCTCCTGGGCAAGAAATTTATGAGATGAATCTGAACATCATGTGATATCACAAAGCAAGAAGCTGTCAAAGAATATTAGGGTTGTGTCTTTAGGACTCAAAAACCAATGTGAATAGGCTCTCATTGATCAAAGATGGGCCTGTCTAAACATCATGAAGGATAAACACATGCAATGGATTTTAATCTGTGTGTTTATAAGGATATTTTTTAAATGCTCTTTGTTCATTCTCAGGTGATAATTAGAGAACCAATATAGTATTTTGAGTTGACAAATAAAGGGGGTAAATAAAGCATTAATTATGCCTTTTTTAGATGAATTGCACCTCAGGGTAAACAAATAGTGGATAAGTACAAGTTTCAATCTATAGAAGTGTTCCAACAAATAAATGAAGAAGGAATAACAAAAAAAATCACCATTTTGTAACCCCTATTTAATTAATGAACATAAGTAATCATTACCAGTGGCTGTTGATGGCATAAAAAGAGAGACAACCAGGCATTATGTGCTTCCTAATGGAAGTACACTGCACCACCTATGATATGATATGTGAATAAATTTAATTAACTATTAATTTAAATATTTTTAACTACTTTTGTATTTAAAATGTATATAAAATTAAAGCCTAAACAAAATCATGATCAGGCAAATGTGTTCTTTGGGTAGTAAGAGTAGACTAAGGACCTTGTCAGGGTTAGGATAAGGAAACAGATATTGAACAACGTTTTTCTTTGTTAGGAAGCTTAAGGAAGAATGTTTATTTTTAAATTTGAAGATATTAAAAGAACTAAAAAAATATATAGCCTCCAAATCAGCAAATGGAAAATTTTATCTGTTGAACAGAAGGCATGATAAAAAGGAACAAAGAATAACTGGCTACTAGAAAATATAAAATAAGTCAAAATACATTAGTAATCAAAATAAATGAAACAAACTACACTCTTTTATTTAAAAAATGGAATATTTAGGGCTTCCCTAGTGGCACAGTGGTTGAGAGTCTGCCTGACGATGCATGGGACATGGGTTCATGCCCCGGTCTGGGAAGATCCCACATGCCACCGAGTGGCTGGGCCCGTGCACCATGGCTGCTGGGCCTGCACGTCCGGAGCCTGTGCTCCACAACGGGAGAGGCCACAACAGTGAGAGGCCTGCATGCCGCAAAAAAAAAAAAAAAAAAAGTGGAATATTTAAATATTTAGTTATATAAGACATACATCAAAAAACACCTCACAAAAAAAAAAAACAAAAAAAAAACACCTCACAAAAATGTTGAAAATAAAGGAATGGAGAGAAATATATACCATGCAAGTACTAATCATAGAAAGATGTTAAAACTGTATTAAGTCAAATCAGAATTTGAAGAAACAAGCACTAGTTGGAATAAAGAGAGATAATTTGCAATAATATAATTCAAATTCTACCAGAGAGATAGTCCTCAACTTGTATGCAACTGACAACATTGCCTCAAGACATATACAACAAAAGTCCATAATCACAATGGGAGATTTTAAAACACCTCTATCATAAGCTTATAAAGCAAGCAGACAAAAATTGTTAAGCATATAGAATCTTTGAATAAGAAAATTAACTAGAAGCCAATAAATATAAAAATACATTATTTCCAAATATAATGTTTGCAAAATTTAGTGACATAATAGAATTTAATGGAAGTCTAAAACATATAAAATATCTGTAGTCATACTGACCATATTCTTCTCTGATCACAATAAATTGAATTAGAAATCAAGCAACCCCTCCCCCAAAGAAGCTGGCTAAAAACACAACAATATTTGCAAACTCAAAAATGCTCTCAGAACAAACTCATGATTAACAAGAAAGCTACAATGGAAATCACAGAATAGAAATTTAGAACTGAATGACAATGAAAGTACTACATTTAAAAATTTGTAACATGCAGCTAAAACAGCATTTAGAAGGAAATTTACCATCTAAAATGTATTTATTTAAAGATGAAAAGATTAAAAACAAAGAAGTTAATTGAAAATAAAGAAGTTAATTATTAGATAATTTGAAAATTATTAGAATTAGAAAAGAAGTGACAGACTTCCAATTAATATGGAAGAAGCAAACAATTTATGGGATCAGAAAACTTTTTAAAAATCTTTCTTTGAGACAAGAACAGGAAGCTTAAAAAACATATTCAGGAATAATAAGAACAAAGAAATAAAAACATGGAAAAATCTCAATAAAATTATTAGAGTATGATGTTGAGAAAAATCTCCCATAAAACAGTGAAAAGACAAATTTAAGAAAGTAAGAGATAAAAAGATAACAGAATTAGAGACAGAGGCAAAAGAAACAAGAAAATAGAGGAAAAGAAAGAAATGATTCAAGACTGTTTCTCACGATGATAGCTTCAAGGTGGCGGAAGAGTAAGATGTAGAGATCAACTTCCTCCCCACAAATACATCACAAATACATCTACATGTGGAATGACTCCTACAAAACACCTACTGAATGCTGGCAGAAGACCTCAGACTTCCCAAAAGGAAAGAAACTCCCCACGTACCTGGGTAAGGCAAAAGAAAAAAGAAAAAACAGAGACAAAAGAAAAAGGATGGGACCTGCAACTCGGGGAGGGAGCTGTGAAGGAGGAAAAGTTTCCACACACTAGGAAGCCCCTTCACTGGTGGAGATCGGGGGTGGCAGGGGGGAAGCTTTGGAGTCATGGAGGAGAGCACAGCAACAGGGATGCAGAGAACAAAGAAGAGAGACCCCGCACAGAGGATTGGTGCCGACCAGCACTCACCAGTCCAAGAGGCATGTCTGCTCACCTGCCAGGATGGGTGGGGTCTGGGAGCTGAGGCTCAGGCTTCAGAGGTCAGATCCCAGGGAGAGGACTGGGTTTGGCTGTGTGAACACAGCCTGAAGGGGGCTAGTGCACCACAGCTAGTGGGAGGGAGTCCGGGAAAATATCTGACCTGCCAAAGAGGCAAGAGACAATTGTTTTGGGGTGCATGAGAAGAGGGGATTCAGAGCACCACCTAAATGAGCTCGAGATGGGTGCGAGCTACGGCTATCATCGTGAACACCAGAGACGGGCATGAGATGCTAAGGCTACTGCTGCATCAACCAGGAAGCCTATGTGTGAGCATAGGTCACTATCCACACCTCCCCTCCAAGGAGCCTCTGCAGCCAGCTACTGCCAGGGTCCCGTGATGCAGGGACAACTTTCCCAGGAGAACACATGGCACACCCCAGGCTGTTGCAACATCACGCTGGCCTCTGCTGCTGCAGGTTCGCCCTACATTCCATAACCCTTCCTCCCCCCAGCCTGAGTGAGCCAGAACCCCCTAATCATCTGCTCCTTTAACCCCGTCCTGTCTGAGCGGTAACAGACGCCCTCAGGCAACCTACACTCAGAAGAGGGGCCAGTCCAAAGCTGAACACCAAGAGCTGTGAGAACAAAGAAGAGAAAAGGGAAATTTCTCCCAGCAGCCTCAGGAGCAGTGGATTAAATCTCCACAATCAACCTGATGTACCCTGCATCGGTGGAACACCTGAATACACAACGAATAATCCCAAAATTGAGGCAGTGGACTTTGGGAGCAACTGTAGACTTTGGGTTTGCTGTATCCAACTGACTGGTTTCTGGTTTTATGTTTATATTAGTTTAGTATTGAGTTTATTATCATGGGTAGATTTGTTTATTGATTTGGTTGATCTCTTCCTGCTTTATTTAATATATATAGATATATTTCTTTTTTCCCTTTTTCTCTTTTCATGAGTGTGTATGTTTATACTTATTTGTATGATTTTGTCTGTATAACTTTGCTTTTACCATTTGTCCTAAGGTTCTGTCTGTCTGAGTTTTTTTGTTTGGTTTTATTTTTCTTAGTATAGTTTTTAGCACTTGTTATCATTGGTGGATTTGTTTGCTCTCTTCTATCTTTCTTTTAATTACTTTTTAATTTTTAATAATTTTTTATTTCATATTTTAATAACTTTATTTTGATTTTCTTTCTTTCTTTCTTTTCCTTTCTTTCTTTCTTTCTTTTCCTTTCTTTCTTTCTTTCTTTCTTTCTTTCTTTCTTTCTTTCTTTCTTTCTTTCTTTCTCTCTTTCTTTCTGAGCTGTGTGGCTGACAGGGTCTTGGTACTCTGGCTGAATGTCAGGCCTATGCCTCTGAGGTGGCAGAGCAGAATTCAGGACTTTGGTCCACCAGAGACCTCCAGGCTCCACATAATATCAAATGACGAAAGGTCTGCCAGAGATCTCCATCTCAAAGCTAAGACCCAGCTACACTCAAAGACTAGCAAGCTACAGTACTGAACACCCTATGCAAAACAATTAGCAAGACAGGAACACAAACACACCCACTAGCAGAGAGGCTGCCTAAAATCATAGTATGGTTACAGACACCCCAAAACACACCACAGGGCTCAGTTTTTCCCACCAGAAAGACAAGATCCAGGCTCATCCACCAATACACAGTTACCAGTCCCCTCCACCAGGAAGTCTATACAACCCACTGAATCAACTGTAGCCACTGGGGGCAGACACCAAAAACAATGGGAACTGAAAACCTGCAGCCGACAAAAAGGAGATCCCAAACACAGTAAATTAAGCAAAATGAGAAGACAGAGAAACACACAGCACATGAAGGAGCAAGGTAAAAACAAACCAGACCAAACAAATGAAGAGGAAATAGGCATTCTACCTGAAAAAAATTTCCAAGTAATGATAGTAAAGATGATCCAAAATCGTGGAAATAGAATGGAGAAAATATAAGGAACGTTTAACAAGGACCTAGAAGAAGTAAAGAGCAAAAAAACAACGATGAAAAACACAATAAATGAAATTTAAAATTCTCTCTAAGGAATCAATAGCAGAAAAACTGAGGCAGAAGAATGGATAAGTGACCTGGAAGATAAAACAGTGGAAATAACTACTGCAGAACAAAATAAAGAAAAAAGAATGAAAAGAACTGAGGAAAATCTCAGAGACCTCTGGGACAATATTAAATGCACCAACATTCGAATTATAGGGGTCCCAGAAGAAGAAGAGAAAAAGAAAGAGACTGAGAAAATATTTGAAGAGATTATAGTTGAAAACTTCCCTAATATGGGAAAGGAAATAGTTAATCAAGTCCAGGAAGCACAGAGAGTCCCATACAGGATAAATCCAAGGAGAAACATGCAACAACACGTACTAATCAAACTATGAAAAATTAAATACAAAGAAAAAATATTAAGAGCAACAAGGGAAAAACAACAAGTAACATACAAGGGAATCCGCATAAGGTTAACAGCTGATCTTTCAGCAGAAACTCTGCAAGCCAGAAGGGCATGGCAGGACATATTTAGAGTGATCAAAGGGAAAAACCTACAATCAAGATTACCCAGCAAGGATCTCATTCAGATTTGACGGAGAAATTAAAACCTTTAGAGACAAGCAAAAGCTAAGAGAAGTCAGCACCACCAAACCAGCTCTACAACAATGCTTAAGGAACTTCTCTAGGAATCACAAAAGAACGAAAAGACCAACAAACACAAAACAATTAATAAAATGGTAATAGGAACATACATATTGATAATTACCTTAAATGTAAATGGATTAAATGCTCCAAACAAAAGACATAGACTGGCTGAATGGATACAAAAACAAGACATGTATATATGCTGTCTACAAGAGACACACTTCAGACCTAGGGACACATAGAGACTAAAAGTGAGGGGTTGGAAAAAGAAATTCCATGCAAATGGAAACCAAAAGAAAGCTGGAGTAGCAATTCTCATATCAGACAAAATAGACTTTAAAATAAAGACTAGTACAAGTGACAAAGAAGGACACTACATAATGATCAAGGGATCAATCCAAGAAGAAGATATAACAATTGTAAATATTTATGAACCCAATATAGGAGGACCTCAATACATAAGGCAAATGCTAACAGCCATGAAAGGGGAAATCAATAGTAAAACAATTACAGTAGGGGACTTTAACTCCCCACTTTCACCAATGGATAGATTATCCAAAATGAAAATAAATAAGGAAACACAAGCTTTAAATGACACATTAAACAAGATGGACTTAATTGATATTCATAGGCCATTCCATCCAAAATCAGCAGAATACACTTTCATCTCTAGTGCTCATGGAACATTCTCCAGGAAAAATCATATCTGGGGTCACAAATCAATCCTTGGTAAATTTAAGAAAATTGAAATCATATCAGGTATCTTTTCTAACCACAACACTATAAAACTAGATATCAATTACAGGAAAAATTCTTTAAAAAATATAAAAACATGGAGGCTAAACAATACACTACTTAATAACCAAGAGATCACTGAAGAAATCAAAGGGGACATCAAAAAATACCTAGAAACAAATGACAAGGAAAACACGAGAACCCAAATCCTATGGGATGCAGCAAAAGCAGTTCTAAGAGGAAAGTTTATAGCAATACAATCCTACCTCAAGAAACAAGAATCATCTCAAATAAACAACCTAACCTTACACCTAAAGCAATTAAAGAGAGAAGAACAAAGAAACCCCAAAGTTAGCAGAAGGAAAGAAATCATAAAAATCAGATCAAAATAAATGAAAAAGAAGTGAAGGAAACAATAGCAAAGATCAATACAACTAAAAGCTAGTTCTTTGAGAAGATAAAGAAAATTGATGAACTATTAGCTAGATTCACCAGGAAAAAAGGGAAAAGACTCAAATCAGCAGAATTAGAAATGAAAAAGGAGAAGTAACAACTGCCACTGCAGAAATACAAAGGATCATGAGAGATTACTACAAGAAACTATATGCCAATAAAATGGACAACCTGGAAGAAACAGACAAATTCTTAGAAATGCACAACCTTCCGAGACTGAACCAGGAAGAAATAGAAAATATAAACAGACCAATCACAAGCACTGAAATTGAGACTGTGATTAAAAATCTTCCAAACAAGAAAAGCCCAGGACCAGATGGCTTCACAGGCAAATTCTATCAAACATTTAGAGAAGAGCTACCACCTATCCTTCTCAAACTCTTCCAAAATATAGCAGAGGGAGGAACACTCCCCCACTCATTCTACAAGGCCACCATCACCTGGATACGAAAACCAGATAAAGATGTCACAAAGAAAGAAAACTACAGGCCAATATCACTGATGAACATAGATGCAAAAATCCTCAACAAAATACTAGCAAACAGAATCCAACAGCACATTAAAAGGATCATACACCCTTATCAAGTGGGGTTTATCCCAGAAATGCAAGGATTATTCAGTATATGCAAGTCAATCAATGTGATAAATCATATTAACAATCTGAAGGAGAAAAATCATATGATCATCTCAATAGATACAGAAAAACTTGACAAAATTCAACACCTATTTATGATAAAACTCTCCAGAAAGTAGGCAGAGAGTGAAGTTACCTCAATGTAATAAATACCATATATGACAAACCCACAGCCAACATCATTCTCAATGGTGAAAAGATGAAACCATTTCCACTAAGATCAGGAACAAGACAAGGTTGTCCACTCTCACCACTATTATTCAACATTGTTTTGGAAGTTTTAGCCACAGCAATCAGAGAAGAAAAAGAAATAAAAGGAATCCAAACTGGAAAAGAAGAAGTAAAGCTGTCACTGTTTGCAGATGACATGATACTCTACATAGAGAATCCTAAAGATACTACAGGAAAACTACTAGAGCTAATCAATGAATTTGGTAAAGTAGCAGGATACAAAATTAATGCACAGAAATCTCTTGCATTCCTATACATTAATGATGAAATATCTGAAAGAGAAATTAAGGAAACACTCCCATTTACTATTGCAACAAAAAGAATTAAATACCTAGGAATAAACCTACCTAAGGAGACAAAAGACCTGTATGTAGAAAACTATAAGACACTGATGAAAGAAATTAAAGATAATACAAGCAGATGGAGAGATACACCATGTTCTTGGATTGGAAGTGTCAGCATTGTGAAAATGACTGTACTACTCAAAACAATCAACAGATTCAGTGCAATTCCTAACAAACTACCACTGGCATTTTTCACAGAACTAGAACAAAAAATTTCACAATTTGTATGGAAACACAAAAGACCCCGAATAGCCAAAGCAATCTTGAGAAAGAAAAATGGAGCTGAAGAAATCAGGCTCCCTGACTCAGACTATACTACAAAGCTAATCAAGACAGTATGGTACTGGCACAAAAACAGAAATATAGATCAATGGAACAGGATAGAAAGCCCAGAGATATACCCACGCACATATGGTCACCTTATCTTGGATAAAGGAGGCAACAATATACAGTGGAGAAAAGACAACCTCTTCAATAAGTGGTGCTGGGAAAACTGGACAGCTACATGTCAAAGAATGAAATTAGAACACTTCCTAATACCATACACAAAAATAAACTCAAAATGGATTAAAGACCTAAATGCAAGGCCAGACACTATTAAATTCTTCAAAGAAAACATAGGCAGAACACTCTATGACATAAATCACAGCAAGATCCTTTTTGACCCAGCTCCTAGAGAAATGGAAATAAAAACAGAAATAAACAAACGGGACCTAATGAAACTTAAAAGCTTTTGCACAGCAAAGGAAACCATAAACAAAACGAAGAGACAACCCTCAGAATGTGAGAAAATGTTTGCAAATGAAGCCACTGAGAAAGGATTCATCTCCAAAATTTACAGGCAGCTCATACAGCTCTATAACAAAAAAACAAAAAATCCAATCCAAAAATGGGCGGAAGATCTAAATAGACATTTCTCTAAAGAAGGTATACAGAGTGTCAGCAAACAGACGAAAGAATACTCAACATCATTAATCATTAGAGAAATGCAAGTCAAAGCTACAATGAGATATCATCTCAGACCAGTCAGAATGGCCATCATCAAAAAATCTACAACCAATAAATTCTGGAGAGGGTGTGGAGTAAAGGGAACCCTCTTGCACTGTTGATGGGAATATAAATTGATATAGCCACTATGGAGAAAAATATGGAGGTTCTTTAATAAACTAAAAATACAACTACCATACGACCCAGCAATCCCACTACTGGGCATATACTCTCAGAGAAGCATATTTCAGAAAGAATCATGGACCACAATGTTCAGTGCAGCTCTATTTACATTAGTGAGGACATGGAAGCAGCCTAAGTGTCCATCGACAGATGAATGGATAAAGAAGATGTGGCACATATATACAAAGGAATATTACTCGGCCATAAAGCGAAATGAAATTGAGTTATTTGTAGTGAGGTGGATGGATCTATAGTCTGTCATACAGAGTGAAGTAAGTCAGAAAGAGAAAAAGAAATACCATATGCTAACACATATATATGGAATCTTAAAAAAAATCGTTATGAAGAACCTTGGGGCAGGACAGGAATAAAGACGCAGACGTAAAGAATGGAATTTAGGACACGGGGAGGTGGAAGGGTAAGCTGGGACGAAGTGAGAGAGTGGCATGGACATATATACACTACCAAATGTAAAATAGATAGCTAGTGGGAAGCAGCCGCATAGCACAGGGAGATCAGCTCAGTGCTTTGTGACCACCTAGAGGGGTGGGATATGGAGGGTGGGAGGGAGACACAAGGGGAGGGGATATGGGGATATATGTATATGTATAGCTGATTCAGTTTGTTATTCAGCAGAATCTAACGCATCATTTTAAAGCAATTATACTCCAATAAAAATGTTTAAAAAAATAAATGAATGTTTCCCACAGTTGAACGACCCAAGTTTCACTTTTAAATGGATCCAGCAGTTGAAGGACTCAAATCTTTCCAAGTCTTCATAAAAGTTTAGAACAATGGAGACTCTTCAGTTTTCAGAGAGGAGAAAAGGAAAAGGTTTAACAGGAATGTAAAAGAATCAGAATAGCATTGATTTTCTTACCAGTATTAATGAAAGCGAAAAACCTGTGGAGCAGCATCATTCTGAGAAAATAATTCTAATCTAAGATTTAGCAAGCGGGTAAATCATCAAAAAAGTGTGACGGTAGAATAAAGACATTTTTCCCCCAGAAGTGTAATATCTCAACCATTTTGCATGAGTAAACCCAGAAAGAGGAAGACACGGGGTTCGAGCAATGGGAGCTGACACAAGGAAGAGCAAAAGAAATCCGCAATATGATTCTTGGAGTGAAATCTTTGAAGGACAACTGCAGAGCAGTGAGAGAACACCCAGTAGTTTCCAAAAGAGATTTCTTCAAGAAAATGAAATTGATAGATTCTAATATATGTTAATATATTATGAAGCTATATACACAATGGAGCAGAATTTGAGAGTGAGACACTTGCAAACAAAACAAAATAAAAAGATATTAACTCCAGGAAAACAAAAAATTATTCAAGAAGGAAGACCCCAGGACAAATAGCATTTATATAGTTCCAATAATGGTTTATGATTATGATTAAATTATTGTGATTTAACCAAAGTAACCATAGAACTGCCCTGGAAGGATAGGTCACAGGCAGTATAGACACGAGTGGTGGAGGTAGAGTAATGGTGAAATATATCTAAACACAGATATCAATCTGTATTGGGAAATTAATGGAAAATGTTTAAAACTTCACAAGCAAGAAATAGCAATGTTAGCATGTTTTTAACACACGTCAATCATAAGAATTAGCTGAAAGAGTTGAAAATTGTTGCTTCTGGAGAGGAGGAATGGGAGAGATGTGACAGGATACATGCAATTTGTTATGAAACAATATTTGCACAAGTATGACTTTTCCAAACATATGCATATAACTTTTATAAAAATAAATACTAAATTAAAAATAAAGGAAATAACACTGTAAAATAAGTTGGAATCAAGGGGACAAGAGCAGTAAGAGTGAAGCAGAAAACAGAGAAATCCATAGAATCAACAAAACTAAAAACTTTTTAAAAAGTCTATAAATTAGACATATCTCTGGTAACATTGAAAAAAAGGGAAGCATGAATAAACAATATTAGAAACAATAAGGAAGTATGACATTATAAACAGAATTTTCTAAGATTAAAGGATAATATGAGAAAAAATATATAGAAATATATTTGGAAACAGATGAAATAAATAATTTCTAAGAAAATATAAATTATAAAAATTCATTCAATAAAGAGAACATATGAATTAACCGACAAAATTTTACACAATTAAACAGGCAATTGGATGTGTTATTCAAAAGACATCATGCCTAGTTGATTTTATAGGCAAGTTTTATCAACTCTCAAGGAACATATTCTCCCTATTTTATACAAGCTGTTTCACAGATTATAAGAAGGAAAGCTATTGGACTCATTTTATGAGGCTAATAAAAGCTTGATACTAAAATTGGATAAGGATAGTACAAAAAATTAAACTTATAGACCATTCTCACATATAAACATAGATATAAAGTTCTAATAACTTATTAACTAAGTTATTAATTTAGTGACAGTGCATATTAAAAAATATATTATACCAAAGTATTAGTTTTCTATTGCTGTGTAACAAATAACTACAAAACTTATTGGTTTGAAACAACACCCATTTATTATCACACAGTTTCTGTAGGTCAGAAGTTCAGACACAGCTTAAATGAATCGTTGGCTTAGGGGCTCACAAGGCTACAATCATGTTGTCAGCCTGGGCTGGGGTATCATTTGAGTCCTGGGGTCCTCTTCCAAGCTCACATGACTATTGGCAGAATTCATTTCCTTGCAGCTGTGGAATTTAGGATGGCTTGTTTCTTCAAGGCCACCTGGAGAATATCTCAAAGTACTTAGACCCTCTTTTAAAGGAATAACCTCATTAGGTCAGGTCCATTCAGGATAATCTCTCTTTTGATTAACTTAAAGTCAACTGTCTAGGGACTTTACTTGCGTCTGAAAATTCACTTCACTTTGCCATGTTCTATTGGTTAGAGGCAAGTTTCAGGTTCCACACACATACCAGGGGAAGGGGTTACACGAAGACATGGTTACCACAGGGTGGGAGTCACAGAGGACATCTTAGAATTCTGCCTACCACAATCAAATAAAGTTTATCCCAGGAAGGCAAAGATGATTTAATATAGAAAAAAAAATCTATCAATGTAATAAATTTGCTATATTAACAGATACAAAAACAATACATGATTATATGTAGAGAGATTGAAAACACATTCAATAAAATTCAACACTCATTGAGGAAAAAAATCGTTCAGGGAATTCAGAAAAGCAGTTAACTTCTCTAACCTGATAAAAGCATGTTTCAAAATTTATGGAAAATGTTTCCAGTCTAGCATGTAAGAAGCTTGAAAGTCACCACCCCATCCTAACAACATGTAAAAAGCTGAACAAACTAAAACAACAACAACTCTCTTTAGATCCATAAAAGAAGTGGGTCACAGGGCAACTCACTGCCCCCCCACCCCCACAAATGGAGAGACAAACAAGTGGATACAGAGAATCTTAACTCATGAGTAGAAATCTCTGAGGGAACCAGTCCTGGGGTAGGTTAACCTGAACTGTAATTGACAAGTTGCTGAAGGCTGAGTGTGGACAAGTCTGAGGAATTAAAAACTCCACATACACACAGTTATCAGGGAAATACGATACTCTTGTGAGTTTTACCTCCTAAACTCTACCAAGTTCTCACAGCGAATATTGGAGAAAAATCCCCTCCTGCTTCCAGCTGGGGGAGTGGCAATAAGCCATTTCGAATACTCCAGAACATTCTGTTCCTTTTAACAAGGTCTGTCCTAGGAGAAAGTATTCAACCAGAGATTAACCTGCTGGGGTTTTATCAGAGCACAACTGACCTGGGGGAAAAGGAAATACTCAACTCCAGCCCACTCTAGCCATCCTGTCCCGTCACAAGGGGGCAGGGGACAAAGAAGCACATGTGAAGTTCACAGCCCAGAGGCATAGGCTCAAAAAAGACTGTGATCTCTCACAGAACTACATGCAGTATGCTTTCTCCTTCCCCACACCTCACTACCACATTACTGAAGGCCTATTTACAGTGATTCCTTTTACCCAGTATATCATGTTTGGTTAACAAGAAAAAATTACAAGACATACTAAAAGGCAAAAAACACAGTTTGAAGAGACAGAGCAAGCATTAGAATCAGACTTAGATATGGGATTGACATAGATACACTAATATGTATAAAATAGATAACTAATGAGAACCTGCTGTACAGCACAGGGAACTCCACTTCACTGTACAGTAGAAACTAACACAACATTGTAAAACAACTATACCCCAATTTAAAAAAAAGGATGTTGCAATTATCAGACCAGTAGTTTAAAGCAATGATGTTTAATATGCTAAAGGTTCTAATGGATAAAATAGATAGCATTCAAGAACGGATGGACAATACACACTACCAAATGTAAAATAGCTACCTAGTGGGAAGCAGCCGCATAGCACAGGGAGATCAGCTCATTGCTTTGTGACCACCTAGAGGGGTGGGATAGGGAGGGTGGGAGGGAGGATCAAGAGGGAGGGGATATGGGGATATATGTATATGTATAGCTGATTCACTTTGTTATAGAGCAGAAACTAACACACCATTGTAAAGCAATTATACTCCAATAAAGACGTTAAAAAAAAAAGAATAGATGGGCAGATGTGGTAATATATATACAATGGAATACTACTCAGACATAAAAAAGAATGAAATAATGCCTTTTGCAGCAACATCGATGCAACTAGAGATTATCATACTAAGTGGAGTAAGTCAGAAAGAGAAAGACAAATACTATATGATATCATTTATATGTGGAATCTAAAATATGACACAAGTGAACCTATCTATGAAACAGAAACAGAATCATGGACATAGAGAACAGACTGGTGGTTGCCAAGGGGGAGGGGGTTTGGAGAGGGATGGAGTGGGAGGTTGGGGTTAGCAGATGTAAGCTTTTATATATATTGATAGAATGGATAAACAACAAGGTCCTACCGTACAGCACAGAGAACTATAATCAGTATCCTCTGATAAACCATAATGGAAAAGAATATTTCAAAAAAGAATATATATATGTATAACTGAATCACTTTGCTGTACAGCAGTAATTAGCACAACATTGTAAATCAACTATACTTCAATTTAAAAAATTAAAAATTAAAAATTTAAAAAAATGAAATACTGGTCCATCTTGAAAGCCTACCATTAATATAAAAGTGAAACAACCTGAAGTTGTTTGCATGCTAAATAAAGTATTAAAACCCACCTCCCCCGAAAAAAGAGTAGATGGGCAATGTAAGCAGAGAGATGGAAATTCAAAGAATGAACCCCCCAAAAAAATGCTACAGATAAAAATAACTGTAACCGAAATGAAGACTGCCTTTGATGGGCTTATTAGTAGACCAGCCATGGCTAAGGAAAGAATCTCTGACCTTGGGGATATCTCAATAGAAGCCTCCAAAATTGAAAAGCAAGCAAACAAACAAACAAAAAAGATGGAAGAACCAGAACAGAATACCAAGGATTGTGGGACAACTAAAAACAGTGTGACATATGTATAATGGGAATACCAGAAAAAGAAAGAGAAAAAGGAATGGAAGAAATATTTGAAAGAACAAGGACTAAGAATTTCCCCAAATTAATGTTAGACCTAAAAACAAAAAACAAAAAAGCCCCCACAGATTTAGGAAGCTCAGAGAACACACTTTGGATGATAAACTTGTGTCAATGTACTTTCATTAGCTGTAACAATTGTACCATTCTGTTGGGGGATATTGATAATGGGGGAGGCTATACATGTGTGGGGGTAGGAGGTGAATGGGAACTCTCTGTACCTTCTGCTCAGTTTTGCTGTGAACCTAAAACTGCTCTAAAAATGAAAGTCTATTTAATAAAAATTATGGAAAGCATAATTTTAAAAATTAGAAGCATTCCTATAAATCTTATGAATAAGGCAAAGATGGTTACCATCCTTTTTTTTTAATTTAAAATTGTACCAGAGGTCTTTGTCAGTGCAAAAAGACAGTAAAAATAAAAGATATAAAGGAATGGAGTAGAAGCATTAAATTGTCCTTCTTTGAAGATGATAGGTTGTCGGCAATAAAAAATTCAAGAGAGGATGCAAACTTTTTGAAATAGTAAAAAATGTTCAGCAAGGCTATTGAACACAAGATCAACATATGGAAATCAATAGCATTCTTGGACACCTGTTATAGACAATTAGACAATAGAAAGGATGGGGGGAAAGTCTTTTGACAATGACAATAAAACAACAATGTACATAGATAGCATTAATCCCTTCAAAAGACATTTAAGAACATTGAAGTAAAATGTATACACAGTTAACCAAATGTAATAAGACAAATACACACACACACTTGTTCATGGATGAGAATACTCACTATAATAAAAATATCAATTTTAAACTAATCACTTCAATGCAATTTCAATAGAAATATGGATAGTGGTAGTTTTTTAGACCTTGATGAACTTATCCTAAAGTTTATGTGGAAGATCAAAGTGCCACTGTAAAGCAAGTTTTGAAGAACAATGAAAATGAATTTCCCTTACCAGATATCATCTTATTATAAAGCTAATTGCTACTAATGTCCCATAATATTGGCAGAGAAATAGAGAGAGCACTGGAATCAAATAAAGAGTTCAGTTAATAGACCTACATAAGTGAAATATGAAATCTGTAAGAAGCAACTCAGTGGGAAAAGAATTCAGTAAATAGTGCTGTCAAGGCCACCCTCAGCCCTTTTGTCTCCTCCCTAGATGTACTTTTCTTAGAAACATCACCTACCATTTAAAATTCAACAGGTGATTCCCAAATCTCTTCCTTCATCCCAGATCTCATCCTTAAGTTCTAGGCTCATCTATTCAATTGTTTATTGGAGGTATCCTCCTAAAACTCAAAATATGCAAACTAAACTCAATATCTTGTCCCACAAATCTCTTCTTATTCATGTATTCCCAAACTCGGTTAATAGAACCACTGTTTATTAAGCAAACCAGAACTCCCTGGAAGCCATCCTAGGCCAATATTCCCAAAGGCAAACCCAACAGAATAAAATATTAATAGGTGTTATGCAAAATTTAAAGTTATTTGATAAAATTTTGAACTGTTGGGTTAAACAAAAAATAAACAGATTTTCCCTGTTGAATTAGTTACCAGAGCCCTTAATATTCTAGTGTGTATCTAAGGGGGTGACAATGCGTTTTCCAAACTTGTGTGATCATAGAATGCCCTTTTAAAATAAAATATCTTGCTGGACTAATTTTATAAGGAGTTTAGGATATATTTTCCTTTCTTTGAGTTTATTGCCTAAATATCATGGGACTTCTCCCTTTAATGGCCACAGGTCTCTGAACATTCAGTCTCACTCCCTTTATCCCAACCCTTTCTCCATACAGCTACCAGGGACTCAAGTTACAAAAATGACTGTTAGTCTCCTGCATAAAGCATTTCAATGGACCTCCATTTCAGCAGAAAGCCCAAAGTTCCTTAGTCTAGCAAGACCACTTGTCAGCCCCAATGCTCCTGCTGCTTCCTAATGCTTCCCACCCCAGGGATAGTGAAGCACTCATAGCTCACGAAGTATGACCCAGCATTCACTTTCTCTGTACTGTTCTCTGCTTGCAATTCCACACATTGTATAAGCGACATTATATAACTCTGGGCTCCCAGGGACTGATTCTACACTTACAAAGCAACTGGGGATACAGCCAGCTCTTTCTCTGGGAACTTGTGTATAGATGATCTACCTCTTAATCCTTATCATGAAGTTAATCCATGTCTTCACTTCCAACTGTCCTGGACTTTCAACAGACCAGGTCATCTCATCTCTGCCCTGCTTAGACTGCCCATCCCTCTCCTCCTCTGAACCCTGACCTTAACCAAATATCTTCAAAACTTAATTCCTGCCCATCTTTTTCATAAACCTTACAGATCTTTATCAGTTTCCTCCTGAGTTCTGCTGCCTTTATTGTCTGATTAGTTATTTCATCCAGTAACTTTAAAGATATTCTCTGAACACTCTAGAGACCAGTCTGGTAGAGATTTAATTGACTTCACTTTCCCACTGTGGAAGATGCCACATTTAGCCTCCATTTGCACATTCATTTGAATATTCCTGATCTATATATATGTCTGTTCTTTGTATTCCCTTTGAATTGGTTATAACATCTGCCTGGTTCTCTCATTATGAGTTAAATAAAATCTTCAACGTATGTTCATTTTTATATTCCTATGACAGTCAAAACTTCATCATTTAAAAAAATTATCTTCAACAGGCCAGATACCTTTCTGGAATAGAAATAGACATGGGGTACTAAAATGAAATAGGTATAGTTTCTTTATTGTTAATTCTCTTTAAACTCCATCAGAATAACACATTCTTTAAGGCCAGAAACACCTTGTGTCTCTTTCAGTGAGGACTTGCTGGGTAACTGCTTATTGTATTAATTTCCTTCTATAGATTTTTTTTCATATTCTGCTCTAAACCAAATGGTTGTTGTTTTGTGATGAGAAGGTAAAAGGCTTTAATTTTAGAATATAGTTAGCAAAGCTTTTGGGAACTCAGAAAAACTGTTCCTTCAATCAAGGGCTTAACATTACTGGAACTTTGAACATATTTGGCCTTGGAGGAAATGAATATCACATTCTTGCCAGCTCAAATATACAAAATTAAACCTTGTGGTTTTATCTATTTTTTAGGTTTTCCAGAAAGAAAAAAAAGGTTGACTAAACCTTCCTTTCATTTTGCCAACAAAAATTCTTTATGCTTATATAGTGTATTACCTTTCTTTTGAGGTGTTTTAAATGCCTGGAAAATGTTTAACCTCATAACTGCCTTTGGATCTGTATAGGGATCATTTATCCCCATTTTGAAGACAAGGAAATTGAGGAGTCTGGTGACAAGATTTTCCCAGGACAGCATAGAGGGTTATAGAAAAGGCAGACAGGGCTTCCCTGGTGGCGCAGTGGTTGGGAGTCCGCCTGCCGATGCAGGGGACACGGGTTCGTATCCCGATCCGGGAAGATCCCACATGCCGCGGAGCGGCTGGGCCCGTGAGCCATGGCCACTGAGCCTGCGCGTCCGGAGCCTGTGCTCCGCAACGGGAGAGGCCACAACAGTGAGAGGCCCATATACCGCAAAAAAAAAAAAAAAAAAAAAAAAAAAAAAAAAAAAAAAAAAAAAGAAAAGGCAGACAGAATTCTTAAGTCCCAGACCAGTCCTCTAAACTCAGGCCATCAAGTATTCTAACCCTTGATATTCTTTACAATCATTGGGAAAAACTAAGCTTGTTGCCAATGGACATGGCAAATCTCACAAAACCCCAAATTTTCATAAAATCCTTGGGAATTTATACAGATTTTTATATTAACTAGCATTCTGATTATCAGCAATTTTGTATAACTGCCATTTACTCTGCAAATATCACAGCACCCCATAGCTCTACTAATAATGTTCTGGCTGAAGATGAGGGTTTAGACTGAGTCTGCTTTCGCTGTGTTTAATATAAATTGCTATGTCCACACAAAGTCCTGAATGCTAATGTTCAAATCAGCATTAGTCAGAATAGCCAAGATATGAAAACAACCCAAATGTCTACAAACTGATGAATGGATAAACAAAATCGTGGTGTATCCATACAATGGACACTATTTGTCAATAAAAAGGAATGAAGTACTGATACATGCTGCAACATGGATTAACCTGGAAAACATGCTAAATGAAAGAAGTTAGACACAAAGTGCCACATATGGCATGATTCCATTAATATGAAATGTCCAGAAAAGGCAAATCTATAGGGACAGAAAATAGATTGTTGGTTGCCTGAGGCGGGATAAAAGAATGGGGAGTGATGGCTAATGGGTACTAGTTTCTTTATACAGTGATGGAAATGTTCCAAAATTGGATTGTGGTGATGGTTACACAACTCTGAAACTATACTAACAATCACTGAATTGTACACTTAAAATAGATGAATTTTATGGTATGTAAATCATACCACAATAAAGTTGTTAATAAATAAATTGCTTCACAATGACTCCCCTAGATATGCCTCTACACTTGACAAGAATACCAAGGAAACAAATTACCTTTGCCAAGACAACAGGAATCATTTTATAACATTTTAAGTTTGACTTTCAGGACAATAATATAGGTGTCATGGGGTTCAAAGCTTCAATATCGTGATCTGAGGGTAATTCCACCACAGGTGTACAGCTTAACAGGGTGTTAATTGGGAAGCCCGTGAATGCCTCCTCCACAGGCAGCCCAGAAAACGGTGCCAGGATTTGCTAGTGAATACAAGAATTCAAAAGCCAAACTCATGATCAAAAATCAAGAGAAATTTAACTTGTTTTTATACTGCTGCCATTACTACACAAAATGACTTAAAGCACATTTTAATTGGAGCTGAAGGCTTTTTGACTTTACCACTAATCAGAACCACTTCAGTTTTTGGAAATATTTCTCTGCTGTGGAAGGAAAATAAAAGAGCCAAATTAAGGGCTGAGGTTTTCTAATAGAAATAACTTCCCTACATTTAGTAGGTTGGTTTATTCAGCATGGGTAAGAAAAAGGTCTTGCTGATTCCCTGGGGAATCAGACGTCCAAGATTTCTACATATAATAGAAGCATGGCTAGCTGATAATGTACTTTTCCTCTCTGATAATGCACATTGCTCCTCCCAAACTCTGAGTCCCCAGCTACTAGAGTAGGGGATGGTGAAAAGCTCTTCTCTGGGAAGGTAGCTAACACTCTCTGGAACTGAGAGAACTCAGGACAAGAAATTTGCATTCTAATTGGAGTCCACAGGGTTCTAAACCCTACATCTTTAGCTCGCCCTGGATATCCATTCCCTGCTCTTCCTGGAAGACTCGAAGAAATAAGGAATCAATTACTCTCCAGGGACAAAAGCCACCGGCTCAACAATAGGATGATTTTGAAAAGCCTCAATGCCTTTCCCCAGGTAGAAGAGTCTTCTACCTTTATGGGAAAGTGGTTTGAAATAAAAAACTTCTGGTAATATTATTAAATAAGATAGCTTTCTGAGAGCCCTAGTCCCATCCAAAGAGTAATGGATAGCAATCTTGCTCTTTTTTAACCCTCTTAATACATAAGTGTATAATATGCCTAAGAAAAACAGAAATTCTCTTTCTTATATCCAACAATATTTGTAGAAAAATGAAGTCTAAAACAAAGCATAAAACTAAGAAGGCATGGCTGTCCTTCAGGAGGCCCCAAACTTGCCTTATGGGAAAGGCAGTGTTTTCCCACAAACATTTCCAATCGCTTCATCCCAGTTTAACATTGCATAAAAGCAATTATCCCCAAATATCTACAACCAACCAAGCTCTCTGAAAACACATAAAAATTGCCCTGTCCTTGGCCCAGTGCCGAGTACAGTTTGACATATTAAAACGTGCTAAAACAGTCTCTTAGCATTTGCCATGAGTGATTTGAACCACGTAATTTAATGAGATCCACAAAATTAAATTTCACTTTAGGCATAAGAAATGAAATTCTTAAGTTTTTTGATATCCAGATTGAAGTAAACTCTTTAGTTTCCAACTTGATCTGCCTTATCTTGGTACTACTTTGGATAGAAGATATAGAATTTAGACCTAGCCCACTGTAGAAGCAGCATAAATTTAGAGTAATTTTTTCCAGTGTGTTTCACAGATCAGAGTTAAACATACAGGACTTCTTAGAAACTTTAATGTGATCATGTTCATTGCGAATCTCTAAAGTGACTATATAGTACAGCATGTCCTGAAATTTCTTTAACCATGGTCCCCTTTCGTGTAGAAAATCTAACAAAATAACATTCTGAGGACTACACTTTAAGAAATATAGTGGAATGATCACAAGGGACTTGGGGTCCAAGTCTGCCAGTAGCTACCTGAGATTGCAAAGATAAGCCACTTGACTTTTTCACCACCCTCATTTCTTCCTTTTCAAAGTCTGGTCTCCTTTACTTCTTCTTTTCCAAATTGGATTCATTTTATTACTTTTTCTTCTCTGATTGATGTGGCTAAAATTTCCAAAACTATGTTGAATAATAGTGGTGCGAGTGGGCAACCTTGCTTTGTTCCTCATCTTAGTGGAAATGGTTTTAGTTTTTCACCATTGAGAACGATGTTGGTTGTGTGTTTGTCATATATGGCCTTTATTATGTTGAGATAAGTTCCCTCTATGCCTACGTTCTGGAGGGTTTTTATCATAAATGGGTGTTAAATTTTGCTGAAAGCTTTTTCTGCATCTATTGAGATGGTCATATGGTTTTTCTCTTTCAGTTTGTTAATATGGTTTATCACATTGATTGATTTGTGTATATTGAAGAATCCTTGCATTCCTGGGATAACTCCACTTGATCATGGTGTATGATCCTTTTAATGTGCTGTTGGATTCTGTTTGCTAGTATTTTGTTGAGGATTTTTGCATCTATGTTCATCAGTGATATTGGCCTGTAGTTTTCTTTCTTTGTGACATCTTTGTCTGGTTTTGGTATCAGGGTGATGGTGGCCTCGTAGAATGAGTTTGGGAGTGTTCCTCCCTCTGCTATATTTTGGAAGAGTTTGAGAAGGATAGGTGGTAGCTCTTCTCTAAATGTTTGATAGAATTTGCCTGTGAAGCCATCTGGTCCTGGGCTTTTGTTGGTTGGAAGAATTTTAATCACAGTCTCAATTTCAGTGCTTGTGATTGGTCTGTTTATATTTTCTATTTCTTCCTGGTTCAGTCTTGGAAGATTGTGCTTTTCTAAGAATTTGTCCATTTCTTCCAGGTAGTCCAATTTATTAGCATATAATTGCTTGTAGTAATATCTCATGATCCTTTGTATTTCTGCAGTGTCAGTTGTTACTTCTCCTTTCTCATTTCTAATTCTGTCGATTTGACTCTTCTCCCTCTTTTTCTTGATGAGTCCGGCTAATGGTTTACCAATTTTGTTTATCTTCACAAAGAACCAGCTTTTAGTTTTATTGATCTTTGCTATCGTTTCCTTCATTTCTTTTTATTTCTGATCTGATCTTTATGATTTCTTTCCTTCTTCTTACTTTGGTTTTTTTTTGTTCTTCTTTTGCTAATTGCTTAAGTGTAAGGTTAGGTTGTTTATTTGAGATGTTTCCTGTTTCTTGAGGTAGGATTGTATTGCTATAAACTTTCCTCTTAGAAATGCTTTTGCTGCAGCCCATAGGTTTTGGGTCACTGTGTATTCATTGGCATTTGTTTCTAGGTATTTTTTGATTTTCTCTTTGATTTCTTCAGTGATCTCTTGGTAATTTAGTAGTGTATTGTTTAGCGTCCATGTGTTTATATTTTTTACTGATTTTTTCCTATAATTGATAGGTAGTCTCATAGCGTTGTGGTTGGAAAAGGTACCTGATATGATTTCAATTTTCTTAAATTTACCAGGGCTTGATTTGTGACCCAAGATGTGATCTCTCCTGGAGAAAGTTCCATGAGCACTAGAGAAGAAGTGTATTCTGCTGATTTTGGATGGAATGGCCTATGGATATCAATTAAGTCCATCTTGTTTAATGTATCATTTAAAGCTTGTGTTTCCTTATTTATTTTCATTTTGGATGATCTGTCCATTGGTGAAAGTGGGGAGTTAAAGTCCCCTACTGTAATTGTTTTACTATTGATTTCCCCTTTTATGGCTGTTAGCATTTGCCTTATGTATTGAGGTTCTCCTATATTGGGTTCATAAATATTTACAATTGTTATATCTTCTTCTTGGATTGATCCCTTGATCATTATGTGGTGTCCTTCTTTGTCTCTTGTACTAGTCTTTATTTTAAAGTCTATTTTGTCTGATATGAGAATTGCTACTCCAGCTTTCTTTTGATTTCCATGGAATTTCTTTTTCCAACCCCTCACTTTTAGTCTCTATGTGTCCCTAGGTCTGAAGTGTGTCTCTTGCAGACAGCATATATACATGTCTTGTTTTTGTATCCATTCAGCCAGTCTATGTCTTTTGTTTGGAGCATTTAATCCATTTACATTTAAGGTAATTATCAATATGTATGTTCCTATTACCATTTTATTAATTGTTTTGTGTTTGTTATTGTCGGTCTTTTCGTTCTCTTGTGTTTCCTACCTAGAGAAGTTCCTTAAGTATTGTTGTAGAGCTGGTTTGGTGGTGCTGACTTCTCTTAGCTTTTGCTTGTCTCTAAAGGTTTTAATTTCTCTGTCAAATCTGAATGAGTTCCCTGCTGGACAGAGTAATCTTGATTGTAGTTTTTTCCCTTTGATCACTTTAAATATGTTCTGCCACCACCTTCTGGTTTGCAGAGTTTCTGCTGAAAGATCAGCTGTTAACCTTATGGGGATTCCCCTGTATGTTATTTGTTGTTTTTCCCTTGCTGCTTTTATTATTTTTTGTTTGTATTTAATTTTTGATAGTTTGATTAATGTGTCTTGGTGTGTTTCTCCTTGGATTTATCCTGTATGGGACTCTCTGTGCTTCTTGGACTTGATTAACTATTTCCTTTCCTGTGTTAGGGAAGTTTTCAACTATAATGTCTTCAAATATTTTCTCAGTCCCTTTCTTTTTCTCTTCTTCTTCTGGGACCCCTATAATTCGAATGTTGGTGCATTCAATGTTGTCCCAGAGGTCTCTGAGACTCTCCTTAATTCTTTTCATTATTTTTTCTTTATTCTGCTCTGCGGTAATTATTTCCACTATTTTATCTTCCATGTCATTTATCCATTATTCTGCCTCAGTTATTTTACTATTGATTCCTTCTAGAGAGTTTTAAATTTCATTTATTGTGTTGTTCATCATTGTTTGTTTGCTCTTCAGTTCTTCTATGTCCTTGTTAAATGTTTCTTGTATTTTCTACATTCTATTTCCAAGATTTTGGATCATCTTTACCATAATTACTCTGAATTCTTTCTCAGGTAGACTGCCTGTTTCCTCTTCATTTGTTTGGTCTCTTGGGTTTTTACCTTGCTACTTCATCTGCTGTGTGTTTCTCTGTCTTCTCACTTTGCTTAACTTACTGTGCTTGGGGTCTTCTTTTCACAGGCTACAGGTTCGTAGTTCCCATTGTTTTTGGTGTCTACCCCCAGTGGCTATGGTTGGTTCAGTGGGTTGTGTAGGCTTCCTGCTGGAGGGGACAGGTGCCCATGTTCTGGTGGATGAGTCCGGATCTTGTCTTTCTGGTGGGCAGAACTTCTTCTGGTGGTATTTTTTGGGGTGTCTGTGACCTTATTATGATTTTAGGCAGCCTCTTTGCTAATGGGTGCGGTTGTGTTCCTGTCTTGCTAGTTGTTTGGGATAGGGTGTCCAGCACTGTAGCTTGCTGGTAGTTGAGTGGAGCTGGGTCTTAGCATTGAGATGGAGATGTCTGGGAGAACTTTCACCATTTGATATTATGTGGAGCTGGGAGGTCTCTGATGGACCAGTGTCCTGAACTTGGCTCTCAGAGGCACAGGCCTTATGAAGACCCTGTCAGCCACACGGCCAGGTACGTGGGGAGTTTCTTGGCTTTTTGGAAGTCTGAGGTCTTCTGCCAGCATTCAGTAGGTGTTCTGTAGGAGTTGTTCCACACGTAGATGTATTTCTGATGTATTTGTGGGGAGGAAGGTGATCTCCACGTCTTACTCCTCTGCCATCTTGAAGGTCTCTCGATTTATATACTTTACATAGGTAAATTTTATGGTATCTGAATTATATCTCAATAAAGGCAAAGGCTACAGAGGCCCCACAGTAGGACATGGGGACTGGTGCAAACACACAGGAGAACCAAACGGCTGGAGGAAATGGTAACGTTAGTGTGACCCAGATTTGCATCCCTAGAAACCAGAAGTTGGTGGCCAGGGTCACCACACAATCCAGTAAACACTTGTATTTTGACTTTAGTTTTATTGGCACATTAGGTAAATACATGTTTAAGAACCACTGGGATATAGATTATGGCCTAGATTGAGATCTCTTTGCCTATTGGTATAAATACTTTGTTACAAGGTCCCTAAAACAAAAAGTCAGATAGTGTTCATATAGTAGTTGTACTTGCCCACTTGATAAGGAAGTTGAAAATGTGTGTCTTTTTGTTTCTTTAGGAAAACACTACAAGTGAGAGCCATAATTATCCTTTACTTGCTTTTTTTTTTTTTTTTTTTTTTTTGCGGTACGCAGGCCTCTCACTGCTGTGGTCTCTCCCATTGCGGAGCACAGGTTCAAGATGCGCAGGCTCAGTGGCCATGGCCCACAGGTCTAGCTGCTCTGTGGCATGTGGGATCCTCCCCGGACCGGGGCACGAGCCCGTGTCCCCTGTATCGGCAGGCGGACTCTTGACCATTGTGCCACCAGGGAAGCCCCTTTACTTGCCTTTTATTTCAGCTATGTAAACTGTCTCAACTGAGCACTGTTCCAGGTCCTGACATGGTAGGCGACCTGACAGGGAAGGAGTGGTATAAAGAGAGAGGCTGAGAAGCCTGAATTCTAAGTGTGATTTCTGAGGCTGTAACTCTGATCCTCCGTTTCAGATGGCAGACCAATCCTTCACTATAGTTCTCCTTTTCCTTTCCCCAGTTCTCCCCTTTGCTCATTTCCATCTTGTTCTCCTTTTATTTTCCTTGTTCTTTCCCTTACCTCCTCTTAATCTCCTTATGAATAAATTGCAAATCCATCCTTCCTCCCTTCCTTCCTTCCTTCCTTCCTTCCTTCTTTCCTTTCTCAAAATTCCATGCAATGCAGCAGTCAGAGGCCAAGCAAAAGACACTACTGTATACAAAATAGATAACCAACAAGGACCTACTGCATATCATATGGAACTATACTCAATATTTTGTAATAACCTATAACAGAGGGACTTCCCTTGTGGTCCAGTGGTAAAGAATCCACCTTGCAATGCAGGGGACACGGGTTCAATCCCTGGTCAGGGAACTAAGATCGCACATGCTGCAGGGCAACTAAGCCCGCATGCCACAACTACTGAGCCCACGTGCCTCAACTAGAGAGAGAAAAAAAAACCCTGCATGCCACAACTAGAGAGATGCCTGCATGCTGCAATGAAGGGCTCGCACACGACAACAAAAGATCCCACATGCCGCAACTAAGATCCCACATAAGGCAAGTAAGATACAATGCAGCCAAAAAATTAATTAATTAATTAATTAAACACCTATACGGGAAAAGAATCTGAACAGGAATATATAGATATATATATATATATATCTGAATCACTGTGCTGTACACCTGAAACTAACACGATATTGTAAATCAGCTGTACTTCAATTTTAAAAAAGACAGTAGACTTTCTACTTCTGTTAACCCTTACATCTTTGGCTACACGTAAACACCATGACTCCTCTACCCCAAGCCTGCCCAGTTGAGTTCTTCATGCCAGAGTAGAGAACCTTGCATTTATTCTTGTTGCATTTCATCCCCTGTGACTCATCTCAATCATCCCAACTTCTCAAGATCTTCTGCAATTCTTTTTCTGTTACACAGGATATTGCTTGCCCAGATGGTCATCTAGAAATCTAGTAAGTATGGATAAAAAATGTTGGCTAAGAGAGTTCCCTGGTGGTCTAGTGGTTAGGATTCGGTGCTTTCACTGCTGTGGCCCGGGTTCAATCCCTGGTCAGGGAACTGAGATCCCAGAAGCCACGCAGTGCAGCCAAAAAATAAATGTTGGTTAAGACAGGAAAAGGAAAGAGTTTGGGCTGGGGAGAGGGTTAAGATAGTCTATGGGTTGATCTAGTCTATGAACTGTAACTCATTGTACTGCAAAGATATTATCGTACTATGAGAGCAGAGAAGACGTGGAAAGGTAGGCATGGTTTTCCACAGAGGACAACCCATGGATTTGGGTCTGTAGGATTCCTCTCTCCCGGACCCCCATAACTTTGAAGTTACTTTAGAATCTCAGAGTAATTGGACATGGAAATGTTGATGAAAGCTGAGATGATGACCATGAGTCCCCTTTATTAACGTTTGTGAGTCCTCATCTATTAATGAAAGTAGTTTATTTTCTATCAACAAGTGATTTGAACAGAATTTCATCCATGACCCAAACTTTCAGTAATCTATCTCCTAACTGATCTCCGAACAATTTAGTGCTCCTTTGTTAAGGAGAATGTCTGACTCCAAATAACCTGAGCAACAGGTAAATACCTGTTTGCCTAGTAGAGAGGGAAACAGTAAGTAATAATGAAAAGACTAAATGAAGAACAGAGGTCTTCGTAAAGTTAGAAAGACCTAGTTTTTGAAAGACTCTGAGATGGAAAAACACTTTTTTGTTAATAAAACTTCTGCCCTGACTTCAAATATAAATTTTGGAGCAGGAAAGTAGACATGTGCAGGTTCTCCTTAAAAGCCTGTTGTCTACATCCTCCTTTCCTGATCAATGTGAAAACAATGTGATTATTTATTTTTAAGACTTTTCTGATTATATTGAATTATAGGTTATTACAAGATATTGGATAAAATTCCCTGTGCTATACAGTAAACCCTTGTTGCTTATCTATTTTATGTATAGTAGTTTATGTCTGTTAATCCCATAGTCCTAATTTGTACCCCTTCCCCTCTCTCCCTCATTTGGTAACCATAAGTTTGTTGAAAACAATAGGATTAAGCCTTTCATTTTCTGATTCCTGAAACTATGAGAACCAGAAGCATGAGAAATGAGAATAAATTCAATAGAAATTGCCCAGTTATTTTTATTATGCTAATGTCTCTTCATTTTAGGGGTATAGAGGAAGTATTGTATACATTTATGTTAGCATAAAAAGCGATTTTTAAAAATTTTGTTCCATCTAAACAGAAGTACTGGATTCCTGTTGATCAGTTAGCTTGATATCTCATACTGCTTTTTTCCAACCCATAAACCAATTATGGTGATCTTTCAATTGATTTAGAATAAAAAAGCTCATACCTCATACCTTATACTTTATATCTGCTTATACATCAAGCACCATATATCACAGCAGGTGTTCAATAGAACAGATCTTTTTACAGATAGGTGAGTGGGAGAATCCCCTATAAGTTTTAATCTTTCTTCAAAAAAAATCTTTAAACATGGGTGGGCTTTTGGGGGTGTTGTTTTTGACACCACCTAATTTATTGTAGATTGTCAAAAAAGGTTTTTGAAATGATTTGTTATTGTGTTACATAAAGGGTCACTTAGTAATAACAATCTCAAGCTAATTAAAAAGCCTAAACATTGATGCTGACAATCTACTGTGATGAGATAATCAGCCTTTGTTAGCACTGTTAATTTAGCAAATGTGGTTCTTTAAAAACACATTTTTGAAACTAACAATTTATAAAAATGAGAGAGTCAGAGAAATTACTGCTCAATTTTAGGATTATATCAGAAGAGAAGTCCAAGGAAAACTGGCCAAAATGAAATAATTACTTCATGTTGCCAGAATATGAGGGGCTAAGGATATTGTCCTATTCATCTTGTACCCTTCATAATAACTAGCTTACAGCCATGTACAAGTTGGCCTCTAATGGATTTATTTTTTGACTCACTAAATTTTCATAAATCAAACAATAGTTGGAAGTCATAGACTTTTAGAGCTAGAAGTGTTCTTTTAATATACTGGAAAGAGCACATGCTTTGAAATTAGAAAGATATACTTTCAAATATCAAATCTACCACTAAGCAATTGTGTCCTTAGGCAAGTTACTGACACATTTTGAGGTCCAATTTCTTCTCCTGTAAAATTATGAGGGTGTTATTATGCAAGAATTAGGCGAGATAACATATGTAAATAGCCTTGCACATTTCCTTGCTCAATAAATGTTAGTTATTTATTATTTCAGTATTATTATTTTTAAGCATAGATAGGACAACCATTTGACAGATGGGAGATAATAGAAGTGATAATAGTTAATGTTTATTGAGTGTTTGTTATATGCTTGTTATTGTGCTAAGGGGTTTATGAGCCTTATTTCATCTATTTACTTTTTTTAAACAGCCCATCAGGTAAATGAACCCATCAGGTAAATGAACCCATCAGATATTTACTTAGACATTACAGATAAGGCAACTGAGGCTAACAGAAGGAAAGTAATCTGACTAAATTCACACAGCTGGTGAGTAGCAGCCATCTAAGCTGTGTAGGAATAGAAGGCATTAATCTGAGTCCCAGGCTTGAAGGGAGATGTTCAAGATCATCCTGATGGATAAAGTCAGGGTCAAGATTAGCATTCAGAGCTTCTGCTTGCTTCTGAGCCTGCTTTTCCATTTACCTAATTGGGAGATTAATCCTTTGTCAGTTGCTTCATTTGCAAATATTTTCTCCCATTCTGAGGGTTGTCTTTTCGTCTTGCTTATGGTTTCCTTTGCTGTGCAAAAGCTTTTAAGTTTCATTAGGTCCCGTTTGTTTATTTTTGTTTTTATTTCCATCTCTCTAGGAGGTGGGTCAAAAAGGATCTTGCTGTGATTTATGTCATAGAGTGTTCTGCCTATGTTTTCCTCTAAGAGTTTTATAGTGTCTGGCCTTACATTTAGGTCTTTAATCCATTTTGAGTTTATTTTTGTGTATGGTGTTAGGGAGTGTTCTAATGTCATTCTTTTACATGTAGCTGTCCAGTTTTCTCAGCACCACTTATCGAAGAGGCTGTCTTTTCTCCACTGAATATTCTTGCCTCCTTTATCAAAGGTAAGGTGACCATATGTGTGTGGGTTTATCTCTGGGCTTTCTATCCTGTTCCATTGATCTATCTTTCTGTTTTTGTGCCAGTACCATACTGTCTTGATTACTGTAGCTTTGTAGTATAGCCCGAGTCAGGGAGCCTGATTCCTCCAGCTCTGTTTTTCTTTCTCAAGATTGCTTTGGCTATTCAGGGTCTTTTGTGTTTCCATACAAATTGTGAAATTTTTTGTTCTATTTCTGTGAAAAATGCCATTGGTAGTTTGATAGGGATTGCATTGAATCTGTAGATTGCTTTGGGTAGTAGAGTCATTTTCACAATGTTGATTCTTCCAATCCAAGAACATGGCATATCTCTCCATCTATTTGTATCATCTTTAATTACTTTCATCAGTGTCTTGTAATTTTCTGCATACAGGTCTTTTGTCTCCTTAGGTAGGTTTATTCCTAGATATTTTATTCTCTTTGTTGCAATGGTAAATGGGAGTGCTTTCTGAATTTCACTTTCAGATATTTCATCATTAGTGTATAGGAATGCCAGAGATTTCTGTGCATTAATTTTGTATCCTGCTACTTTACCAAATTCATTGATTAGCTCTAGTAGTTTTCTTGTAGCATATTTAGGGTTCTCTCTGTGTAGTATCATGCCATCTGTCAACAGTGACAGCTTTACTTCTTCTTTTCCAATTTGGATTCCTTTTATTTCTTTTTCTTCTCTGAGTGCTGTGGCTAAAACTTCCAAAACTATGTTGAATAATAGTGGTGAGAGTGGGCAACCTTGTCTTTTTCCTGATCTTAGTGGAAATGGTACCTAATAGGGAAAATAATCGCATCACAAAGGATTAGGAGAAAATGTGGGAATAAGACATAGGCTAGAATTTATGAGAACATAAGGGCACCAAGAAAAGGAGATGAAAGGAAATCAAAGACAAAGCTTTCTGACTTCAGAATTTGGCCTGGAGCCTACACTTTGGCAGGCAGGAGGACTGCGGATCCCTGAGAAGGCAGTTTATTTTTATTCATTCATTTATGCATGCATTTGTTCATTGACTCATCCATCCATCCAATTGTTATTTATTAACCACTTATAATGTGCTCACCCCTTCTAGGTCTCAGGGGTACAATGGTGAGCGCAATACAGATAAGGAGCCCATTCCTGATTTTGGCTGGATGCTGCCAAGATTTGGGGAACCACATGGAGGCTAAAACACCTGTTAGCCACTGGACCTCTGAGCCAGAAATAAGGTTCCTACTACTCTTGCTTGCATCTTTTGCATTCCTGGCCAAATCCAAAGCACTGGTCAACTTGCTGGTCCCATAATGTTTGGGTTTTCTGAGGACCAGTAGGGACAGGTCTGGAAAGGGAAAGTGGCTTATATAATGAATGAGAAAAGCCTCGTTAAGCCAACATCACACAGGGATGTATATTCAATAGAACTAATTGCTCTGCTGTATTTGTTGAGTAGTCCACATTATAAATTTATGCTAACAATAAATGGCTTAGTGCAAACAAGGTCAAGTCACTTTGCTAGTGGATAGCTTTGGTTTTACAGTTCTCTGAGTATAGTAACTTAATTTGAAATTGTTAGAGGCACTTTATCACAGAAAAGGGTAGTTTCCAGTTATCACATTGCAGCTTGGTTTATTTGCCTCTTGAAGATTTTGTGACATTCCCTAAAATTAATTTGCATTTACAACAGGAGAAATAATATCATACATAATATCTTTTCATTGGCAAAGCTTATTTTCTGATAGTGGTCAATATGATTCTCTCTTAAGGGAAAGTATCAGAATGTTTCCTTTAAAAATAATAAATCTGTACTCTATCATTAATATCCTAATGAGAGACAAGATATAATATATATTATTGAAACTCAACAATAACCACAGCTTTGATTTAGACCTTAGGTGTACTGTCTAATATGGTAGCCATTAGCTACATGTGGCTATTGATATGTGAGCACTTGATATGTGGCTACTTCAAATTGAGATGTGCAGTAAGTATAAAATATACATCGTATTTCAAAGACTTAGTTCAAGAAAAGAATATAAAATATCTCATTAATATATTTTATATTAACTACATGTTGAAATGAAAATAATTGGGATATATTAGGTTAAATAAGTTTATTATTCAAGTTAAATTCACTTGTTTCTTTTTAAAATGTGACTACAAGAAAATTTTAATTTAATAGCCTTCCAAAAAAAGAAATGTCTGGGGGCTTCTCTGGTGGTGCAGTGGTTGAGAGTCTGCCTGCCGATGCAGGGGACACAGGTTCGTGCCCCGGTCAGGGAAGATCCCACATGCTGTGGAGCGGCTGGGTCTGTGAGCCATGGCCGCTGAACCTGTGCGTCCGGAGCCTGTGCTCTGCAACGGGAGAGGCCACAACAGTGAGAGGCTCGCGTACCGCAAAAAAAAAAAAAAAGAAAGAAATGTCTGGGCCCAGATGGTTTTACCAGTGAGTTCCACCAAATAGTTAAGGAAGAAATGATACCAGTTCTCCATAATCTCTTCTAAAAAATAGAAAGTGAAATACTTCCTAACACATTCTATGAGACCATTGTTAATAACAAAACCAGATAAAGATATTACAAGAAAGGAAAATTACACCAATATTTCTCATGAACATAGAAATAAATATCCTCAACAAAATATTAACAAATGAAATCCAATAATGCATATATAGAATTATATACCACACTCAGGTGAGATTTATAACAGGTATGCAAGACTGACTCAACATTCAAAACACAATCAATGTAATCCACATCAACAGTGTAAAGAGAAAAAAATCACGTAAACATATCAATTGATTTAAAAAAAGCATTTGACAAAATTCAATACCAATTCATGATTTAAGAAAAAGAAAAACTCTCAGCAAACTAGGAATAGAAGGGAACTTCCTCAAATAGATAAAAAAAAATATTTACAAAAACCCTACAGATAAGACCACAGTTAATGGTGAGAAACTGAGCACTTTCCCCTAAGATCAAGAGCAAGGCAAGGGTGTCCTCTCTCACCTCTCCTACTCAATATAGTTCTAGTTAATGCTATAAGGTGAGAAGAGAAAATAAAAGATATACAGACTAGAAAGGAAGAAATAAAACTCTCTACTTACAGATGACATGATTGTCTTTGTAGAAAATCCCAAGAAACCAACAAAAATCTCCTGGGACTAATAAAGAACAAGGTTGCAATATGCAAATGTCAATTGCTTTCCTATATACCAACAATGAATCAATGGAATTTGAAATGTTAAAAAAATACCATTTATAATAGCACTTAAAAAGCAAATACTTAGGGATAAATAAAATATGTACAGTACCTGTATGTAGATAACTACAAAACACTGATTAAAAAATCAAGGAAGATCTAAATAAATGGAAAAATAGCTCATGTTCATGGACTGGAAGACTCGATCCACTTTTCTTTCTTCTCCTTCTGGGATCCCTATTATGCGTGGGTTGGCGTGTTTTATATTATTCCATAGATCTCATATGTTGTTTTCACTTTTTTCATTTGTTTTTCTGTCTGCTGTTCTGATTGTGTGATTTCCATTATTCTACCTTCCAGATCACTTATTCATTCATTATTTAGTCTGCTATGCATTGCCTTTAGCTGGGTTTTTATCTAGGCAATCGAGTTGTCTAATTTTGATTGGTTCCTCTTTATAATTTCTAGTTCCTTGTTACAGTGGTCTATATTTCTAATAATAGCTTTTCTTATTTCCTTTAGCATTTTTATTACCTCCTTCTTGAACTCGGGGTGTGATATACTGGAGAGGTCTGTTTCATTGTCTGTTCTTTCAGGAGATTTCTTTTGTCCTTTTAATTGGGAGTATTTCCTCTGCTTTTTCATTTTACTTAAATTTCTCTGACTCTATGAATTTAGGAGAAACAGTTATCACCTGTGGTCCTGAAGGGCTGTTTTTATGTGGAAGCATCCCTGTGTAGATTGTGAGAGTCCAATATTTTTGGTGTGAGGGCTGTGTTTGGTATGGATGCCTGCCACATCTTTCCTCAGAATGTGCTGTCTGTTGTCCTCTTGATAGGGGGTGTGTTTGGTGTTGTGGTGACAAAAGCCTGCACTAAATGTTGGGTGGGGCCTCCTCTTTGCTCTATGGCTGTTACAGTCCTGTTGGGAGAAGGGTCTGCTCCCCAGTTGTTGGAGTAGAAGCCCCCAGATCTGGTTCTAAGCTGCAGTATGAGGTAGGTGGGACTAGAGCACTCTCACTGGGAAAGGTGCCACTGGGTATTCCTCCCCAGGTGCTGTCCACCGTGGAAATGCAATTCTGTGATGTCAACCACAACCCGGTGTGCATGCCCCCAGTCCGCTCCTGCTGGTGCCACCCCCAGACCTGTATCCACTGTGGGAGCACTGACAATTGGCTTGGAGTTCAGCCCTACCTCTGGTGAGTATGAGCTCCGAAAGGGCACCAGAATCCCATCCACTGTGGGAGAAAGCACTGGCAATCAGCAATTTTATGCTCTGTAAATGACAATGTTAAAAGAATGTAAAGACAAGCCACAGACTGGGGAAAATATTTTCAAAGTACATAGCTGATAAAGGACTATTATCCAAAATGTACAGAACTCTTTTTTTTTTAACTTCTTTATTGGAGTATAATTGCTTTACAATGGTGTGTTAGTTTCTGCTTTATAACAAAGTGAATCAGCTATATGTATACATATATCCCCATATCTCCTCCCTCTTGCATATCCCTTCCACCCTCCCTATCCCACCCCTCTAGTTGGACACAAAGCACTGAGCTGATCTCCATGTGCTATGCGGCTGTTTCCCACTAGCTATTTATTTTACACCTGGTAGTGTATATATGTCCATGCCACTCTCTCACTTCGTCCCAGCTTACCCTTCCCCCTCCCCGTGTCCTCAAGTCCATTCTCTATGTCCACGTCTTTATTCCTGTCCTGCCCCTAGGTTCTTCAGAACCAATTTTTTTTTAGATTCCATATATTTGTGTTAGCATATGGTATTTGTTTTTCTCTTTCTGACTTACTTCACTCTGTATGACAGTCTCTAGGTCCATCCACCTCACTACAAATAACTCAATTTCGTTTCTTTTTATGGCTGAGTAATATTCCATTGTATATAGGTGCCACATCTTCTTTATCCATTCATCTGTCGATGGACACTTAGGTTGCTTCCATGTCCTGGCTATTGTAAATAGAGCTGCAATGAACATTGGGGTACATGACTCTTTTTGAATTGTGGTTTTCTCAGGGTATATGCCCAGTTGTGAGATTGCTGGGTCATTTGGTAGCTCTATTTTTAGTTTATTTATTTATTTAATTTATTTAGCTTTGGCTGCATTGGGTCTTTGTTGCTGCACACAGGCTTTCTTTAGTTGTAGTGAGCGGGGGCTACTCTTCATTGCAGTGCACGGGCTCCTCATTGTGGTGGCTTCTCTTGTTGTGGAGCATGGGCTCTAGTCATGCAGGCTTCAGTAGTTGTAGCACGCAGGCTCTAGAGCGCAAGCTCAGTAGTTGTGGCACACGTACTAGTTGCTCCACAGCATGTGGGATCTTCCCGGACCAGGGCTCAAACCTGTGTCCCCTGCACTGGCAGGCAGATTCTTAACCACTGCGCCACCAGGGAAGCCCTATTTTTAGTTTTTTAAGGAACCTCCGTACTGTTCTCCATAGTGGCTGTATTAATTTACATTCCCACCAACAGTGCAAGAGGGTTCCCTTTTCTCCACACCCTCTCCAGCATTTATTGTTTCTAGATTTTTTGATGATGACCATTCTGACTGGTGTGAGGTGATACCTCATTGCAGTTTTGATTTGCATTTCTCTAATGATTAGTGATGTTGAGCATCTTTTCATGTGTTTATTGGCAATCTGTATATCTTCTTTGGAGAAATGTCTATTTGGGTCTTCTGCCCATTTTTGGATTGGGTTGTTTCTTTTTTGATATTGAGCTGCATGAGCTGCTTGTATAGTTTGGAGATTAATCCTTTGTCAGTTGCTTCATTTTCAAATATTTTCTCCCATTCTGAGGGTTGTCTTTTCATCTTGTTTATGGTTTCCTTTGCTGTGCAAAAGCTTTGAAGTTTCATTAGGTCCCATTTGTTTATTTTTGTTTTAGTTTCCATTTCTCTAGGAGGTGGGTCAAAAAGGATCTTGCTGTGAATTATGTCATAAAGTGTCAAAATGTACAGAACTCTTAAAACTCAACGACAAGAAAAGAGACAACTCAATTAAAAATGGGCAAAAGACCTAAACAGATACTTCATCAAAGAGGACATACAGGTGGCAAATAAGCATATGAAAAGATGCCCAACATCATTTGCCATTAGGGAATTGTAAAATAAAACAACAATTGGATACAACTACACACCTATTAGAAAGGCTGAAATCCAAAAATCTGACAATACCAATTGGTGGCCAGGATGCAAAAGCAACAGAAATTTTCACTCATTGCTGATGGGAATGCAAAATGATACAGTTTTTTTGGAAGATAGTTTGGCAGTTTCTTACAAAACTAAATCTAATATTCTCATATGATCAGTAATCTAAGTGCTTACCCAAATAATTTGAAAACATGTTACACAAAAACTTGCATTCAAATACTTATAGCATCTTTATTCATAATTGCCAATCCTGGAAGCAACTGAGATGTCTTTCAATAGGTGAATGAATAAACAAATGATGGCACATTTATATTATGAAATATTATTCAGTGATAAAATGAAATAAAGTATCAAGCCACAAAACGACATGGGTGAATCTTAAGTGCAAATTACTAAGTGAAAGAAGCCTGTCTGAAAAGGCTACACATTGTGTGATTCTGATTATATGATGTTTTGGAAAAGGAAAAGCTATAAAGACAGTAAACAGATCAGTGGTTGCTAGAAGTTTGGGGTGTGAGGGGAGGGTTGTATAGGTGAAACACAGGAGATTGTTTAATTCAGTAAATCTATTTTGTGTGATATTGTAATGGTGAATATGACATTTAAGTATTTGTCAAATCCCATAGAACTTAAAATACAAAGAGTGAACCTTAATGTATGCAAATTTTAAAAAATCATTTAGAAAGTTGGAGGATTCCAGAGTGGAATGCAGAATGTGATAAAAGAGTCTAACTGTATTACAAATGTATAAAACAACCTCACTGAAGGGGATGGGGGAATAAGATGCTAACCTAAGTAATTTTGGAAATGAGTGGAGTTGTAAGAATAAAGGCAAAAGGAACTATACATAAGCACTGCTCTAGCTGATAAAGTTTTCCCCCATGGGCATATGGGGTAATAAACAGCTATACATACATGTACACGTGTATACTGTAATAAACAGCTAAGTAAATGGATGATGGTTAGTGGGTGCCAGGTTTCTCACTGTTGGAGCAGGAGACTACAGATAGGCAAGATGAAGAGGCTAGAATGAGTTGTTGATATCCATATGAACTCATGATTAGCTTAATATAGATATACATAACTACATATAGGAACGTTTGTAGGTATATATATATACATGGGTTTGTATACACACATATGTCTTTTTGCTCCATCAACTGAGAGGGCCTACAAGCAATGAAAACCCAATACCTAGTACCCAGATCTTGGTTTCTAATATTGTTCTCCAATAAAAGGAACCAAGGCCCCTTGGAGAAATGACAGATTTTAGGAGGGAGACAAGAAATATACAAGATGAGTCTGGAGCATCTCATAGAACCAGAAAGTAGGGAAATACAAACAAATAAATAATGGTTGGCATATGTCAAAGGGATACAGGAACCAGCTGACTGAAGGAATTATTGATAACCAAAGCTGGGGCAATTTGAGAAACAAAATAAAGTAGTATTGGATTATAACCCAAAGAATAAAATAAATATTCATAAGTCCATACTGATAGAAATAAATGAATAAATACATGGGGGAAAATAGACAAACTTCCTGTACAGAATTCCAAATAGTTTATATAGACACTGCCTTTCAAGGAGGTGGAGCTTAACTCTTCAACCCTTGAGTATGGTCTGTACCTAGTGACTTGCTTTCAAAGAGTATAGTATAGAGGGAGTAGCTGTACAGTGGAGAAACCTGACAAACATTATCTCAGTCAGATGATCAAGGTTAACATCAACAGTGATAGGTAACGTTGATGGTATGGGCCCTTGATATGATGTGATGAGAATGGCACTTCACCTTTGTGATCTTCCTGCCCAAATCCCATAACCCCAGTCTAATCATGAGAAAAACATCAGACAAACCCCAATCGATGGACATTCTACAAAATATTTGACCAGTACTCCTCAAAACTGTCAAAGAGCATCAAAAACAAGGAAAGTCTAAAAAATTGTCACAGCCAAGAGGGTGTAAGGAGACCCAGTAACTAAATGTAATATTGTGTGTCCTGGATAGATCTTAGAATAAGAAAAGGACACTAGTGGAAAACTAAGATAATCTGAATAAAGTATGAACTTTAGTTAAAATAATATATAATATATTGATCCATTAATTGTGACAAATGCACTATTCTAATGTAAGATACTAATCATAAGGGAAACTGGGTTTGAGGGGTATGGGAACTCTGTACTATTTTTACGATAATTCTGTAAATCTAAACCTATTCAAAAATAAAAAGTTTATTTAAAAAAAGTATATTGATCCTATGTATTCCCCTAGCAGGTTTTTTTCATTTTTTACTATCCTTGAGAATTATCAAAACAATCCAAAGCTTCTACAATTCTTCTCCTGTTGCCTGCCATTGGTAGGCAAAGAGAAACAGGAATCCCATTGGGGAATGTAATTTTCTCTAAATCAAGACAATTGTTAGGATGGTGCTGGCAACGGCGTTTGAGTCATAAATGTTTGACTTTGTGCATGATGTATCTTAGTCTTCCAAGACCTCTTTCTTTGATAGCAGGAGGCTGAAATTTTTATATATCTTATTACTCATAAACCCCCAGAGCTGAGGGGTCCTGGCCATTCCTCAGAGCCATTTCTCAGAAGGAAGGAAGGAAAGAAGGATGGATGACCTAGAGAAAGATTTCATTATCTTGAGTAAGTACTAATTGTTATAATGCTAAGCATCTTAGACATACTTAGCTGTGGATTATGGATTAAAATTACGCTGCTTTATTTTTCTAGCAAGCACAGTGTTACTAATAAGGTTCACAAAGTTTACGTTTTTTTCTTAGGAAGTAAAAGGAACACAGAGCTCATTAACTAGTTAGATCTTTTAGACAGTGCTCAGAGGAAGGAAATGTGAGAGAGCAGTAGGGATTGGGGGAGGCGTTTACAATTTACAGCTCAATGAAATGCAAAACAATTCATTGTTAATAGCTTCTGCTGGGAGTTCAGCACCCCCCAAAAGAAAAAGAGTATTGACTCATTGGTCTATAGAGGCCACTTGCCTGCTTCTTCAATTGTTTTGAAGGAGCCAGTAAGTGCCCCATGAATCCATCCTGGCACCTGCATGGCGATATCTTGGGTGAGCTATGTTAAATAGAATATGAAAGCTGTCAAACTCACACATTGTTTTCTAAAAGTTGCGTACGATGGGTAAATGAAATGAAAGGGAAATCTGAGTAAAAGAAGAAAATTGTGAAGACTTTATTTTACCCATCGTACACAACTTTTAGAAAACAATGTGTGAGTTTGACCACTTCTCTACCTTTTCCCTTCCTGACATCTACCATCAGCATCACAAATGTTCTAAACTTACGGAAGTTGGAAGCTTCCTTAAGGTGGCACAAAGTAATGAAGTAACTGTGTATTATGTGGTCCTGGAGTAGTGCTCTTTTACTGCCCTACTGCTGGATGATGCTCTTCTCCTCTACAGAGGCCGCTGGGGCTGCCCTTAGAAGGTGCACATTAAGTCGGGATTAGTGTCAGAATAATAATAGCAAACATGCATAGCATTTACTATGTGCCAGGCTCTCTTCTGAGTCTTTTTCATAGATTAACTCATTGTAAACAAGTCCATTACTCCATAAGGTACATGTAGTTTTATTTTCCCCATTGTTTAGATGAGGAAACTGAAGCACAAAGGCTGTTTTGAGATTTTTACTGGTTGATGCCTCACCTGTGCCACACGAGCCCCCATAAGCCTTGGATTTGTCCTTAAGGAAGGTAATTTCGTTTGTTTATGGGTGTCTGCCTCACTCTCCACTGCTTCTTTTCCTAAAGCTGGCATTTCTGACCTGAGAAGCCTTGGTATGCCTGTCTCCCGAAATCCTTTCCCTTTCCATGTAAAGATGGATGGGGTACTTTTTGGTATCAGCCGCTCTGGCATTTCCTCCCATCTGCGAATACCTGCATACTTCTTGCGCTCAAAGCTGCCTGCACCTCAATCTTTGCCCTCAGCACCTCTTGCCTTAGCTCTTCTGACAGACCTGCTTTGCCTTCACCCTCTCTCCATCCGTTTCCGGGTGACCCGCATCACCAGAGAACTGCAAATCTTTGGAACTGACTTCATTTAGCACAGTAGGTTCCCTTTTCCCTTTCTGGTCTTCCCACTTATAAGGGGGAAGTCTTTTTTATGTCTTTAATCTTACTTTTTCTGGCCTAGAAGACCTTGACATTCAGCCTCTGCCGCCAGTTCCTAACTGTACTGAAACATCACTTAAATTGTCTCTATCTATTGATTACTTTTCTTCCTATTTAGGGATGCTGCACTGTATTTCTGTTTAGGCTCACTAACACATTTTGGTAACACAACCAAAGGAGCCCGAATTACGGACATTATGTAATGTGATAAATATGGCTACATTGGCAATCATATTACAATATATAAATGTAACAAAATAACAGCTGTACACCTTAAACTTACACGTTAACATGTCAAATTTATTCAATAAAAATAATAAGAATGTGCTACTAAAGCGCTCCTTTTGTTGCGTTATAAATCTTAAACATAAGCATATTCTAACCTGGTATATATTAACAAAAAAGTATGTTCTGACAGCACATAGTGCATTCAGAAAATTTACTGCTCTTGGAAGAAGTAATACGGGAGACACGAAGATTTTATTTAACTGATATTTAACAATATCAGTAAGGACTATATTCATAGTGAAGTAAAATAAATCATAAATGATGCATAGATAACTCAATACCAATTAATACTGTGTAAAGTGTTGTGGAAAATATAAAATATTGGATTGGTCCTGGGTGGTGGGAGGGACAAAATCACCCTGGCATGAAATTCCTTTAACTGAGAACAGTTATTTTTCATTCTATTGTACATGAAGGATAAAATATTTACTTGAGAATGCTGTTTGCAATCAGCTAACTAATTAAGAGTTGTAAATAATTTCCTGTTTTGACAGCAGGAAGGGGTTTTTAACAAGGAGAATACATGAAGAACAAAAATGTATATACTGAATATTCAGAGTTATTGAGAAGGAGGTAAGGGAGTCACCAAGAGGGAAGAAAGGGAGGAGAAAACTTGCTCAGACTTTTCAATGCTACCTAGGGTTGTCCTGATTCTGTTGAATCACTGAAGCAACTACCCTTTCTGAAATTCTTGCTGTGTGATAAATGTTGTTGTTACTTATATTTTCTCTAACCTAACAGCAAGCCTATATTGTAGGTGAGGCAATGTCCAAAGTTAAGTAACCTGTCCAGGGACACAAAGCTAGCACGTGGCAGAGCTGGCGTTAGATCTCAGGCCCAGCTCACTCCCACACCCTCTTCTCTTTCCTGTTCAGCAGAGCTGCTTGTGTGCACTATTCATCAGCACACCCACGCTGTGGAGGAGGGGATGCTGTTGACATGTGGCTGTGTATACGTGTGTAATTTCTATGATTTATGAAGATGGATTTTTTAATTGAAAAAAGCATTTATTTCATAAAAGTAATGCACATTTGAGATTTAAAAATCAGAAACATGCAAACAAACAGAAAACAAGGAAATGTAAACTCTTCCACAAACCCTTCTAACATAGAGCCAGCCATTCTTGGCATCATCCTATCTATTCTTATAGCCTGTAAGCATATATAAATCAAAAGGCACAGGCATTTGTAAGGCTTTATTTAAGTACTGCCATATTGCCAGAAACATTGTTTTAGCATAGTATACAATATTAAAATGAAACTTCATTATTGGGAATTTGCTAAATGAAGTATCATGGAATCATGGGCAAGCTTCTGTGACATCTCTGAAATTTCCTTCTAAAGAAAGCTCTAAGATTTTATCATATAAATTTCTTTTTGCTTAAATAACAAATAGTTAGAATTTATAATGAAGGAAAGCACCACTTTTACAATAGTGTCAATGACATTGAAAAAGCATAGGAGTATATTTACCAAGAAATATCAAAAACATGTGAAGAATAATTTAAATCACTTTTGAAGTACACCAAAGAAACAAATGGAAAAGCAACCCATGTTCCTGCATGGGAAGATTCAATTTGCAAAAGCTGTAAATTCTAAGTTTATTCATAAATTCAATGGGATAGCAATATGAATTGCAGTAGATATTATTTACTTGTTTAATTTTGATGATGTGGGTAGGAATAAGACAAAATAAGACTCTAAAACTCATACAGAAAAATAAATAAGAATAATAGGGAAAATTTAGAAATGGGGTAAAGTAGGGAAGACCATCTCTACCAATCAGAAAAACATTTTATGGGCCCTCAACAATGTGATATTCGTGCCTAAATATTAAGGCAAACAATTGAAACAGAAGAGAAAATACAAAAGTAGACTGAAATACATACAATAATTTAATTTATGATATAGGTGGCCTCTCAGATCAGTGCTGAAAAGACAAACATTCAACATACTGTTTTGGAAAAACTAGGTAACTATCTGGAAAATAATAACTTTGGATCTATACCTCACAGTATCTACCAGGATAAATTCCAAGTAGATCAAAGATGTAAAACAAACTCTGTAAGTGCTGGAACAAAACATGGAGAAATTACTTGATTACCTCAGAGTAAGGAGGTTCTTTTAAATTTCAAAATTCGGAAGCTATAACATTAAAAATGGATAAATTTGACTACCTAAAAAATAAGTTTCTGCTTAAAAATTCATCAAGTCAAAAGACATGGAAAAACTAAGAAAAACATTGCAATTTATAATACAAACAGCTCATACAGCTCAATATCAAAAAAACAAACAACCCAATAAAAACATGAGCAGAAGACCTAAATAGACATTTCTCCAAAGAAGACATACAGATGGCCAACAGGCACCTGAAAAGCTGCTCAGCATCACTAATTATTAGAGAAATGCAAATCGAAACTACAATGAGTTACCACCTCACATCAGTCAGAATGGTTATCGTCAAAAAGTCCACAAATAACAAATGCTGGAGAGCATGTGGAGAAAAGGGAATGCTCCTCCACCATTTGTGGGAATGCAAATTGGTGCAGCCACTATGGAGAACAGTATGGAGGTTCCTTAAAAAACTAAAAATAGAACTACCATATGATCTAGCAATCCTACTCCTAGGCATATATCCAGAAAAAGAGAAAAACTTTAATTCAAAAAGATACATCCATCCCAATGCTCATAGCAGCACTATTTACAATAGCCAAGACATGGAAGCAACCTAAATGTCCATCAACCGATGAATGGATAAAGAAGAGGTAGTATATATATATATATATATATATATATATATACACAATGGAATATTACTCAGCCATAAAAAAGAAAGAAATAATGTCACTTGCAACAACATGGATGGACCTAGAGGTTATCATACTAAGTGGAGTAAGTCAGACAAAGAAAGACAAATAGCATATAATATCACTTGTATGTAGAATCTAAAATAAATGATTCAAATGAACAGTCTTTGTGCTTCAGTTTCCTCATCAAATGAACTTATTTACAAAATAGAAACAGACTCACAGATGTAGAAAACAAACTTATGGTTACCAAAGGGAGGGAAGAATAAATTAGGAGTTGGGATTAACAGATACACCCTACTATATATAAAATAGATAAACAAGGATTTACTGTATAGCACCAGGAACTATATTCAATATCTTGTAATAACCTATAATGGAAAAGAATCTGAAAAAGAATATATATACACATATATATGTGTATATATATATATATATATATATATATATATATAACTGAATGACTTTGCTGTATACCTGAAACTAACACAACATTGTAAATCAACTATACTTCAATTAAAAAGTGCAATTTATGTCACAAACAAAAGATTAATTCATTTTAATTATTCATGTTAATTCCTGAAACAGCCCCTACTCCACTGAAGATCAGGTATATAAAGCAAATATAGAAGCACCAAAGAAAATTTTGGGGCCACTTAGAAAAGCAAAGTAACATATAATTAGACAATCTTTTGGCAGACAAACCCAGTATTTCATCCAAATAAAGAGAGCATATTAACCAAACTAACAACTTTGAAGAGCACTTAACAGGGACACAAAATGGCCTCACTCTTTCTATGAACATTCAAATATTTCAGTTCTAAATAACCCTGTTCCCACTGTGGTTGTGGCTTTCCTTTATCCTGGCTCTCTCACCTAGAATTATGGTAAACATGAAAGCCCTTTGGACATTCCCAGAGTTGGCTAAAATTCTAGGCTGCAATTTATTCTTGTGGACAGAGCCTGAAACTGACCATACATCACCACTCTACTGCTTTAAGACCCATTTTTTGTACCTCAAGTAGTCTTGGAAGTTTGGAAGTGACCTGTGTGAACCTGGAGCTAGGTTTAGGCTGGTCTATGGGCAGTAACAGCCACAGCCTCCCCAGGGGACCCCTGGCCTTCACACTGCTGCAGCCTGGTTAAGTTTCCCCAAATCATTTCAAAAATGTCATGGAACAGGAATGCTTAACTGGTCCCAAGTGATAAAGGACCACAGGTTTCAGGCTATGCTCTGAAAAACCTTACCACAGCTAGGATTAGAAGTCATTTCCGCTGCCAATTGAAGAAAATTCCATTAAATTGTGCTCACCAGAATATATACATATTATTTGACTTATTATCATTTGCTTTGTTTTTCAGTACACTTAAAATCATTTGCCAAAGAATGTACAGCTCTTGTCTAAATATATTTTGGTTAAATTTATAGTTAAATTGACACTAATTCAACAAGCATTAAAGGTTTTAGTTTTTGGGTGTATTCTGTGTATGAAAGTAGTCTTTAATTGACAAGAAAGAAAGAATCAGGAAGGGAGGGAGGGAAGAAAGGAAAAAAATGAAAGCATGAGAAAACACATATAACCAATGATGCATTTAGCACAAACAAGAGGATTTTCCAATAAACTACCACAGTAAACTTGCTTCTGCCTCGAGCAAAATCTATTGATCAAACCTTTGCTTTGTCACTGTTGGTTTGGAAATCAAGTGCAAGCGTGTTACTGCTTCTAGCCTAGGCTGAAAGGGGTATTCAAAGCACTACTGCTCAGTCCTGTAGGCTATAGATAGGAGTAACTGCTGGGACACAGTGTCAAGAGCACTGTCCTTCTGGGCATCTGGGAACATTTAATTTTCTATCCAAAGACATATCTAAGAATTCATCCATGTTTATTTACCCTAATGGTGATTTTTAATGTGTGTATTTTAAGAGATACATAAGATGGGGACAAAACAGGGTAGGTGGCAAAGTAGGGCCTTGGTAATTTCAGTCTCCTGGACAGCTCCCTATCCCCCTTGGGAGTTTCAAGAGTTCTCATGAGATTCCCCCATTACTTTCATTCTTTTCCTCAATCAATACATGAGATTAGATGCTTCAGAATGTGAAGATGCAAATAACCAAGGACAAAAGACATTGTTAGCTCCCTAGGGAACTGCATTTCACCTATGATCATAGCTTATAAATAGACAAATAAAACTGGTTCAGCTCCTTATGGGAAAGAAAAATTTTGATCAAGAGACCTGAAATTCCAAATTGCAGTTAACCATTCATTGTACCTACTTACTCAAAAATTCATTTATTCGCTTAGTTATTCTTAGATTTATTCATTCATTCATTTGATAAATATAAAGAGAGCATCAACAATGTGCCAGCCATAGCACTATATTCTTAGATTCAAAGATAAACCAGTAGGCAAAGCCTTCTTAGATATGATATAATATGAAATAATGGCTGAAAACTTCACAAGCTTAGCAAAAGACACAAAGAAGTTGAGCAAATCCTAAAGAGACTTGAAAGCAGCCAGAGAAAATGATAAATTACCTGTACAGAAACGCCAATTCAAAGGACAGGGGATTTCTCATCTGAAACCATGGAGGCCAGAAAGAACTGTTGGAAGAAAGGAACTATCAACCATGAATTCTGTATCTGGCAAAATTATCCTTAAGAATGAAGGAAAAATTAAAAACATCTCAGATAAAAGAGAATTAAAAGAATTTGTTGCTAGAAGGCCATTTTAAAAAGTTGACTAAAGGAAATTCTTCAAACAGAAATGATTTAAAAAAAAAAGATGCTTGGAGCATCAGGAACAGAAGAGCAAGACTATGGATAATATAATAGAATATGCTTTCCCTCATGAGTTTTATAACTCATGTTTGATGATTAAAACAAAAATTATAGCACCATATAATACTCAAGACAACAATATTTTTAAAGTAGTGAAGGTAAATTTACCTAAATTGAAGTGAGGTTTCCACACTTCACTCAAAGTGGTAAAATGTTGATACAAGTAGACTGTTATAAGTCACATATGTATATTGTAATGCTCAGAGCAATCACTACAAAAACTTCAAAGAGAGTTACATCCAAAACTACTATAAATAAATCAAGATTGAATCCTAAAAACTACTCAAGTAACCCATAAAAAAACAAAACAAACAGAGGAAAAAGACCTTGTGGAAATAAATTAAAAACAGGTAACAAAATGGCAAACTTAACTAAGCACTAACATATCTATAATTACTTTACATATAAATTATATAAATATACCTATCAAAGAACAGAGATGGGCAGAGGGCATTTAAAAAACACAACCCAATTGTATGCTATTTTCAAGAAGCTTACTTCAAATTCAGTGACACAGACAGGTCAAAAGTAAAAGAATACAAAAAGATAAACCATGCAAACATTAATGTGAAAAAGCAGAAGTGGCTATATTAATACCTGATAAAATGACTTCAAATAAAAATCCTAGAGTAAAAGAGTGACATTACATGATGATAAAAGGATCAATCCACCAGGAAGATATAACAAATCTAAATGTGTATGCACCCAACAAGAGAGTTTTAAAATACATAAAGTAAAAAGTGATAAAGCTGAAAAGAGGAATAGATAAATCCACAATTATAGTTGGAGACTTCATCACCTCTATCTCAATAACTAATAGAACAATTAAACAGAAAATCATCAAGGATATAGAAGAACTTAACAGCTCTATCAACCAACAGAATCTAGTGGACATTTATAGAACACTACACCCAACAACAGCAGAAAAAACATTCTTTTAAAGTTCCCATGGAATATATACCAAGATAGACCACATCCTGGGTCACAAAACAAACATCAACAAATTTAAAAGAACTGAAATCATAGCGGAGTATTTTCTCTGACCATGGTGGAATTAAACTGGAATTACCAGAAAGATAAAGGAAATATCTCCAAAGACTTAGAAATTAAATAACACACTTCTAAATAATCCATGGGCCAAAGGGAAAATGGGAAAATATATTGAACTGAATGAAAATTAAAATAGAGCATGTCAAAATTTGGGAGGCACAGCTAAAGCAGTGGAGAGGGAAATTTAGAGCACTAAATGCTTACATTAGAAAACAAGAAAAGTCTTAAATCAATAGTCTAAGCTCCCATCTCAAGAACCTAAAAAAAGAACAGTAACATAATCCCAAAGCAAGCAGAGGAAAGGAAATATTAAAGATAAGAGCAGAAATCAACAAAATTGAGAACAGAAGAATAGAGAAAATTAACAACACAAAGAGCTGGTTCTTCAAAACGGTCACTAAAATGGATCAACATCTAACAAGACTCACAAATAAAAAAGAGAGAAGACACTAATTACCAGTATCAGGAATGAAATAAGGGATATACCTGTAGATGCTGTAGACATCAAAAGGATACTATGGGAATATTACAAACAATTTTGCAGGCACAAGTTTGACAACTTACATGAAATGGACCAATTCCTTGAAAAACACAAACCATCACAACTAACCCATATGAAACAGAAAATTTGAATAGCTAAATATAAAATAACTAAATAAAATTTGAATAACCTATAACTACTTAGGAAATTGGATCTGTAATTTTAAAATTCCCGTAAAATAAATGTCCAAGCCCAGATGCTTTCACTGGAGAATTCTACCAAATATTTAAAGAAGAATTAACATAAATTCTTCACAGCCTCTTCTAGAAAATAAAAGAGAGAGAATACTTCCAATTCATTTTATGAAACTAGTATTACCATGATGTCAGAATTAGAAAATGACTAAAAATAAGAAAACTACAGACCAATACCTCTCACGAATATAGATACAAAGAGTCTCAACACAATATTAGCAACTAGATTCAGCAATATATAAAAAGAATTAGGGGCTTCCCTGGTGGCGCAGTGGTTGAGAATCTGCCTGCTAATGCAGGGGACACGGGTTCGAGCCCTGGTCTGGGAGGATCCCACATGCTGCGGAGCAGCTAGGCCCGTGAGCCACAACTACTGAGCCTGCGCATCTGGAGCCTGTGCTCCGCAACAAGAGAGGCCGCGATAGTGAGAGGCCCGCGCACCGTGATGAAGAGTGGCCCCCACTTGCCACAACTAGAGAAAGCCCTCGCACAGAAACGAAGACCCAACAGAGCAGAAATAAATTAATTAATTGATAAACTCCTACCCTCAACATAAAAAAAAAAAAAAAAAAAAAAAAAAAAAGAATTATACTGTGATCAAGTGGAGTTTATCTCAGGCATGCAAAGCTAGTTCAATATTCAAATAACAAGGTGATTAATCAACAGGATATAGAAGAAAAATCATATGTTCGTATCAATTGATATAGAAAAAACATTTGAAAAAATTCACCACACATTCATGATAAAAATTCTCAGAAAAATAAGAATAGAGGGAACTTGGTAAAAAGCATCTGCAAAATAACCTACAGTTATCATTATACCTACTGGTGAAAGATTGAATACATTCCTCCTAAGATCAGGAATAAGGTGAGGATATCAGCTAACACCACTGTTATTTAACGTAGTGCTGGAGGTTCTAGCTAGTTCAGTAAGGCAAGAAAAGGAAATAAAAGTCATATGAATCATATGAATCATAAAGGAAGAAAGAAAATGGTTTCTATTTGCAGATTGCATGATTATCTATGTAGAAATTCTCAAGGAACCTACAAAAAAGCAAAACTCCCAGAACTAATAAGTGAGTTCAGCAAGATTGCAGAACACAGGGTAAATATATAAAAATCAATTTTCCTTCTATATACTACCAATGAATATGTGAGCATTGAAATTTTAAAAAATATAATATCATTTACAAAACCAGATAAAAGATATATCATTTACCATTGCTCAAAAAAATTAAATACTTAGGTGTGACTCTAACCAAAAAAATGCACAGCATTTATATGCTGAAAAATACAAAATGCTGATGAAAGAAGTCAAAGAAGACCTAAATAAATGGAGAGTCATGTCTTGTTCATGAATTTGAAGATTTAACATAGTAAAGATGTCAATTCTCCCCAAACTGATATACAGGTTCAGTACAATTTCTATCAAATCCCAGCCAGATTCTTTTTCTAGATACAGACAAGATTTTTCTATGTGGAAGTGCAAAGAAAACAGGATGGTTAAAACAATTTTGAAAAAGAAGAATAAAATGGGAAGAAACAGTCTACCTAATTTCAAGACTTACTATATAGCTACAGTAATCAAGACTGTGTGCTATCATTGGCAGAGGGATGAACACACAGAAAAATAGAATGGAATAGAGACTCTTGAAATCAACCCACACAAATATGTCCAACTGACTTTTGACAAAGGTGCAAAAGTAATTTAGTGGAGAAATGATAGCCTTTTCAATAAATTGTGCTGAAGCAATTGGACATCCATAGGCAAAAAAATAAACCTTGACCTAAGTCTTACACCATATACAAAAATTAACTCAAAATTGATCACAGATTTAAATGTAAAATATAAAACTACAAGAGTTTTAGAACAAAACATAGGAGACAATCATCAGAATCTGGGGCTAGACAAAGAGTTTTTAGACTTGTTACCAAAAGAATGATCCACAAAAGGAAAAATTGATAAACTGGATTTCAACAAAATTTAAAAGTTTCCCTTGCAAGAGACACTGTTAAAAGGGTGACAGACAACTAGAAGAAAATACGTACAAACTATGTATCCAGTAGAAGACCTGTATCATAAATATATAATGAACTCTCAAAAGTCAACAGAAGGGCTTCCCTAGTGGCACAATTGTTGAGAGTCCGCCTGCCGATACAGGGGACACAGGTTCGTGCCCTGGTCCGGGAAGATCCCACATGCTGAGGAGAGGCTGGGCCCATGAGCCATGGCCGCTGAGCCTGCGCGTCCGGAGCCTGTGCTCCACAACGGGAGAGGCCACAACAGTGAGAGGCCTGTGTACCGCAAAAAAAAAAAAAAAAAAAAAAGTCAACAGAAAAAAATAATCCAATTAAAAAATGGGCAAAAGACATGACCAGACATTTCACCGAAGAGGATATATAGGTAGCCATTTAGTAAGCACATGAAAAGACGTTCAATACCATTGGTCATCAAAGAAATGAAAATTAAAACCACAGTGAGATAACCCTACACCCATCAAAATGGCTAAAGTAAACAATAGTGACAACATCAAATACTGATAATGATGTGGAAAAACTGGATCATTCAAACATTGAGAATGGAAATGTAAAATTTTACAGTCTTGCTGAAAATACTCTGGCAGTTTTTTTTTAAACTAAACATGTAATTACAATACTTCCTGTAAATTGCAGTCTTGGGCATTTATCCCAGAGAAATAACAACTTATATTCACACAAAAACCTGTACACAAATGTTCATAGTAGCTTTATTTATCTGCCCATATGTCCTTCAACAGGTGAATAGTTAAAGAAACTGTGGTAGATCCATATACCATGGAATGCTACTTAGCAAGAAAAAGGAAAGAACTATTGATACACACAACTACTTTGAGGAATCTCCAGGAAACTATGCTGAGTGAAAGAAGCCAATCCACAAAGGTTACATACTGTATGATTCCAATTATGTAACTTTTTGAAATGACTACATTTTAGAAATTAAGGAGAGATTAGCAATTGCCAGAAGTTAGAGACAAGGAGGGAGAGGCAAGAGTGGGTGTAGTTATAAAAGTGTAACTTGAGAGATCTTTGAGTGTTGGAAATGTTAAGTATCTTGACTGTGGTGGTGGATATACGAAACCACATGGCTGATACAATTGTTTAAGAAGTAATACATAGACACAAACATGCACACACATACATACAAACACAAATAAATACAAGTGAAACTGGAGAAATATGAATAAGATGCTTGCATTGTATCAATGTCAATATCCTGGTTGTGATATTCTATTATAGTTTTGCAAAGTATCACCATTGGATGAAACTGGGTCAGGTGCGGAAGGGAATTCTATTTTTTTTTCACAACTGTATGCGAATATACAAATATTTCAATAAAAATTTTAAATAAAAGTAACATGGATCTCAACTTTATTTTTGGATACATTTTATTGTTTTTTTTCTCTTGAACTTGATGTGGACCTAGACCACCAATTAAGATACGAAGTAAATGTGAATTGAATATGTTTTATAACAAATTTCTTCATTATTTTTTAATTTAATTTTTATTTTATATTGGGGTATAGTTGATTTACAATGTTGTGTTAGTTTCAGGTGTACAACAAAGTGATTTGGCTATACATATACATATATCCATTCTTTTTCAGATTCTTTTCCCGTATAGGTTATTACAGAATATTGAGTCGAGTTCCCTGTGCTATACAGTAGATCCTTGTTGATTATCTATTTTATATATAACAACTTTGTTTTTTAAATGCATAGAAAAAACAAGAGGATTATTCAATGATCTGCTAACAATGATTGTTTTGGGGTTGTGGAATTATGGATGATTATTTCTTCTTTATACTATTCTGAACTTTCAAAATATTCATGATGAACATCTAAAGATGATACTGTCAGAAAAATGAAGTATTTCATCTGAGCATCAATGTAACAATGTTCTTTAGAAATATACAAAGAGAAAGAATGAAGCTAGGGAGACAAATAAATTTTAGTAATATTAACATTTCAGCAAAGATGGAAAGGAGAGAATTTTGGACTTCCAATATCATTTCTGCCAACCTTCCTTGGTTTCTCAGTTTCTAAAGACAACTTCTATACTGAGTAGAAGGCACAAGTCACTAGGTCATAAAGTTAAAAGGTCTAGTTTTAAAACAACATGACTGATGGACCTACACATCTGAAAGTTATTCTTGTTTGAAGTAGAGGAGAAGAAACTAAAGACATAGAGCCTACGTGTGTTAATTAAGAGAGAGGGGGAGTGGTGGAGTGGAGTTTGAAAAGTAAGACCAATAACCCAGGTGAAAGGTAGTGAGAAACTGATATATGTAAGCTAGTGGTTGTAAGAAGTGGACAGGAATGAACAGTCACAGGACATATTAAGGAATAGGAATTTGACTGTATCATTTGGGGAATTTAATGCAGAGAGTTGATTACACAAATGAGAGAGGAGCTGGGAGCCAAACAGAGCACAGTGAGGGACTCCAGAGATTGTCAACAGCAAGAAGCTCCCACCACTCCTCAACCAGAGGGCAATAGATGAAGCCATGTTACTGAAGCTCAGGGACCAGGATTACACAGAGGAAGCTGGAAATACAGTAGCTTGTCTGGCAAGAACTGAAGCCACAGATGTAGCCACAGCTAGAAAATCTGCCTACATCAGAGAGAAAGGGTGTAAACACCCTAGCTTCTTTCTCATTCCCACCCTCCAATCTCCTACCAATGTCAAGTCCAGTTGCAAGCCAGATGACTTGAGAGTCTGGATAATGTAACCCATAGAAGTCAACTCCCTAGGATACAGAGCAGAGCTGGGGAAAGGCAAGAAACAGATGTGGGGGCAAACTGACAAAGGACTAACATAGCCAGTCTTCTTAGCTACTCAGCATCCATTCTCACCTCATAGCCACATTTAACAAATTCATGCTTCTGCCAGACATGAGACAACTACTCATGATACAAGTCACAGCTCTCTCCAACAAGGGGAGGAAGAAAGTTTCATTAGTCATTTTTCTATCTTAAGTCCAAGACTTCTTGGTTTGTTTGTTTGTTTTGCGGTATGCGGGCCTCTCACTGTTGTGGCCTCTCCCGTTGCGGAGCACAGGCTCCGGACACAGGCTCAGCGGCCATGGCTCACCAGCCCAGACGCTCCGCGGCATGTGGGATCTTCCCAGACTGGGACACGAACCCGCGTCCCCTGCATCGGCAGGCAGACCCTCAACCACTGCGCCACCAGGGAAGCCCCGACTTCTTGGAATTATGGAATCACTCTTGTAAATACTAGATGTGGTTCCTTGGAGTCTGTTGACCTGTAAGTTAAAAAGCCAAGTGCTTATTACCAACATTCATCATACAAAATAGTAGGGAGAGAGAAATGAAATGAAAAGGGACATTGTTGTTTAATACACACATAATGAAGTACACCTCGCTGCTGCAATTCTTGTTCCTGTAACTGGGCATGTGGCCATAGTTGATATTTATCACTTTATTCTTCTACCTCATGTTTTGTTATTCTTGCCCTCTCAGCCAGCGCATTGACTGGTTGGAGTAGTTTTCCCAGTTGGGCAATCCAATCCTTCATTCCTTTTCAGGATCTTTCTTTCTGAATCCTTGGTGCTCCTATACTTAAATTAGGTTGCTGGAGACTTTGATTGGCTTTTACCATCAGACACAGAAGTACTAAAAGATGCTCCCATGAATCTTCTGGGTTTCAGACATAGTCCTCCCAACCCCCCATTGTATAGCAGCAAGCCAATTGCCCATCGTTAATCATGATCAATCACATCTGCCAATATAATTACCCTTTCTCTGATTGTTGGTTCAGTGGTATGAGGAGCTCCAAATGGTAGGTGACAGTCTCAACTTCTAGTTTATATTGACACTGACTGGGAGCATTTTTTCCTTTGGAACCAAGACTTCTATACCCATAGAGCTAAATGCTATGGACAGGAAGCAAAAGTTCTGTTAGGTGATTATTAGATATAATAGTGAAAAAGGTCATTACCACTTCTTCCTCTTAATTCCTGGACCCATGTATTCTATATAAGGGAGAAACATACCAAATATGTTGGTCACTGGTTCAAAGAATATGCCACATCCTGAGGGAGAACATCCCAACACCACAGAATGTGACTTCCCAGTTGTTACCATAACTGCATCTCAATTAAGACATTCTACTATTTTATCAGGCTGGCAGCTCCTGAGTGATGGGGTACAAGCCAAGATAAGGAAATTGTAGTGGCATGATTTATTACTGTACTTTCCCTGCAGTGAAGTATATCCCTTAGACAGAAGCATTGCTGTGTGATAACATGATTGTGAATTAGGCATTCCATAAGCCCATAGATGGTAATGTTGAGAAGGCAAATCTATACTCATAATAGTAAGAACAAACTGTGGCCCCTCTATGATAAGAAAGGGCCAGATGTAATCAACTTGCCATCAGGTAGCTGGCTGGTCCCCCACAGAGAATGATGCTAAATTAGGAGCTCAGTGGTGCCAAATTAGTCCTTGATTTGGTGGGCCAGGACTCAGCAGTAGCAGTGTCAGATCAGCTTTGGCAAAAAAAAGTCCCCATTATTGAGTCTTGCTAATATCTAACACCAGGGCCTCTCAAATAAAAACTCAATCAGGGCTTCCTTGGTGGCGCAGTGGTTGAGAGTCCGCCTGCCGATGCAGGGGACACAGGTTCGTGCCCCAGTCCGGGAAGATCCCACATGCCGCAGAGCGGCTGGGCCCGTGAGCCACGGCCGGAGCCTGTGCTCCACAACGGGAGAGGCCACAACAGTGAGAGGCCCGCGTACCGGAAAAAAAAAAAACTCAGTCAGAAGCTGGTTGATATAAAAGCATGACAGATGCAACCTGCAGGCCATCAGTCCTCCTGAGTAGAGCAGAGGAATGACAGGGATCGATTCTGAAGGAAAATAGGCCTGGCTTGCTGAAGAGAGAATGTGGTTTCCCAGTTTTCTACTGTAGGTGACTGGGTGGACAGTAATTCACTGGGCTGAGGATACAGGAGTTTGGGATTGTGTTGTGTTGAAGGTGCCTAAGGGAAGTCATTGTAAAGCTGCCAAGGGTGCAATCTGAAGATCAGGAGAGAAGTCTGTGATAGAGATATATAACCAGGAGTCAACAGAACGTGAAAAGTCTTTGAAATCATGGGCGTGAGTTCACTCAGGATTAGTGTAGGATGATCGGAGAAGAGGACCAGAGACAAAGCTTAGACACCACCAACACTCAAGTGACTGGCCATGGAAAAGAAGGCTGTGAGGAAGAAGTCAGAGCGGTGTCTCAGAAACTAAGGGAGAGGGCTTCCCTGGTGGTGCAGTGGTTAGGAATCTGCCTGCAATGCAGGGGACGCGGGTTTGAGCCCTGGTCCAGGAGGATCCCACATGCTGCAGAGCAACGAAGCCTGTGTGCCACAACTACTGAGACCACAAGCTACAACTTCTGAGCCCACACACCACAACTACTGAAGCCCACGTGCCTAGAGTCCATATTCTGCAACAAGAGAAGCCACCGTGATGAGAAGCCTGCGCATTGCAACCAAGAGTAGCTCCCGCTCGCCACAACTAGAGAAAGCCCATGCGCAGCAATGAAGACGTAAGGTAGATAGCTAGTGGGAAGCAGCCGCATAGCACAGGGAGATCAGCTCGGTGCTTTGTGACCGCCTGGAGGGGTGGGATAGGGAGGGTGGGAGGGAGGGAGATGCAAGAGGGAAGAGATATGGGACATATATATATGTATAACTGATTCACTTTGTTATAAAGCAGAAACTAACACACCATTGTAAAGCAATTATACTCCAATAAAGATGTAAAAAGAAAAAAAGACCCAATGCAGCCAAAAATAAATTAATTAAATAAATTTTAAAAATAAAATGAAGGCATCATTTAAAAAAGAAAAAGAAAAGAAAGAAAGAAACTAAGGGAGAAAGAACCACCCAGAAAAAAGGGAGTGGTCAAAAAGGTCTAACTCACCTGAGAGGTCAAGTAAGATAAGCCTGGAAAGACCCAAGAAAATGGGTCAATAGGAGATTGATGGCTCAAATTGGAAATGGAGGACTCCTTAGCCAAATCCTTCATTTTACTTTCTTTCTTTATTTCTCAGAACACTTTTCCTGAAAGTTTGATCAATTTGAGGGAAAATAATTTCCAATCCAAAGTTTAAGTGTTCATGTCTGAGCAAGAAAAGTGATGTGCTTTGTGGGGAGTCTGGGCAGGGCATGTGACAGGGAGAGAAGGGCATAGGAGGCAAAGATTTCTCTCACCATTCTCTCTGCTGTGTACTAGAGAATGGAAAAGGCTAAACAAGCAAGTGATTACTTGTTGCTTCTGGAAGCTGTAAGAATTGTGATCCTGCTGATCTGGGAACAATTTTCTTTTTAGAGATATTACGTGAAAATTATTTATTCCTTTTTATTGAAGAGATAATATAGTAACAAATATTTTTAAAATCTGTTAAAATAACATTTAAAACCCTCAAACCTACCATTCTGCCATTAATTTTTTTTTTTTTTTTTTTGTGGTACACGGGCCTCTCGCTGCTGTGGCCTCTCCCACCACGGAGCACAGGCTCCGGCCACGCAGGCCCAGCAGCCACGGCTCACGGGCCCAGCCGCTCCGCGGCATGTGGGATCCTCCCGGACCGGGGCACGAACCCGCGTCCCCTGCATCGGCAGGCGGACTCTCAACCACTGCGCCACCAGGGAAGCCCTGCCATTAATTATTAAATATTTTCTTTCATAATTATACTTTTACATGGTTGTAATCATACCATGTGATTTTTTTCCAAATTAGAGTCACAAAGTTAAAATAAAAGTTTAGAATTTTGCAATGTCCCCTTGAGAGCCTTAGAACTAGTAAATCTTGCCTTCAAAAACTGGGAAGTGTGTTGGATTCTTAGAGTCCTGAGAAATCTGGAAGAGACCTTAGAGGTTATCTTATCCAACCCCTCATTTCAGAGATGACTAAATTGAGGCCCAGAGAAGTAGAGTGGATTTATTTAAGATCAGGAAATAATACATGGCAAGACCTTCTCTAGAACCCTGGGCTTTGGAGTCCAGTTTCTAGCATGCTTGCCACCATCACACCTCTGTCTCTAGCAGTAGGTTTGCTTAGCATAATTGTAATTAGGGTGCCATGCATTGTATGTACACTTCATCCAGGAGACTGCAAATACAGCAATAGTCTGCAGCTCCTACCATCAGGAGATAGTCCATTTATCCACTTTTTGAATCTTGTGACTTGCTTTGACCACAGAATGCAATGGAAATGATATTGTATAATTGTCAACCTAGGTCTTAAAAAATCTTGCAGCTTCTGCTTTCATACTCTTAGAACTCTGAGACCACCACGTGTAGGACCCAGGGCTAGCCTGCTGAATGATGAGAGACAAGATATCTGAGTGAGACTGTCTTAGGTCATCCAGCCTTTAGCCAACCTGCCAGCAGGGATTAGTGGACCAGAAAAACTGCCCAACCAACCCACAGAATCATGAGTGAAAGGACTGATTGCTTTAAGGCACTAAGTGTTGGGATTTTATTTAACACTGCAAAAGCTAATGGATGCTTACATTTCTTTATTGTGCTGATAACCCACTCCATTAGAATAAATCATACTTCATATCTTACGGTTTCTTGAATCAAGAGACTAGGAAGTGTATTTTTTCCGGTCTTAATTTTGTTTTATCATTTTCTTTTAGATGTTTAAGCTTTAAAAAGAAATATATAAAACAAATTTTTGGACATGTGAGTCTATGTACAGCTTTTTGAAGGCCATCTGCTTTGAAAAACTGTTGGTAGAGCCCTTTATTTTTACCAACAGTCTCCACTTCTCCTGCCCACATCTCAAGGCATTCAACATCAATCTATACATATGGATCAAGGTGATACTAAAGTGGTGTTGGGGCGGGTGAGGAGGGAGCTCCACTGTAAATTAGGAAAGAGCAGTGACTTTTTTTCTTAGTTTGATTCCAGCCTGGGGCTTTCTAAATAAACATGGCAGAAGCATCTCCCCAAGTGACGCAATGAGGAAAATGAAGAAGAATGAATATATTCCTGATCTGCAGCATGGCAGATGAACAGGCTGAAAACTCCTACTCCCATCAAAGGCTCTAGGGATTTATTACTCATAGCTTTTCATTTCCATGGTATCCTGAATTTGATACACACTATCTCTTAACAAAAATGCACTTATAGAAAATGTCCATATTTGCCTGATTAGGTTACTGACATCACATAGACTTTCAACATGCAGTGATTCAATCTTGTGACCAAGTTTGATATTTACTTTGATGAGATTGTATCAAGCACTGCTGCCTGGGCTCTGAAACACAGCAAAACACTGAGCTGGACAATTTTTGGCTGCTGCCATTACATGCCTATAATATCTCTCAGAAAAGAGAGCGTGGAGGGGATTATTGTCTTTTATAGGTTTAGTCCCTGTAATTACACCCTGGTCAGTTGAGATCTTTTCTTTTTATCATTTAAATACACTTCAAAGATAAGTCAAAATTCTTTAGACCATAAAGTTTGCAGCCAGCTGTTTCACCTTCTTTATTGGTTTCTGGGGCCACTTATGTTACTTTTTCCCTTCTTTTTCTCCATCAGGTTCCTCTAACAAGAGATAAGCAACAAAAATAGTCATACACAATGACACAGAATCTAACAATAATCATCAACTAAAGAGCACTCTTGTCACAGTCAAACTCTAAGCAGAGAGACAAAAGACAAGAAGAAATCTTAATAATCAACAAGTATTCATCTTTTAGGAACCATCATTTATTCAACAGAAGTTTACTGAGCACCAATCCTGTGCCAGACAAGATGCAAGATTCTAAACGTTCCGAAGTGAACAGGAAAAATCCTGATCTCACCCTTAGGGAATAGTCAGGTGTCCTGGCCTCAGCCTGATTTCTACATTTCTTCTAGTTTTATCTTTTATCTCAGTTATAGGTCTGTACTAAGAGAAAAATTGCCTAGTAATGTGGTTTCTTTCCAAATAATAATAATAGCTAATACCTTTATAATGCTTACTATGTGCCAAAAAGTATTCTATGCATTTTCATACATTAACTGATTTAATCCTGAACAATCTTTTGAGGTACCATTATGATTCCTCTTTTTTACAAATGAGGAAACTGAGGCAGAGAGAGGTTAAGTAATTTACACAGATTCAAACTATTCACTACACTGTTCTTACTAGGGCAGAACACTGTAGAGAGTTGTTATTTTTTAGCAACAAGGATTGAAATAAAATGTGATATTGTTGACCCTAAGTTAATCAATAAATTTGAATGTCAAAGTATCCCCTTCTATAAGCATTCAGCCTAACTGAGACTTAATAATCTAATCTGAATGCTTTCCACCAAACAGGTGCCCTTAAAAACCACATCCAGGGCTTCCCTGGTGGCGCAGTGGTTGAGAGTCTGCCTGCCGATGTAGGGGACACGGGTTCGTGCCCCGGTCCAGGAGGATCCCACATGCTGCGGAGCGGCTTGGCCCGTGAGCCATGGCTGCTGAGCCTGCACGTCCAGAGCCTGTGCTCTGCAACGGGAGAGGCCACAGCAGTGAGAGGCCCGCGTACTGCAAAAAAAAAATCCAAAGGAAAATAAATTGTAGAGAGTGTTGAATTTTCTTAAAAAGTGCTGCTGATTTATGACTAGCCTGTCCAATCAGGCTTTCAGCCCATAAGTTAGTATATCTGCTTCTATACTGAAATGGAATATCAGGTCCCACATATTCCCAGAGGGAACCAGGGAAATTTGGTGAAGTGTTTACTAGAATTTCCTTGTGGGTGCCTTCTTCCAAAGATATGAAGATCCTCTATCTAGAGTTTTCTGAAAAGACCTAGTGTCAATGATAGTAAATCATTGATAGTAAACCGTCGTCAGAGTATATATCAGATAAACCTTTATGTCTTGTCTCTTGTACATATGTATGTGAAACTGAATCAGGTGAGTAGACACTCTGAAGAATGTTTTGCCTAAAATTACTCTGGTCTCCTGGAGATAACTGCTAGCCTACATCTGATTCCTGGGGCACAGAACATTCTGAACAATAGGCAACAACTGCTTATTATAACAGGCAAACTAGCACACTGACAACCCCTGTTTGCCCCCAAAGACACATGAGTAAGTATCTTCCAAACTTAAAGATAACCTTTAAAAATAGCAATGATGATGTTGGCGATGATGGTAGTAAATGAAATTTGTTTAGCTCTTATAATATGCCTAGCTCCATGCTAAATGCTTTATAGCAGTTAGAGTCTCTTTAAATCTCGCAATAATCCTCATTCCAAAGGAATTTTAAATGACCACTGTGGCAAAGTTTTCAAACTTTGATATGTGTAGAAATTAGCTGGGAAGGTTATTAAAAATGTAGCTTCCCAAGCCCCACTCCGGAACATGTGATTGAGTAGCTATGAGGAGTAGTTCAAACACCTTTTAATAAAAAAAATGGAAAACTGGTTAAAATGACTGCTATCAATCAATCCAGTTAAATAAATTTGCTATAGATTGTGTCCTCCCAAAATTCATATGTTAAATCCTAACCCCCAAAGTGATGGTATTTGGAGGTGGGGCCTTTGGGAGGTGATTAGGTCATGAGGCTGGAGCTCTCATGAATGGGATTTGTGCCCTTATAAGAGAGACCACAGAGCTCCCTTGTCCTTTCTGCCATGTGAAGACACAACAATAAGACAACCATGAACCAGGAAGTGAGCTCTCACCATACACTGAATCTGTTGGTACCTTGATCTTGGACTTCCTAGCCTCCAGAACTGCGAAAAATAAATTCCTACTGTTTATAAGCCACCCAGTCTATGGTACTCTGTTATAGCTGCCCAAAAGACTAAGAAAAAAATTTGCTGAGCTTCTACTCAGTCCACACAGAAATGAACAAAATAAGAATCTTTGCTGTTCATCATCTTATAAAAAGAATGACAGTATTGAACATATCCTTCCCCAAGGCAAAAAAGTTTCTGTTGATTGTGAGACAGATTTGGGGGAAAGCAAGTAAAATTAACAAGAAAGGAAGGAGAGGGAGAGGAGTATTAAAAGCAGGGGGATATTCTGGTTATCTATTGCTTCACACCAAACCACCTTGAGATTTAAAAGAACAGTGATCAATTATTTTGCTTATGAATCTGAAATTTGGGAAGGGCTCATTGGGGACAATTTGTCTTTGCTCCATGTAGTGCCACATATGGTGGCTTTACTTGAGCTGAGCTCAGCTGGGTTGAGCATTTACTTCCAAGATGGCTCACTCATATAGCTGGCAAGTTGGTACTGGTTATTGGTTCCTCTCCATGTTGGACTATTCCATATAGTGGCTTGGGCTTCCTCACAGCATGGGGGCTGGGTTATAAGAATGATCTTCCCAAGGGACAAGAAGTTGAAGTTGACAATTTCTTGAGGCCTGGGCTCAGAAAGTAGCACAACATCACTTCTATAACATTCAATTGGTCAAACAATCACAAAGCCCAGATTCATGGGGAAGGGTTATAGATTTCACTATTCAATCGTAGGAATGTCACAGAACATTGGGGTAATGCTTTAAAATTACAACAGGGACAGAGAAAGGGAAGTCTGAAAACATGAAAGAGAAAATTTGCCTGCTTTGCTAAGGCCAGTTTTTTAGAAAACTTAATTGAGAGCAGTTCAATCTGAATTTTTCTTAAAAACTACTGCTGACTCTTAGTCAGCCTGTCCAAATGTCTTCTTAGGAAAGTTCCTTAACCTTTTTAAGCCTCAGTTTTATCATCTATAAATTAGGGATAACAATCTCTCCCTTACAGTGAAGATTGTGAAGACAACCTGACTGAAGTCACTGAACATGCATCTTTTCAGGCCTGCTTTTCCAAACTGAAGTAAGCTGACTGTCTGGGGTAGTGGCTCACATGAGAATTTGAAATGAGAGTTGAGATAGCAATATCTCCTCATCACAAATAATGCCAATAAAGACTATTTCTCTGATTCTAAGTGGATTGCTCAAGTTCAATTACTTAAAAATATACTCAATGGGGCTTCCCTGGTGGCGCAGTGGTTGAGAGTCTGCCTGCCGATGCAGGGGACATGGGTTCGTACCCCGGTCCGGGAAGATCCCACATGCCGCGGAGTGGCTGGGTCTGTGAGCCATGGCCGCTGAGCCTGTGCGTCCGGAGCCTGTGCTCCGTAACGGAAGAGGCCACAACAGTGAGAGGCCCGTGTACTGCAAAAAAAAAAAAAAATATATATATATATATATATATATATATATATATATATATATACACTCAATGATTTCTTCCTATCATTTCAAGGACCCAGGTCATGGATTTCCATTGAGAATAAAATATTAGGATGGGGGAGTCCTTCAAGATGGTGGAGGAGCAAGACATGGAGATCATCTTTCTCCCCATAAATACATCAAAAATACATCTACATGTGGAACAACTCCTACAAAACACCTACTGAACACTGGCAGAAGACCTCAGACTTCCCAAAAGGCAAGAAAATCCCCACATACCTGAGTAGGGCAAAAGAAAAAAGAAAAAACAGAGACAAAAGAATAGGGACAGGACTTGCACCTCTGGGAAAGAGCTGTGAAGGAGAAAAAGTTCCACACACTAGGAAGCCCCTTCACTGGCGGAGACGAGGGCGGGGTGGGGGGGGGGGTGGGAAGCTTTGGAGCCATGGAGGAGAGGTCAGCAACAGGGGTGCAGAGGGCAAAGCGGAGAGATTCCCACACAGGATCAGTGCCAACCAGCACTCACCAGCCCGAGAGGCTTGTCTTCTCGCCCGCCAGGGCGGGTGGGGCTGGGAGCTGAGGCTTGGGCTTTGGAGGTCAGACCCCAGAGAGAGGACTGGGGTTGGCGGCGTGAACACAGCCTGAAGGGGGCTAGTGCTCCACAGCTAGCTGGAGGGAGTCTTGGGAAAAGTCTGGACCTGCCTAAGAGGCAAGGGACCATTGTTTCGGAGTGCGTGAGGAGAGGGGATTCCTTCCCTGTCTGCCCACAGAAGGCAGAGCACTGCCTAAATGTGCTCCAGAGACAGGCGTGAGACGCGACTATCAGCTTGGACCCCAGAGACAGGCATGAAATGCTCATGCTGCTGCTGCAGCCACCAAGAATCCTGTGTGCAAGTGCAGGTCACTATATACACACCTCCCCCTCTGGGAGCCTGTGCAGCACGCCACTGCCAGGGTCCCATGATCCAGGGATAACTTTACCAGGAGAACACACATCACCCCTCAGGCTGGTGCAACGTCACGCTGGCCTCTGCCACATCAGGCTTGCCCCGCATTCCAATTATGACTACTGCACCACTCCCTGCCCCCGGCCTGAGAGAGCAACAGAACCCTAATCAACTGCTGCTTTAACCCCGTCCTGTCTGGGTGGGGAACAGACTCCTGAGGGCAGCCTACATGCAGAGGCGGGGCCCAAACCAAAGCTGAACCCCAGGAGCTGTGTGAACAAAGAAGAGAAAGCAGAATTTCTCCGTGCAGCCTCAGGAGCAGCAGATTAAATTCCCACAATCAACTTGATAAACCCTGAATCTGAAGAATACCTGAATAGACAATGAATGTTCCCAAAATTGAGGTGGTGGACTTTGGGAGCAACTGTAGACTTGGGGTTTGCTTTCTGCACCTAATTTGTTTCTGGTTTTATGTTTATCTTAGTTTAGTACTTAGAGCCTATCATCATTGGTGGATTTGTTTATTGGTTTGGTTGCTCTCTTCCTTTATATATATATATTTTTCCTTTTTCTCCTTTTGTGAGTATGGTTGTGTACACTTCTTTGTGTGATTTTGTCTGTGTAAGTTTGCTTTTACCATTTATCCTAGAGTTCTGTCTGTCCGAATTTTTGTTTTTGTTTTGTTTCATTTTGTTGTTTTTTTATCTTTCTTCTTTTATTCTGAACTGTGTGGCTGGCAAGGTCTTGGTGCCACGGCCAAGTATCAGGCCTGAGACTCCAAGATAGGAGGGCCGAATCCAGAATATTGGACCATCAGAAACCTCCTGGGCCCATGTAATATCAACTGGTGAGAGGTCTCCCAGAGATCTTCATCTCAACCTTAAGACACAGCTCCAGCCAATGGCCAGAAAGCTCCAGTGCTGGATGCCCCATGCCAAACAACTAGCAAGACAGGAACACAACCCCACCCATTAGCAGAGAGGCTGCCTAAATTCATATAAGTTCACAGACACCACAAAACACAGCACTGGACATGGCCCTGCCCACCAAAAGGACAAGATACAGCCCCACCCACAAGAACACAGGCACCAGCCCCTCCAACAGGATGGCTACAAAAGCCACTAAACCAACCCCACCCACAAGAGGCAGTCACCAAAAATAACAGGAACTATGAACCTCCAGCCTGCAAAAAGGAGACCCCAAACATAGTAAGTTAAACAAAATGAGAAAACAGAGAAATATGCAGCAGATGAAGGAGCAAGGTAAAAACCCACCAGACCAAACAAATGAAGAGGAAATAGGCAGTCTACCTGAAAAAGGATTCAGAGTAATAATAGTAAAGATGATCCAAAATCTCGGAAATAAAATGGTGAAAATACAAGAAATGCTTAACAAGGACCTAGAGGAACTAAAAGCAAACAAACAATGATGAACAACAAAATAAATGGAATAAAAAATACCCTAGAAGGACTCAATAGCAGAATAACTGAGGCAGAAGAAAGTATAAGTGACCTGGAAGATAAAAGAGTAGAAGTAACTGCTGCAGAGCAGAACAAAGAAAAAAGAATGAAAAGAATTAAGGACAGTCTCAGAGACCTCAGGGACAACATTAAATGCACCAACATCTGAATTATAGGGTTCCCAGAAGAAGAGAAAAAGAAAGGGACTGAGAAAATATTTGAAGATATTACAGTTGAAAACTTCCCTAACACGGGAAAGGAAATAGTCAAGTCCAGGAAGTGCAGAGAGTCCCATACAGGATAAACCCAAGGAGAAACACGCCAAGACACATATTAATCAAACTATCAAAAACTAAATACAAAGATAAATATTAAAATCAGCAAGGGAAAAGCAACAAATAATATACAAGGGAAACCCAATAATGTTAACATCTGATCTTTCAGCAGAAACTCTGCAAGCCAGAAAGATGTGGCAGGACATTTTTAAAGTGATGAAAGGAAAAAAGCCACAACCAAGAAAACTCTACACAGCAAGGATCTCATTCACATTCAATAGAGAAATGAAAACCTTTAGACAAGCAACAATTAAGAGAATTCAGCACCACCAAATGAGCTTTACAAAAAATGCTAAATGAGCTTCTCCAGGCAGGAAACACAAGAGGTGGAAAAGACCTACAAAAACAAATGCAAAACAATTAAGAAAATGGTAATAGGAACATACATAATGATAATTACCTTAAATATAAATGGACTAAATACTCCAACCAAAAGACACAGACTGGCTGAATGGGTACAAAAACAAAACCTGTATATATGCTGTCTACAAGAGATGACTTCAGACCTAGGGACACATACAGACTGAAAGTGGGGGATGGAAAACGATATTCCATGCAAATGGGAATCAAAAGAAAGCTGGAGCAGCAATTCTCATATTAGACAAAATAGACTTTAAAATAATGACTATTACAAGAGACAAAGAAGGACACCACATAATGATCAGGAGATCAATCTAAGAAGAAGATATAAAAATTGTAAATATTTACGCACCCAACATAGGAGCACCTCAATAAATAAGGCAAATGCTAACAGCCATAAAAGGGGAAATCAACAGTAACACAATCATAGTAGGGGACTTTAACACCCCACTTTCAGCAATGGACAGATCATCCAAAATGAAAATAAATAAGGAAACACAAGTTTTAAAAGACACATTAGACCAGATAGACTTAATTGATATTTATAGGATATTCCATTCAAAAACAACAGAATATGCTTTCTTCTCAAGTGCTTATGGAACATTCTCTGGGATAGATCATATCTTGGGTCACAAATCAAGCCTCGGTAAATTTAAGAAAATTAAAATCATATCAAGTATCTTTTTTGACAACAGCACTATGAGACTAGATATCAGTTACAGGAAAAAAACTGTAAGAAACATAAACACACGGAGGCTAAACGAGACACTACTAAATAAGCAAGAGATCACTGAAGAAATCAAAGAGGATATCAAAAAATACCTAGAAACAAATGCTAATGAAAACACAGTGACCCAAAACCTATGGAATGTAGCAAAAGCATTTCTAACAGGGAAGTTTATAGCGATACAATCCTACCTCAAGAAACAAGAAATATCTCAAATAAACAACCTAACCTTACACCTAAAGCAATTAGAGAAAGAAGAACAAAAAGACCCCCAAAGTTAGCAGAAGGAAAGAAATCATAAAGATCAGATCAGAAATAAATGAAAAAGTAATGAAGGAAACAAGAGCAAAGATCAAAAAAACTAAAAGCTGGTTCTTTAAGAAGATAAACAAAATTGATAAACCTCGAGCCAGAATCATCAAGAAAAAAAGGGAGAAGACTCAAATCAATAGAATTAGAAATGAAAAAGGAGAAGTAAAACTGACACTGCAGAAATACAAAGGATCATGAGAGATTACTACAAACAACAATATGCCAATAAAACGGGCAACCTGGAAGTAATGGACAAATTCTTAGAAAAATACATCCTTCCAAGACTGAACCAAGAAGAAATACAAAATATAAACAGACCAATCGCAAGCACGGAAATTGAGACTGTGATTAAAAATCTTCCAACCAACAAAAGGCCAGGACCAGATGGCTTCACAGGCGAATTCTATCAAACATTTAGAGAAGAGCTAACATCTATCCTTCTCAAAGTCTTCTAAAATATAGCAGAGGGAGGAACACTCCCAAACTCATTCTACAAAGCCACCATCACCCTGATACAAAAACCAGACAAAGATGGATGTCACAAAAAAAGAAAGGTACAGGTCAATATCGTTGATGAACATAGATGCAAAAATCCTCAACAAAATACTAGCAAACAGAATCCAACAGCACATGAAAAGGATAATAAACAGTGATTAATTGGGGTTTATCACAGGAATGAAAGGATTCTTCAATATACACAAATCAGTGAATGTGATACACCATATTAACAAACTGAAGTATAAAAACCATATGATTATCCCAATAGATGCAGAGAAAGCTTTTGACAAAGTTCAACACCAATTTATGTTAAAAACTCTCCAGAAAGTGGGCATAGGTTACCTACCTCAAAATAATAAAGGTCAGGGCTTCCCTGGTGGCACAGTTGTTGAGAGTCCGCCTGCCAATTCAGGGGACACGGGTTCGCGTCCCGGTCCGGGAAGATCCCACATGCTGCGGAGCGGCTGGGCCCATGAGACATGGCCGCTGAACCTGCACGTCTGGAGCCTGTGCTCTGCAATGGGAGAGGCCACAACAGTGAGAGCCCGGCGGACCACACACACACACACACACACACACAAAATAATAATAATAAAGGTCACATATGACAAATCGACAGCCAACACCATTCTCAATGGTGAAAAACAGAAACCATTATTCAGCAGAGTTTCGGAAGTTGTAGCCACAGCAGAGAAGGAAAAGAATTAAAAGGAATTTAAATCAGAAAAGAAGAAGTAAAACTGTCAGTGTTTGAAGATGACATGATACTATACATAGAGAATCCTAAAGATGCTACCAGAAAATGACTAGAGCTAATCAATGAATTTGGTAAAGTAGCAGGATACTAAATTAATGCACAGAAATCTCTGGCATTCCTATACACTAATGATGAAAAATCTGAAAGCGAAATTAAGAAAACACTCCCATTTACCATTGCAACAAAAACAATAAAGTATCTAGGAATAAACCTACCTAAGGTGGTAAAAGACCTGTATGTCAAAAACTATAAGACAATGATCAAAAAAATGAAAGATGATACAAACAGGTAGAGAGATATACCACGTTCTTGGATTGGAAGAATGAACATTGTGAAAATGACTATATTACGCAAAGCAGACTACAGATTCAGTACAATCCTTATCAAGCTACCAATGACATTTTTCACAGAACTAGAACAGAGAATTTTACACTTTGCATGGAAACGCAAGAAACCCAGAATAGCCAAAGCAGTCTTGAGGGGAAAAAATGGAGCTGGAGGAATGAGACTCCCTGACTTCAGACTATACTACAAAGCTACAGTAATCAAGAGAGTATGGTACTGGCACAAAAACAGAAATATAGGTCAAAGGAATAGCATAAAAAGCCCAGAGACAAGCCCAGCACATGTGGTCACCTTATCTTTGACAAAGGAGGCAAAAATATACAATGGAGAAAAGACCGCCTGTTCAATAAGTGGTGCTGTGAAAACTGGACAGCTACATGTAAAAGAATGACATTAGAACACTCCCTAACACCATACACAAAAATAAACTCAAAATGGATTAAAAACCTAAATGTAAGGCCAGACACTATAAAACTCTTAGAAGATAACATAGGCAGAAAATGCTATGCCATAAATCACAACAAGATCCTTTTTGACCCACCTCCTAGAGAAATGGAAATAAAAACAAAAATAAACAAATGGGACCTTATGAAACTTAAAAACTTTTGCACAGCAAAGGAAACCTAAACAAGATGAAAAGACAACCCTCAGAATGGGAGAAATTATTTGCAAATGAAGCAACTGACAAAGGATTAATCTTCAAAATATACAAGCAACTCATGCAGATCAATATCAAAAAAACAAAAACCCAATCCAAAAATGAGTGCAAGACCTAAATAGACATTTCTCCAAAGAACATATAGAGATTGCCAAGAAATACATGAAAGGATGCTCAAGATCACTAATCATTAGAGAAATGCAAATAAAAACTGCAATGAGGTATCACCTCACACCGGTCAGAATGGCCATCATCAAAAAATCTACAAACAGATAATTAACGATTCTTGACGAGGGGAAGATGGCGGAAGAGTAAGGTGGAGATCACCTTCCTCCCCACAGATACACCAGAAACACATCTACACGTGGAACAACTCCTACAGAACACCTACTGAACGCTGGCAGAAGACCTCAGACCTCCCAAAAGGCAAGAAACTCCCTACATACCTGGGTAGGGCAAAAGAAAAAAAGAAAAAACAGAGACAAAAGAATAGGGATGGGACCTGCACCAGTGGGAGGGAGCTGTGAAGGAGGAAAGGTTTCCACACACTAGGAAGCCCCTTCATGGGTGGAGACTGCGGGTGACAGAGCGGGGGAGCTTTGGAGCCGTGGAGGAGAGCGTAGGAACAGTGGTGCAGAGGGCAAAGTGGGGAGATTCCCGCACAGAGGATCGGTGCCGACCGGCACTCACCAGCCCTAGAGGCTTGTCTGCTCACAAGCCGGGGCGGGTGGGGCTGCGAGCTGAGGCACGGGCTTTGGTCGGACTGCAAGGAGAGGCAGCGTGAACACAGCCTGAAGGGGTTAGTGCACCACGGCTAGCCAGGAGGGAGTCCGGGAAAAAGTCTGGAGCTGCCGAAGAGGCAAAAGAGTTTTTCTTCCCTCTTTGTTTCCTGGTGTGTGAGGAGAGGGGATTAAGATCATTGCTTAAAGGAGCTCCAGAGACGGGCGCGAGCTGCAGCTAAAAGCGCGGACCCCAGAGACGGGCAAGAGACGCTAAGGCTGCTGCTGTCGCCACCAAGAAGCCTGTGTGCGAGCACAGGTCACTATCCACACCTCCCTTCTGGGGAGCCTGTGCAGCCCGCCACTGCCAGGTTTCCGGGATCCAGGGACAACTTCCCCGGGAGAACGCACGGCAAGCCTCAGGCTGGTGCAACTTCACGCCGGCCCCTGCCACCGCAGGCTCACCCCTCACTCCATGCCCCTCCCTTCCCCCAGCATGAGTGAGCCAGAGCCCACGAATCAGCGGCTCCTTTAACCCCGTCCTGTCCGAGCAAAAACCAGACGCCCTCCAGCGACCTACACGCAGAGGCGGGGCCAAATCCAAAGCTGAGCCCCTGGGAGCTGTGAGAACAAAGAAGAGAAAGGGAAATCTCTCCCAGCAGCCTCAGAAGCAGTGGATTAAAGCTCCACAATCAACTTGATGTACCCTGCATCTGTGGAATACATGAATAGACAACGAATCATCCCAAATTGAGGAGGTTGACTTTGAGAGCAAGATTTATGATTTTTTCTCCTTTTCCTCTTTTTGTGAGTGTGTATGTATATGCTTCTCTGTGAGATATTGTCTGTATAGCTTTGCTTCCACCATTTGTCCCAGGGTTCTATCCATCCATCTTTTTAAAAAAATTTTTCTTAATAATTATTTTTTATTTTAATAACTTTATTTTATTTTACTTTATCTTCTTCCTTCCTTCCTTTCTTCCTTCCTTCCTTCCTTCCTTCCTTCCTTCCTTCCTTCCTTCCTTTCTTTCTTTCTTTCTTTCTTTCTTTCTTTCTTTCTTTCTTTCTTTCTTTCTTTCTTTCTTTCTTTCTTTCTTTCTTTCTTTCTTTCTGTCCTTCCTCCCCTCCTTTAGACAATGAATCATCCCAAATTGAGGAGGTGGACTTTGAGAGCAAGATTTATGATTTTTTCCCCCCTTTTCTCCTTTTGTGAGTGTGTATCTGCATGCTTCTGTCTGAGATTTTGTCTGTATAGCTTTGCTTCCACCATTTGTCCTAAGGTTCTAGCCGTCCGTTTTTTTGTTTTAAATTTTTTTCTTAATAATTATTTTTCAATTTAATAACTTTATTATATTTTACTTTATTTTATTTTACTTTATCTTCTTTCTTTCTTTCTTTCTTTTTTCCTCCCTTGCCTCCTTCCTTCCTTCCTCCCACCATCCCTCGTTCCCTCCCTCCCTCCTTTCTTTCTTTCTTTCCTTCTTTTCTTCTTCCTTCCTTTCTTTCCTTCTCTCTTTCTTCCTACTTACACTAATTCTTCCTCTCTACTTTTTCTCCCATTTAATCTGAGCTGTGTGGATAAAAGGCTCTTGGTGCTCCAGCCAGGAGTCAGTGCTGCGCCTCTGAGGTGGGAGAGCCAACTTCAGGACACTGGTCCACAAGAGACCTCCCAACTCCACATAATATCAAATGGTGAAAATCTCCCAGAGATCTCCATCTCAACGCCAGCAACCAGCTTCGCTCAACGACCAGCAAGCTACAGTGCGGGACACTCTATGCCAAACAACTACCAAGACAGGAATACAACCCCACCCATTAGCAGAGAGGCTGCCTAAAATCATAATAAGTCCACAGACACCCCAAAACACACCCCTAGACGTGGACCTGCCCACCAGAGAGACAAGATCCAGCCTAATCCACCAGAACACAGGCACTAGTCCCCTCCACCAGGAAGTCTACACAACCCACTGAACCAACCTTAGCCACTGTGGACAGACACCAAAAACAAGGGGAACTAGGAACCTGCAGCCTGCAAAAAGGAGACGCCAAACACAGTAAGATAAGCAAGATGAGAAGACAGAAAAACACACCGCAGATGAAGGAGCAAGATAAAAACCCACCAGACCTAACAAATGAAGAGGAAATAGGCAGACTACCTGAAAAAGAATTCAGAATAATCAGAGTAAAGATGATACAAAATCTTGAAAATAGAATAGACAAAATGCAAGAAACATTTAACAAGGACCTAGAAGAACTAAAGATGAAACAAACAATGATGAACAACACAATAAATGAAATTAAAAATACTCTCGATAGGATCAATAGCAGAATAACTGAGGCAGAAGAAAGGATAAGTGATCTGGAAGATAAAATAGTGGAAATAACTACTGCAGAGCAGAATAAAGAAAAAAGAATGAAAAGAACTGAGGACAGTCTCAGAGACCTCTGGGACAACATTAAATGCACCAACATTTGAATTATAGGGGTTCCAGAAGAAAAAGAGAAAATGAAAGTGACTGAGAAAATATTTGAAGAGATTATATTTGAAAACTTCCCTAATATGGGAAAGGAAATAGTTAATCAAGTCCAGGAAGCACAGAGAGTCCCATACAGGATAAATCCAAGGAGAAATACGCCAAGACACATATTAATCAAACTGTCAAATATTAAATACAAAGAAAGCATATTAAAAGCAGCAAGGGAAAAACAACAAATAACACACAAGGGAATCCCCATAAGGTTAACAGCTGATCTCTCAGCAGAAACTCTGCAAGCCAGAAAGGAGTGGCAGGACATAATGAAAGTGATGAAGGAGAAAAATCTGCAACCAAGATTACTCTACCCAGCAAGGATCTCATTCAGATTTGATGGAGAAATTAAAACCTTTACAGACAAGCAAAAGCTGAGAGAGTTCAGCACCACCAAACCAGCTTTACAACAAATGCTAAAGGAACTTCTCTAGGCAAGAAACACAAGAGAAGGAAAAGACCTACAATAACGAACCCAAAACAATTTAGAAAATGGGAATAGGAACATACATATTGATAATTACCTTAAATGTAAATGGACTAAATGCTCCCACCGAAAGACACAGATTGGCTGAATGGATACAAAAACAAGACCCATATATATGCTGTCTACAAGAGACCCACTTCAGACCTAGAGACACATACAGACTGAAAGTAAGGGGATGGAAAAAGATATTCCATGCAAATGGAAACCAAAAGAAAGCTGGAGTAGCAAATCTCATATCAGATAAAATAGACTTTAAAATAAAGACTATTATAAGAGACAAAGAAGGACACTACATAATGATCAAGGGATCAATCCAAGAAGAAAATATAACAATTGTAAATATTTATGCACCCAACATAGGAGCACCTCAATACATAAGGCAAATACTAACAGCCATAAAAGGGGAAATAGACAGTAACACATTCATAGTAGGGGACTTTAACACCCCACTTTCACCCATGGACAGATCATCCAAAATGAAAATAAATAAGGAAACACAAGATTTAAATGATACATTAAACAAGATGGACTTAATTGATATTTATAGGACACTCCATCCAAAAACAACAGAGTACACATTTTTCTCAAGGGCTCATGGAACATTCTCCAGGATAGATCATACCTTGGGTCACAAATCAAGCCTTGTAAGTTTAAGAAAATTGAAATTGTACCAAGTATCTTTTCCGACCACAACGCTATAAGACTAGGTATCAGTTACAGGAAAAGATCTGTAAAAACTACAAACACATGGAGGCTAAACAATACACTACTTAATAACGAAGTGATCACTGAAGAAATCAAAGAGGAGATCAAAAAATACTTAGAAACAAACGACAATGGAGACACGACGACCCAAAACCTATGGGATGCAGCAAAAGCAGTTCTAAGAGGGAAGTTTATAGCAATACAATCCTACCTTAAGAAACAGGAAACATCTCGAATAAACAACCTATCCTTGCACCTAAAGCAATTAGAGAAAGAAGAATAGAAAAGCCCCAACGTTAGCAGTAGGAAAGAAATCATAAAAATTAGATCAGAAATAAATGAAAAAGAAATGAAAGAAACAATAGCAAAGATCAATAAAACTAAAAGCTGGTTCTTTTAGAAGATAAACAAAATAGATAAACCATTAGCCAGACTCATCAAGAAAAAAAAGGGAGAAAACTCAAATCAATAGAATTAGAAATGAAAACGGAAAAGTAACAAGTGACACTGCAGAAATACAAAAGATCATCTGAGATTACTACAAGTAACTCTATGCCAAAAAAATGGACAACCTGGAAGAAATGGACAAATTCTTAGAAATGCACAACCTGCAAAGACTGAATCAGGAAGAAATAGAAAATATGAACAGACATATTCTGTTCAATCACAAACACTGAAATTGAGATTAAATATCTTCCAACAAACAAAAGCCCAGGACCAGATGGCTTCACAGGCAAATTCTATCAAACATTTAGAGAAGAGCTAACACCTATCCTTCCCAAACTCTTCCAAAATATAGCAGAGTGAGGAACACTCCCAAATTCATTCTACGAGGCCACCATCACCTCGATACCACAACCAGACAAGGATGTCACAAAGAAAGAATACTACAGGCCAATATCACTGATGAACTTAGATGCAAAAATCATCAACAAAATACTAGCAAACAGAATCCAACAGCACATTAAACGGATCATACACCATGATTGAGTGGGGTTTATTCCAGGAATGCAAGGATTCTTCAATATACGCGAATCAATCAATGTGATAAACCATATTAACAAATTGAAGGAGAAAACCATATGATCATCTCAATAGATGCAGAAAAAGCTTTTGACAAAATTCAACACCCATTTATGATAAAAACCCTGTAGAAAGTAGGCATAGATGGAACTTTCCTCAACATAATAAAGGCCATATATGACAAACCCACAGCCAACATCATCCTCAATGGTGAAAAAGTGAAAGCATTTCCACTAAGATCAGGAACAAGACAAGGTTGCCCACTCTCACCACTTTTATTCAACATAGTTTTGGAAGTTTTAGCCACAGCAATCAGAGGAGAAAAGGAAATAAAAGGAATCCAAATTGGAAAAGAAGAAGTAAAGATGTCACTGTTTGCAGATGACATGATACTATACATAGAGGATCCTAAAAATGCTACCAGGAAACTACTAGAGCTGATCAATGAATTTGGTAAAATAGCATGATACAAAATTAATGCACAGAAATCTCTGGCATTCCTATACACTAATGATGAAAAATCTGAAAGTGAAATCAAGAAAACACTCCCATTTACCACTGCAACAAAAAGAATAAAATATCTAGGAATAAACCTACCTAAGGAGACAAAAGACCTGTATGCAAAAAATTATAAGACACTGATGAAAGAAATTAAAGACAATACAAATAGATGGAGAGATATACCATTTTCCTGGATTGGAAGAATCAACATTGTGAAAATGACTCTACTACCCAAAGCAATCTACAGATTCAATGCAATCCCTACCAAACTACCACTGGCATTTTTCACAGAAGTAGAACAAAAAAATTCACAATTTGTATGGAAACAGAAAAGACTCCGAATATCCAAAGCAATCTTGAGAACGAAAAATGGAGTTGGAGGAATCAGGCTCCCTGACTTCAGACTATACTACAAAGCTACAGTAATCAAGACAATATGGTACTGGCACAAAAACAGAAAGATAGATCAATGGAACAGGATAGAAAGCCCAGAGATAAACCCATGCACATATGGTCACCTTATGTTTGATAAAGGTGGCAGGAATGTACAGTGGAGAAAGGACAGCCTCTTCAATAAGTGGTGCTGTGAAAACTGGACAGGTACATGTAAAAATATGAGATTAGATCACTCCCTAACACCATACACAAAAATAAGCTCAAAATGGATTAAAGACCTAAATGTAAGGCCAGAATCTATCAAACTCTTAGAGGAAAACATAGGCAGAACACTCTATGACATAAATCACAGCAAGATCCTTTTTGATCAACCTCCTAGAGAAATGGAAATAAAAACAAAAATAAACAAATGGGACCTAATGAAACTTCAAAGGTTTTGCACAGGAAAGGAAACCATAAACCAGACCAAAAGACAACCCTCAGAATGGGAGAAAATATTTGCAAATGAAGCAACTGACAAAGGATTAATTTCCAAAATTTACAAGCAGCTCATGCAACTCAATAACAAAAAAACAAAAAACCCAATCCAAAAATGGGCAGAAGACCTAAAAAGACATTTCTCCAAAGAAGATATACAGACTGCCAACAGACACATGAAAGAATGCTCAACATCATTAATCATTAGAGAAATGCAAGTCAAAACTACAATGAGATATCATCTCACACCAGTCAGAATGGCCATCATCAAAAAATCTAGAAACAATAAATGCTGGAGAGGGTGTGGAGAAAAGGGAACACTCTTGCACTGCTGGTGGGAATGTGAATTGGTACAGCCACTATGGAGAACAGTATGGAAGTTCCTTAAAAATCTACAAATAGAACTACCATATGACCCAGCAATCCCACTACTGGGCATATACCCGGAAAACCAAAATTCAAAAAGAGTCATGTACCAAAATGTTCATTGCAGCTCTATTTACAATAGCCAGGACATGGAAACAACCTAAGTGCCCATCATCGGATGAATGGATAAAGAAGATGTGGCACATATATACAATGGAATATTACTCAGCCTTAAAAAAGAAATGAAATTGAGCTATTTGTAATGAGATGGATAGACCTAGAGTCTGTCATTCAGAGTGAAGTAAGTCAGAAAGAAAAAGACAAATACCGTATGCTAACACATATATATGGAATTTAAGGGAAAAAAATGTCATGAAGAACCTAGGGGTAAGACAGGAATAAAGACGCAGACCTACTGGAGAACGGACTTGAGGATATGGGGAGGGGGAAGGGTGAGCTATGACAAAGCGAGAGAGAGGCATGGACATATATACACTACCAAAGGTAAAATAGATAGCTAGTGGGAAGCAGCCGCATAGCACAGGGAGATCAGCTCGGTGCTTTGTGACCACCTAGAGGGGTGGGATAGGGAGGGTATGAGGGAGACGCAAGAGAGAGAGGATATGGGGATATATGTATACATATACCTTATTCACTTTGGTATACAGCAGAAACCAAAACAACACTGTAAAGCACTTATACTCAAGTAAAAATATTTTTAAAAAATTAGGATGTCTTAAAAGACTAAACTGTGATAGACAATTCTCAATCCTCAAGTTGACACTTTTCTAACAGGATTAGTCATTGATATATCATAGAACATATTTTAAAACACCTCCAAGTACCACATCGGAATATGAAGAAATATTTTCAAAATGGAATACAACCAAAGAGTAGATCAATAATCCATTTGCTCTCATTTTCCAAGTCAAATCATTCATCCTTCTAGTTTTTGTCTGTGATATGTTATTCAGCTTAGCATGTGAAAAAACATTAATTTTTAGTTAGAATCACATTTTCTGGTTTTTTGCTTAATCCAATATCCAAAATTTATCTGGTAAATGTAGCAAGTCTTTAATACCATTCCTACAAGTCAAAATTGTGAGTTAAGACCCTCTAAATTAGTATAAAGAAGGGGAAAAAAGAAGCAGATACATATGAAATTTGACCTAAAAGCCAAGTGTTTCCACAAGTCAGATACAGAAACAGTGAAGAACTGTTACAAATAATGTCGTTATTTTCTCTGTTGTGTACCTATTATCAGTATTTCTTTAGTAATATGAATTTATTTTTGCATTTTTACAAGTAGAAATGAATCTTTTAATTAAAAAAATTGTTCATTCTCGCATGTGTCATTATCCGGTTAGACTCCAAATGTTTGAAAAAACTGTACAGATGGTGATGACATAAGCAGTGGGCTAGATTGGTCCAAGATATTGTAAATGAGAAGAGAGCCAAAGACAGATTCCAGGGAACACCCACATGAAAGAGACAAAGGAGAGTCAAAGAAGGAGATTAAGGAGGGAGAAGTCAGAGCTGTAGGAGGAAATGTGGGAGAAATTGTTTTCATGGGATCAAAAGGAAGCAAGAGTTTGAAGAAGATTTTCTTTAAAAAAAAAATCAGTAAATTCAATGAGAGCAGTTTCAGCAGAGTGTTGTATCTAGAAACAACCTTTCTGCTTGGATTGTGGTGTGGGAGGGAATAAGGCAATAGAAACAGTGGGTACAGAATACTCTTTCCAGATTTTTTGCAGAAAATGGAAGGTGAAAGGATGGTAGCTAAAGGTATATGTAGTGTCAAGAGGATGTGTGTGTGTGTGTGTGTGTTTCCTAATATAAAAGTAAATTAATTGTTTAAATACTGACTGAAATCAGTCAGTATAAAGGGAGTGTTTAAAAAGAGGGATAATAGAGCAAGGGTTTGAAGAGGCTACAAGGGATGAAATCCAGATCTTGATGCAGAGAATAACCTCAGATAGAAAAGAAACTTCTTTCAGAGTGACATGAAGAAAGTAAGAATGAATAGAAATGCAGTTTTTAAAAGGTGTAGTCGATGAAACAATATTGGCCATGAGTTGATCATTATGGAAACTGGATGATATGTACCTGAGGGTTCACTTTATAATCTGTCTAATTCTGAATATGTTTTAACTTTTCCATAATAGCTGAAAAACATCAAGAAAGAAATTTTAGGTAGAAGATTGCTGTAATACTCAGAAGATGGCTTAAGTTTCTCTGTGAAGTAGGAGAAAAGGGTTTCTGCTGGAAGTTAAGGTTGTGGATTGAGGGCTTAAAAGGAATGGTAAAAGTTTGAAATAGCTCTTCTGGGAATGAAAAAATGAGTGAACCCAGGACCAACTAGTTAATGATCCAGTTGAGGTTGGAGGTCTTTTATTTCCAGAGGCAAATATTTGTGTTTTGTAAGATTTTCTCTAGTAGCTCTCAGGAGCTTAAATATAGGAACTGTTGGGAAGATACATAATTGATTTCTGATGGCCTGGTACCACTAAAGACTAAGAGAGGCATCAATAAGAAAGATTTAATGTGATGGAGCATGCTGTCTCTCCCCTCATGAAAAAGCTATTGTGTGTGTTTTATTTATTTATTTATTTTTTTAAACATCTTTATTGGGGTATAATTGCTTTACAATGGTATGTTAGTTTCTGCTTTATAACAAAGTGAATCAGCTATACATATACATATGTTCCCATATGTCTTCCCTCTTGCGTCTCCCTCCCTCCCACTCTCCCCATCCCACCCTTCCAGGCTGTCACAAAGCACCGAGCTAATATCCCTGTGCCTTGCGGCTGCTTCCCCCCAGCTATCTACCTTACTACGTTTGTTAGTGTGTATATGTCCATGACTCTCTCTCGCCCTGTCAAAACTCACCCTTCCCCCTCCCCATATCCTCAAGTCCGTTCTCCAGTAGGTCTGCGTCTTTATTCCTATCTTACCCCTAGGTTCTTCATGACATTTTTTTCCCTTAAATTCCATATATATGTGTTAGCATACGGTATTTGTCTTTTTCTTTCTGACTTACTTCACTCTGTATGACAGACTCTAGGTCTATCCACCTCATTACAAATAGCTCAATTTCATTTCTTTTTAAGGCTGAGTAATATTCCATTGTGTATATGTGCCACATCTTCTTTATCCATTCATCCGATGATGGGCACTTAGGTTGTTTCCATGTCCTGGCTATTGTAAATAGAGCTGCAATGAACATTTTGGTACATGACTCTTTTTTAATTTTGGTTTTCTCAGGGTATATGCCAAGTAGTGGGATTGCTGGGTCATATGGTAATTCTATTTGTAGTTTTTTAAGGAACCTCCATACTGTTCTCCACAGTGGCTGAACCAATTCACATTCCCACCAGCAGTGCAAGAGTGTCCCCTTTTCTCCACACCCTCTCCAGCATTTATTGTTTCTAGATTTTTTTATGATGGCCGTTCTGACTGGTGTGAGATGATATCTCATTGTAGTTTTGATTTGCATTTCTCTAATGATTAATGATGTTGAGCATTCTTTCATGTGTTTGTTGGCATTCTGTATATCTTCTTTGGAGAAATGTCTATTTAGGTCTTCTGCCCATTTTTGGATGGGGTTGTTTGTTTTTTTGTTATTGAGCTGCATGAGCTGCTTGTAAATTTTGGAGATTAATCCTTTGTCAGTTGCTTCATTTGCAAATGTTTTCTCCCATTCTGAGGGTTGTCTTTTGGTCTTGGTTATGGTTTCCTTTGCTGTGCAAAAGCTTTGAAGTTTCATTAGGTCCCATTTGTTAATTTTGTTTTTATTTCCATTACTCTAGGAGGTGGGTCAGAAAGGATCTTGCTGTGATTTATGTCATAGAGTGTTCTTCCTATGTTTTCTTCTAAGAGTTTGATAGTTTCTGGCCTTACATTTAGGTCTTTAATCCATTTTGAGCTTATTTTTGTGTATGGTGTTAGGGAGTGATCTAATCTCATACTTTTACATGTACCTGTCCAGTTTTCCCAGCACCATTTATTGAAGAGGCTGTCCTTTCTCCACTGTACATTCCTGCCTCCTTTATCAAAGATAAGGTGTCCATATGTGCGTGGGTTTATCTCTGGGCTTTCTATCCTGTTCCACTGATCTATCTTTCTGTTTTTGTGCCAGTACCATACTGTCTTGATTACTGTTGCTTTGTAATATAGTCTGAAGTCAGGGAGCCTGATTCCTCCAGCTCCTTTTTTCGTTCTCAAGATTGCTTTGGCTATTCGGGGTCTTTTGTGTTTCCATACAAATTGCGAAATTTTTTGTTCTAGTTCTGTGAAAAATGCCAGTGGTAGTTTGATAGGGATTGCATTGAATCTGTAGATTGCTTTGGGTAGTAGAGTCATTTTCACAATGTTGATTCTTCCAATCCAAGAACATGGTATATCTCTCCATCTATTTGTATCATCTTTAATTTCTTTCATCAGTGTCTTATAATTTTCTGCATACAGGTCTTTCGTATCCTTAGGTAGGTTTATTCCTAGATATTTTATTCTTTTTGTTGCAATGGTAAATGGGAGTGTTTTCTTGATTTCACTTTCAGATTTTTCATCATTAGTATATAGGAATGCCAGAGATTTCTGTGCATTAATTTTGTATCCTGCTACTTTACCAAATTCATTGATTAGCTCTAGTAGTTTTCTGGTAGCATCTTTAGGATTCTCTATGTATAGTATCATGTCATCTGCAAACAGTGACAACTTTACTTCTTCTTTTCCGATTTGGATTCCTTTTATTTCCTTTTCTTCTCTGATTGCTGTGGCTAAAACTTCCAGTACTATGTTGAATAAGAGTGGTGAGAGTGGGCAACCTTGTCTTGTTCCTGATCTTAGTGGAAATGCTTTCAGTTTTTCACCATTGAGGATGATGTTTGCTGTGGGCTTGTCATATATGGCCTTTATTATGTTTAGGAAAGTTCCCTCTATGCCTACTTTCTGGAGGGTTTTTATCATAAATGGGTGTTGAATTTTGTCGAAAGCTTTCTCTGCATCTATTGAGATGATCATATGGTTTTTCTCCTTCAGTTTGTTAATATGGTTTATCACATTGATAGATTTGCGTATATTGAAGAATCCTTGCATTCCTGGAATAAACCCCACTTGATCATGGTGTATGATCCTTTTAATGTGCTGTTGGATTCTGTTTGCTAGTATTTTGTTGAGGATTTTTGCATCTATGTTCATCAGTGATATTGGCCTGTAGTTTTCTTTCTTTGTGACATCCTTGTCTGGTTTTGGTATCAAGGTGATGGTGGCTTCGTAGAAGGAATTTGGGAGTGTTCCTCCCTCTGCTATATTTTGGAAGAGTTTGAGAAGGATAGGTGTTAGCTCTTCTCTAAACGTTTGATAGAATTCACCTGTGAAGCCATCTGGTCCTGGGCTTTTGTTTGTTGGAAGGTTTTTAATCACAGTTTCAATTTCAGTGCTTGTGATTGGTCTGTTCATATTTTCTATTTCTTCCTGATTCAGTCTTGGCAGGTTGTGCATTTCTAAGAATTTGTCCATTTCTTCCAGATTGTCCATTTTATTGGCATAGAGTTGCTTGTAGTAATCTCTCATGATTTTTTTTATTTCTGCAGTGTCAGTTGTTACTTCTCCTTTCTCATTTCTAATTCTATTGATTTGAGTCTTCTCCCTTTTTTTCTTGATGAGTCTGGCTAGTGGTTTATCTATTTTGTTTATCTTCTCAAAGAACCAGCTTTTAGTTTTATTGATCTTTGCTATTGTTTCTTTCATTTCTTTTTCATTTATTTCTGATCTAATTTTTATGATTTCTTTCCTTCTGCTAGCTTTGAGGTTTTTTTGTTCTTCTTTCTCTAATTGCTTGAGGTGCAAGGTTAGGTTGTTTATTCGAGATGTTTCCTGCTTCTTAAGGTGGGCTTGTATTGCTATAAACTTCCCCCTTAGAACTGCTTTTGCTGCATCCCATAGGTTTTGGGTCGTTGTGTCTCCATTGTCATTTGTTTCTAGGTATTTTTTTATTTCCTCTTTGATTTCTTCAGTGATCACTTCATTATTAAGTAGTGTATTGTTTAGCCTCCATGTGTTTGTAGTTTTTACAGATCTTCTCCTGTAATTGATATCTAGTCTCATGGCGTTGTGGTCAGAAAAGATACTTGATACAATTTCAGTTTTCTTAAATTTACCAAGGCTTGATTTGTGACCCAAGATATGATCTATCCTGGAGAATGTTCCATGAGCACTTGAGAAAAATGTGTATTCTGTTGTTTTTGGATGGAGTGTCCTATAAATATCAATTAAGTCCATCTTGTTTAATGTATCATTTAAAGCTTGTGTTTCCTTATTTATTTTCATTTTGGATGATCTGTCCATGGGTGAAAGTGGGGTGTTAAAGTCCCCTACTATGAATGTGTTACTGTTGATCTCCCCTTTTATGGTTGTTAGTATTTGCCTTATGTATTGAGGTGCTCCTATGTTGGGTGCATAAATATTTACAATTGTTATATCTTCTTCTTGGATCGATCCCTTGATCATTATGTAGTGTCCTTCTTTGTCCCTTTTAATAGTCCTTATTTTAAAGTCTATTTTGTCTGATATGAGAATTGCTACTCCAGCTTTCTTTTGGTTTCCATTTGCATGGAATATCTTTTTCCATCCCCTTACTTTCAGTCTGTATGTGTCTCTAGGTCTGAAGTGGGTCTCTTGTAGACAGCATATATAAGGGTCTTGTTTTTGTATCCATTCAGCCAATCTGTGTCTTTTGGTGGGAGCATTTAGTCCATTTACATTTAAGGTAATTATCGATATGTATGTTCCTATTCCCATTTTATATATTGTTTTGGGTTCGCTACTATAGGTCGTTTCCTTCTCTTGTGTTTCGTGTCTAGAGAAGTTCCTTTAGCATTTGTTGTAAAGCTGGTTTGGTGGTGCTGAACTCTCTCAGCTTTTGCTTGTCGTGTTTTATTTTTTAAAGTAGGAAGATACTTCAGTAAAGCAGTCTTGGAGTTTTGAGTTAGATTCTGAGAAAAAATAGAGAAAGGCTAATTTGAGAGGTAGGATAATTTTTCCTTAAAAAATTCTCTCGTGTAATGTCATGTAATAGTTATCATAAATATTTATAAAGAAATTGAATGATAGTCAAATAAAATAATCCAAACGCACTTTCATAAATATTTTTAGATTTTAAACCAAATGTGCTTTTAAGTATTTATACATTATTTATACTTAAAATCCAATATCTATCTACAGGCAAAGTCATTTCAGATATTGACCTCCAAATTTAGTAACCTTTCTGCTATCTCCACCGATGGCTTTACTTTCCATTCCAGACTTTCAACTATTACTCTCAGATCTAAATGTGCTTTTAATGGAGATTAGTTGTTGTACATCTTCCACACTCTTTACCAATATCCTCATAGTCTAAGTGTTCCTTGAAGCAAAATGACTTACCGTCCATTTGGGACCAGTGATCACTGACAAAATCTTCTCAATTTGCCATATTGTGTTTATATTTTGCAAACTGGGCCATGGGGTTTAAATATTGTGGGCATTTGATTACCAGTAACCAACACTTTGCTTGCAAAATAGTGCTTCATTAATCAAAGCTAGAGAAAAGGAGGCCAGTACTAAGAACAAAGTAGAAGTTAGTGGAAATCATGGTGCACTATGACTAGCATAAATGCAAATGTATTTGTATATATTGTTTCAATATGGACTTAACTGTATCCTTCAAGTGATAGAGTTGTCAGCGGTAACTAGTTTGCACTGTAAATTTTTAGAGGGAGAGGGACACGTGTCAAACTCTCTATGAATGAAAGCCAGCAGGTCATGGAATGATATGTCATTGCCCGTTCAGGTAATTACAGACTGGAAAAGTCAAACCAACTCTCCCATCGATGACAACTTTAAAAGCTGGAAAAAATATAAAGGCATCAGAAAACTAAAACGAGAATGAAAAATTACAAAACCAGAATGTAGTGAGGGCACAGGTCCCAGAAATTAAGACCATCACTTGGATCCTGTTTTCTCTGGCTGTGCTTTCCCATTTCAGAGGAGGATAGTAAGTAGTTGAGATGTTGAGTAGCATTTTTAATAACTTTGCAGGGCTGGGTAGACAGGGATTGGAGTCCTGGGACTGCCAAAGTTGGGATAGGGGAGGTCAGGGACTAGAGAGTCTCACTTACGGATGGGACTCTAAATCATGTATTGTAACAGAAGAGTGGACCGGAAGAAAGCGTCCATTATTCTGACTCTAGCTCAGCTTTAAACCATTATCTCAATCCCTAGATTTGCACTGAAATAAACCCCTATTTCTCGTACCAACAATCCACTTGATGGAATCAAACATAAATCCCCTCTGGAGAAGAGAACATTAATTTAGGCCTCAAATAACTTCTAACAATTTTGCTAATACAATGTCAACACACACACACACACACACACACACACACACACACACACAAAATAATCAGGGACCAAAGAAAATAAGATACGTGGTTAAAAACAAAGAGGAACAATAGACAGTAGGAATATACCCACAGAGATTCCATGTATTAGGGTTATCAGGCAACAACTTAAAAATAATTGCGTTTGCTACAAACAAGATAAAATACATGATTAGGAATGGAAATTCTAGAATTTAGAAATTAAAAAATTAAGAACTTGTTGGGTATGTTTAACAGCAGATTGGACACAAATGAAAGGAGATTTAGTGAACTAGAAGATAGACCAGATGAAAATATCCAGACAGAAACATGGAGAGAAAAAAGGTTGACAAATCCAAAAGGAAGAGTAAATTATCTAGAGGAATCAGTGATAAGATTTTGTTTATATTTAATTCAAGTCCCAGAAGAAAAGAAAAGAAATATCTATACAGGAGCAACAGTTAAAAAGGTAATGCTAAAAAAAAAAAGGTAATGCTGAAAATTTTCCAAAATTGATCTTTAAAAGTCATTTTAAAAGGTTTATAAACCCTAAGGAATGAACAGGAGTTGAGACCTGAAAGGCAGTTTGAAGTCAGTGTCAAGTACTCAGTCAGTCTAAGGAGTTGAATTGTGGTGGCTTGGCATATTGGAACACTGAAGGAATGTGTCAGGGTGGGATCCCAGAAGCCTGAGGAAGGATGAGGGCCCATTTGCTTAAAGAAACCAAGAACAGTAAAGGGCAAAGTAGGAATACTGAAAGGAGGTTAAGGGTCAAGTCTGAGAAAACTGAGCTTAATCATCAAGTCCGAGCAGATAGGAGAAAGACCAAAAGCAGAAGAAAAACACCCCACAGACTGGGACTTAGGCAGAACTGAAATAGAATAAGAAACTAGAGCCAAGCAAGGCTGTGAAATCCCATCCATTTCATGTAAACAGAGTCTGAGTATCTGAGGCAAATTGTTTAATTTGGTTTAAAGGCATAGTACTAGAGTGGATGACTGAAGGCTTTAAGGAGGTGAATAACTTGGTACTGTACAGTGCTTTATCAATACAAAGATAATTCTGTAGTCAGTGTGTGAGGTGAACTGGAGAACTTGTACTGTGATGGTTATGAGCTCACAATTGGGGATCAAGCAGTCCTGAGTTAAATATGTAAATAAAGTGAATAAATTTTAGTGTTCCATATGCTAAAAAAATGCACCTCTACTAGCTCTGTCTCCTAAGACCTGTTACCCAAGCTCTCTGGATCTCAGTTTTCCCATCTGCAAGTTGGAGCTATTCATAGGGTTGTTTTGAAGTTAATGAAGTAATGCATACAAAGTGCTTGGCTCAATGTCTGGACTGCAGTGAGCATGCAGGGAACATCCAGTAAGCATATGGTGAACAGTAATAGGGCTCTTTGAGGAAAAACCAGAGGTGGCAAGAACAACCAGGATTGTACTGAAATGTCCTAAGGGAGGCTGGGGAGGTCCAGGCATGAGCCTGTCAACAGCTATAAGAATGAGGATGGGGAAAGATATAGCAGGGCTCAAGGCCAGGGACTGAGTGTGTAGGAAGAGGTGTGGGGGGCAAGGATAGGGACAGTGAAATAAGGCAAAGAGAGAATATAGGACTCCACACCCATATTTTTCCAGGGCACATGCTCTGTGCCCAGTTGTGTGCAGCTGACTGAACCCTATGCCCAGATAACACTGACAGTCACAGGCCTGATTAAACAAATTCATGCATGCTCCCCTAGATAGAAAAAGATTCATTTGGTTTTCAGAACTAAAGAGGCCTACTGTAATCTGATATTCCATAAGAATGTGCAAGCCTAGTGTGAACTTTGACCAGAGGCAAGCACTTTATTTTTGATCTGTTTCAGCCATACCATGATTCCAACAATTGGTACAAATCCAGCATGCTATTAATTTCTCTTACAACTGAAGAAACGATTCAGAAATATTAAAGAAAACTTCTTTAGGTCATCGACTTGCCCTTTTCACATGGCCACTCTTCAACTAAACCCAATACTTTATAAGACAGCTCAGAACAGACACTGCTTATCTTCTCAGCCCAAGCAAGCTGTCTTGCAGAAGATAGATTAAGAATAGATTGCAATTCCCTCTAAGGTCTCTGTTTTCTCCCCTTGTTGCTCTCAACTAGACAAAAGGCAATCAGTTCATCAAAGGAGTTCCTGGGGCTCAAATTCTATGGGTGACTAGCTGAGGTGTGAAAGCCAAATGGCTCACTAGGGAAGATTTCAATCAGTGGGCACCACCAGTGGTGGGGTTTACCCACTGATTATATTTTTGGTTACTTCAGCTCCACCACTGAGAGAAGCAGACAGAGGGATGTAAGGGGTGGCTAACGATGGGATGGTAAGGAGGTTGGGAGGAGGAAAATTTTCTCACTGTTCTATTACCTTAGAGAGTCTCTTGACAAAACCCTGTTTCCCTCGAATTAACCTCTCCACCACCATCTCTCTTATCAGCCAGGCCTAGGAAAAATAGTGTAATAGTGGACATGATCTCTGGTACCCTCAGCCCCCCTTTCTACTTGCTCCTCCTATCCATCTTTAGCCCCTTTTCCAATGTTAAACTGCAATTGTCTTCATGCTGTGCCTCTCCCTTTGCCACTTACCAAGATGTGATCACATCCTGTGATTTGGACCTTTCTTTCCCTTGTTCAACTTTGCCCCACAGAACCTGAGCTAATGTGTGTGTTTGCTCTAGCAACACCCCAAAGGAGCCCTGGCCCTTTACATTGACATGTTCAAGAAACTGGGAGCCCCATAACAGTTACTTTCAAGCGGTGGTATTTGTACTCTGCCAGGAAAAATGGCAACTTGAAGGAGCTACAACAAATTGAATAGACACAATATTTTGACCCTTTTACTCATCTTGACTAGGTTCTAAATTCAGTGCTAATTCAAGTGGCTTTTTGTTTTTGTTTCCACGTATGGACAATAATTTGGAGGCTCATTTGGGAGTGGAACCATGCCCAGCTGGCTCATCTTCATGCCCACCCATACATGATCCCCTCTCCAGCACCTGTGTGTGGCAATTGTTCCCCAGACTTAATGAGAGGAGCACATGATTATTGATTTTCTTATTCTTAATCGTAGAGACATCAAGAAACACTTTTCCATTTTAAAAGCAGCTCCCCTCCCAATATCAGTTTTAATATTTGCTGAGGGTTGTATAATCATTCAATAATTAATTCTCATATCTTATGGAATTAGTTATCCTTATGAAAGTTTTATGGATAAAGAAATTATGTTGAAATCCTGGCTTAAAAATAAGGGAGAGGCAAGATTTCAACTTGAACTCAGATGGAAATTGCTGAAAGCTAGATTCAGGCCAGTTTATGCTAAAGGTATTAATACCTTTAAAGGTATTAATCAGTGACAGTGAGGATGAAGATTCTGCAATGGCTATTTTCCAATTGGAAGTCCTTAACTATCTACTTAACACATTTGTCTTTCCCCTAAGAAGACATATTTTGATGAAAGGGAAAAATTGTCTTTTTAATGGTCTATCGAATTCTATTCTCAAGTATCTACCCCACGCCAGTCCAGGGCATCATCATCCCCACAGTGGGTCGAGGCCATTACAGCTTCTAGCCCCCTTCCATCCACACCCATTCATCAGCAAGTACAATCACCTCAACCTCTTCGATCTCTTTTAGTATTTCATTTTGGCTGCTTCTGTTCTAGCCCCAGCCCTTGCCTGGAAGAGTGAAATCACCTTTTATTTTTTTATTATTATTATTGTTTTTGCGGTACGCAGGCCTCTCACTGTTGTGGCCTCTTCCGTTACGGAGCACAGGCTCCGGACGCGCAGGCTCAGCGGCCGTGGCTCACAGGTCCAGCCGCTCCGCGGCATGTGGGATCTTCCCGGACCGGGGCACGAACCCGTGTCCCCTGCATCAGCAGGCGGACTCTCAACCACTGCGCCACCAGGGAAGCCCTGAAATCACCTTTTAAATGTTTACCCTGCAGCCATTCTTATTTCCTTACAACCTATACTTCTCAGATCAGTATAACTTTGATACTTTTTTATAAGTGCAAGTCAGTTCATGTCATATCTCTCCCTCCCATTGCATCTCAAATAAAATTGTAACCCCTTTCCAAGGCCTACAAGGTCTTACATCTTGTAATCACTCTTTTACCTTAAATCCTTTTACTTTTCCCCTTGCTTTCTACATTCCTACCATTACACTCCAGCCATTCTAGTCATTATACTTTTCCTTAAACACGGCAAGTATTTCTACCTCTGAGTTCTTGTGTTTGCTGGTTACTAGAACTAACCATCATTCTAGTATTGCTAGAGTTATTGTTAATACAACAGATTTTCATTGAACTAGCAAAATTCCATAGAGAGTGCAAGCAGAAATCAACTTTACTCTTTCTTACTACTGCTCTTTTGTCAAATTGCTTCTTCCTCGGCCCTGAATGAAATCTTGGACAGATAAGCATGGCTTATTTGATGGCTTTTAGATATGAAAATGTCCAGTAATTCTAAAGCTGTGTTTCTCAACAAATGAGGCACCACTCACTGGAGGGTGGGCATTAGAAATTCATGGGGCACTTTTGGTTGTTGCTTTCATAGTGGGTGAGATTTAACGGAATTTGTCTAGATAAGAGCCAGATAGAATAGGGTTTCTGCCAGTAAGTGAACACTTGTTCGTGGTACGGCATGGATTTTGAATGTCTTGCTGGATATTCGTGTACATGAAAAACATATAAATACAAAGTATTTTTTCCACTGGTTTACTATATACTCAATTTTCCAAAATTGCAAACACTGAATAAGTCAAAGGACTATTGGATATTGTGTTGTTCAGAACTTTACAAAGAATTGTTCACCATTTTGGAAAATCATTTTACTGATAGACACATCATTTGTGTCATGTAAATAACCAATACAACACATTTGTAACAGACTTTATTAGTAGCTGTTGCATTCATGGTATATACATATATATATATATATATAGTTAGATATATGGTTATATTTACTTCTTATTTCAAATGGTTAAATATGAAGAAAAAACATTGACTATATTCAAATGAATGGTGTTACTTCACTTCAATCTAGATTTGTTCATTATAAGTAGTTGCCAGTATTTGATTCATTATGTCACCATCTACTGTAGTCATGCTAAAGTATTTATATATCAAAATGTGTAATATTTTATTATATAAATTGCTTTCCTTTCTTTTATTTCTCCATATTACAGTTATAGCATTACATTTCTTTATTTTTCAAATTATGTGTAGGCTGTATTATTTATAAATTTCATTTCAGGATATTAAAGAGGAGTATTATAAAATATTTATTATAAAAAGAGTGCATTGAGTCTAATATGATTGAAGATGACATGAGATTCTCAATAAATTTTATATCTTTGCACCCCCCCCATACTCCACCACCAACCTCCCCACTCCACTCATGAGAGTGCGGCTCACTTCCATAGTAGCCTCTCTTCTTGCTCTGCCCTAAGGAAAGCCTGTGAGCCCAATTCCATTCCAATCCCTGCAGCCTCCAAATTTCAGAGGGCACAGATGTCCAGGTGGTTTTCTTAAACCACTCAACCAAGGAAAAGGAAAATAGGGAAACACAACAGTACTTCATTGAATGCTTCTCTAAAGAACTTTTCCCTATCAATGCAACAATTTCTCCTTATTAATCTTGTATGCCCTGTACATGTGATGACCTGAGGGGAGCAAACCATCTTTTGCCACCTCTTCTGCAAGTCCTCTGTAGATTTTCTGGCACCTTGTTTTGGAATGTGACAGTTTTAGAAACTCTGCCACAACTCCAAGGCGAGAAGGTCTGCATTTTAACATTTGAGAGGGTGAGGATTCCTCTAGGAATGAATATGAGTATTGGGAGAGAATATCATTCTCTAAATGATCAGCTCACTGTTGAATATGGTTTTACTCAAATGTCAGTGGCAAACCTTGCATATTTGATACCCAGAGTGGATAATATTTTAACATCCCACTCCACTGTATGACAAAATTATATGTAATTCCCATGGTAACCACAAAGAAAATATCTATAGAATATACACAAAAGTAGGTCAGAAGTCAGAATGTACTTAATGCCACTGAAATGTACACTTAAAAATGGTTAATATGGTAAATTTTATTTTATATATATTTTACCACAATTTTTTAAACCTCATCAATAATTGCAGTAATTGCTTAGAATTGAGACAAACAAAAGATTGGGGGAGGAAGAATTATGTAATTACTGATATTGATAGAATTGCTAGTACATGATAATAATAAAAGTAAGGTTGATTTCAGTTGATTTTATTTTTTACATTCTCTGTACCCCATTATTGCTTGTATCCATGGCATATCGCTTCCTGCTGCCCCACCCTTTGTACAACACTGTGATGTTAATTTTGTGTGCCAACTTGACTGGGCCATGGGTGCCTAGTTTTGGTTAGATGTTTGGTTAAACATTATTCTGGGTATGTCTGTGAGAATGCTTCTGGATGAGATTAACATTTGAATTTGTAGACTGAGTATATTGTCTTTGATCTGAGACAACAGTCTTCTCCTGCCTTAAGATGTAGACTCAAATCAGAATTTACATTGGTTCTCCTGGGTCTCTAGCTTGCTGACTGCAGATCTTGGGGCTTCTTAGCCTCATATATATATATATATATATATATATATATATATATATATATATATATAAAATCTATATACACACACTATTGGTTTTAACTATTATAAACACTATTATATATTTCTATATATGTACATATGCTATTGGTTATATACATATGATTATTATATATATTGTATATATATGATTTATTGTATATACTGATTTCTCTGCGTTCTCCAGAGAACCCTGACTAATACAACCACTGTTCAGTAGAATCAGACTCCATAATCACATAAGCCAATTCCAAGAAATCATAAATCTATAATAAATATGATTGATACATATAATAAAAAGTGTATATGAGATAGATAGATAGATATTCATCCTATTGGCTCTGTCCTGGAGAACCCTGACTAATATAATCACTGTTTGGTAGAATCATTTATTTGGACTGAAGAAAGTTTCCTGTAGATATATTAAAATTTGAGTACCCCTGGATTAAGGATTCTCAGCTATTATGTTTGAGGGGCTAACTTTCTTTTATAAATTAATACAACAAAGTCCTCTGGTCAAGGAATCTTCTAGCCTCTGGGATACCGTGCTGAACAAGATAGACAAGGCTCCTGCTTTTGTGTAGCTTGCATGCTTGTATGAGGGAGAGGCAAACCTCTTAGATCACTGGCTTGGAAGTGGAGCAGGGAGTAAAAGGCAATGGAGAAATTTACAGGAACGCTTGGGGAAGAACCACACTCGTGGTCTCCTCCTACATCCCCTCACATTTGGATGGGCTATAGACAATGGGGAGTGAATACTCATCAGAGGATATCCTGTCTTTGATAGAGTTGGGAGATGGGCAGATTCATCACAAAGTAGTAGACTGGGGGCCTTCCTCTGATTAAAACAGATTGCAGAAAAAGGGCGGTGCGTGCTGAGGCCTGGAGCGGTCCTCACCTGGCCTTGGGTGCGGGGCCAAGCGCGGGCGGAGAGCCCCGGTTTGGCGCCGCCGGGCCTACAGTCCCCTACAGTCCCCAGAGGCTCGCCGAGTGCCTCTGCGGAGCCGCGCGACGCGCAGAACTAGACACGTGAGAGGTCGGCGGGAAGATGGCGGAAGAGTAAGACGTGGAGATCGCCTTCCTCCTCACGGATACACCAGAAATACATCTACACGTGGAACAACTCCTACAGAACACCTACTGAAGGCTGGCAGAAGACCTCAGAGCTCCCAAAAGGCAAGAAACTCCCCACGTACCTGGGTAGGGCAAAAGAAAAAAGAAAAAACAGAGACAAAAGAATAAGGACGGCACCTGCACCAGTGGGAGGGAGCTGTGAAGGAGGAAAAGTTTCCACACACTAGGAAGCCCCTCCGCGGGTGGAGACTGCGGGAGGCGGAGGGGGGAGCTTCGGGACCGCGGAGTGGTGCACAGCGACGGGTGTGGAGGGCAAAGCGGGGAGATTCCTGCACAGACGATCGGTGCCGACCGGCACTCACCAACCCGAGAGGCTTGTCTGCTCACCCGCCGGGGCGGGAGGGGCTGGGAGCTGAGGCTCAGGTTTCGGTTTTGGACGGAGTGCAGGGAGAGGACTGGGGTTGGCGGCTTGAGCATAGCCTGAAGGGGTTGGGGCGCCACGACTAGCCGGGAGGGAGTTCGGGGAAAAGCCTGCACTGGCCGAAGAGGCAAGAGACTTTTTCTTCCCTCTTTGTTTCCTGGTGCGCGAGGAGAGGGGTTTAAGAGCGCTGCTTAAAGGATCTCCAGAGAAGGGCGCGAGCCGCGGCTAAAAGCGCGAACCCCAGAGACGGGCGCGAGCCGCGGCTGAGGGCGCGAGCCCCCGAGACGGGCGCGAGCCGCGGCGGGAAGCGCGAGCCCCAGAGACGGGCGCGAGCCGCGGCTGAAACCGCGGACCCCAGAGACGGGCGGGAGACGCTGGGGCTGCTGCTGCCGCCACCAGGGGGGCTGTGTGCGAGCACACGTCACTCTCCGCGCCCCTCTTCCGCGGAGCCTGTGCAGGCCGCCACTGCCGGGTTCCCGGGATCCGGGGACAGCTTCCCCGGGAGTACGCACGGCGGGTCTCAGGCTGGTGCAGCGTCACGCCAGCCTCTGCCGCAGCGTCACGCCGCCTCTGCCGCCGCAGGCCCACCCCGCACGCAGTGCCCCTCCTTCCCCCATCCCCCAACCCCCGGCCTGAGTGAGCCGGAGCTCCCGAATCAGCGGCTCCTTTAACCCCGTCCTGTCTGAGCAAAAAAACAGACGCCCTCCAGCGATCTGTGCGCAGGGGCAGGGCCGGGTACAAAGCTGAGCTCCTGTGAGCTGTGAGAGCAGGGAGGAGAGGGGGAGGTCTCTCCCGGCAGCCGCGGAGGCGGCGGATTGAAGCTCCACAATCAACTTGATGTGCCCTGCATTGTGGAATACCTGAATAGACAGGGAGTGATCCCAAATTGAAGAGGGGGAATTTAGGAGCGAGATCTGTGATTTTTTTCCCTTTTCCTCTTTTTGTGAATGTGTGCATGTATGCTTCTGTGTGAGATCTTGTCTGTATACTCTTGCTTCCACCATTTGTCCTAGGGCTCTATCCGTCCATGGTTTTTTTTTAAAAAAAAAAAAAATTTTTTTTCTTTTTTAATAATTAATTTTAATTGTAATAACTTTATTGAACTTTACCTTCGTTCTTTCTTTCTTTCTTTCCTTCCCTCCTTCCCTCCTTTAGACAGCGAATCACCCCAGGTTGAGGGGGTGGTCTCTGGGAGCAGGATTTATGATTTTTCCCCCTTTGCCTCTCTTTGTGAACGTGTATGTGTATGCTTCTGTGTAAGATTTTCTCTGTATAGCTTTGCTTCCAACATTTGTCCTAGGGCTCTATCCGTCCATGGTTTTTTTAAAAAAAAATTTTTTTTTCTTAATAATTAATTTTAATTGTAATAACTTTATTGTACTTTACCTTCGTTCTTTCTTTCTTTCTTTCCTTCCTTCCTTCCCTCCTTTAGACAGCGAATCACCCCAGGTTGAGGAGGTGGTCTCTAGGAGCAGGATTTATGATTTTTCCCCCTTTGCCTCTCTTTGTGAACGTGTATGTGTATGCTTCTGTGTAAGATTTTCTCTGTATAGCTTTGCTTCCAACATTTGTCCTAGGGCTCTATCCGTCCATGGTTTTTTTAAAAAAAAAAATTTTTTTTTTCTTAATAATTAATTTTAATTGTAATAACTTTATTGTACTTTACCTTCGTTCTTTCTTTCTTTCCTTCCTTCCTTCCCTCCTTTAGACAGCGAATCACCCCAGGTTGAGGAGGTGGTCTCTGGGAGCAGGATTTATGATTTTTCCCCCTTTGCCTCTCTTTGTGAACATGTATGTGTATGCTTCTGTGTAAGATTTTCTCTGTATAGCTTTGTTTCCAACATTTGTCCTAGGGTTCTATCTGTTCTTTTTTTTTTTTTTTCTTTCTTTCTAAATATTTTTTAGTACAATAGCTATATTATACTTTATTTTATTTTTACTGTATCTTCTTTCTTTCTGTCTTTTTTCCTTCTTTCCCTCCTTCCTTCCTCCCTTCCTCCCTCCCTCCTTTCTTTCCTTCTTTGCTTCTTTCTTCCTTCCTTCCTTTCCTCCTTTCCTCCTTTCCTTCTTTCTTTCCTCAAACTTCTACTAATTCTCTCTACATTTTCTCCTTCTTTCCCTTCTACCTTCCTTCCTTCCTCCCTCCCTCCCTCCTTTCTTTCCTTCTTTGCTTCTTTCTTCCTTCCTTCCTTTCCTCCTTTCCTTCTCTCTTTCCTCAAACTTCTACTAATTCTCTCTACATTTTCTCCTTCTTTCCCTCCTTCTTTCCTTCCTTCCTCCCTCCCTCCCTCCCTCCCTCCCTTCTTTCCTTCTTTGCTTCTTTCTTCCTTCCTTCCTTTCCTCCTTTCCCTCTTTCTTTCCTCATACTTCTACTAATTCTCTCTACATTTTCTCCTTCTTTCCCTCCTTCCTTCCTTCCTTCCTCCCTCCCTCCCTCCTTTCTTTCCTTCTTTGCTTCTTTCTTCCTTCCTTCCTTTCCTCATACTTCTAATAATTCTCTCTACTTTTCCTCCCTTTTATTCTGAGCCGTGTGGATGAAAGGCTCTTGGTGCTCCAGCCCAGGAGGCAGGGCTCTGCCTCTGAGGTAGGGGAGCCAACTTCAGGACACTGATCAACAAGAGACCTCCCAGCTCCACATAATATTAAACGGTGGAAATCTCCCAGAGACCTCCATCTTAACACCAGCACCCAGCTTCACTCAACGACCAGCAAGCCACAGTGCTGGACAACCTATGCCAAACAACTAGCAAAACAGGAACACAAACCCACCCATTAGCAGAGAGGCTGCCTAAAATCATAACAAGGCCACAGACACCCCAAAACACACCACCAGACGTGAACCTGCCCACTAGAGAGACAAGATCCAGCCTCATCCAGCACAACACAGGCACTAGTCCCCTCCACCAGGAAACCTACACAACCCGCTGAAACAACCTTAGCCACTGGAGACAGACATCAAAAACAACGGGAACTACGAACGTGCAGCCTGCAAAAAGGAGACCCCAAACACAGTAAGATAAGCAAAATGAGAAGACAGAAAAACACACAGCAGATGAAGGAGCAAGATAAAAACCCACCAGACCTAACAAATGAAGAGGAAATAGGCAATCTACCTGAAAAAGAATTCAGAATAATGATAGTAAGGATGATCCGAAATCTTGGAAGTAGAATGGACAAAATGCAAGAAACAGTTAAAAAGGACCTACAAGAACTAAAGATGAAACAAGCAACGATGAACAATGCAATAAATGAAATTAAAAGTACTCTAGATAGGATCAATAGCAGAATAACTGAGGCAGAAGAACGGATAAGTGACCTGGAAGATAAAGCAGTGGAAATAACTACTGCAGAGCAGAATAAAGAAAAAAGAATGAAAAGAACTGAGGACAGTCTCAGAGAGCTCTGGGACAACATTAAACGCACCAACATTCGAATTATAGGGGTTCCAGAAGAAGAAGAAAAAAAGAGAGGGACTGAGAAAATATTTGAAGAGATTATAGTTGAAAACTTCCCTAATATGGGAAAGGAAATAGTTAATCAAGTCCAGGAAGCACAGAGAGTCCCATACAGGATAAATACAAGGAGAAATACGCCAAGACACATATTAATCAAACTATCAAAAATTAAATACAAAGAAAGCATATTAAAAGCAGCAAGGGAAAAACAACAAATAACACACAAGGGAATCCCCATAAGGTTAACAGCTGATCTCTCAGCAGAAACCCTACAAGCCAGAAGGGAGTGGCAGGACATACTGAAAGTGATGAAGGAGAAAAACCTGCAACCAAGACTACTCTACCCAGCAAGGATCTCATTCAGATTTGATGGAGAAATTAAAACCTTTACAGACAAGCAAAAGCTGAGAGAGTTCAGCACCACCAAACCAGCTTTACAACAAATGCTAAAGGAACTTCTCTAGATAAGAAATGCAAAAGAAGGAAACGACCTATAATAACGAACCCAAAACAATATAGAAAATGGGAATAGGAACATACATATCGATAATTACCTTAAATGTAAATGGACTAAATGCTCCCACCAAAAGACACAGATTGGCTGAATGGATACAAAAACAAGACCCTTATATATGCTGTCTACAAGAGACCCACTTCAGAACTAGAGACACATACAGACTGAAAGTAAGGGGATGGAAAAAGATATTCCATGCAAATGGAAACCAAAAGAAAGCTGGAGTAGCAATTCTCATATCAGACAAAATAGACTTTAAAATAAGGACTATTAAAAGGAATAAAGAAGGACACTACATAATGATCAAGGGATCGATCCAAGAAGAAGATATAACAATTGTAAATATTTATGCACCCAACATAGGAGCACCTCAATACGTAAGGCAAATACTAACAGCCATAAAAGGGGAAATTGACAGTAACACATTCATAGTAGGGGACTTTAACACCCCACTTTCACCCATGGACAGATCATCCAAAATGAAAATAAATAAGGAAACACAAGCTTTAAATGATACATTAAACAAGATGGACTTAATTGATATTTATAGGACACTCCATCCAAAAACAACAGAATACACATTTTTCTCAAGTGCTCATGGAACATTCTCCAGGATAGATCATATCTTGGGTCACAAATCAAGCCTTGGTAAATTTAAGAAAATTGAAATTGTATCAAGTATCTTTTCTGACCACAACGCCATGAGACTAGATATCAATTACAGGAAAAGATCTGTAAAATATACAAACACATGGAGGCTAAACAATACACTACTTAATAATGAAGTGATCACTGAAGAAATCAAAGAGGAAATAAAAAAATACCTAGAAACAAATGACAATGGAGACACAACGACCCAAAACCTATGGGATGCAGCAAAAGCAGTTCTAAGGGGGAAGTTTATAGCAATACAAGCCCACCTTAAGAAGCAGGAAACATCTCGAATAAACAACCTAACCTTGCACCTCAAGCAATTAGAGAAAGAAGAACAAAAAAGCCCCAAAGCTAGCAGAAGGAAAGAAATCATAAAAATCAGATCAGAAATAAATGAAAAAGAAATGAAGGAAACGATAGCAAAGATCAATAAAACTAAAAGCTGGTTCTTTGAGAAGATAAACAAAATAGATAAACCACTAGCCAGACTCATCAAGAAAAAAAGGGAGAAGACTCAAATCAATAGAATTAGAAATGAGAAAGGAGAAATAACAACTGACACTGCAGAAATAAAAAAAATCATGAGAGATTACTACAAGCAACTCTATGCCAATAAAATGGACAATCTGGAAGAAATGGACAAATTCTTAGAAATGCACAACCTGCCAAGACTGAATCAGGAAGAAATAGAAAATATGAACAGACCAATCACAAGCACTGAAATTGAAACTGTGATTAAAAATCTTCCAACAAACAAAAGCCCAGGACCAGATGGCTTCACAGGTGAATTCTATCAAACGTTTAGAGAAGAGCTAACACCTATCCTTCTCAAACTCTTCCAAAATATAGCAGAGGGAGGAACACTCCCAAATTCCTTCTACGAGGCCACCATCACCTTGATACCAAAACCAGACAAGGATGTCACAAAGAAAGAAAACTACAGGCCAATATCACTGATGAACATAGATGCAAAAATCCTCAACAAAATACTAGCAAACAGAATCCAACAGCACATTAAAAGGATCATACACCATGATCAAGTGGGGTTTATTCCAGGAATGCAAGGATTCTTCAATACACGCAAATCTATCAATGTGATAAACCATATTAACAAATTGAAGGATAAAAACCATATGATCATCTCAATAGATGCAGAGAAAGCTTTTGACAAAATTCAACACCCATTTATGATAAAAACCCTCCAGAAAGTAGGCATAGAGGGAACTTTCCTCAACATAATTAAGGCCATATATGACAAGCCCACAGCAAACATCATCCTCAATGGTGAAAAACTGAAAGCATTTCCACTAAGATCAGGAACAAGACAAGGTTGCCCACTCTCACCACTCTTATTCAACATAGTTTTGGAAGTTTTAGCCACAGCAATCAGAGAAGAAAAGGAAAGAAAAGGAATCCACATTGGAAAAGAAGAAGTAAAGCTGTCACTGTTTGCAGATGACATGATACTATACATAGAGAATCCTAAAGATGCTACCAGAAAACTACTAGAGCTAATCAATGAATTTGGTAAAGTAGCAGGATACAAAATTAATGCACAGAAATCTCTGGCATTCCTATATACTAATGATGAAAAATCTGAAAGTGAAATCAAGAAAACACTCCCATTTACCATTGCAACAAAAAGAATAAAATATCTAGGAATAAACCTACCTAAGGATACGAAAGACCTGTATGCAGAAAATTATAAGACACTGATGAAAGAAATTAAAGATGATACAAATAGATGGAGAGATATACCATGTTCTTGGATGGGAAGAATCAACATTGTGAAAATGACTCTACTACCCAAAGCAATCTACAGATTCAATGCAATCCCTATCAAACTACCACTGGCATTTTTCACAGAACTAGAAAAAAAAATTTCGCAATTTGTATGGAAACACAAAAGACCCCGAATAGCCAAAGCAATCTTGAGAACGAAAAAAGGAGCTGGAGGGATCAGGCTCCCTGACTTCAGACTATACTACAAAGCAACAGTAATCAAGACAGTATGGTACTGGCACAAAAACAGAAAGATAGATCAGTGGAACAGGATAGAAAGCCCAGAGATAAACCCACGCACATATGGACACCTTATCTTTGATAAAGGAGGCAGGAATGTACAGTGGAGGAAGGACAGCCTCTTCAATAAATGGTGCTGGGAAAACTGGACAGGTACATGTAAAAGTATGAGATTAGATCACTCCCTAACACCATACACAAAAATAAGCTCAAAATGGATTAAAGACCTAAATGTAAGGCCAGAAACTATCAAACTCTTAGAGGAAAACATAGGAAGAACACTCTATGACATAAATCACAGCAAGATCCTTTCTGACCCACCTCCTAGAGTAATGGAAATAAAAACAAAAATAAACAAATGGGACCTAATGAAACTTCAAAGCTTTTGCACAGCAAAGGAAACCATAATCAAGACCAAAAGACAACCCTCAGAATGGGAGAAAACATTTGCAAATGAAGCAACTGACAAAGGATTAATCTCCAAAATTTACAAGCAGCTCATGCAGCTCAATAACAAAAAAACAAACAACCCCATCCAAAAATGGGCAGAAGACCTAAACAGACATTTCTCCAAAGAAGATATACAGAATGCCAACAAACACATGAAAGAATGCTCAACATCATTAATCATTAGAGAAATGCAAATCAAAACTACAATGAGATATCATCTCACACCAGTCAGAATGGCCATCATCAAAAAATCTAGAAACAATAAATGCTGGAGAGGGTGTGGAGAAAAGGGGACACTCTTGCACTGCTGGTGGGAATGTGAATTGGTACAGCCACTATGGAGAACAGTATGGAGGTTCCTTAAAAAACTACAAATAGAATTACCATATGACCCAGCAATCCCACTACTGGGCATATACCCTGAGAAAACCAAAATTCAAAAAGAGTCATGTACCAAAATGTTCATTGCAGCTCTATTTACAATAGCCTGGAGATGGAAAGAACCTAAGCGCCCATCATCGGACGAATGGATAAAGAAGATGTGGCACATATACACAATGGAATATTACTCAGCCTTAAAGCGAAATGAAATTGAGATATTTGTAATGAGATGGATAGACCTAGAGTCTGTCATACAGAGTGAAGTAAGTCAGAAAGACAAAGACAAATACCGTATGCTAACACATATATATGGAATTTAAGGGGAAAAAATGTCATGAAGAACCTAGGGATAAGACAGGAATAGAGGCGCAGACCTACTGGAGAACGGACTTGAGGGTATGGGGAGGGGGAGGGGTGAGTTTTGACAGGGCGAGAGAGAGTCATGGACATATACACACTAACAAACGTAGTAAGGTAGATAGCTGGGGGGAAGCAGCCGCAAGGCACAGGGATATTAGCTCGGGGCTTTGGGACAGCCTGGAGGGTTGGGAGGGGGAGAGTGGGAGGGAGGGAGACGCAAGAGGGAAGACACATGGGAGCACATGTATATGTATAGCTGATTCACTCTGTTATAAAGCAGAAACTAACACACCATTGTAAAGCAATTATACCCCAATAAAGATGTTAAAAAAAAAAAAAAAAAAACAGATTGCAAATAGATATTAATACACTGAACTGAAATCAAAGCTCCATATTTCCCCCCATGTCACTATTTGATATATTTCTGTTTATGCTCTTATCATTTAAAACACAGAAATCTTTTAAATGGATTGCATCATCAAATACACTCATGTCAAAAACAAAATGAGCAATGGCTTCCCATTTCACTCAGCGTAAAAGCCTACAAGGCCCTACACCATCTGTACCCCCTTCCCCCAACACACAATGTACACACATACACACATCTCTTTGACTTCAACTCTCTCCCTCTGTAACTTCTGTTGTTACTACGTTGACTGCTTAGCTGTTCATTGAACATCCTGGCAGAAACTTGCCTCAGGGCTTTTGCACTAGCTGTTCCCTCTGTCTAGAATAGTCTTCCAGATATCTAAATGGATCACTCCAAGTTTTTGTCAAAATATTTCCTTTTCAATGAGGTAATTACAACTCCCCTCCCCCACCCTACATACATACTTCCTATTCTCTTCCCTACTTAATTTATCTTCATAGCATGTATCATCATCTAAGAAACTATTTCTCTCCCCCTACTATAATTTAAGATGCATGGGGGCAAGAATTTTTGCCTGTTTTGTTTACTGCTATATCCCTAGCAGAGAGAACCTGGCAAAAATAAGGCACTAATTAAATATCTTTTGAATGAAGGAAGGATAGGAAAGGGAAGGAAAGGAAAAGGAAGAAAAGGAAAGGAGGAGAAAAGAAAAGAAATGAAGAGAAAGAAAACGAAAACTTCAGAAAAGATTCCAGTTTCGGGAAGACACAGCCAAATAGTGGTCAGCACACCAGTTTTCTTCTTCTCATTCTTGCTTACTTTCATGGAGTAGGCAAGGAAGATAAGACTAAATAATGCACTAAATAAAGCACTTTTTAGAGCACTTAAGGTCTTTCAAAACATTTTTATATACAGTGTCTTATTTGATTAAAATGTTGGACTACATTTTTAGAGAAGTCTACTGGTAGAATGTGGCAATTTTATATTTGCATTTCTCACTTAAACAAATTAAATTTGTACAGAAAACATTCCATATTTTTATCAGATAACTGAGACTTTCAAGTTATTTCATTTTAAGAAGTCTGGGTTTCTCATTGTGTTCTATATAGTCCTGCATCTATCCCTTTGCTCATGCTGTTCTCCTCATCAGAAAGGCTTTCCCCATCCATTTATCTAAATTCCATTAAGTCTTCAAGGCCCAGTGTTGAAAGTGTGGCAGGGGAGGAACATACTAGTACATATTAATGAATGAATTTCACTCTTCTTCAGCTACAAATTTCAATTGCAAAATCCTGCTTCTTGGTTGCTTGTAGAGAACTTCTAAATGTAGTCTTTGCTGGGAAGTGCTTTGTAGTTCTGTTTCCCAAATGCCCAATGGTTTCTCTATGAACCGTTCCTGACACGTAGTGGGTACTCAATTATTATTTGATACTTGAAGAAATGAATTATTCTGAGTGTGTAGTCAGAATTCAGCTTAATTATTCCTTGAGCCATTAAAGAATGAGATCACATCAGTGCTTATATACTGAGTTAGAGAGTCATGACCATGCCATGACAGGGCATGTTTTCATATTTCCACATCCTCTAAACATACAGCTTTCTAACTGCCTCCTGCACTACCCACAGTATGTGCATAACGCTGTGTAATGGGCTTGCTTTGTGCAGCCCTCCTTTATGCGTAACCATGGCAATGCTGTCTACTTCATACTTGAAATGTCTGGAGGACTACGGCTGTGAATGTTAACTCCCTGTATGATGACTTGATGACTTGTTTTGCATGCAAGGGCAGTCTGTACGTTTTTTTTATCATAATAATCAGAACACTCCCTCTGTTTCCTCCATGAAGTAAAACACCTATTTACAGAACAAACTAGAATAAAAATTCTAGACCCCAAACTAATATCTCAAGGCACCGTATGCCTCTGAAATTTAAGGATGAGGGACTCAGGGATTGTCCTCAGAGCTTCTATTTTCATCTTAAATCTGAATATTGGCAACAGAATTTGTATCACCATTTTGCACAGAGAGAATATTTTGGAGGGTGTTGAAAGTGCAGAGAATTGAAATGTAGTGCATCTTGCACATTTTGTCTCTGCACAGTTTCCAGCTATGACATGTGGCCAAGTCCTCCATGCAAGGAAGCATTTTTTGCTCCAGGGTTTGCATTTATTTTTCATGTGAATATTTGGATGCTGCCGGAATCCCACCCACATGCCACTAATCTGATCAATTTTCGGCCAACACTTCCACTACTGTTAACTGGAAATATAAGACATGTTCAAATACCAAATAAGGCAAGCTGTTTTTTTAACACACACACACACGTACACACACACACACACACGTACACACACACACACACACACACTTCCATATTCTGACAACAAGTCTATAAAAGATTTTGAAATCAAATCCACGTCCCACCTCAGATCTGTTAATGATTATATCATTATATAAACATTATGTGAGAAAGTCACAGATATTTTGCATTTAAAATGACTCAAATTTCAGTTGCATTTCAAGTAGTTTCATTATTGACCTATTGAAGGCAAATTTTTCACAAAAGCTTTAACCATTTTCTTTAGGAAGAATGTGTAAGACTTGGAAATAGCCTAAAACTCAGTTTCAAATGATAGAACTAATATGTTCCAGGTTAACTTTTAAAGGTAATAAAGAAGTCCAAATTAAGACAAGTTGACACTTTATCCCATACTTACAGCATCTTCAAAGTAAGTTGAAATAGAATTTGGTTCATTGCTGTGTCAGTCTTAATTTTAACTTGAAATAGCTTGTGTCACCATCTCAGCATTATATAGAATCTAAACTCTTCTAGGCAGAAATTGCTTTTTACTTTTTGCTTGCTTCTATATAATTTACCATCTTCAAAACGCTGTGTACATTTATAATTCTTTGTATCTATGATTCTGGAAATGTTGATTCAGACTTTTAAATTTGTTCTCTTAATTTTACTTCTTTTCCAGTGAGAATGTCTAAAGGAATAATAATATAGTGGGTCAAATTTGGCTTCAAAAGTAAAGATTTTCATTAATGAAGTCATTCTAGCCACAGTTGGGCTAACAAAACGAACAAATAAAAAACTCTTTTTAAAAAATAGATGATTTTTCATTACAAGATGAAATGTCAAAATATAAGGGGGGGAGGCATCAGTGAAAACGTCCAAATAAGGAACTCTGAAATTTTACTTTTTAAAAAATGGATGATTTTTCCATTACAAGATGAAATGTCAAAAAATAACAGGAGGAGGCATTAGTGAGAACGTTGGAGTAAGGAACTCAGAAATTTTGCTGCTTCATAAAAGCAATGAGAAAATTGACAAAAATTGTCAAAATCAACTTTTATAGTACTCGAAACTAGCTAAAGGCTTGCAGCAACACGGGGGAGTACTTAGTCCAGAAAAGTGGCTGCATCTTGATAGGAACAGCAAGATTTGTAGCATTTAAACATACCCTAGTCCCATCCATGTCGCCACAGCTCCACAGCCTCTTGAAAAATAACAGCCTACATTCTCAGTACTGTGAAAAGCAGAGGAGGGCTGGAAATCTTTTAAAACTTTACTCCCAAATAGGCGTCATTATCAAATAGTTCCCTGGAAGACATCATTTGAAAGGCTTGTCTTTTCTCGGGCTCACTCAAATTCTCTTTCAAGCTTTTTGATCATGACTGATAGGGAGAAATACATTAAATGCACGGTGATACAGCAGACACATACTTGTATGCATGTTTGTGTATGTGTATGTATGTTTGTGTATAAGATTTTGTATATAAATATATATAAAACCTTCTCGAAATATATAAATATAACCTTCTTGAAATGGTATTTATCTTCACTACATGCTATGTACTCTAGTACTTTCTATTCTATTTCACTTTTTTTGCATTGTTGAGACCACTGGTATTTAAAATTTTTTCTTTAATTGTAAAGGTCTGGAAGGTTTCCTGCTAAACTTATAACCAGTGTGATACCAACTCTAATTCTGGTGTGTGGACGTGTATGTAGAGGAACTGTGGGACTGTTCATTTATCCCTACATTGGGTTTCCTTTTTTTTTTAGACTATTTTTTTAGAACAGGTTTAGATTGAGAACAAAATTCAGAGAGAGGTACAGATTTTCCCTGTATCCCCTGCTCTATACATGCATAGCCTCCACCATTATCAAGATCATTTACCAGAATGGTACATTTTTCTAAATGAAGGATGAACCTATACAGGCATGTCATAATTACCCAGATCCATGTTACCTTAGGATTCACTCTTGATATTGTACCTCTGATGGGTTTGGACAAATGTATGAGATATAGATCCATCATTATAATATACATAGTATTTTCACTGCCTTAAAAATCCTCTGTGTGGACTTCCCTGGTGGTGCAGTGGCTAAGAATCTGCCCACCAATGCAGGGGACAGGGGTTCAAGCCCTGATCCAGGAAGATCCCACATGCTGCGGAGCAACTAAGACCGTGTGCCACAACTACTGAGCCCACGTGCCACAACTACTGAAGCCTGTGCCCCTACAGCCCATGCTCTGCAACAAAGAGAAGCCACCTCAATGAGAAGTACGTGCACCGCAATGAAGAGTAGCCCCTGCGTGCCACAACTAGAGAAAGCCCGTGCACAGCAACGAAGATCTAACAGAGCCAAAAATAAATAAATAAATTTATTTTTTTAAAAAATCCTCTGTGTTCTGCCTATGCATCACTCTCTCTTACCTCTACCCATGGAAACCACTGATCTTTTTAATGTCTGCACAGTTTTGCCTCTTCCAGAAAGTCATATGGGTGGAATCATACTTTATGGAGCCTTATCAGATTGGCTTCTTTCACTTAGTAAAATACATTTAAATTTCTTCCATATCTTTTCATGGCTTGATAGCCCATTTATTTTTAGTGTTGAATAATATTCCATTGTCTGGATGTACCACCTACTGAAGGACATCTTGGTTGCTTCCAAGTTTTGGTAATTATGAACAAAGCTGATGGAAACATCCACGTGTAGGTGTTTCTGTGTACACAAGTTTTCAATTCCTTTGTGTAAGTACCAAGGAGCATGACTGCTGGATCGTTAAGGAAGAGTGTGTTTAGTTTTGTAATAAACCACCAAATTGTCTTCCAAAGTGGCTGTAATCATTTTGCATTCCCGCCAGCAATGTATGAGACTTCTTATTGTTCTACATCCTTGCTAGAATTTGGTGTTGTAGTGTTCCAGATTTTGGCCATTCTAATAGTTGTGTAGTGGTATCTCACTGTTGTCTTAATTTGTATTTCTTTGATGACGTATAATGTGGAGCATCTTTTCTTATGCTTATTGCAATCTATGTAGCTTCTTTCGTGAGGAGTCTGTAAAAGTCTTTGGCCCATTTTTAATCAGGTTATTTGTCTTCTTATTGTTGAGTCTTCACAGTTCTTTGTATATTTTAGATAATAGTCCTTTATCAGATGTATCTTTTGCAAATATTTTCTCCCAGTCAGTGGCTTGTCTTCTAATTCTCTGGATATTGTGTTTTGCAGAGCAGATGTTTTTAATTATAAGGAAGTCCAGCTTATCAATTATTCTTTCATGGATCATATCTTTGGTGTTGATCTAAAAAGGCATCACAATACCCAACTTCATGTAGGTTTTCTCCTATGTTATCTTCTAGAAGTTTTATAGTTTTTCATTTTACATTTAGGCCTATGATCCATTTTTGAGTTAATTTTGTGACGGTTGTAAGGTGTGTGTCTAGATTCAATTTTTTGCATGTGGATATCCAGTTGTTCTAGCACCATTTTCTGAAAAGGCTACCTTTGTTCCATAATATTACCTTTGCCCCTTTGTCAAACATCAGTTGACTCTATTTATGTGTGTCTATTTCTGGGCTCTTTATTCTGTTCTGTTGATCTATTTGTCTATTCTTTCACCAATACCATACTGTCTTGATTACCGTAGCCTTATAGTAAGTCTCGAAGTTGTGTAGTGTCAGTACTCCAACTTTATTCTTCTTCAGTATTGTGTTGGTTATTCTGGATTTTTTGCCTCTCCAAAAAAAATTGAATTAGTTTGTCAATATCCACAAAAAAAACTTGCTGGATTATTGATTGAAATTGTATTGAAACTATAGATCAAGTTGAAAGAACTGATATTTTGACAACATTAATTCTCCTTATCCATGAACATGGAATATCTTTCTATTTCTTTTATTCCTTTGATTTCACTCATCAGACTATTGTAGTTTTCCTCATATAGATCTTGTACACATTTTGTTAGATTTATACCTACATTTTTGGGGGTAGGTGCTAATGTAAATGGTATTGTGTTTTTATTTCAAATACCACTTAATCATTGTCTATGTATGAGAAAGTGATTGACTTTTTAAAATTTACCATGCATCCTGCAATCTTGCTATAATTGCTTATTAGTTCCAGGAGTTTTTTGGTCAATTCTTTCAGAATTTTTATATAGACGGTCATGACATCTGTGAAAATAGACAGTTTTATGTCTTCCTTTCCAATTCATATAATTTTTATTTCCTTTTCTTGCCTTATTGCACTAGCAAGGGCTTCCAGTATGATGTTAAAAAGGAGTGGTGAGAGCAAACCTCCTTTCTTGTACCTGATGGTAGTGGGAAAGCTTTGGATTTCTCACCATTAAATATGATGCTAGCTGTAAGTTTTGGTAGATAGTCTTTATCACATTGAGACAATTCCCCTCTATTCCTAGCTTACTGAGTTTTTAAAAATTTTTTATCATGAAAGAGGGTTGGATTTCATCAAATGCTTCTTCTGCATCTACTGATATGATCATGTGATTTTTCTTTTTTAGTCTGTTGATATGACAGATTACATTGATTTTTGAATGTTGAACCAGCCTTGCATACCTGGGGTAAATACTATTTGGTTATGGTGTATAATTCTTTTCATACTTTTTTGGATTAAATTTGCTAATATTTTGCTGGGGATTTTTGCATCTCTATTCATGAGAGATATTGGCCTGTAGTTTCCTTACCTTGTAATGTCTTTGTCCCATTTTGGTATTTGGGTAATACTGGCCTCATAGAATGATTTGGAAAGTATTCATCCTGCATCTAGTCTCTGAAAGAGATTGTGAGAATTGGTATAATTTCTTCCTTAAATGTTTGGTAGAATTCACCAGTGAACCCTTCTGGGCTTGGTGTTTTCTGTTTTGAGTGGTTATTAATTATTAATTCAATTTCCTTAATCAATACAGGTCTATCCAGATCATCTATTTCTTCTTGTATTTGTTAGTTTTCACAAGTTGTGTCTTTCAAAGAATTGATCCATTTCACCCAGGTTATCAAATTTGTGGGCATAGAGTATTACTTTATTATCCTTTAAATTTCCATGGCACCTGTAGTGATGTGTCCTCTTTCATTTCTGATATTAGTATTTGTGTTCTTTCTCTTTTCTCTTAGCCTGGCTAGAGGCTTGTTGATTTTATTGATCTTTTCAAACAGCCAGCTTTTGGTTTTGTTGATTTTCTCTATTGATATCCTATTTTCGATTTTATTGATTCTGCTGTGATTCTTAGAATTTCCTTTAATCTGGTTGCTTTGGATTTAATTCTCTTCTTTTTCTAATTTCCTAAGGTAGAAGCTTAGATTACTGATCTTAGGTCTTTTTTATTTTCTAATATATGCATTCAATGCTATGAATTTTCCTCTGATGACTGCTTTCACTGCATCCCACAAATCTGATAAATTCTATTTTCATTTTTATTTATTTCAAAATATTTTAATTTCTCTTGAGATTTTTTTCCTTTGACCCATGTGCTATTTAGAAGTGTGTTGTTTAATCCCCATATATTTGGGGATTTTTCAGCTATCTTTATGTTATTGATTTCTAGTCTAATTCCACTGTGGTCAGAATGGAGACATTGTATGATTTCTATTTTTTAAATGTGTTAAGGTATGTTTTATGGCTCAGCATGTGGTCTATCTTGGTAAATGTTCCATGTGAGCCCCCCAAAATGTGTATTCTGCTGTTCTGGATGAAGTAGCCTATCTATTATACTCAGTAGATTAATGGTGTTGTTGAGTTCACCTATGCCCTTACTGTTTTCTGCTTGCTGGATTTGTGTATTTCTGATAAAGGGGTGTTCATGTCTTCAACCATGATAGTGGATTCATCTATTTCTCCTTGCAGTTCTATCAGTTTTTGCCTCGTGTAATTTGATGCTCTGTCGTTAGGCACATACATGTTAAGAATTCTCATGTCATCTTGGAGATATTGACTCCTTTGTCATTATGTAATGTCCCTCTTTATCCCTGATAACATTTATTACTTTGAAGTCTACTCTGTCTGAAATTAATAGAGCTACTCCTTCTTTCCTTTAAAGGTGTTAGCATGGTATATTTTCCTTCATCTATTTACTTTTAACTTATATGTGTCTTTATATTTAAGATGAGTTTCTTGTAGACAGCATATAGTTGGATCATATTTTTTGATCCATTCTAACAATCTGTCTTTTAACTGGAACATTTAGATACTTGACCCTCAAAGGTATTACTGATCTATTTGGATTAATATCTACCATATTCATTACTGTTTCCTATTTGTTGCCCTTGGTTTCTGTTCCTGTTTTTGTCTTTTACTCTTTTTCTTCATTTTTTTGTTTGAGTACTTTATATGATTCCATTTTCTTTCCTTTTTAGCATATTGGTTATACTTAAAAAAGACATTTTTAGTGATTGCACTAGAGTTTGCAATATACATTTTACAAGTAATCCAAGTCCACTTTCAACCAACACTATACCACTTACAGGTAGTGTGAGTACTTTATAATAACCAGATTATAATAATTCCTTCCTCCCAGTCTTTGTACGATTGCTGTCATTCATTTCATTAATTTCAATTATACATAATTATGCCTAAACATATATAATTGAGTACATTTTTGTTATATTTGTGAAGTAACTGTTATCTGTTAGACCAATTAAGAACAAGAAAAAAAGTTTTGATTTTAGCTTTACTTATTCTTTCTTTTAAACTCTTCTTTTCTTTATGTAGATCTGAGTTTCTACCTATATTGTTTCCCTTCTCTCTAAAAAAACTTCTTTTACCATTTCCTGCAAAGTAGGTCTACTGACAACAAATTTCCTTAATTTTTTATTGAGATATAATTGACACATAACATTGTGTAACTTTAAGGTGTACAACATGTTGATTTGATATATTTATATATTGCAATATGATTATCATTGAGGTGTTAGCTAAGATCCCTATCACATCACATTATTATTATTTCTTTTTTGTGGTAGGAATAGTTAAGATCAAGTCTCCTAGCTTCCTTGAAGTTTACAATACAGTATTGTTGACTATAATCACTATGGTGTTTATTAGATATCCAGAACTTATTCATCTTCCAGGTGCAGTTTTGTACTCTCAAACAACATCTCCCCAATTCCTCCACCCCCAAGCCCCAGGTGACCACCATTCTACTCTCTGTTTCTATGAGATTGGCTTTTCTAGATACAAGTAATATCATACTGTATTTGTCTTTCTCCTCAAGTTTTGTTTGCCTGAGGAAGTCTTCATTTCTCCTTCACTGTTGAAGGATAATTTTGCAGGGTACATAATTCTAGGTTGGTGATCTTTTTCTCTCAAAACTTTAAATATTTCACTCCACTCTCATCTTGCTTGCAGGTTTCTGAGGAGATGTCAGGTGTAACTCTTATCTTTCTTCCTCTACAGGAAAGGTGTTTTTCCCCTCTGTGTGTATGTGTGTGTGTATATATATATATATATATATATCTGTAATTCTGTAGTTTGGAGATATACATATATATATATATATATATATATATATATATATATATATATAAGTTTGATCTTGCTTGGTGTTCTCTGAGCCTCCTGGATTTGTGATTTGGTGTCTGACATTAATTTGGGGGAAACTCTCAGTAATTATTGTTTTAAATATTTTTTCTATTTTCTTCTCCTTTCCTTCTTCTTCTGATATTCCCACTGCATGTATGTTACACTTTTTGTAGTTGTCCAACAGTCCTTGGACATTCTGTTCAATTGTTTTTCCAGTCTTTGTTCTCTTTGATTTTCCGGTTTTGAGTTTTCTAGTAATATATCCTCTCGTTCAGAGATTCTTTCCTTAGCCATGTCTGATCTATTAATAAATCTACCAAAGGCATTCTTCATTTCTGCTACAGTGTTTTTGATCTCTAGCATTTCTTTTTGGTTCTTTCTTAGGATTTCCATACCTCTGCTTACATTGTCCATCTGTTCTTGCATGCTGTCTCCTTTATCCATTAGAACCCTTAACATATTAATCATAGTTGTTTTAAATTACTGGTGTGATCATTATAATGTCCTAGCCATACCTGAGTCTGGTTCTGATGCTTGTTCTGTCTCTTCAAATTGTGTTTTTTTGCCTTTTGGTATGCCTTGTATTTTTTTTTTTCTTGAAAGTTGGACGTCATATACTGGGTAAAAGAACTGCTGTAAATAAGCCTTTAGTAATAAGTGGTGAGGTGTGAGATAAGGGGAAGCATTCTATAATCCTATAATTAGGTCTCAATCTTTATTAAGCTTGTGCTTCTGCACTGTAAACTTCACAGGTGTTTTTCAGTGTTTTTTCTCCCCTTCCATGTGACAAGATTGCTAGAGTGGGCTGGAATTGGGTATTTCCCTTCCCCAGATTAGTTAGGTTATGATAATACCCCAGCTGGTTAGGCACTGATTAACTCATGTCCCCTCAGAGCAGGCCTTAAGAACAGAGTCCTCTGTAATGTTTCAGATCAGTTACTTTTCCCCTCCCCTTGCAGGAATCCCAAGGTAATTTTTCTCTGATATTTACTGTGGGAATCTGGTAGAACTCCTAGAGGTAAATCTCATAATATTGTGGGGTCCCCCATGACTGGGTCCCCCTGGAGTTTATAACTATTAGAGTTGTCCAGCCTGAGCCTATATTTGCCAATTACAATTCACGTTTTCCTATCCTGGCACTGGTGCCTACAGTGGTTTCCACTTGTGAGTCTCTGCTCAGGTGAACTGCAACTCCTTGTGTTCACTTGTCTGTCTCTCCAATCTTGAGGGCAACAGTTTGCCCTGTCTCCTCTCTTCTGGAGAGGAGAAGAACTGTTGATTTTTCAGTTTGTTCAGGTGTTTGCTTATTATTAGGAGAGAGTGGTGACTTCCTCGCTCCTTATGTGTGTAACTGGAAATCAGAAGTCCCTTATTCCACCTTTTAATTTATGGTTTAATTGTTAATGTTGGTGTTGAGATGCAGGAAAGAGTTTAAAATGATTAATTTGGAAACAACTGTACAAGATTTATCCAAAATATTCAAGTCTATCTCTGTCAAATGACTCCATCCTAACAGGATGGAGACCCCTAAAATTTCAATGGGTGGGAGAGGGAGAGACCTGGGTGGTCAAAGGCTATGTAAATGTTCATTGAAAGAGTGGTCAGACTTGGAGATATGAATTCTAAGAATCAAAGGGGAATCAATGTGAGGAAACACATTAAGAAGCTATTTTTTCTATTTTTCAGTTTTCTTAAGGGAAAACTCTGGATTCACTTCCTAGGGTCTTTTTAGTGCTAAATTTCAGATGTTCAGTACAATAGAGAAGTTATAAGTCTGAGACGCTGTTAACTCAGGCTTTATGATGACCAAACCCTAACTTTCAAATGTGAAATAAGCAGTGGTTTTATTTTTATGGATATCATTTTATTGCCACTCAAGTTCATTTTAGACTAAAAAATATTCAATTGAAATTAAGAAAACATACAGCATGTATTTATTGGTATGAAACAGAGAATTATTCCAAAGCTTGTACATCTGGTAGTAACTTAAAAGATTTGAAGTTTTACTAGACTTCATTGGTGTTTCAGTATCATAATTAGCCATGAAAAGTTAAGTTAGTGCTTTATTGCATGAATTAATTACCAATCCCATGAGACAACACCTGGAGTCCTTATTTAATGTTTCTCTGTTCCCATTAACCATGTTGGTGCAAACAGGGCATTTTGGGAGGAAGCTTACAAAGTTTTTTTTTTTTTATTGTACAAGTCACCATGGTTTTCAGTGTTTCCTTTAAGTAGAGACATTGAAACACTACACCTATTGATTGTTCTTGTAGCATTACAACTGTGTCACTCAATAGTAATACACAAAACCTTAAATTGGGTGAACCTCCTGGATATCCACACCTTATTGCCATTGGCCTAGTCTGGTAAAAAAGTGGAGAAAAGACCTTTATCATGTATGCTGATGTATAGATTTGCAGCTACTAAAACATCTTGGGAAAGAAACATATAACTTAAAAAAAAATCTCCTCAACTTTCCTTAGTATGATACCATCCTTAGTATTAATAGTGCCAACTCTCCTGAAGATTTGGTCAGATCAGTTTAAAAATTCCAAAGATTTTTACTGTTGCCAGCAGATTAAAGAATGCTTGACTACCTTTCACATCCCTGAAAGAGTTTTGATCTAGCTTTCAAAAAAAGAATTTACCGGTCTTCTTTCCACTCTCCATTACCTACTCTTCTTTGTGGAGAAATAGCTGTCAAAACAGACTTGCTAGTAAATCACACAATAAGGAATTTGCCACTGGAATTCTCTGGCTTTAGAAATCCAGCAGTTTAAAATACAAAAAACAAAAAACAATACAGGTTACCAGCATTCCTCTTAGTTGCCATCATGTTGGGCAGAAATGTGGGTCATGTGGGATGGAAAAGTGCTGTAGAGGTCCATTACTACTCTGCTCCCCCCTTTTTTTTTGGCTGTGCAGCCTGTGGGACCTTAATTCCCCTGCCCAGGTATCGAACCCGGGCCCTCAGCAGTGAAAGCACGTAATCCTAACCACTGGACCACCAGGGAATTTCCTACTCTGCCTTTTTAATCACTCAGTAACACCTACAAGATCATCCTTCCCCTCTGGCCCTAGCCCTTTAAACATCATCCAGTGACTCAGAACCTAGTTCCTGCCCATGAGAAGTTTACTCAGTCCTGGAGAGGAATGAAAGGACCATATTAGACATCACTAGGTATTAATACAAAGGAAAATAGAGCCTAGTGTATGTTTATGTGAGCCTGAGGCTAATTCTGTTAGTCAGGAGTAGTTATAGCACCTGGAGTCAACCATTTAACAAGTGTTTGCCCAAGACCTTCCTATACACCAGGTGTGGTCCTAAAAGATACAGGAGAGAGCAAATCAGACAAAGTCCCTGCCCTCATGGAACTGACATTCTAGTCAGGGGAGAAAGACAATATGCAAATAAACAAGGATTAAGTATAAATATAAATATATACAGCCAGGTAATGACAAATACTGCAATGCAGATGTAGAATAATGTGTGGTAAGGATATAGAGAATATTCTTTTGTTATCAGAAAGGAGAGTCCTATTAGATAAAGTAACATTTGAACAGACATCAAAAGACAATGCAGACTGAAGTAAGTGGGTATTTAAGGGAAAAGTTTTCCTGGAAGAGGGAACTGACGCTGCAAAGGCCCCGAGATAGGAGTGTGTATGATGATTTCAAGAAATAGCAAAACTACCAATACGTCAGGAACGAAGAGCTGGAGTGGTAGGAAATAAGGTCAAAGAGTTATCAGGGGATTAGATCATGTAATGGGAACTTGGATTTTACTTTGAGTGAGATGGAAAACCACTGGAGGATTTTGAGCCAAATGACATTATCAGATCAGGTGGCTTCTATGTGGATAATAAACTATGGGGGGGGGAGGCGGGGAGGTGGAGTCAGCAGGATTTCAAGTAAGAGATGATAGTACCTTAGATCTGGGTAGTGGTGATGAAGGAGCTGAGAACTTACCAGATCCCAGATTGAATATTAGGGTAATCCAGTTTTTAAAAATGCAATTAAGAAGACCCCTTCCCTTGTGCCTGTGCTATGTTTATCCAATTCCCCACAGACGTTTTTCAGATTTGCCTGGAGTAGAAGGAACAAGAGACTATTTCTGCCTAGTGATGTTATACACACTTCAATGCACTGAGCTAACTGAGGAGATACTGCTGTGATGCCTTTCAAAGCAGCCAGAGTAATTGGTATCTTGAATTGAACAGAAAAGCACCACATTTTATAACATGAGGTTGAAAAACCAAAGTCTCAGAAAATTACCACTGAGTGATAATGCTGAAGAATCTACTGCTGGCTTAATTTGGAAACAAATTTTGTTAGGCAGTTATAGGGAAAAAAAGGGGAGAAAGGCCAGCACCCCACTTTATAAAAGGATCTTGACATTTTGCATTTTTTATTTTCCATATTTTAAAAAAATACCATAACTCAGTCATAATAAAGTTAAAAACTCACTTCTCTCCATTACTATATTAGCACACTCATTTTAAAACAGGCACTTTCATGAAGTAACCATATTGAACAAATATTTACAGTGTTCACACTGTGTGAAATGCACTGACCAACATAGTGCAAAAAGCAGTGATAAGGAAGAAGATGGAGTAGAAAGTGCTGAGTGTTAGAGCAGAGATGGGAAAAAAAAAAAATAAAGCCACCACAGACCCCCTGCAGAATTTACTGCTGAGGTTTTTGCCCCACAAGTTATCGTGGTTGCAGATGCCTGTTGTCTGGGTTCCTTCCCACTCCCTCTGCCCCCCCTCCCCACCAGGGCCAGGGATCCACAGTGGCAGCCAGCCCCAGCCTCTGCAGTTGCGTGTGCATGCAGACAGCCAAGGTCCCCACAGAGGCTTGTGGGCCTGGATCCAGCCCTGAATCCTGTCATTGGCTTGCATTGCTGTATGTGTGTGCAGCTAGCCTCTGCAGTTGTGCACCTGCATGCCACCAGCACCATCTTGCATCACAAGCCTCCACCACTGGGCATATGCACATGGGGAGCCTCTGTAGCCACACAAGTACACACCAACAGCCAAGGCCTGCACAGCTGTTTGTAGGCTTGGATCCAGTTCTGACTCCTGTCACTGACCTACACCTCTGTGTGTGCCTACAGCCAGTCCCTGCATCTGTGCAACTGCATGCTGCCAGATTAATATGTGTATGGATCCACAAAGGATCCCAAACAGCCGCAACAACCCCCTGAAAGAACAAAGCTGGAGGCATCACAGTTCCTGATATCAAACTGTATTTCAAAACTATAGTGATCAAAACAGTATGGTACTGGCATAAAGACAGGCGCATAGACCAGTGGAACAGAATTGAGAGTCCAGAAATAAGCCCACACATATATCGTCAATTAATCTTTGACAAAGGCACCAAGAACACACATTGAAGAAAGCATAGAAGCTTGGAAAGAAGAGAAGAGAAAAGGAAAATGAAAACAAAAAGGGAAAGGAAAGACAAGAAAAAAGCTGTTGCCATTTATATCCGTGGTTTTATGTGCATCTGGGCTTTCAATATATCGTGGTTTTCTAGACATTGCAGGGATTTGCCTAATACTGTATCTTCCAGGTAATTTTTGCTTGCTTCAGTTCAGTACAGTATTTTTTGTTTGTTTGTTTGTTTGTTTTTTGTTTTTTGTTTTTGCGTTACGCGGACCTCTCACTGTTGTGGCCTCTTCCGCTGCGGAGCACAGGCTCCGGACGCGCAGGCTCAGCGGCTATGGCTCACATGGCTCACGGGCCCAGCCGCTCCGCGGCATGTGGGATCTTCCCGGACCGGGGCACGAACCCGCGTCCCCTGCATCGGCAGGTGGACTCTCAACCACTGCACCACCAGGGAAGCCCCAGTACAGTATTTTTTAATTAATAAATTCAACTCCAAAGCATCTTGCCTATTAGCTAATGAGACAAGTGGGAAAGAATTTGTGTGTTTTGTTTCCCTAGCATCAGTTTAACACATTTTAATACTAAAATACAGAGACAGATTATAGAGTAAAATACAAAATCCATATGGATTTTTTAGATTAGCTATGAAATCTTACTTACTGCCATGAGTTTGTCTCATAGTGAATACTCTCCTGCTATTCACTTCTCCCCTCACATCCTATCATCCCTTCCAGTCATGGCTTCTTAAATGGAAACCTTTGAGAGGTCCTGTTCTAAGGCCCCTAAGACTCTTCAGTCCACATTTCACAGTCAGCTTTTATGCTTGCTACTGGAGAAACAGAGTGCTCTTAGCACATAGTAATTACAATGTAGGAGATAGACAAAAGGAGGTAATTATAATATGGCTTGTAACACTTTAATATATGGAAAAGGGAATTGTGGAATTACCAAGAGGTAAGATTCCAAGAGATTAGATACTCTAGGGAATATCTAACATAATTGTTGACAACTGAGCTCAAATATGGATGAGAATTTGCCAGAGAGAGAGAGGAAAGAAAGGGAAATCAAATTTCAGGTTTGGAGAAAAGAATATATGAGTAAGGAAATATAACAAACATGCAGTGTAACAAGTCTGTGAGTTTCAAGGTGAGGTATATCTTGGGCAGATGGTGAGGGATCTCATATGCCATGCTAAAGTATGAACTTTTTCTTAGGTGCATTAAAGGGTCAACAGAAATTTTTGATGGGAGGAGGGGATCATAACTCTAATAGCACCAGGAACCTTCTGGGTTCAGGTCATAAAAGAATAGCTCATCTAATGTCTCTAGTTTGCCCCTCGAACCCTACCCATGCACCTACTCAAAGCAGACCCTGAAACAAGGGCTTGGGCACCCGTAGTTTATTTGGGAGGTGATCCCAGGAAGCATGATGAGAGAATGAGGGAGTAAGACAGGGAAGGGAGAAACCCACAAAGGGTTTGCTAATGAGCTGATTATACCTATGGGCAGCTGGGCTTCAATTCTCTGGGGATTTTCTGAGACTAGAAAATTGCTGTAAAATAGAAATAAAATGCCAGCCACATATGTAATTTAAAATGTTCTAATAGCCACATTAAAAAAACTAAAAAGGAACAGGTAAGAAGAATGATAATAATACAGTTCATTTATCACAATATATCTAAATATTATCATTTCAATGTGTGATCAATAGAAAAATATCAATGAGATATTTGATAGTCTTTTATCATACTAAGACTTTGATATCCAGCATGTATTTTATACTTACAGCACATCTCAAATCAGACTAGCTGCAGTTTAAAATGCTCAAGAGCCACATGTGGCTGGTGGCTACTGCATTGAACAGCACAGTTTAGAACAGGCTTCAGAAATACCCCTTTGAGGATCAAGGAAGCTGGGGTATGTACCCACTAACTTCCACCCCACATCAGTTGAAGGGCACCCCTGTGGCACTGACACTGTGGTACTTCTGGACTGTCTCAGGTTCTGGTCAAAGTAGTCAAACACCCTCGGTTGAGGCACAGGAAACTGTATGTAGGGAACTCTCCAGGATAGACACAGGGACATGGGTAAGGCACTGGCAGCATCTGCTACACTTGAACTTTTTTTTTTAACATCTTTATTGGAGTATAATTTCTTTACACTGGTGTGTTAGCTTCTGCTGTATAACAAAGTGAATCAGCTATACATAAACATATATTCCTTTACCTCCTCCCTCTTGCATCTCCCTCCCACGCTCCCCATCCCACCCCTCTAGGTGGACACAAAGCACCAAGCTGATCTCCCTGTGCTATGCGGCTGCTTCCCACTAGCTATCTATTTTACGTTTGGTAGTGTATACATGTCCATGCCACTCTCTCACTTCGTCCCAGCTTACCCTTCCCCCTCCCCGTGTCCTCAGGTCCATTCTCTATGTCTGCCTCTTTATTCCCGTCCTGACCCTAGGTTTTTCAGAACCATTTTTTTTTTAACTTTTCTAAAATCCCAAACTATTTTCTCCACAAACACACATGGTAATTTTAATGATGTCTTGTATTTATTTGTGATTGCGCTTCAGTTGGAATTTGTTTCTTTATGTTCTTTGTTTCTTTGTCTTTGCTCCCCATCACCTCTTTCCTCTCTATCATGTAATGGCAGAGAGGTGAATTGAAACAGTCTCTCCCCAAGTATTTTATTTTGTAGGAACATGTAATTCTACATGAGGTTTCCCAAAGAAGACTTTCACCTACACCTTGTTCTGCGATCTTCATCTCACAAAATGAGAGGCACTTAAGTTGTCCCTGGCCCTGATAGCCACTCAGTAGAACCCAGAGAAAATTAAAAAGGGAGGTATAGAGGAGAATCTGGTGCCACGTCTAGATCTTCTCTTTATGCCTAAGGCACTCATTTCTCCAGCCACTAGGAGTGTTGGCTGATGATGACTCACAGCTGAGTCTCTCCCCATGGTTGCTGTCTCAGCAAAGGTTACACACCCTCCCTGGGTATAACCTATATGTAATAATTGGTTGCGAGTGGAGGAGGTGAAGAGGGTTCGTATAAAGGCCCAGTCTATTTGCCTCAGTTCATGCCAACTCTGAAAGCCCATCCCAGCTCCAGAACTTCCCAAGGGAGCAGCTGAGACCTCCTGTTGTGACATTCCCTCTGTCCAATCCTGTTTCCCTTGCTCTTTCACAGGGGTTGTTCCTAGAACATTCCCCAATAAATCTCCTGCACACAGATCTCAGAGTCTCAAGATCTGTTTCCTGGGGAACCCAATTTGTGACAGGAGGGAACCTCATCAACTTCTCCAAAAGAACTTCTTCTAGAGTTGTGCCAAGTTAGGGAGCAGTCTCCAAGACCACCCTCACTTCTGACACTGATTGCTAGTTCAAGGGCCCCCCAAGCCACCCTTGGGTTTGATAATTAGCTAATAGGACTCACAGAATTCACTGAAAGCTGTTATCCTCACAGTTTATTATAGTGAAAGGATATAGATTAAAACCAGCCAAGGGAAGAGACGCAAGGGGCAGAGCTTCTGCTTGTCCTCTCCCGGTGCTCACTTTCCTGATAACAATGACCTGAGCCTTCACGTTCAGGGTCTTTATTGGAGCTCAGTCACATAGATCTGGTTTTCTACTGACCTCAGTCTCCAACCCTTCAATTGGTCAAACTGATACATGACCCAAAGGCCCCACCCTAAATCACATTGTTAGACTATCTGAAGCAGCCTCATAGCCCCCAGATAAACAAAGACAGTTTTATCAAGGCAAGACATTCCAGGGGCTTAGAAATTACTTCCCAGGAACATAGGACAAGGGGCAGACCTCTCTTTGGGCAAGGTTGAATTCTTTACTACATAAGTTGTAATGTGACTTTTGAAGGAAAAAAATAGAGTTCCAAATTCCATAAGGGTATATTATCTGGAAATACCTGTCTTAATGTAAATGAAGTTATTACAAATGTTGTGTAATGTACAGACTCTCATTCTCCTAATATTAATGTTTTATAAATATGTCCATTATGATGGTAAAGGGAAATGAATTTGACTTTGCAGTAAGACGTGGCTCTGTTTTCGCCTCTTACTTTAAACTTTAAAATAGTTTTTCTTAGAGAGAGAATGAGTTTGTCAGGGGAAAAAGTACTGTATTTTCTGCTTTATTAAGATACATTCATCAACTTTCATTCACTTGTTATGGAAACCCTTCCCCCAACCCCTTTGTGCATGCTGCCTGCATAGCTCTCTGGTGTACTCATCTGGGTATCTGAGTTCCGTGTCCACCTCAGATCAGATTCAGCATCAAATGAAACAGACACATAGACATGAGAGACACAAAGATTCTAAACATACACCACAGGAGGCCCAGACCACTGGACTGGCCACACCCTCCTCATCTTGTACCCTTTCTTACCATGAGTAAGATCTGCACAGTAACAAGCAAAAACAACCCCCATATTTATGATGTCTAAAAACAACAATGCAAACTCTGAAGTCACCATGGAAACTGCCTCCCACTAGCATTTGCCTTTCAGAGATTTTTAGAAGCATTTATCCACAACAAATCAGCAGAGAAAAAAATTTGAGACAGATGACCCTAATTATGAATGCTTATGCTTACTGGAAGGAGATTTACCAAGAAATAAAAAAGAAGTGGTCTTTAATCCAAACTTCATTAACTATTTATTTTAAGAAGGCTTAACTTACCTATTTCCCAGAAAAAATCCTCCAAAAGAGTATTTAAAATACAGCTTTTATAAGTGCTTCATTTTACATATCTTATAAATATTTATATTTCAAATTAACATGTATTTGCGTTTTCTTTTTGAAATGTGTTTTATTGATAAATTTGATATTTTTATGAGGCAAAATAGGTTGTGAAGAATAGAGAGCCAATTTGTAACTCGATACCCTTAGAAAATACAAACTCCACATAATAGATTTTGACTTCAATCAGGAGCAAAGAAAGCTGGGATATTTAGGGTTGGTCACCTAAAGAGTGCCAACCTGTGGAAGGGAGGAAAGGGGAAAGCTTAAGAAAGAAAGTAGGTGTTTGTTGAAGTTGTATGTCAAAGCTGGGGATCAGCCGTGTTTGCAGTCACAAAAGTACAAATAGTTCTGCCCAAAGTGGATGTAAGATTTCGATAAAACTTACTGGCTTCAGTAGCCAACAGAGCTTAAGAAGGTCTCAGCTTGTTTCAGGAATTGAAATTAGGTCCCATATCCTCCTGGAGTTTTCATAGTTCCTAAATCAATCTCCCCATCTTTCATGTTCCTAATGCATGTTGCACCTCTCTTAAGCCACGTAATAATATGTTGCCTCATGTTATAGTTGTTTTTGTACCTCTCTCTGCTACAAAACCCTTTGAAAGTAGAGAATACCTCCCATATATGTTTTCCCCCCATATCCCCTACTACAACTCCTTGCACATTGTGGGAGTTTACACATATTTTTGAAATGAATTAAGAAAATCCAGCTGTAATTAGTGCAAGATTAAGCCTAGGATATTTTTCAGTTCATAGGGAGGCTTTTTGTTGTTGTTGTTGTTAAGCAAATGTTCCCTTGACAAGCTAACCAGAAAGCAATCTCCTTAATGGGAAAACTGACTGAGTAACTTTGTAATTTGCTATTTTTCTCAAGAACATCTAATATGGAAAGCTATACATTTGCCTGTATAGAGTATTCTGGATAAGATAACACACATACAGTACGGTAAATATCAAGGAGGAAATTTATACCATTTCCTGCTAGAATTGAGTGCTAGAATATTCATCAGTGAGATGGTGAAGACAATGACCTTTTACTTAATTTGAATTCATGAATCTTTTCCAGATCATAGATGGGTTCTGAAAATATAACAGCCCAAAAATTGTCCACCAATTTACTTCACCTGGATGATCACCATGAGCCTATGTATTACAGCAGTGAATAAAACAGCCTGAAGAAGAAAATACTGAACAAATGCTAATTTTTCAGTTCAGTAAACATTTGCTGATTACATATTTCTGAATAGATCGCTGAGTTAGGTGCTGTGCTGTAGAGGAAACAAACATGTATCAAATAATCACTACTACATATTAAGTGCCAGATAGAGGCCATGGACTTTATATTTACTTCCCATAGCAATCCTGTAACATAGATATGGTTGCCCTCATTTTATCAACAAGAAAATGGAGGCTCAAGGAAGTTAGATAACTTTCCCAAGGTTACATAGCTAGTAACTGATAGAATCAGGATTTGAACCCTGAACTGACTCTAGGATCCATGTTATTCCCATGAATTGAAGTCCCTTCCTTTAAGCAGTGCTGAGTCACTTTTATTCTGATTTACACAACTAGTTGTTAAATTATATAAGTACCAATTATTAAAAAATATATTCTCTGATCTGAGTTTATCTTTTGTCCTCAACAAGGTTATAAGAACCCTGAGGGCAGATACCATACCATGATTCTATAACTTTCTGCAAAGTGCCTCGTATGGTTCTGAATACATAAGAGATCCTCCATACATACTAGTGGTTTGATAAATTTTCCCTCAGCCTGATTTCTGGAGTATAAACCAGATAATACTTGCCATCCAAGGATAAAACAGGAAGGAAAATGAATATATCATGATGCTAGCTTATATTAATTGACCATTCACTCCTAGTTGATGTATATTATCTCATTTAATTCTCAAAATAGGTATTATTATCCCCATTTTGCAAACAAGAAAGCTCAGGCTTAGAAAAATTAAGTATCTTGTCCAAGGTCACAGAACCAGTAGTTTATGAAGCAAGAATTCAAATGTTGTTCTTGTCTAACCAGAGTGCATGCTCTTAACACTTTCACTGTCTCTTCTATTCTAAAACCTCATAGATTGTAAGATATACCTTAGATTTAATAAGAGTTTTTCAAAGAAATAAGGAATACTACCACATTAAATGAATAGGTTGATTGAAAAATGTATCTCAATTTCAGAATGTAAAAATGGGTATCTCAAGTAGCAAGAAAATGAGGTACATTATATTTGCAATACAGTTTCCTTTGAATGCTGATGTCAAAAAGACAAAGAGAACTTCTGTAGTATAGTATTAATGACATTTAGCAAAGTGCTGAAAAGATTCAAAAATTCTAGGTATTCAGTGCATACTCTTTTGAATTATAGGCCTCTTGTGCTCCTGTGAACAGGTAGCACCAGCCACATGACCTATCTCAAAGGGTTCAAACTGACCTGAAAATTTGTCAAGATAATTTTTAATAAGGTTTTATAGTTATAACATAGAGGGGTTTATTTCTAAAGTTTTATTTAATATTGGAGTATAGCTGATTTACAATGTTGTGTTAGTTTCAGTTGTACAGCAAAGTGATTCAGTTATACATATACATATACCTATTCTTTTTCAAATTATTTTCCCCTTTAGGTTATTAAAGAATACTGAGTAGAGTTCCCTGTGCTATACAGTAGGTCCTTGTTGGTTATCTATTTTAAATATAGTAGAGTGTATATGTCAATCCCAAACTCCCAATTCATTCCTCTTCCTCTTTTATTTTTGTTTGTTTTTAAAGAATGCCTTTAAGAAACATTTTAAAAATAGCTCTCCTCCCCAGTCTTGGAAGCTTCCCCATCTCTCCACTCCCATATCACTCATCCTACGAAGGACCCTAATTACCTCTGACCTGGCCTAGAACCCCAAGCTAGCCCAGACAAACCTTGCTTCTGATTTTAGTAGCAGCCTGGTGGGATCCACAAGACTGTGGGAATTGAGAGGGGGTTACCCACACTCTTGTTACTGCCAGGATACTACTCCCACACCCTCAAAAAAGGGAATCCTTAGCATTTTGTGGTCCTTGGAATTTTAAAATTTGTCAGACCTAAAGTTCCCCTCAGTTGTGAATTGCAGGTAAAAATAGATCTCTGTGAATGGGGTTACCAGATGCCCTGCACAAAAATATCAGTTTTCTAAAGATGGTTTGAGCAGGAAAATCTAGTCAGGGGATCTTTCTGGTTCCCTACTATAGTTAAATGCGTTTGACTCCAAAGAATATGCTGTAAAACTACCATACAATATTGCCTCTCTTAAATTGGGATTATCGTTCACTGGTAAAACCCACCATGACACAACAATTTACAAATGGTTTCAAAGCCCCCTCCTATTCTACAGCAACCACCTTCAAGATAACTTTTCTGGTCTCAGTTCTTTTCTAATTTGCTTAAGGACAACAGTAAACATTATCCGCCTAGACTGCTTGCGACTCATGCCACACCCTTGCTAGACACAGTGGATACCTTCTTGCCTTGTGAATTGAGGTTTGCAATAAAAGACCTTACAACCTACACTTAACTAGCACTCAACATTTAAAAGTTTTTGTAAATTGCTCAACCTCAAATTTTATGTCCTCTTCATAATCTAAGTAAACTGTCTCCTGTTCATACCTAGGATTGCCAGATTTCCAGTCTTAATGCAATTGTTCCAAATTTTAGGTTGTTTCCAGTAAAATAAAATTTTTTACTAATTGGATATACAAATAATCTCATTATCATGCGGAAGATTTGGCATGTGAAAACTTACTCTATGCAGGGAAAATTTCACTATGTTAGAACTAAGCTTCCAGGCTCCACGATGAGGATGAGGATAGTCAGATGGAAGTTCTGTTCAAGGGAATGAATTGCCCGACCAAGAGCATCCTGGAATATGGTCAAGCCAGGAGATGAGATCCAGAGTTTTCTGATATTTCTGGCACCAGAAGGCAAAAGAGAGACTATGAGAAACCTTAAGAATTTCACTAGAGGGGCTTCCCTGGTGGCGCGGTGGTTGAGAGTCTGCCTGCCGATGCAGGGGACGCGGGTTCGTGCCCCGGTCCGGGAAGATCCCATATGCCACGGAGCGGCTGGGCCCATGAGCCATGGCCGCTGAGCCTGCGCATCCGGAGCCTGTGCTCCGCAGCGGGAGAGGCCACAGCAGTGAGAGGCCCTCGTACTGCGCAAAAAAAAAAAAAAAAAAAAAAGAATTTCACTAGAAAGAAAACAGGGGAAACACTTCAGGTTATGGTGTGAAGGCATTAAGACATTGCTGAATCCTCTCGGCAAAGGACAAGAGTAAAACTGAACGGAAGTGTCAAAAACAACCATTTTAGAGCTTTGGAACTGGCCAAAGGTAGAAAACAATTTGAGAAGCATTTATTCTTGAGAAATTGCTTGAGCTTCAGGTAAGCACAGCAGGAGTCTATGGCTTTCATTCCTGGGTCTGCTTATATACACTGTTCCCAGCTTCATTGGTAAGAACTTAATTTTACCAGCATGCAGCTGGCCGTGAAAACCAACAGCTCTGCTACTAGAGGATGAAGATTCAGTTGGGGATGGGTGTGGTTTAATCATGGTTCCATCAGCTACAACTAACAAATTTGATAGAAAACAAATGAGAATCTACAGCATTCTCAGCTTGAGGACGAAGTCCTGGGTCGGGTGAGTAACAAGCCAAAAATTTAACAGTGAGATCCTGGAAATGACAGAGCTATAAAAGGGTTGAGATAAGATCTCCACATATCTGGATATCTAAGAAACTACACACAGGCACAGAGGAAACCCAAGAAAATTAAGTAAAGGGTAAAAACCAAGGGAGAATTGAAAATTAGTAGCAAATTTGAATGTATCCCCCAACCCACACAGAAATCAATCAGCAGAAGGTGAAAATCTTATAGGTTTGAGATGTTTCAGCATAACTTTGCCGAAATCAGTGGCTAGCCACTAAGCTACAGAGAAACAGGAATAAACACCTAGAGCTGAAATCCAAAGTAAGAAGATAGAAGGTAATAAAAGTAAGAGCAGAAATCAATAAATACAAAACAGGGGCTTCCCTGGTGGCGCAGTCGTTGGGAGTCCGCCTGCCAATGCAGAGGACATGGGTTTGTGCCCGGGTCTGGGAAGATCCCACGTGCCGCAGAGCAGCTGGGCCCGTGAGCCATGGCCACTGAGCCTGCGCTTCCGGAGCTTGTGCTCCGCAATGGGAGAGGCCACAACAGTGAGAGGCCCGCATACCGCAAAAACAAAACAAAACAAAAAATAAAACCAGAAAAACAATACAGAAAGTCAACAGAACCAAAAGTTTGTTCTTTGAAAAGACAAAAAATATAGCTACACTAACCAAGAAAAAACCAGAAAAGATAAAAATTATCAAAATCAGAAATGAAAGAGAGGAATTCACTACAGAAGTACATAAATTTAAAAGATTAAAAGGTAGTACTATGATCAACTTCATGCCAACAAATTACCAACCAATTCTACACAAACTCTTTCAGAAAACAGAGGAGAGGGAAATACTTTCCAACTCATAAGTCCAGTAACACATATCACAAAAAAAGAAAACTACAGACAAATATTTCTCATAAATATAGATACAAAAAATCCTTAGCAAAATATTAGGAAACTGAATTCAGCAGCATATTAAAGCATTACATATTAAAATTGAGTGGGGTTTACGGAATGCAAGGTTGATACAACATCTGAAAATCAATTAATATAAGACACCATCTTAATAGAATAAAGAAACAAAAAAATGATCATCTCAAGAAATGAAGAAAAAACATTTGATAGAATCTAACACCCATCATGATAAAAACACTCAACAAACTAGGAGTAAAAGGAAATTTCCTCATCCTGATAAAAAGGCATCTATGAAACACTTAGCACTAAAATCTTACTAATGGTAATGGTATCAAGATCAGAGATAAGGCAAAGATAAATATGTCCCTACTTCTACATTACACTGGAGATTCTAGCCAGTGCAGTAAGGCATGAGAATAGATAATAAAAGCACGTAGGGAAGAAGAAAGGAAGGAAAATTATTTTTATTCACAGATGAAATAATTATGTATGTAGAAAATCCTAAGGAACATAAAAAACTAGTAGAACTAGTAAGAAAGTTTAGCAAGGTCACAGGATTCAAGATTAAATCAATTGCATTTCCATATTCTAGCAAAGAAGAATTAAAAGATAAAATTTAAAAAGAGTTCCATTTGCAATAGTATTAAAAAATAAATATTCAGGAATAATTTTAATGAAAGAAGTATATCTTTGTTTCAGCTGCTCTAACGAAATACCATATATTGGTGGCTTATAAACAACAGAAATTTATTTCTCACAGTTCTGGAGGCTGGGAAGTCCAAGATCAAGACACTGGCAGATTTAGTGTCTGGTGAGCGTCCACTTTCTGATTCACAGAGTGCCATCTTTTTGCTGCGTCCTCACATGGCAGAAGGGGCAAGTGATCTCTCTGCCTCTTTTATAAGGGCACTAATCTCATTCATGAGTGCTCTCCCTTAAGACTTAATCACCTCTTAAATGTACCTTGGGGGTTAAAATTTCAGCATATGAATCTTGAGGGGGACATAAGCATTCAACCTATAGCAAAGTAAAACACCTGTACACTAAAAACTACAAAACATTGCTGGGATTAATTAAAGAAGGCCTAAACAGGTACATGAAAAGATGTTTGACATCTTAATCATTAGAGAAATATAAATCAAAACCACAATGAGATATCACCTCACACCTGCTAGAGTGCCTATTATCAAAAGACAAGAGAAAGCAAGTGTTGGTGAGGCCATGGAGGAAAGGGACCCCTTGTGCACCATTGTTGGTAATGTAAATTGTTACAGCCACTATAGAAAACAGTATGGAGGTTCCTCAAAAATTTTAAAATAGAACTACCATATGATCCAGAAATCTTACTTCTGGGTACATATATGGGAGAAATGAAATCAGTGTTGTAAATAGATATCTGAACCTCCATGTTCACTGGAGCATTATTCACAATAGGCAAGACATGGAAACAACTTAAGTATCTGACAACAGATGAATGGATAAAGAAGATATTTTATATACACAATGGAATATTATTCAGCCATTAAAAGAAGGAAATTTTGCCTTTTGCAATAACATGGATGGACCTTGAGGGCATTATGCTAAATGAAGTAAGTCAGACAGAGTAAAACAAATACTGTATGTTCTCACTAATAAGCAGAATCTAAAAAAGCTGAATTCATAGAAAACAGAGAGTAGAATGGTGGTTGCCAGGGGCTGGGGGATGGGGAAAATGGGAAGATGTTGGTCAAAGGGTATAAACTCCCAGTTATAAGATGAATAAGTTCTGGGGATTTAATGCACAGCATGGTGACTATAATTAAAAATACTATATTTTATACTTGAAGGTTGTTAAGACAGTAGATCTTAAATGTTATTACTAGACACACACATACACACACACACACACACACACAGGCAATTATGTGAGGAGACAGAGGTGTTAACTAATCTTACTGTGGTAATCATTGTGCAATATATACTTGATTCAAATCATCACATTGTATACCTTAAACTTAAATATATGTCAATAACATCTCAATAAGAGGGAAAAATTAAGGAAGGCCTAAGTAAATGGAGAGATGTACCATATTCATTGATTATAAAACTCAATGTTCTTAAGACGGCAAGTATCCCCAAATTGATCTACTGATTCAACAAAATTAACATCAAAATTCCAGCAGGTTTTTGATTTTAGTAGAAATCGACAAGCTGATCATAAAATGTGTATGCAAATGCAAGCAATCTGGAATAGCCAAAACAGTTTTGAAATGAAATAATCAAGTTGAAAGACTTTAACCTGCTTTCAAACCTTACTATATATATGGTACTGGTATGGGGATAGACATATAGATTGATAAAAAATAGAGGGTCTAGAAATAGATCCAAACATTTATGAAAAATTGATTTTCAACTAAGATGCCAAAGCAATCCAACAGGAAAGGATAGCCTTTCAACAAATATTACTGTAGTATTGGATATACATATGCCAATTAAAAAAAGAACTTAAATCCTTGCCCCCACAATATACAAGAATCAACTCAAAATAGATCAGAAATTAAAATGTCAGAGCTAAAACTGTAAAACTTCTAGAAGTCTTAGTGACCCTGACTAAGGTAAAGATTTCTTAGCTATAACAGAAAAATCATGAAAAAATTTTTAAAAATGATAAATTAGACTTCATCAAAATTAAAAACTTTTGCTCTTCAAATAAAAATAAAGCCACAGACTTGAGGAAAAAATTGTCAGATCACATGTCTGATAAATAACTTGCATCCAGGATATATAAAGAACTCTTATATCTCCATAATAAAAGACAAACAACCCAATAAAAGTGAGAAAAATATTTGAACAGACACTTCACCAAAGATTATATACAGATGTCTAATAAGCATATGAAAAGATTAACATTATTAGTCTTTGGGGGCAATACCAATTAAAACACAAACTAAAATCACAATATCACTTCACACCCACTGGAATGGCTATGATCAAAATGATTGACAAAACATAGTCTCCCAAGGCAATAGAAATAAAAGCAAAAATAAACCTAATCAAACTTACAAGCTTTTGTAAAGCAAAGGAAATCATAAACAAAACGAAAAGACAACCTACAGACTAGGAGAAAATATTTGCTAATGATGCGACGAACAAGGGCCTAATCTGCAAAATATACAAACATCTCATACAACTCAACAACACAAAAACAAACAACCCAATCAGAAAATGGGCAGGAGACCTAAATAGACATTTCTCCTAAGAAGACATACAGATGGCCAACAGGCACATGAAAGGATGCTCAGCATCGCTAATTATTAGAAAAATGCAAATAAAAACTACAATGGGGTATCACCTCAAACTGGTCAGAAGGGCCATCATTAAAAAGTCTACAAATAACAAATGCTGGAGAGGATGTGGTGAAAAGGGAACCCTCCTACACTGTTGGTGGGAATGTAAGTTGGTGCAGCCACTATGGAAAACAGTATGGAGGTTCCTCAAAGAACTAAAAATAGAGTTGCCATATGATCCAGCAATCTCACTACTGGGCATATATATGGACAAAACTATAATTCAAAATGATACATTCACCCCTTTGTTCACAGAAGCACTATTCATAATAGCCAAGACATGGAAACAACGTAAATGTCCATCGACAGATGAATGGATGAAGAAGATATAGTACATATATACAATGGAATATTACTCAGTTGTGAAATAGAATGAAAAAATGCCATTTACAGCAACATGGATGCAACTAGAGATTATCATACTAAGTGAAGTAAGTCAGAAGGAGAAAGACAAATACCATATGATATCACATATGTGGAATCTAAACTATGACACAAATGAACCTATCTACAAAACAGAAACAGACTCACAGACATAGAGAACAGACTTGTGGTTGCCAAGGGGAGAGGGGGTTGGGGGACAGATGGAATGGGAGTTTGGGGTTAGCAGATGCAAACTATTATGTATAGAATGGATAAACAACAAGGTCCTACTGTATAGCACAGGGAACTATATTCAATATCCTGTGATAACTCATAATGGAAAAGAATATAAAAAAGATGTATATATATGTATAACTGAATCACTTTGCTGTACAGCAGAAATTAACACAACATTGCAAATAAACTATACTTCAATAAAAAAAAGAGTGACAAAACAAACTGCTGACAAGAGTGTAGAGGAACTCATGCTCATACATTATTGATGGGAGCATAAAATGATAGAACTACTCTGGAAAACAGTTTGACAGCTTATTAAAAACTTATACAGGGCTTCCCTGGTGGCGCAGTGGTTGAGAGTCCGCCTGCCGATGCAGGGGACGCGGGTTCGTGCCCCGGTCCGGGAAGATCCCACATGCCGCGGAGTGGCTGGCCCGTGACCCATGGCTGCTGAGCCTGCGCGTCTGGAGCGCTCCGCAACGGGAGAGGCCACAGCAGTGAGAGGCCCGCATAGCGCAAAAAAAAAAAAACTTATACATACAATTTCTATATAACCCAGCATTTTCATTCCCAGGTATCCACCCAAGAGAAATGAAAACACATGTCCACAAAAAGACTTATATGTGAATGTCTATAGAGCATTATTCATAATAGCCCCAAAGCAGAAACAACTCAAATGTCCATCAAATGGTGAATGGATAAACGAAATGTGGTATATCCAGACAGTGGTATACTACTCAGCAATAAAAGGGAATAAATTAATGAGCTGTTGATAAATATAAAAATGTGGATGAACCGCAAAAACATTATGCTAAGGAATAGAAGCCAGACACAAAAGAGTACATATTTCATGATTCTATCTATATGAAATTTCTAGAAAAGATACAACCATAGAGACAGAAAGCAGATGAGTATTTCCTGGGGCTGGAGGTTTGTGTGGTGATGGACTGAAAATGTGCACTGGAGAATTTCTGGGGATAATGGAATTGTTCTAAGATTGGATTATATAACAATGCTTGTACCACTGAGTAATTTTACTATAAATCATAAAATCATATACTAATATTGGGTGGATTTTATGTACGGAGATTATACCTCAGTAAAGCTGTTAAACAAAAAGACTTCAGAACAGTATGGAAATCAGTAAAATAACAGTCTATGTCAAGTCTGCACAGCTAAAAGAGGAATAGAGGAAACCAGAAATCTGGTGTGAAGACAGTGTGAAATGGGCAAGGAGTTAGTCCTTAGTTGAGAAAAATGGCCCAGGCCAATTCTCATGGAAGAGAGCACACAAGTGGTTAATAAACATATAAAAAGAGGTTCAACCTCCTAAGTAATCAAGAAAATGCAAATAAAGACAAAGATTAGATTCTATTTCACACCATCAGAACAAAAAAAATAAAAAGTCAGAAATATCAAGGGTTGATGGATCTCTGGCAAGCTAGGAGATTGAGTGTATAAATTGGAGCAAATGCATTTGGCACTAATATTAAAGTTGAAAAGATACAAACTTAGCATCCTACTTGAAGGTATGTATCCCAGAGCAACTTTCACTTAAGTTCCAGGAGAAAAATGTGTTGTGTGTTGTAGGATTACTATTGGGTTGGCCAAAAAGTTCCCGAACGAACTTTTTGGTCCACCCAATATAATAGCAAAAACTAGTAACAACTTAATGTTCATCAAATTGGGATATATTCATATAATGAAACACTACATGGCTGCTATAAATGAACTGCCTCTCCTCCAAAAACATACTGAGATATGTTGAAATAAAAGAGCAAATTGTACAATTATGTGAATGGTATGATACCATTTATGTAAACATACATATGAATATATGCAAAATACACCAGGAATATATATGTGATGGGATTACAAGCACACAGACTGGAAAGACAGTAGGATACAAAATTCAGAATAGTGAAAGGAGAAAGGTAAATGGCACTGGAGAAAGAATATAAACACACTTTCAACTCTGTAATTTTGTTCTTGCATTTTTAAAGAAATCTGAAGCAAATGGCAAAACTCAATTATGTGTTCTGCATACTTGTTTGTGTGCTATATTATTCTCTGTACTTTGCCTGTGCTTCAAAATTTGTTCCAGTAATATAATAAGCATATTACATAAGGTGGACAAGGGTTTGGAGAACCACATTTATTCATACTTACTCATTGGAGACCCTTCTTCTCCCTCACAGAAATTTGAAATGACCCTACATCTGGTGTCGAATTGCTGTGGGGATGTTTGAGTAAAGATTGCTGTGCATAAAGATTATACAATAGAATGCTATTTGAATAAATACACACAGATACACATATATATGATATATGGTATATATGATAATTATGCCTCTCTTTATTGCCCAAGATACTGGCAGAACTAAAACTGCTAATCACAGGCTAAGAACTAAGAAAGTACCCAAAGGAAAACTCTCTGTACTACTATGAGGGGGTCCATATGCAGAGAGCCAAGACAACAGAGCATGATTAGGAAGACTCGTGGAAAGATGGAGAGGATACGACGCCACCCCCTGGGCAGAGGGTCCAACAGCTAAGATCTCTAGTTCAGGCTTCTGGCTGCACCTGACAGAGCAAAGGAAAGCTTGGAGCAAGCCGCAAAGAAGGAGGAGCTTCACAAATCTCTTTCCACCTCAGAGACCCATGGAGGATCCCCATGAGAGGTCCTGTCACGCATGGGTGACCTTATTCTCCAACACAAAGCAACCAAAAGAGAGATTCTGGGCCTATCTCCATCCCTCTTCCTCTGGATAAGGCTGTGGTTTGCTTAGACTAAAACTACACATTATGCAAAAACACTTTTCCTTTCCTGCGCTCATCCATGAGCAGTAAGAGTGGACACTGACTTGTCCTCCAGTAAATGGTGAACCGAATTGATGCTGGGCCATCAACGCCATCCTAGTCCTTCCAAGACTCCTACTTCCAAATGCTCACCATCAAGCGTTAGCTTAACATCATCATGCACTGTTCTGAGCACCTTCCAAAAGCAAAGCACAACACTGCGTGACAGCATAACAGAGACGTATCATCTGATTTCCAAAGATGGCTTTGCCTACTGAGTGGAATCATGCCCACGTTACTCATGTGTGGTCCTGAAACACTACATTCAAGGTTCTCCTCATGTGCACTAGAAGACTTGTACAGCTTTACATTTAATTACAGAGCCCGTAAAGAAAGTTCTCTATCCTGAAGGTGGTTTCAACAGCCACATGGAAGTTTACCGAGATGGATGTCTTTGTTCAAAGTATTGCATTAGGTTTTGCCATGTGGGTAGGATCCTGTGGGATGCTGACAGTTTGTGAGAATTTCATGTGGAAGGAACTGGGTTAATGAGGTCACCATTTTTCTTTTTTTGGCTTGAGCATTATTCTACAGTGCATGTGTAGCAAAACCTTTCTTATTTCCAGAGCCTGCATTCAATATTTTCATAAAAGAAATCATTCTGACAGTGTATGTCAAGAAATGTCATGAGTGATTTGAAATTCTCTAGGTATTTTCCTCTAGAATCATCATAATAATAACAATAAAACATTCATGTGCACACAAAACTCCTCTGAAAGATGATATGCAAGTTGATGTAACTGCACAGTCTCTGGCTTGAAAGGCAGACATAAATACCTGCAGCACATCACTATCAATCTCAAACTGGGTCATCAGCAAGACATGATGGAAAGTGCACAGACTCTGCGCTCAGAAGTACCTTGATGCAAAGCCCGAGTCTACCATTTTCGCCATTTCTTGGGCGATTTCTTCAATATGGTGAATGGCACTAGTAATAGCTAGCCCACAGGATTGTTAAAAGGATTAAATGAGATTATGTATGTAAAGCACATAGTAAGTGCCTGGTACACTGTATGGTTTCAATAAATTGAAGCTCCTTTCCTCTGTACTACTTACAGAATATCTGACTCTATCTCTGCAAATTCTCTCTAATTTTCGATTCTACATTCAGCTGTGGGCAAGGGAAAATATTTCCTTCGTTTCTGAATGGCTCTCTGTGTTTCTGCTCCTGTTCCCACAACTGCCTTCTGGGAATGCAACCCTCTGGCCTTTGTGACCCTCTGTGTCCTTCTTGACTTTCTGTCACCAGAGGCAACCCTTGTAGCTTTTCTACCTTGCAGGGTTACCCCAGGCAAGCTACTGGCTGATGCTTTTGCTAATAACTCCAATCTTCAGAAGGGCAGTCTTCATGGGTATTGAAAAAAGGAGAGTCTATTCCTAATAGTAGAAGATTCAAATTTATATATTCCTTTAGGTCAGGGACTGTATGTCAGGTTTCTTTGTTTCTTACTTACGTAAGCTAGTAAATATTAGTAAATACTTAGTCAATAGAATTAAATATTTATCTAATTACTGATTGACTGATAATAGGAGAAGAAAGAAATGGCAAGAACGTGGGCAAGGGGTCAGAGAAATAAAGGGTTTGAGGAGGAAGGTATGTGAGAAAACCTGGTGAAAGGATGTTGAAAGTGGGGGTAGAGGTGCCCCAGCAGGCCCGTCGAGTTTTAGCAAGACAAAAATACATAAAATAAGGAAAAATAAACTCTGTGCCCCTGTTATCCAAATTAGTACTGGACAGTTTGTGGGCCATGAAATGTTTCATTGTGTACCACTCTGTTTTGCTGGGGTGCACATGGCTTCCCTTATAGCCAGCTGAGAACACACTTAAGGCATTTTAAGTCCCTCATGAAAACTCTACCCCAGCCAGAAGTCATTTCCAGATTTTATTATGGTTCTGTTAGGGGAGTTCTCTATACTTTTCATCCCAGAAAAGATTTCAAGTATCACTGAAACCTCAGCTTCAATGACCCGAATAAAGTTTGGGAGGAAATGTGATTTTTCCAGAAAACTCTTCAAATGCTGTGCAGCTGAGGCAGAACGCCACTTTATAAATATCCACCTGCTCATTGAGCAGTAACAGTGTGTAGCAAACTGATGAAAACGATGCTGCTTTTAACCTCATAGTACACCAGATTCTCCTCCGAGGAGAGTGGACTTCTCTTCTCCTATTTGTCTTGGCACAGAGGTTCGATGAAAGATACCCCTACCCCCACCACACAGATGAAATTACTTGATTCTTGAATCAGTTGAGTGACCTACATAAGCATTCCTGAAAGTAATATTTCAGAGTATCTTAGTCAAACCCTTTGTGTAAGCATGCACGCGCACGGCGCGCGCGCACACACACGCACACAGTCTGGTCGGTATATAAAAAGTTTTGTCTCAGTAAGACAATATGCTGGCACTTCTTAAGTCTATATCAATTAAATCACACTATTTTTTCCTTTTTATGCAAAACAAAAGAATAAAAATCTTTAAATAAAAAAAGAAGAGAAAAAAGTTTTGTGAGTAGATAAAAGAAAGGAACGACTTGGTAGGGAGAATGAGTTGATGACTTTCTTACATTGTTGATTCCCTATATATTGTCTTTAAGAGATTAGCTTTTGAAAAACAATTTAAATGTTTGAAATGACACATGCTACTTGCTACTGTTTGTGGGTTAAGTTCTTAAGATTCGAACAGTATCAATAAGTGTAATTTCAAGTGTCTTGATGATATATTTAGCATGCTGTAACTTTTCTTAAGAAAGCACACCAAATTAGATTGGAATATTTAATTTTACACTTAGAGCATGTTTTTCTGCATTCCATGCCAGTTTCTTTTTAATCCATTTTAAAACTTGTGAGTATGGCATGGTTTTATTAAAAGTACATGTATTTTTCTATTTTTCCAGAAAAATAAAATAAAAAACAATTTTAAAACGTAACAATTGCTGTTCATCAGCTGAAGAGGGGTGTTGGGGTAGAGTTAAGTTTGGAGCCCTTTTAATGGTTAAGAAAAAGTTCTCTTTGACCCATAAGAATATATTTTTGGATTTCCGAGGGTCCTTTGTCCCCTGTTTTAGAGACAATGACTTCATAAACTCAAGTCTCATTTTATGAAACTATCTTTACATCAGGAATTATCACCAGGAAAGGATTCGGTTTTACAAGTACACACCCCCTCCCCCAATGAAGATTATTATTACAATAAAGAAAGAACAGAAAATTCTTCCTTGTATTAATTAATTAATTATCTGTATTTTATGATGCTTTGACATCTTGGGGCCTTGCTAATCCTGGCCAGAGTGCCCCTTCTGGAGCTGGCTAATTCCTGGAGATAGTAAACAACTTGCCTTCAAGCACACCCTTCATATGCAAACCAACCAATCCATAGCCCCTACCCCCAACCAAATGCTTTCTCAAACTCTCACTCACAAAGCCAACGTTCTCCCTGCCCTAAATCACCCCAAGGCCAGGTACCAGACAACTGAGGACCACTCCTATAGCCCAGAGCCCAGTAAAATTATTTAAACTAGCCAATCCTAAGGCTTGTCCATTCCTTCTTGTGAAAACCACAATAAAGGCTTTTGCCCATGGTCTCCCCTCACTCCTTCTGCTTCCTGATTGACCCTAGTACTTCCCTGTTTGGCCAGAAATGATGTGCCATGTCCCCTCCACTTGGGAACCCTGAGTAATATACCCTTCTTTCAAAAGCGGTTGTCTCCGAGTCTGTCACCTTACCATACGGATTAAAACAAATCTGGGGTACCTTTCAAGACATTCTTAGATTCTCAGACGGTCAGGAATCCCAGTTGGAAAGACAAGGCTCTAGAACAGCAGTTCTCAAAGTGATCTCTTTGGATCAGCGGCTCACCGTGCAACTTGTTAGAGATGCAAATTGTCAAGACTCCTGCATCAGAAACTCTGGGAGCTGGGTCCGGGGTGTTCTGATATACCTTCCAGTTAGAGAAACCCCACTCTCTAGATGCTCATGACAATCTTGTGTGAGAGTTTACTTGTTAGTAGATGACACCCTTTTCTCTTTTTTTTCAGTTTTAATATTTTTTAAATTGAAGTAAAGTTGATTTATAATGTGTTAATTTCTGCTGTACGGCAAAGTGATTCAGTTAACATATATATACATTCTTTTTTAAATTTTCTTTTCCATTATGGTTTATCATAGTATGTTGAATATAGTTCCCTGTGCTATACAGTAGCGCCTTGTTGCTTATCCATCCTATATATAATAGCTTACATCTGCTAATCCCAACCTCCCCCTCCATCCCTCTCCCAACTCCCTCCCCCTTGGCAACCACCAGTCTGTTCTCTATGGATGACACCCTTTTCTTACTTGAGCTCCTAGGCTCTCTTTTCATTCTCCTGTCCCCTTTTATTCCTGCACATTTTGAGGGCACCAACACCTTCTTTCATGAAGCTATCTGTGTAGTACTAGCATCATTTTCTGGCCTTTAAAGTCACCCTCCTAAGCTATCAGTTTCACTCTTTGAAAGCAAAACTCATCATCTCTATCTCAGGATTACACAAGTGCAGGCACAGCCTTGAGAGTGACGTCTCCTTACATTTTGTGTCCCAGGTCCCCGTTGCTGCAACCCAGTCCTGGTCCCAGGTCCACAGGAGCCACTGGTCTTATTGGAGCTAAGGGGCACAGGGCTGAGTAGAAATCAATTTTGAAAACTCTAGGTCTGTGCCAAAATTTCCAATATCTTTATGCCTTTATCTGATCATTTCTCTCTCACAAATCAAGGTAGTCTTCTTCTCAAACGGAACCCTTCTTTCTTTGGCCGCACCACGTGACTTGTGGGATCTTAGTTCCCGGATCGGGGACTGAACCCAGGCCCTCAGCAGTGAGAGGGTGGAGTTCTAACCATTGGACCACCAGGGAATTCCCTGAACCCTTCTTAAAACTTGGAAGCTGTAAGGCATCTTTATGATATCATCTCATGTTACTTGTCAAAAACACCAAAGCACTATATATATATATATATATATATATATGTATGTATGTATATATATATATATATATATATATATAAAATCTTGATGATAACATTTCTATACTCATTTTCAACCAAGTGAGTGAAAGTTATCTTATTTCCCCCAGTGCTGAAAAAGAACCCAAAGTAACATGCTACAGCCTTATTCAAATTAATGTAATCCTATTTGTTTCTCCCAAATACAAGTTTTCTCTCCCTTGTTTGCATAGATGAATGTTTAAACTTTTCATCGTCTATGTGTAGTGACATCACAGGCTCCAGTTTATTTGCCAAGTAAACAAATCAGCATGTGAAGGCCCCATGTGTGAAAGACATAAATATTTCCTAATCATTACCACTGTCTCCCCTTATTTGTCTGGCTCCTAGTACAAAAATCATCATTTTTAAAAGCCTTCCAAAATTTCACTGAAGAGGCTCAGATTCCAGCAGAAGTGTGAAGAATGTGCTGGAAGTGTTGGGGGGAGAATGAAATGGAACTCTGGCAGGATTGCAAGGAAGCAGAGCTGGCGTCCATCCAGCTCTGCCAGAAAGTCCATTGTGGCACCTTGTAAAAGTCACTTAACCTCTCAGGCCCATACAGTCTCCTCTTCTCATTTTAGATAATGTCTAAAGTCCAGTGAATCTCCATGGCTCAAAGCTTCTATGATATAGAGAGAATTGGATCCCTTCTCCTTGCCCTATTGCAAGACTTGGTCAACTGTAAGGCACTGGAATGGATGGTGCCATTGCTCCAGAAGCACAGTGGTATGGGGTTGCCTCCTTCTCTGGAAGAACCTCACCATTCATTACCATATAAGCCCCCTCTCAGGCAGCCCACTTGTGATTTGGGAAGATTCTTTGCCCTAGGGCAGGGCTTTCCCATTGACTTTCCTTCAGCAGGAAGGGCACGGCTCTAATTTCACTATGTGATGAGGTTAAATTCTTCTTCTAACACAGTGGGTTCTCAACCTTGGCTGCACCTTCACATCACCTGGGGAACTTCTAAAAATAACAATATCTAGGTCCTACCCCCAGAGATTCTGGTATTGGCCTGAGTATGGCCAAGGCATTGGGATTTTCAAAAGATCCCCAGATGGTTCCAAATGCAGCCAGATTCCTGGACCACTGGGTAGGCGATGTCGTACCATGATTCAAAAGGCTGGCCTCAGATCCCTCTTGAAGATGGATAGTAAAAGAAAGGAGGAAGAAAGAAAGAAATCACCTGGGAAGAGGACCAGAGGAGAAACGAATGGCTGAAGGAGGAAGGATTAGGCAGGTACTGAGGACAATCTCCACCGTCTTCAGAAACAGGTGCTGAACAAGCACATCCTGCTGGTACGGCAGCGATTCCGTGCAGGCAGCTGACTCCCAGCTTGGCTTCTGGCTTCATGAGAGCCCAGGGGACGTGAAAGCTAATCCTGGGCAGAGATGTGTCTGTTTTCCATCTGGCTCTCTGCCATCCCTTCCTAAACACTGCCTGGCATGGGGACTGCTAAGCGGGCACACTTTCTCAGTGTGCCACACTGAGCTTGGCACATGTGCTCAAGGATGCAGCAGGGCTGCTAAAGACAGGAGCCGGCACACACACACACCATGCAGAGCCCCGATTGGGTAACCAATAGACCTGAATCACACACAAATGACTGTACTTCCGAACCTGCGCTTTAATTACCTTTCCTTGCAAAACAGGCTCCTAGGCAGCTGAAGAGGATCGATCTGGTGAAGGCATTTCTCCGGTTGAGGTATTACACTAAAAGCAGTCGCCTGAGAACAAAAGTGATAGCATTAGAAACTGACAGGCCTGTGAACTCCAGGGCACTCAGACAGATACCTTAGCTTATACAGCACCTTACAGTTTCCCAAACACTCCAACAGGCTTTTTTAGGTTTGGTTCAGAGCATCCCCATGAGGCAGGTAAAGCATTAACCATCTCCTTTTATACATAAGGACGCAAAAGTTCAAAGTGGCTTAGTAACTGGTCCAAGGTGTCACGGCCATTGTGCTGGTTCTCGACCTATTTGTTCTTGATCTATTTTCCGTGTCCTTCCCCTGTTCTGCTTTGCAGGGAAGAGAGGTCAACCCCCACAGGCGGAACTTCTGAGGAGGCTCCTTGCATCAGCTGGGTGCAGCCAGTGTAAGGAATGGGTGGGAGACCGGCTGGAGGGAGGAAGAAGCTACCTCCTCCACCCCCGCCTCCGGTAGCTTCTCCTACAGGGACTATGTCTCTTCCCTTGTTGGTCAGATCTGTCCTGGTGCCAGCTTTGGCTGGTTGCCTCCTGTCCCTCAGTGCCTGTGCCATGGCCTGGTCCCTTTCTCCCTCTGTTCTTGTGTGTTCCTGCTGTTGCTCATCTCTGAGTTGCCAAGTGGCTTGTTTGGCTTCTCGGCAATTCCTTTACCTGAGTAACCAGCTCCCTGCATTAAAGTCCTCCGTGTTGAACACTCAAGAGGGTTCTGTTTACCGGTGAGACTCTGTATCAGGCAGGTCCTGGCAGGAAACAGATGGTGCACTCAACAGGAGAACCGAAAAGTGTTGAATGAAGAGGCTGTTTACACTGATACAGGCAGGTTGAAGGGAACTGACAGGGCATGGTGGGGAACTGCTAGGGACTCACCTTCCCTGGACCAGCAAGGGCAAAGGGAGGCAGTTGCATTACCAGAATCAGGTAAGAGCTACCGACTTGGAAGAGAGGGCTTCTGACATGAGCTGTGGCTATAGGTATAGGAACGCAGGAACTGCCCAAATCACATCCTAATGAGGAGGGAGGGAGGAGAATAAGTACACCTTTCTCTCCTTTCATCCTCCTGTCTCCTGCTCGTGCCTCCCACTAACCAAACCTAACTAAAAGCCAGTGATGATGGACAATGGGTTATGTGATCCATAGGGGTCAGTCTCCAGGGGCACAGTCAGGGCAAAGGAGAGAAGGAAGGTGTGTGTGTGTGTGTGTGTGCGTGCGCGTTGGGGGAGGAGAAAACAAATGGAGAGCAACCAGGTTGACTCTGACTCATATAGCCATAAAATGTTGAATCAGGACTAGCACCCTGTTGTTCTAATTTCTGGTCTCAAGTTTTTTCCATTTCACCAGGTTGATTAGCCACGAGATAAATAGGACACATCAATCTTTACTTTGCTTCTGATTATTTTTATTGCATAGAATGGGGTCCATATTTAGGCAAGTCAAACTTTTACCTGTGGCTTTGGGATGCTAAAGCCCTCTCTGGGCGTGGTGCCTTCAGAAGGAAGGTTCATCTGATAGATCTTCTAAGAATAATTTCATTCTGATCAAGGAGATTTTAGCTAATTCTGACTTTTCTCGTGTGTGTGTGTGTGAGTGTATTCATTTCATTTTTTTCAATTAGCAGTTTTATAATTTTAAAAATTGCTCTATTTTATTTATTTCTTGTGTATTTTGGGGGGTTTTTACATTTTTACTTTATATTAAAGTATCATTGATTAACAATGTTGTGTTAGTTTCAGGGGTACAGCAGAGTGATTCCGTTTTACATATACATGTATCTATTCTTTTTCACATTCTTTTCCCATTTAGGTTATTACAGAGTATTGAGCAGAGTTCCCTGCGCTATACAGTAAGTCCTTGTTGGTTATCTATTTTAAATAAAGCAGTGTGTACACGTCAATCCCAAACTCCCTTTTCTCGTGTGTGTGTGTGTGTGTGTGTGTGTGTGTGTGTGTATTGATTTCATTTTTTTTCCAATGAGCCAATAGTTTTATAATTCTAAAAATTGTACTATTTTATTTTCAGGTTTATAAAAAGATGATTTATGCTCCCTACCCCCAGCCTCATTTCTTGATTCTAAACAATATTCCTGAGTTTCCACAAATAGAGAACTTCTTTGTTTTACAGACAAAGCAACCTGAGCCCCTCAGGGAAACGGCTTGTCCCAAGCCTCCCTGCCAGTTGGGGATAGAGCTGGGACTAGACCCAGATTGCCTGCATCCCTCTAGCACCACTAGTGAAGACTGGTTTTGCCTCTGCAGAAACAATATTCACTGCCTTTTCCCCGGAAATCTTCTGTTAGATTAACAGTTCTTCAGGTAGAAGAAGCAGAGAGAAAGCAAGGGAGAGGTGGGAGGGTGAGCTCCAGCTAGCTGGGAGAGGAGGCACAGACAGGGGGTGACAACACGGGGGTAGAAGGGGGCACAGCTGTGAGAAGAGCTGGCTGGACGGACACTAGGACTAAGCAACCAGTGTACATCAAAGTAAACACAGGATACGGTGACCCTCCATTGCTGTTTCCTGGGCAAATGCATCTGAATTTGTTTTTACTAAAACTAACATCTGTGGAACCATGATGGGCTGGGGTTTTGCCAGACTCAAAGTGCTTTATTGGTTTCTGCACACTGCGAGGTTGCCCTCCCCCCACTCAGCAGCAGGGCCTTTTATAGACACATACTTTGTCTCAGGAGGAAGGCACAGCTGAAATGGATTGCTTAATGTTCTAGACTAGAGTGAATCTGGTAATGTCTGAGGAAATGCCAGAGAATGTTCCTTATAATTTCACTCGGGCCCATTTGAGTACTTAACATCTGTGTGGGTCTGAGAGCTCAGTCCAACTCTGAGTGGCATAGCTGTATGGCATAGCTTAGCTTGTCTTCTTAAGTGACAGAAAGCTCAGATACAGAGCCCAGAGCAACTTTGGAGCAACTGGAGAAAATGAAATGTGGGAGAAATGTAGGACATCATGAGAAAAAATAAACACACCCTATTGCCTGGTAAAGCTCTGCTCACAGCCCACAGGCCTGGTCACTCAATATTTAAAACAAAATATTCCGGCAGCTATGAGTTGAAGCAGAGAAATATTGCCAAGCGGGCAAACGTGTTCGATAGGTTCTTCTTTCCTTTCCCTCTTGTCTTCCCCCTCTCTCTGTGGGTGTCTCCGCCACCTCCTGCTGCCCTGACTCTCTGAAGCCTCCAGTCACAGGCAGCCTTGCACTTGGGCTCTTCCCTCGAGCTTCGGATGACTCTCTCTTCGGCTCATCAACAACATGCCCATTCCTTGAGGGCCTTGCATTGGCAGAAATGACTTTTAAAATTCCACCCTGAGATTTTTTTCTTTCTAAACTTTGAGTAACTGAGAAAATCAATGTGATTCTCCAATTTACACTATGGTGTGAATGGCTTATGAAAGTTAGATGTGTTAGCCCTCCTAAGGATATTTGCACTTTTCAAAGTGGATACTAGATTAACATATACACACTACTATATATAAAATAGATAACTGACAAGGACCTACTGTATAGCACAGGGAACTACACTCAGTATTTTGTAATAACCTATAAGGGAAAAGAATCTGAAAAAGAATATATATATGTATATATATATATATATATATATATATATGACTCACTTTGCTGTACACCTGAAACTAGCACAAAATTCTAAATCAACTATACTTCAATTTTTAAAAATTACTTAATTAAAATTAAAATGAAGCCAGGAGATATCTTTGGGTGATAGAGAGTCTTGCAATGATAAAGTCCTGGTCTCAGATCTACTGCCCTCATCGGTGACTTTAAGCAAGTGAGTTATACTCTCTCTCTCGCCAAACCTCAGATTCCTCATTTGTAAAAATGTAGATAATTATCTTAATCATAAGACTGTTGTGAAGATTAAGTGAAATGATGCAGGTGAAAATGCTGGGCAATACATGGACTCTATGCAAATATGAGGGATTGTATAACTCAAACACTTAATCAATAATGGGATTGGTTGTGGCCTTCCTAGTGCTACTCCCTTTATACAATATTATAACATGTTCTAGGCAGAAATCAATCTTACTAAGGTAACATGCAATGGGTAGAGGAAGCTGTTGATTGGATTTTTCCAGGTGTGAGCACCAAAATCATGACTACAAGAGTAGAATGGGATCAGCTCACTCCAGGTAAGTGTCTCTAACATTTCCTGGAAGGTTTCTTTAGCTCTGAACTTTCTCTCCTCTTTTTTTTTTTTTGGTTGTGCTGCACAGCTTGTGGGATCTTAATTCCCTGACCAAGGATGGAATCCAGTCCCACGGTAGTGAAAGTGCTGAGTCCTAACTAGTGGACCACCAGGGAATTCCCTAGCTCTGAAGTCAACAAAAGAGTTAGTTTAGAAAGAAGTATCTGAGTCTGTACGAAAATGCATTACAGAGGGGCTGGCAAATACAGTGTCTGCAGATCAGGAAACTGTTGGCAAAACAAAACCAACTCAGGTAACAAACTGTCCAGTTGATATTTGATTCCATTTATAGTTCTTAATTATATCTACGTCCATTGTAATAATCAAGAGCTAGACAAATATTGAAGGAAAGTTGAGTGACACCTCTACTTTTGCCTCCTTCTCCCAACAGAAAAGGTCTTTGTTCATTGGCCCAGAGGGGTCAGGCCAAACGTACATCTGGGGACTTTCCCAGGGACACCTCTAGCCATCCCCCAGACAGTCATCCTTACAAAGGCACAATCACGGCATGCCCCCTGCCGGCTCAGAATGAGTGGCTGATGTTGTGTGCCTGCTCTGTTGGCAGGACTCAGTTTTCTCCTCAGCTTTGAGTTTCATGGGTCTGTCATTTACAGAACTCCAGGCCAGGGTGTGCAGCCTTATACAAGAATGTTTTTAAGTTTGTGAGCCTCCTTATGTCTGACAAATCACACGTTTAGAAGTTGCCTTGGTTGAAATAAAAGCTGAATTACATGAAACGGGTCTATCATAAAAAATCTAAATCAGTACTGTCACATAGAACTTTCTATTATGATGGAAATTTCTAGATCTGTGTTGTCCAATGTGGTAGCCACTAGCCACATGTGATTATCTAGCACTTGAAATGTGGCCAGGGTAACTCAGAAACCAAATTTTTATTTTATTTTAATTTAATTAATTTAAATTTATATAGCCACATGTGGCTAGTGGCTACCATGACAATCAGTGTAGATTCTGGAGCATGTAGTGGCTTTATTTATTTACCTCTATCATGACTATTTTTTTCTGGTTACAATTTTGTGCCACTTTCTCTGTGGGCTTCCTCACATTCCCCTAACACCCTAAAATGATCACATCTCCTGATACGAGACTCGAAACTAGCATAAAAATGTATCCATTCTGTGTTCAACTGCATTACATGTCAAAAGCTTCATCCTGAGAACTCAACAAAGTTGCATTTAAGGAGATTTATTATTTAACTAACACTAGGATAGCACTTACTATGTGCCCAGCAATAAATGCTTGATCAATATGTACCCATTTAATTTTCATAACAATTCTATTAGGTAGGTACTCTTATCATCCCCATTTCACAGATGAGGAAACTGAGGTGTAAAGAGATCAATAACTTGCTCTACGTGTCCTAGTCAGGAAGTGGCAAAGTCGAGATTCAAACCCAGGGAGTCTGGCTTCAGAGTCCAGCTAGTATTGATTTCCAAGCTTCCAGCATTTCTACATCAACCTCACTCTCCTCAGCAATCATCACCCTCTGAATTTCCACATCATTGACCTTCTGTATGGGTCACGTAACATGGAGCAGAGGCTCTCTGCTACATCCTATTGGTGCCAGGAGACAGAAACAAAGTGAGGGAGAAGCACCCCTCATGGAGATGAAGGTACCACAGGGGTGTGGATCCCCAGCAATGGGTAGGTAGAGAAAGGAGAAAAACCTGAAATTGCCAATCCCCTCCCCCATCCCCACACATATATATCATCCCGCCAGAGGAAGAAAATATAATACCTTAAACTATACCTGACTTATTCTCTCTCTTAGAAATACACTTTAGCACTCTGCATTGAACCTCAAGACCCCATGATAACGTTACTTCTAAATTCGGCTCTGCTGTTCCCAATTTTATTCTGTTTTTACACTGTGTTGTTGGAATCTGTTCTAATAGCCCATGCCTATTAAACTCAAGACATGAAGATCCTGGGGCACCCCAGACTTAAGCTGCTCTCAAATGAAACCAGAACAATAATCACAGCTAAGCCTCTGGAACCTGGGGGCCTGTCAGAAGCCAATTTCTCCAAGCATAAAAGTGACAACAATGGTTTTGATGTGGAAGATTTACTCTGACCCTGGCAGGCTCTGTATGGAATGATCACCAGAATTATTGCTGGCTCTGATTGAAACAATAGATCAGGTATCCAAATGCGCACCTTCATGGAATTGTTCAACTTCAGTGAGATGTAGAAAAATCAAAGAATGCAATGGTTGGTTGGTTCTGAAATGAAAAGCAGTTCAACCAATGATCCTTTATTACCCAGTAACATGCACAAGAAAATTGACCATTTCCCTTCCCTTTTCTTTAATCATAGAGCATTCCAAGGACCATGTTCTCATTTACTAGTTCAACTTGTTTTTTATGTTTCCTGGGAAAATGGAGAGAAACGAATTTAAAGAAATATAGCTAACAGGTAAACAATTGTCTGAAACATATTCTTCAGGAGGAGAAAATCTGCCATCTATAATGTTAAACTGGAAACAAACATTTAGCATTTCAAAATATTCCTATAGTGGTGGCTTTAAAAAATCCAGAGGTGGAAATAATGCAGACCTGTCCTACTAGAGCTGAAATATGGACAAAAGAAAAGCCATATAAATAAGAAGTAAAAGTCTGAGACACTGGTTGCCTGGCTGAACTCAACTTGTTTTTGACAAATTTGAATTATTTGTCTTGCTATCTCGGCAAGATAATACAGTGTTCCTTTCCCCTGTAACTAAGGTAGGACAGAGAGGTGGCGAGTAGTTCACTATTGGTTAACCTCTTCCACGATGAGTCTGTGGGAAACATGAACCAGCATGACCCAGAAAAAGGCAAATATGACTTTAACAGACTGGAAGCATTAGTGATGGATGAAGGGACAATTGGTATTCAGTTATGCCTAGTCCTATTCATTTCTGTTTTCACTGATTGTGACAAATAAATACGGTAGGATTTGGTGGAAAACATTTCATTTGTTTAGATCATTAGATAAATATGCAATATTTAAAGGGGAATGTTTCATTGTTACAAGATCCCTGTAGAAATTAAAATGCATTCAGTTCATTAACAATCTGGAATTTTATTTTATTCTGACGATCATGCAATGACAACATTGCAGGCAAAATTAGCTATTTCATCATGGTTTTTGATGGTAAATGTAAGCTTTTAAAAAGTGTACTATGGGACTTCCCTGGTGGCCCAGCGGTTAAGAATCCACCTGCCAATGCAGGAGACATGGGTTTGAGCCCCGGTCCGGGAAGATCCCACATGCCGCAGAGCAACTACGCCCATGCACCACAACTACTGAGCCTGCCCTCTAGTGCCCATGAGCCATAACTACTGAGCCTACATGCCACAACTACTGAAGCCCGTGCACCTAGAGCCCATGCTCTGCAACAAGAGGAGCCACTGCAATGAGAAACCCACACACGTCAAAGAAGAGTAGCCCACGGGCTTCCCTGGTGGCGCAGTGGTTGAGAGTCTGCCTGCCGATGCAGGGGACACGGGTTCGTGCCCCGGTCCGGGAAGATCCCATATGCCACAGAGCGGCTGGGCCCGTGAGCCATGGCCGCTGAGCCTGCGCGTCCGGAGCCTGTGCTCCGCAACGGGAGAGGCCACAACAGTGAGAGGTCCGCGTACCGCAAAAAAAAAAAAAAAAAAAAAGAAGAGTAGCCCACGCTCAGCACAACTAGAGAAAGCCCACGTGCAGCAACAAAGACCCAACGCAGCCAAAAATAAATAAATAAAAAATAAATTATAAACTTAAATAAATAAAAAGTGTACTATGTGCACAAACAAAGCTCTAGTAATCATGAACTGTGATATAGTGAACTACTGTTTTTTTTTTTTAAATCACAAATTGTCAAATAGTGCATTAGCAATATATCATTTACAATTACAGTGAAAAATGACACCTTGACTTAAAATGAGGTGCTATTTCCTTTCCTTAAAAGATTTATTTCAATGTGTAGAGAGCACACTGTTAAGTACCCTGGGTTTATATTCCGACCTGTGAGTTGCCTGCTTAATGTATGTCCACACAGTATTTTTTTTTTTAGTTATTTCTCAGATATACATTTTAAAATAATAACTAGAATTATGACTTATAACATTATACCAGAACATATAAGATTTTTAGGAATTTCATGTAATGTCTGAAACATTTATATTAACATATTTCCATACAAATAACCCAAAGAAAGTTTAGTATTAGTTGTTTTTATTTAATTTTTGAATTTTATTTTATTTATCTTTTATACAGCAGGTTCTTATTAGTAATCAATTTCATACACATCAGTGTATACATGTCAATCCCAATCGCCCAATTCATCACACCACCATCCCCACACCCCCGCAGCTTTCCCCCCCTCAGTGTCCATACATTTGTTCTCTACATCTGTGTCTCAACCTCTGCCCTGAAAACGGGTTCCTCTGTACCATTTTTCTAGGTTCCACATACATGTGTTAATATATGATATTTGTTTTTCTCTTTCTAACTTACTTCACTCCGTATGAAAGTCTCTAGATCCATCCACGTCTCAACAAATGACCCAATTTCGTTCCTTTTTATGGCTGAGTAATATTCTATTGTATATATGGACCACAACTTCTTTATCCATTCATCTGTCGATGGATATTTAGGTTGCTTCCATGACCTGGCTATTGTAAATAGTGCTGCAATGAACATTGGGGTGCATGTGTCTTTTTGAATTATGGTTTTCTCTGGGTATATGCCCAGGAGTGGGATTGCTGGATCATATGGTAATTCTACTTTCAGTTTTTTAAGGAACCTCCATACTGTTCTCCATAGTGGCTGTATCAATTTACATTCCCACCAACAGTGCAAGAGGGTTCCCTTTTCTCCACACCTTCTCCAGCATTTGTTGTTTGTAGATTTTCTGATGATGCCCATTCTAGCTGGTGTGAGGTGATACCTCATTGTAGTTTCGATTTGCATTTCTCTAATAATTAGTGATGTTGAGCAGCTTTTCATGTGCTTCTTGGCCATCTGTATGTCTTCTTTGGAGAAATGTCTATTTAGGTCTTCTGCCCATTTTTGGATTGGGTTGTTCGTTTCTTTAATATTGAGCTGCATGAGCTGTTTATATATTTTGGAGATTAATCCTTTGTCCGTTGATTCATTTGCAAATATTTTCTCCCATTCTGAGCGTTGTCTTTTCGTCTTGTTTATGGTTTCCTTTGCTGTGCAAAAGATTTCAAGTTTCATTAGGTCCCATTTGTTTATTTTTGTTTTTATTTCCATTACTCTAGCAGGTGGATCAAAATAGATCTTGCTGTGATTTATGTCAAAGTGTGTTCTTCCCATGTTTTCCTCTAAGAGTTTTATAGTGTCCGGTCTTAGATTTAGGTCTCAAATCCATTTTGAGTTTATTTTTGTGAATGGTGTTAGGGAGTGTTCTAATTTCATTCTTTTACATGTAGCTGTCCAGTTTTCCCAGCACCACTTATTGAAGAGACTGCCTTTTCTTCATTGTATATCCTTGCCTCCTTCATCATAGATTAGTTGACCATATGTGCATTGGTTTACCTCTGGGGTTTCTATCTTGTTCCATTAGTCTATGTTTCTGTTTTTGTGACAGTACCATATTGTCTTGATTACTGTAGCTTTGTAGTATAGTCTGAAGTCAGGGAGTCTGATTCCTCCTGCTCTGTTTTTTTCCCTCAAGACTGCTTTGGCTATTAAGGGTCTTTTGTGTCTCCATACAGATTTTAAGATTTTTTGTTCTAGTTCCGTAAAAAATGCCATTGGTAATTTGATGGGGATTGCATTGAATCTGTAGATTGCTTTGGGTAGTATACTCATTTTCACAATATTGATTCTTCCAATCCAAGAACATGGTATATCTCTCCATGTGTTGGTATCATCTTTAATTACTTTCATCAGTGTCTTATAGTTTTCTGCATACAGGTCTTTTTTCTGCCTAGGTAGGTTTATACCTAAGTTTTTTATTCTTTTTGTTGCAATGGTAAATGGGAGTGTTTCCTTAATTTCCCTTTCAGATTTTTCATCATTAGTGTATAAGAATGCAAGAGATTTCTGTGCATTAATTTTGTATCCTGCAACTTTACCAAATTCATTGATTAGCTCTAGTAGTTTTCTGGTGGCATTTTTAGGATTGTCTATGTATAGTATCATGTCATCTGCAAACAGTGACAGTTTTAGTTCTTCTTTTCCAATTTGTATTCCTTTTATTTCTTTTTCTTCTCTGATTGCCATGGCTAGGACTTTGAAAACTATGTTCAATAATAGTAGTGAGAGTGGACATCCTTGTCTTCTTCCTGATCTTAGAGGAAATGCTTTCAGTTTTTCACCATTGAGAATGATGTTTGCTGTGGGTTTGTTGTATATGGCCTTTATTATGTTGAGGTAGGTTCCCTCTATACCCAGTTTCTGGAGGGTTTTTATCATAAATGGTGTTGAATTTTCTCATTAACTTTCTCTGCACCTATTGAGAGGATCATACGGTTTTTCTTCTTCAATTTGTTAATATGGTGTATCACATTGATTGATTTGCGTATATTGAAGAATCCTTGCATCCCTGCGATAAATCCCACTTGATCATGGTGTATGATCCTTTTAATGTGTTGTTGGATTCTGTTTGCTAGTATTTTGTTGAGGATTTTTGCATCTATATTCATCAGTGATATTGGTCTGTAATTTTCTTTTTTTATGGTATCTTTGTCTGGTTTTGGTATCCGGTTGATGGTGGCCTCATAGAATGAGTTTGAGAGTGTTCCTTCCTCTGCAATTTTTTGGAAGAGTTTGAGAAGGATGGGTCTTAGCTCTTCTCTAAATGTTTGATAGAATTAACCTGTGAAGCCATCTGGTCCTGGACTTTTGTTTGTTGGAAGGTTTTTAATCACAGTTTCAATTTCATTACTTGTGATTGGTGTGTTCATATTTTCTGTTTCTCCCTGGTTCAGTCTTGGAAGGTTATACCTTTCTAAGAATTTGTCCATTTCTTCCAGGTTGTCCATTTTTTTGACATAGAGTTGCTTATAGTAGTCTCTTAGGATGCTTTGTATTTCTGCGGTGTCTGTTGTAACTTCTCCTTTTTCATTTCTAATTTTATTGATTTGAGTCCTCTCCCTCTTTTTCTTGATGAGTCTGGCTAACGGTTCATCAATTTTGTCTATATCTCAAAGAACCAGCTTTTAGTTTTATTGATCTTTGCTATTGTTTTCTTTGTTTCTATTTCATTTATTTCTGCTCTGATCTTTATGATTTCTTTCCTTCTGCTAAGTTTGGGTTTTGTTTGTTCTTCTTTCTCTAGTTCCTTTAGGTGTAAGGTTAGATTGTTTATTTGAGATTTTTCTTGTTTCTTGAGGTAGGCTTGTATAGCTATAAACTTCCCTCTTAGAACTGCTTTTTCTGCATCCCATAGATTTTGGATCATCGTGTTTTCATTGTCATTTGTCTCTAGGTATTTTTTTATTTCCTCTTTGATTTCTTCAGTGATCTCTTGGTTATTTAGTAACATATTGTTTGGCCTCCATGTGTTTGTATTTTTTACGTTTTTTTCCTTGTAATTCATTTCAAATCTCATAGCGTTGGGGTTAGAAAAGATGCGTGATATGATTTCAATTTTCTTATATTTACTGAGGCTTGATTTGTGACCCAAGATGTGATCTATCCTGGAGAATGTTCCGTGTGCCCTTGAGAAGAAAGTGTAATCTGTTGGTTTTGGATGGAATGTCCTATAAATATCAATTAAATCTATCTGGTCTATTGTGTCATTTAAAGCTTCTGTTTCCTTATTTATTTTCATTTTGGATGATCACTCCTTTCCTGGAAGTGAGGTGTTAAAAGTCCCCCACTATTATTGTGTTACTGTCAATTTCCTCTTTTATAGCTGTTAGCAGTTGCCTTATGTATTGAGGTGCTCCCTTGTTGGGTGCATATATATTTATAATTGTTATATCTTCTTCTTGGATTGATCCCTTGATCACTATGTAATATCCTTCCTTGTCTCTTATAACATTCTTTATTTTAAAGTCTATTTTATGTGATATGAGTATTGCTACTCCAACTTTATTTTGATCTCCATTTGCATAGAATATCTTTTTCCATCCCCTCACTTTTAGTCTGTATGTGTCCCTAGGTCTGAAGTGGGTCTCTTTTAGACAGCATATATATGGGTCTTGTTTTTGTATACATTCAGCGATCCTGTGTCTTTTGGTTGGAGCATTTAATACATTCACGTTTAACGTAATTATTGATATATATGTTCCTATGACCATTTTCTTAATTGTTTTGGGTTTGTTTTTGTAGGTCCTTTACTTCTCTTGTTTTTCCCACTTAGAGAAGTTCCTTTAGCATTTGTTGTAGAGCTGGTTTGGTGGTGATGAATTCTTTTAGCTTTTGCTTGTCTATAAAGCTTTTGATTTCTCCATCGAATCTGAATGAGATCCTTGCTGGGTAGAGTAATCTTGTTTGTAGGTTCTTCTCTTTCATCACTTTAAGTATATCATGCCACTCCCTTCTGGCTTGTAGAGTTTCTGCTGAGAAATCAGCTGTTAACCTTATGGGAGTTCCCTTGTATGTTATTTGTCATTTTTCTGTTGCTGCTTTCAATAATTTTTCTTTGCCTTTAATTTTTGCCAATTTGATAACTATGTGTCTTGGAGTGTTTCTCTTTGGGTTTATCCTGTATGGGACTTGCTGTGCTTCCTGGACTTTGGTGGCAATTTCCTTTCCCATGTTAGGGAAATTTTCGACTATAATTTCTTCAAATATTTTCTTGGGGCCTTTCTGTCTCTCTTCTCCTTCTGGGACCCCTATAATGCAAATGTTGTTGCATTTAATATTGCCCCAGAGGTCTCTTAGGCTGTCTTCATTTCTTTTCATTCTTTTTTCTTTATTCTGTTCCGCAGCAGTGAATTCCACCATCCTGTCTTCCATGTCACTTATCTGTTCTTCTGCCTCTGTTATTCTGCTATTGATTCTTTCCAGTGTAGTTTTCATTTCAGTTATTGTATTGTTCACCTCTGTTTGTTTGTTCTTTAATTCTTCTAGGTCTTTGTTAAACATTTCTTGCATCTTCTCGATCTTTGACTCCATTCTTTTCCCGAGGTCCTTGATCATCTTCACTATCAGTATTCTGAATTCTTTTTCTGGAAGGTTGCCTATCTCCACTTCATTTAGTTGTTTTTCTGGGGTTTTATCTTGTTCCTTCATCTGGTACATAGCCCTCTGCCTTTTCATCTTGTCCATCTTTCTGTGAATGTGGTTTTTGTTCTTCAGGCCGCGGGATTGTAGTTCTTCTTGATTCTCCACACAATATTTTTAATTGTGCTTTTCTCTATTACTTATGAATCATTATATGCTTCCTATTATATAATATTTGTCTGATATTATTGATTTGCATATGATTTAATATGTTGAAATCATTAACTTTTAAATTATAAAGAGCACTAGGGATTTCCCTGGTGGTCCAGTGGCTAAGACGCTGCACTCCCAAATGCAGGGGGCCCATGTTCCATCCTTGGTCAGGGAACTAGATCCCACATGCCACAACTAAGAGTCCGCATGCTGCAACTAAAGATTCAACATGCTACAATGAAGGTCCCGTGTGCCACAACTAAGACCCAGTGCAGCCAAAATGAATAAATATTTTTAAAAAGAGCACTAATATAATACTAGCAATGAAAAATAATATTTTGCATTTATATGGCATATCTATCTACCTACCAACTGGAGATCTCCACTTGGATTATGGGTACCTTGGACTCAGAGTGTCCAAATCTGAACTCTTTATTTTCACCCAGAACTTGTTCCTCCTCCTCTGTTCTCTGTCTCAATGTTCTCTTCTCTGTTCTCAATGCCACCAACAATCACCCAGTTTCCCAAGCCAAAAACTGGACACAATCTTAGATTTCTCTGTCCCCTCACTGCCTCATGAATGTTCATCACCAAGTCTGATCAATTCTACCTCCTTAATATCACTCAGCTGTGTCCTCCTTCCTCCATCTCAACTGACACTTTATTATAAGCCAGGACCATCTCATGCCCAGACTCTCACAAAAGCCTCTTAAACAGTCTCTGGGCCTCTGAGGTAGTTCCCACATCACCGCTGAGTATGTCCAATTTTCTCATCATGGTCCAGTAATTCATGACCTCCCCTCTTATCCTTTTCATTCATTTTTCTCACCTTCCATCTCTCTGCCTGAGATCCTGGGCTGGTCCTCCTCATTTCTCATTCTCTCTTACTCCTACTTCTCTTTCAGGGTCCTGCTGAAGTGAGTCCTCCTCCTGGAAGCCCTCCCTCTCTCCCCCCACACCCACAGGCTGACTACCCCTCCTTTGCCCACATTGACACTTGTTACACTGTGTTGTAATTGGTGATTTACTGCCCGACTCACAGTGCCTTGAAGAGAAAGAGTGGATCTTTCCCAAATCTGTATTTCCGAGGCCAGCACATTTCTTATCATCGTAAATGTGCAATAAGTATTTGCTTACTGAATGAATGAAATCCAGTATACCTCATATAGAGAGCGAAATAAAAGCCCACTGCTATGTGCCACCTCTGCATTAGAACAAATAGAAAATAGTCCAGGTCCTATGAACTGTTAACCAACCTGTTCCAAAAGGAAATTGAGGCTCATATACAGCTGCCAATTAAATCAAGGTAAATCAGAAACCCCCTCCCAACTCCCTATCTCCGAGGTAAGGGTATCCATCTTCTTTCATCTTCTACATAAGGTCTCTTGTTGCCTGCATCCTTTTTGTTCATCTTTCTCTAATTATAGGCTGCATTTGTGTTTATGTAAACCCAGTTTCACCCAAGTTGATTCATGGTGTTTTCAAAACAAATCATAAGACAGAATCATACAGAATAATAATATCTAACATTTGTTGAACACTTAACTGTGTATCAAGCACTATAGCAAGCAATTTGCATACATTATCTCATTTAATTCTCATAACAATCCTTTCGGAATATTGTCCCTATTTTACAGTTGAGAAAAAAAATAGTTGGGAGGGTGGTTGCCAGGGGATGAGGGCAGGGGAGAATGGGGAGTTGTTTACTGGATATAGACTTTCAGTTTTGAAAGATGAAAAGAGTTCTGGAGATTGGCTGAGCAGCAATGTGAATATACTTAACACTACTAAACTGTGCACTTAAAAGTTGTTAAGAAGGTCAATTTTATGTTACATGTATTTTAGCACATTTTAAAAAATAAATAAATATGAAAAAAAAGACTCAAAGAATACAGTGGAAGAATACAAAGTGGAAGCGGTGGTTATATCTGAGGGGTACTACCGAAACTGTGGTTATATTTAGAGTACATTTTATCTGGTGAACTTTTCTCTGTTTACATATTTGCAACAATAAACATAAAAAAATAGTTTGGAGCACGATTTAAAGGTGAATACTGTATGAAATACCCCATGGGGCACGCCCATGTGTTCATCTCTGGAACCATCTCTCCCTTTGCTTCCCATCTTCTTCAGTGCCCTCTACATCACTTTGTTCACAACCAGCCATCTGGGTGGGTTCATTGGCTTCCTAATGACCACTGAGTCTACAACATCCAAGAAAAAAGAAAGTTGTTGTGATTATTTTAAGCAATATATAAACCCATTTTAACAATCCAGCTTACGTAGTCTCCTCATGACCAAGAGCTTAGGGCCATTGTTATGGGCTTCTCTGTCCCCTCTCTCCTCAGAGCCCTACAACTCTGTCCCTACAAAGCATCAAATCATACCCTGGTCAAACCATGAATATTTATTGAACAGTGACTACACATAAAACCGGAAACTAGAGTGTTTCCTGAGGCAAGCTCACATCTTGGTAGGGGGTGGGGTGGGGGCATTGTCCCTGCTTCCTTGGGTTCCCAATCAAGCCAAGGGGGAAGACCCCAAGCCACTGCTGTGAGAAGACCGCACAGTGCCCTGTGGGATGCTGGAAATGTTGCATTGAAGAGAAAAAGAAATTCCAGTCACTTTGCAGACCAGACTCAGCTCATATTAGCGAGAGGTTCCTATGTTTGGCAGGAATTGGCCAATTCAACTTAGAGCTAGGAATTTCAGCTCTCAATGTGTATGTATACATAAGGATCGTTAAGTAATAAGTATTCATAAAACATATTTTTTGCAGACTTGGTAAAGAGAGACTTTATGAGAGAGGATTGTTGCAAGGTAGAGGGAACTAATGCAATAAGGAGAACGCTCCTGACCATAAGATCTGCAAGCATTACCCATAAAATATATTTGAGTATTCAGTTTATTAGCATCACATGCCATTCAAAGTTATCTAAAAGCATTGTCAGTCCTTGCAACATACCTAGGAGTATGTTTAGTCACACAATTGGAAGGTTTGAAGTATAGGAAAGTAATGAAACGTGTTCAAGAGTACCTTTTAGGGCTTCCCTGGTGGTGCAGTGGTTGGGGGTCCGCCTGCTGATGCAGGGGACGCAGGTTCGTGCCCCGGTCCGGGAGGATCCCACATGCCGCGGAGCGGCTGGGCCCGTGGGCCATGGCCGCTGGGCCTGTGCGTCCGGAGCCTGTGCTCCACTATGGGAGAGGCCGCAGCAGTGAGAGGCCCGCGTACTGCAAAAAAAAAAAAACAAAAAACAAAAAAAAGAGTCCCTTTTATTCAGTAGTGGATCAAGGGACAGAATTTAAGCTTCCCTACTGAATAGAAAAACAGGGGTTCTGGGGATAGCCAGATTTGGTGGCATTAAAAATTGAGACAATGCAATTCCACTTCTGGGTATATATCTGAAAAAAACAAAACCACTAATTCTAAAAGATACATGCACCCCAATGTGCATAACATTATTTACAATTGCCAAGTATGGAAGCAACTTAAGTGTCCATCAACAGATGAACGGCTAAAGAAGATAGATGGAGATAGAGATAGAGATAGAGAGAGATAGATATATACACACACACACACACACAATGGAATACTACTCAGCCAAAAAAAAAGAATGAAATTTTGCCATTTGCAACAACATGGATAGACCTGAAGGGTATTATGATTAGTGGAATAAGTCAGACAGAAAGACAAATACTGTATGATATCACTTATATGTGGAATCTAAAAAATACACCAAACTAGTGAAGATAACAAAAAAGAAGCAGACTCACAGATATAGAGAACAAAGTAGTGGTTACCAGTGGGAAGAGGGAAGCAGGGAGGGGCAAGATAGAGGTAGGGGAGTAAGAGGTACAAATTATTAGGTATAAAATAAGCTACAGGGCTTCCCTGGTGGCGCAGTGGTTGAGAGTCCGCCTGCCGATGCAGGGGACACAGGTTCGTGCCCTGGTTTGGGAAGATCCCACATGCCGCGGAGCGGCTGGGCCCGTGAGCCATGGCCGCTGAGCCTGCGCGTCCGGAGCCTGTGCTCCGCAACGGGAGAGGCCACAACAGTGAGAGGCCCGCGTACCGCAAAAAAAAAAAAAAAGCTACAAGGATATATTGTACAACATGGGGAATACAGCCAATATTTTATAATAACAATAATTGGAGTATAACCTTTAAAAATTGTGAATCTCTATATTGTACACCTGTAACTTATATAAAATTGTACAGCAACTATATCTCAATTAAAAATAAACAAGAGACAATGCAGTTACAATCTCTTGCTCCAGATAGCTGATATTCTGCTATCATTTTTTAGTAACTTTATTCTTCCGGAGACCCTCAAATTTAAATATTCTGTCCCACTATCAGAATGTGAATATTTGCCTTCATATAATCTTTAGTTTACTAATACAGTCATAATAACAATGAGCTTGTCAAAATAGCTAGACATATTCCACTGCAACAAATTATAGGTAGTTTTTGTTTTGCAAACCCGACAAAGCAATATTAACCAATGGGAAAAATTACAGGTGTTCTGTGACTTTTAAAAATTGTTGTCAAAGACATTAAAATTTCTCTTACTGTTGACTATAGATGTATAGGAAAATGAAAAATAGCCAAATTAATATTTATTTAGTACACTGCAATTTAAAACATTAGACACATTGAGAATTAAAGTGGTTTTCTTTGTAAAAATCTTATCAAGAGTAGTCTGAGCAGTACTTGCCGCTTTCTTCCCATCATATAACCTTGGTTACAGAGCAAGCACATTTTCTATGCCTTGGCAAATTGTCATACTCCTTTCTAAGTATGAATCAGCTTCCAACATTTTGTCCTTTGCACTTTCAATGTTGTAAAATATCTCTGAGAGTTCCTTTAATGTGAAGTTTTTTCTGGTGTCACTTCCTCTGGGACATTTTCATCACAACCATCTTCCTCATTTAACTTCCAGTATTACTACTTTTCATTTCTTGGCTGGCCAATTTCTTCTTTCAATTATCCATTTCTGTAAAATGTCACATGGTTTTATCACTGGGTAACAAGTAGGCAACGCAAATACAGGCTTTGCTGTCCCTGTGTGAATTGAATAACAGATTCTCAGATACCAATCACCGATAGACTTTGAAAGAAGTGATATGATTGGTCACTGATTGTGATGTGCCTCTGTTATTTATGTAGTGATTTGTGGACCAAAGAGTTAGCAGCAAATTTGTACTTTATGCAGTTACTCAGTGTTCATATAACATGGTAACTGAAATTAGAGTCATGTTGTTGGCGGACTGGTGTTATTAACTAAACTGTGGTATCTGAAATTTTTGCATGTCAAAACCATGCAAAGCAAGGACTGCCTGTATAGAAAACCATGAGATTCCATACCCGCTGTCTTACAACTCTGAGTAAATGAGTGTTTCTCCAGGATTAGTATCAGAGTTGAATTTGCACAGGTAACTTGGCAATCATGGGGTGATCCAAGATGTCTCTAGAACTCTTATACAAGTGCCCCTCTACCCTATGCGAGAAGGCAGATGGCTTGGGGTTATGACCAAGGTCTTTAGCTACCTGGGACTGAACACTTGTAAGGCAGAGAAAAATTCCAGGCTCAAAGCCTGCTCACATGAGGCAAGTATCTGGTGGTATCTGCAGAAGACCCCTGAGAAGACAGGTAGGACTCAGCTACTGTCTCAAATTTCAATCTTGTCTTGAAAGAGCGTCATAGCATCATATTCACTAAGGGGTCTTCCTGAGCAGCTGCCCACTAAGGACGCTGTTGAGGAAGGATCTATACACTGCCAGGTGACAGAAGGATCTGGGACTATTCCAAGTTACAGAGACACTGCTGAGAGAAACAGTGGAAAAATCACCCAGGAGGGGCTATTTTGGGGGTTCTTTGGCTACTATTTACTAATCTACATGATATTTTATAAACCTCACATGGAAAAATTTACTCTTTCTTCAACAAATAATTACTGGGTACCGACTCTAGCCTGCACTATGCAAGGTCCTGAGATAAGGTGGTGAAAGTGACTGACCTGTCAGGAAGGCAGCCATCCAATGGTTAATGACACAGCTGGTCATTTAATTATAAGCAAGACATCAAGGTAAGTGCCACAAAAGAGATTCACAGGGTGGCATGACAATGTGTACGTGGGGAGGGCTATTTGGGGAAGGCTTTCTTGAGGGAGTGACATTGGAGCTGAACTTTGAATGGCATGTAGGTTGGGTTTCCCAGAGGCCTGGCATGTCCCTCATAGTTGGAAGATTTATGACATTTACATAGAAAATGATTCTTTTCCAGGATAAAAGAAAACTCCTCTAAATTTTACAGATTTACATCATTTTTCCAAAACACAAGTTTTAAGACAGTTTGGCCTGCTTTGGACAAATTTATGGGTTACCTGGCACTTCTCTTTGTGCAAGGATCTGCCCTGATCTGCCTGTCATGGCCCATACTCTGACTCTCACCCTGTCCTCCCCATTTTCCTTACTCTGAACTTGTCTTGCCCCACAAATTTGACATATACGGTTAACAGCCTGGCTACAAACTGGGTTCTTCTGAGCAGCGCTGATTCTCTATGCCCGTGTCCAGCGCTCCTACCCTGACTCTGCATCCACAGACATGGCTGTCCCTTGACTGACCACAACCTTTCTCATAGGACCCAGATAATTTTGTTAAATGCATACAGTAAGAACTCCAAGATGTTCTACCCTAGTCCCACTAAAATGTAAGGTCCACAAAGGCAGAGCCAATGTCTCCCTCATCTCAAGCAATACTCTTGGCATGGTCCTCAGGAATTCATCCATAAACACCCCAGCTCCCTACCCCCTTGGCAGGGGGCCAGGTATAGCTCTGAGTTGTGTGCTGGACAGTCTTCCAGAGGGCCCTAGTGGAACTGAGCCCCAGTTGTCCATAGTAATAACCTACTTGGTACCACACCCTTTATTGGATGCCTTCCCTTCCCTGTCTCACTTCCACACTCTTCTGCACATGTTTCCTGGGATCCTCTTCCAGATAAACTACTTGCACTCGCATCCTTATCCCAAGATCTGCTTTAGGGAGAACACAAACTCAGTCAGCTGACTAAGAGAGTACCGTCTTCCTGGCAAGATGCTAAGCATTTGACATGCTTCAACTCAATTAATCTTTGAGACAACTTTAGGAGGTATTTATTTTATTTTTCCATGTCTTATGGAGAAGAAATTGAGGCCCTGAGAAGTAACTGGCCCTAAATCGTACAGTGAGTTAATGGTGAAGCCAGGATTCCAAACTTGACAGTCTGACTCTACAGCTGCATCCTTAACCATCACCTAAACTTTTAAGTTTTATAAACATTGTTTTTTTTGTCAACAGTCAGGTGGCTGCATTAACTTAAACTGAGCTCACCAAGTACCACCAGTGAAGGGTATTATTTGCACTCACTCTACTTACATCTAAGCCCAGTTTTACTTTAGGGCAATCTGGGCTTAACAGTACTCCAAGACACAGATTACATCTGTGATTGTTTGTGTATAAATTATTATTAAGGTACTACTTATTACCCTAATGGGAAAGGGTATACCTAAGCAAATTGTATAGCCCAGATTTTATCCTAATTTTCACAATGTCCAAATAGAGTCCGAATGAGTGAATTTGGACTGTATTTTGAAATTTATAAAAGTTGGAACATAGAAAAGCTAAAATATGAGTGTAAATCTTACTTCCTATTTGAAGAGAGGGTCAGTGAAAGGTGGTTGAAAGAAAAAGGAAATTTTTCTATCTCAAAGGCAGAAAATAAAGAACCAGCAGTGGGAGCTAAAAATCCGAAAAACAGCTGAAGAAGTCCTGAATTGTAACTCCCAGGGTTTTAAGTGTTGAGATGAGTTTTCTTCATGTGAAACAAAAGGCAAATCAGTTAATGAGACTGAAGGTGAAGTGTTATGAATCTGCAGAGAAAGCAAGCTGACAGCTTGATTGGCATACTGAAGGAGAGGAGGAGAATGAATGGAAAATTTATCAGACAAAATTTACAGATGCCTTTTTAACCTCAGGAATGAACAGGGTTAGAGATGGAAAGAAATGCTTTCGTCCTTAAAATAAACAGCCAATAATTATGGGCCCTGATTGTCTGGCTACAGGGAGGATTTATCCAACTGATATAAAATCTCACTGATGCACCTAAGGGCGAGAATGAGACAAGATCACGGGGATAGAATACCTATAAAGTAGAGTTGACAATTAATGTCTAATGCCTCTGAGGCATCCAGCAAGGCCCAGGTACCTTGAGGAACAACCCACCTGGTCCCAACAGAAACAAAAATAACTGGACCCAAGGATAACAGAGATAGGAGGGGCAGTACTTGAGGATGTTGTCTTCCCTCCATTTTTCTTTTCCATGTGGAGCCCTGCTCTTTTGACCAGGTTAGCTCTCAACCATATTTCTTCTTTGTTTCATGGCTTGTTGCTTTTTCTCTGAAGTGTTTGCTTAGGGTATCTGGTGAACTTTTCCACTTGGCCCCTTGACCATTCCTGTGACCTCTGCCAAAGAGACAGCCTCAGAGTCTATCCATGGTTCTGGATTTGTTCCTGAGGGTTGGACTCCAGCATGAAAAGTATCAAATAGCTGACAGGATGTTTGGGGGTACACGAGTACCAGGGGCATTCCGACTTCCAAGGCAAAGCAGGGACTTGATAACCATGGGGCCCACTGGTTTGGGCCCAGCCTGTTCATGATTATAGCTGGGATTGGGGCCAGACCAGGTCAATGCCCCTTATAGTTGTCCTCCATGGGCTACACGCTGTGAGACATTTTCTTAACTTCCAGTGGATCACACACCTATTCTTTGCTGTATCTTAAGGCACTGCTGAACCTAGATTGCTCGAAAGTGGGTGTATTAGTCAGGGTTCTCCAGAGACACAGAACCAATCTTCATCGGCTCATATAATTATGGAGGCTGAGAAGTCCCAATATCTGCCGTCAGCAAGCTAGAGACCCAGGAGATCTGATGGTGTAGCTTCAGTCCAAATCTGAAGGCCTGAGAACCGGGAGAGCTGATGGTGTAAGTTTCACTCCAAGGGCCGAAGATCAGTGTCCCAGCTCAAGTAGTCAGGCAGACAAAGTTCCCTCTCACTCAGCCTTTGTGTTCTATTCAGGCCTTCAATTGATTGGATGAGGGCCACACACACTGGGGAGGGCAATCTGCTTTAGTCTACAGATTCAAATGTTAACCTCATCCAGAAACACCCTCACAGACATACCCAGGACAATATCTGACCAAATGTCTGGACACCCTGTGGTGGAATCAAGTTGCCGTAAATTAACCATATCAATTAGATTATCCCTAGAGTAAGCGGTACCCACTTTCTAGGAGATATTCCAGAAGGGCTTTCCAGCCGTACTCGCCAACCAAGATGTCTATCCCACCCTCTTGTCAGTTCAGGAACCAGTGAGAGTAATGAGAGGTCATTTTTTTTTTTTTTTTTTTTTTTAATTTATTTATTTACGGCTGCGTTGGATCTTCGTTGCTGCGCGCAGGCTTTCTCTCATTACGGCAAGCGGGGACTACTCTTCGTTGTGGTGTGCTGGCTTCTCATTGCGGTGGCTTCTCTTGTTGCAGAGCACAGGCTCTTGGCGCGTGGGCTTCAGTAGTTGTGGCTCATGAGCTCTAGAGCGCAGGCTCAGTAGTTGTGGTGCACGGGTTTAATTGCTCCACGGCATGTGGGATCTTCCCGGACCAGGGCTCGAACCCGTGTCCCCCGCATTGGCAGGTGGATTCTTAACCACTGCGCCACCAGGGAAGCCCGAGAGGTCATTTTTTATGTACGTATGTATGTATGTATGCATGCATGTCTTTTTAACAGTAATGTTGCAATGGTCCAAAAGACCAATGAAAAGTCTTTATTTCTGCTCCTGTCTCTTCTAGTCTCTGGAAAGGACCAGACAGGACCCATGACTTTTTAGACTGATCAGAGGAGTGAAAAACAGACAGACTTAGAAAAAGATGAGAGAGAGTCATCTAATATAATATGACTAATTCCTGTGTATTAGGAAACACTGTAACTTTTTAATAAAAGTTTTTCCCAAAATTGGGACTTATTTCTTTGATATACTGCCAGTTGGTCCTAGCTTCCAACTTTTCTTCCTCGATCTAGAAGGTGACACCTGTCAGTCACCAGGTGGTTCCTTCCTGTCAAAACTTAAATTATATGTTGGTCAGGATCTTCCATTTATGCAAGGAGAGACAGTATCCAGATGCCTTATGTCTTATTTTATACCTCTTTTACACAAACGCAAGGCTAACCAATAGCCACAAACGTGATGAATTTTGGTAATTAAAATTGCTGAATGCTTTTGGGTTCCATTTGGAACCAGATTTCATTACAGTTTTATTAATCATTACTGGTTGTTATTTTGGGTTTGTATGTTCGTTTTTTTAATAGATCTTTATTGGAGTATAATTGCTTCACAATACTGTGTTAGTTTCTGTTGTACAACAAAGTGAATCAGCCATATGCATACATATGTCCCCATATCCCCTCCCTCTTGAGCTTCCCTCCCTCCCACCCTCCCTATATCACCCCTCTACATCATCACAAAGCACCGAGCTGATCCCCCTGTGCTTTACCTCACTGACAAGCAGTGAGGAGTTCTGTAGAGATGGGGTGATCATACATCCCAGTTTGCCAGGGACAGTCTCCATTTATGACTATTGCCTTGACTTAATTTGTTAATGACCCCTTTTTTCACTCCCCAAAGCATCCCAGTATGGATGATAAATCGTATGTTCACCCTGTAAATAATGGTCATTTGGAACAGATTAAGGTTAGTCTCATGGGTCAATGTTAAACCGTATTCCTCTGTGCTTTTCTGAGACCAAATTCGAACTCCAGCAGAGGTGTTTCTGGGAGCCAAGCTAAACATTTGAAAAGGAGGTCCTTTGGGGCCTGGTGTCCAGTATGCCACTTCAAGGGCTACTGGGAATTTCTGTGTACTCGATCCTGAATCATCTAATCTCTAGATCTCTCAAAAAGTCTAGGTCTACTCCAGAAGTCTATTCCTGGAACCCCAAATTTTTTAGCATTATTTTAATGTAAACTCAGGTCATCTTTCCTTCAAACTTTATTTTTAAAATAAAAGTTTATATTTCCTTGAAAATTTGAAGGCTTTCATCCACGTGAAGAACCTGCATTTACCTATGTGTTGTTCACCCTAGACTGCAGATTTCGTTTTTCACTGGGTCTGTGTCAGTAGGATTGTCCAGTGTCCATTAGAGTCCAAGTTGCTGCTCAAGACTTCTTGTTTAGCTTAGCCTATTTGATTGCGCCTAAATGTGAGGCAACACAACCATCATCCTCTGATGCACTTTTGGAACCATCCTTCAATTCATTGTTATGGAACCTTTGCCCAAGTAAAAGCCTGTGCTTGAATCAACAGGCATAGTGTAAAATAGGGAAAAAAAAAAAAAAAAAAAGGGCTATGTGCCATAGCTGGATAGAAGCTGGACCTGCTGGGGGCAGCTGGCTGAGGGAAGGGGGAATTTCTTAGTGTCCTGAGTCCCAGAGAAGGCTGTGGGATGAGCTTTCTTATCCTTTTCTTTCTCTCCCTCTTCCCTTCTCCCCTGTGACTTGCTCTTTTTTTAGCTTATCTTTTATTTCCTTCCCCCCTTCCTTCCTTCCTTCTTTCCTTCCTTCCTTCCTTCCTATTTCTGTCTTTCTGTCTTTCTCTCTCTCTTTCTTTCTTTCTTGAAGTATAGTTGATTGACAGTATTATGTTAGGTTCAGGTATACAGCATAGTGATTCGATATTTTTGCAGATTATACTCCATTACAGGTAATTAGAAGATAATGGCTAATTCCCTGTGCTATATAGTACATACCTGTTGCTTACCTATTTTATACATAGTAGTTTGCGTCTGTTAATCCCATACCCCTAATTTGCCCCTTCCTGTGACTTGCTTTTTATTTTCCTTTGCTCTTAACCTTTGTTCCCTCTTCTCCTTCCCCTTCCTTTGCTTCTTTTCTCTTCTACCTTTCCTTTCTCATGTTTCTCTTGTCCCTCCTACTCCTTTTGCCCCTCACAATTTGTCCTCTTTCCTCACTCTGCCCTTGGCTCTATCATTGGCTCCATCTTGCAATGGATATGAAAACCTCTCCCTTTTCTAATCTCTTAGACTCTGACAAAAGGTAGGAATCCTCTCCCTGGAATATAGCACTGATGTGCAAATTGAATGTACAACTTCTGGGAGTTGATGATGCCTGAAGCTTTCCAGGTTAAGAACTCCTGGGATAAATGGACTTATGGTCCACTTCTTGTCATAAATCAAATGATAAAACGGTTTCAAAGAATCACGTTAAGGAAACAAAAACAACTTCAAATAAATTTGGCAAGTAGGTAATTAGTATGAATGTTAAAAGATTACACTAGGGCTTCCCTGGTGGCGCAGTGGTTGAGAGTCCGCCTGCCGATGCAGGGGACACAGGTTCATGCCTTGGTCCGGGAAGATCCCACATGCCGCGGAGCGGCTAGGCCCGTGAGCCATGGCTGCTGAGCCTGCGTGTCCGGAGCCTGTGCTCCGCAACGGGAGAGGCCACAACAGTGAGAGGCCCGCTTACCGCAAAAAAAAAAAAAAGATTACACTAGATGGTATAGCAGGCAGGTTGCTTTGGAAAGCATATGAGACCCAGGCAGATTTCAGATGTCCACAGACTCATAAAGTTGCTTTTTAGCCAATGCTGAAAATAGAGACATGGCATCATCTATCTGATGGTATCTACAGCTATATCTACAACGGTCATTAGTTGTATCTGTAGGTGACATCTTCTGTATGCTATAAAACCCCAAAGCATTATATACTTGTACGGAGTGTCATTAAAGTGAATTTAGCTGGTCAATAAATGTAATAGCCCTGAGTGATTATTTTTATAAGTGAATATTCTGAACATTGAAGAATAATTTTAGGCTCTTAGGAGTTATTTTTATTTTGAACACACACACTTTCGCACACATGTGCATGAACAGACACGCACAAACTTAAAACTTCTTCCTCAAGGTAGTGTCCTGTCTACAGGAAAAAAGAACTCTGCTTTGCATATTTGTCATCTTTCCCCATATCTCCTATTTGGGTTTTTTTTCATTTCCTACTTACTACCCAGTAGAACCAGATGATAATTTTATATTCAAAGGAATTTGCATGATATAAATGCACTAATAAATAAGCGTAACAGAAATGTATTGTTCTATTGTAAATTACTAATATAATCTCATTTCCATCTGGGAATTCTTTACAGCATGCTTAAATTTTTAGTAATGGTAAGTTAATGACATATTAAAAATGAAACAGGAACTATTTACCTGAAGTTCCAGCAATATTATTATTATATGTTTTAAAAGGTGATCATTTATTTAAAACATAATTATAGAATGACTCTAAACCACATAGAGACTTACTTTTAAAAGTATACATTACATTTTCCCACTAATGCTTAGCTGTATTTAAACAGTGGTGGTTGGATTTTTGAAGGGAGGAAGCACTATGCCATTATCGTGTATTTGTCCTTTGAACAAATTTGGCCCATAGGGCATTGACCTTCTAAAATCAAAACCAACGGTGCCACATCAATGAATCGATAACATTAGGTCTGCTCTGTCCTCTTTTGCCCTAGATTCATGTTTAGGGGTTATGTGAACTTAAGATAAAAAGAAATATGATGCAAATAACTTGGCTAGCTGGAAAAAAAAACTCCACTTAGGAAATGGGGAAGAGTCAAGTGTACCAGCTAAACAGCATTTCTAAAAAAATAAATAAATAAAATAAGTGGCACTTCTTTTTTGGTAAAGATCGTCCAAGTTATCACAATAAACTGAACATGGTGTATGTTGGCAGTTAACTCTTGATTATCTTTAAAAATGAAGTGCATAAAGGATCCCAAACAAGATCATATTTTAAAAATTCTGTTTCACTTACCATTTACCTTCCTCCTGTGTTTTCCTTAAACAACAATTAAAATCATTTTACTTTGCCTAAGGGGCACACCTCAGTCTGGTGGTGAGGGGTATAGGCTCCTTGGAGTGTGCTGTCATGGGGAAGACCCTCATCAAGTGAAATATTTACCACAGAAATATTTACCCAAAGAGAGTAGAGGTGATAATAACAGTTGGGGTTTATATAGCACAGTACAATTTATAAATTTCACATATACGTTCCCCAATCTTCGGAGGTAGAAAAGGCATATATAATTATTACCCATGGGTTATAGATGGAAGCATGGAAAGAGAGAGAGAGAAACAATAATAGGATTTTATCAATATTTTTAATGGTCCATGTAGACACTTAAATTTCAGTTTAACGCAAACCCCATTTGTATCCCTCCTAATCATCACAGACAAATTTTCTCAATTTTGCTGGTAGAGGTGTTGCACATTATTCTTTTTTTTTTTTTTTTTTTTTTTTGCACATTATTCTTTTGCATCCTATGTCTGAAGCTACCAGGTTCTACCTATACCAGGTGTGGCATCCAAACCAGGGACTTTGCACAGGCATACATCTCCCAATAATTACAGAATTCAGACCATTTCCAGGTTAATGTCTATTTTGGATGAATGTTTTGATCTTGGGAACATTCTGAAAGGAGGCTGCTAGCCATTCAAATATGAACTTATCTGCATTCATTCATCCATTCCTCCACTTAGCAAATATGTATTGAGCGGATCATTGGTGTGTCCAGCACTACCTGGACCAGGAGGTTAAGAGTGAATCAGAAGTGGTCCTGGCCTGAAAGAAGCTAAACACAAATCTCAAACCATCAAACTAGCTGGAAAGTACTTGGGGGAAGTTTGGATGCTAAGAATTTAGCTCTTCCCAAGACAAGATGTTTACTTGATGGCAGTAGTGGTTAAGGCAAAACAGTTTTCGTAGATTTGAGAGACCCTAATTCAGTGATTTCAAACTTCAGCACACTAAAACATCACCAGGGAACTTTGTTTAAATGAGATGTCTGGGTTCCACCCCCATATACAGTATTCTGATTTAATTTCTCAAGTCGGGCCGTGAATTTGAATTTTAAACAATCCCTCATCCCTGACCCCCAAACCCAGGCATGCAAAGAAATTAGTTTGAGAGATTCAGATATCTCTCTAAATGTTTTCCAACAAAATATCTTTTGTTTGGGAGCCTTGTGCATCTAGTCATACCCTTTCATTGGAACCTGATTCATAGAAGAAATTGAGAATTAGTCCAAATGCTTCAAGTTCGCACAATGTGAGTGATCTTCATGAGTCTGTCTCTGTTCACAAGGAAGTTCCTGTTTTCTTAAAGATAGAGATGAACATATTCTGCCCTGTATTCTGGCCTGGGTCTGTCCATCTTTGTCACTTGATGGTAAGCTACCAAAGGTAAGGAATTCACAGTTAACAATCTCTTCCTTTCTCTGCCTTGCACATAGCAGGGTTTGCAACAAATGCTCGTTTTATTGAATTAAATGGACAGGATTTTTAAAACTTGAAATGTGTATGCTTTCCTATTCCAAGAACTGCTTGGAATTGCCTTGAAATGATTCTCCTCTACTGAGCAGAAAACCCTAGGAAGGGTTCCGTCCATCCTCCAAAAGGCACAGGGAAATTATTGTTATAAGGGGCTGCTCGCCACGTTCCAAACTCTTACTTTTGTGCTAAATTTATGCAGAACTGATACTTTACTTAACTCATATTATGTTCAACTATTTTCTCATAGAACGCTTAGATCCAAATAGAAAATTTTCACTGAAATGATGAACCCATTGCAAAATTTTTTAGTGAGGTTCCTGTGCATGTCTAGTTTTGTGAGTTCTGAGCCTTAAACATGAAAACACACACCAGCAACAACATCTGCAAAAATCTCCATGTGTATCATTCCATGGTGCTACGCAAAAATATAGAAGAAATTGAGTTAAATAAAAACACACAACAGTGGCTGTGTCTGCTGGGAGTACTTCCTTGTGTTTTCCGTTATCACAGCTAAATATTAAGTCAGACCCTTAACTTGATTTTAATGTATTTAAGCAATAACCATCAAGGCACAGGGTACTTTCTGGGAATTAATGAGCAGCAAGAAGAGTTGATGGCCCAAAGTCAAACCAAGGACCACTAACCCCAGCTAGCTATTAATTCCCCAGGAAATGCCTGGCACTGAGGTTGGTATTACTATTTATAAGCCCTTTATATATGAAGAAAAGAAATACATATATCTCCCCTGCTGTGCCTTCATTTTGCAGAATGCCGTGGGAAAGCTGGGAGCAGAATCACACTGTTGTAGCTGCATCAGGTCTTTTCTGCTAAATTAAAAGTAATTATCAAAATGAAGGCTTTGGTCTACAACCAAAGACACACGTTAATGCCCCCCCACAATACCCTCCTCTTCCTCATTCCCACCACCTGTAAATTAAAGGGAAGTAGTAATGGCAGCACCTTCCCGGGACATTTTTTAATGAGGTCTAACACACATGCAGAAAAGTGCATGAATCTTAAGCGTACAGCTTGATACAATTTTTCGAGATGTACTCATCCACATTATGCCCCAGATCAAGGTTGAGAACATTTCCAAAACCACTAACGCCTTCTTCATTCTCTCTCCCAGGCAGGAACCCAACAAAAGTAATCACAGTTCTGCCCTCAATCCCATTGAGTTGTCTTGCCTTTTCCTAAATGTTATATAAATGGAGTCAGACAGCGTGTACTCTTTTTGTGCCTGTTTTTTTCTCATCATCACTATGTATGTGAGTTTCATCTACGTTGTTGTGTGCCACTCTTTTCCATGGTTGCTTCAGAGAAACTATTTTTTTCAATTTAAACGAATTTAATATTAATAGCGACAGAGGAAGTTGAGTTCTGGCTTTATTATTATTATTTTTGTTTTTAATGTTTTTCCATGTAATAGTGATTTTTAAAATTTTTTTATTTTTTATTGAAGTATAGTTGACTAACAATGTTGTGTTAGTTTCAGGAGTACAGCAAAGTGATTCAGGTATACATATACATGTATCTATTCTTTTTCAAATTCTTTTCCCATTTAGGTTATTACAGAACACTGAGTAGAGTTCCCTGTGCTATACAGTAGGTCCTTGTTGTTGATCTATTTTATATATAGTACTGTGTATAAATTCCTAATTTATCCTTCCCCCAGCTTTCCCCTTTGGTAACCGTAAGTTTGCTTTCTCTGTCTGTGAGTCTGCTTCCGTTTTGTAAATAAATTCATTTGTATTGTTTTTTTAGATGCCACAAATAAGTGGTATCATATGATATTTGTCTTTCTCTGTCTGACAGAGAGTAACTTCTATATACACTAAAGTTAAAAAAAAACAAAAACAGAAACCTTTTTTCTTTTTCTGACCTATAAGAAGCTTTGATGTCTCAAAGCTTGAATGTCTAGATTCTGTTTGGACTGAGACGGTAATGCATATCCAAAGGCACTGTGTGTTTAGGGCATAATAAATCTCACCCGTGGTAAGGTAACTGCTTTTTAAGGCTGTTCTGAGGACAGGCTAATCAGAATTGTGTATAAACAAACATAAAATGTAAAATGTAGTTGAGGCATCTTCCCTAACCTCCCTCCCCCTTCCCCATTATGAAGGGAATAATTATCAAGTGCCTATTACGTGCTAGGTTCTTTAGCACTTTTGTCCTCACCGTACTCCATGAATGTAGGTATTGTTTACTCCAGTTTACAGATGGAGAAATTGAGGAATGCTAGCTAATTTGCCCATGGTCACAAAGGTGAGTGACAGGGTTAAGATTTAGGATCTGTCTAACTCTGAAATTCAAGCCCTTTTATCACACCCACAGCCAGGTGAGAAAGGTGGGCCAGAGGAAGTCTGTGACTAGGGAGAGAAGAAAGACTGACGTAAGATTCACTGAGATTCTAGCCAGCAACTCTAGGCTCCTGGGGGCACACCTGAGCCTTCAGTCCCTGGATTATTTAAGTGACATTTTATTTTATTTTTTAAAATTTCTTTAATTTTTTGGTCGCACCACTCGGCTTGCGGGATCTTAGTTTCCCTTGCAGGGATCGAACCCGGGCCCCTGACAGTGAAAGCTCGGAGTCCTAACCACTGGACTGCCAGGAAATTCCCTAAGTGACGTTTTAATGAAACTTTGCTTTAGTCTGCACTTTCCCGTGTGAGGTATGTCTTAAGCATCCTCTCAATACTCTTATAATGTTGACACCTAACATTTATTGAGAACTTACTATGTGCCAGGCACCATTCTAATGCTTTCCATGCATTATCTCATTGAATCCTTATAAACACCCTATGAGAGGATACTACCAATAGCTCCATGTTACAGATGAGGAAACTGAGGCATGAAGGAGTTAAGTAGCTTGCTTGAGCTCACACAGCTGGAAGGGAGGGGTCTGAATCTGAATTTAAATCTGAGGATTCAAATCCCAGGTGGTTGGGATCCATGACCTTGTAAATACTATGCCCTACTGCCTAGAGTTAGGCTAATGTACCTTTTATAAGCAAATTTGCCCTTGCCCTGTCTTTAGACCCGGCCATTCAATTCAGATGCAGATTCCTAAAGAACAAAATGTGTCTTGTATTCCATATTATTGTTTTTAAACTTACTCTGAGTTCTGTATTTAGTGGGTGCTGAGTATCAGCTAACTCACACATATCAATATATTCATTGAATCCTCCAATAGGTTTTCATATGGGGGGACGGACCACCTGATGGATAATGGATAACAGTGATGCTACTTCCCAAGTGAAAAATTAGGAGATATTCTCTGAGCAAAGGGTTAGCTTTTACAGTTTTGAATATAAAAAGTATCTGGTACAGTGATTAAATCACATTTGTTCGTTACTATTCTCGTTACCTATTGTTGTGTAACAAATCACCCAAACTTAGTAGCAGAAAGCCACAATCACCTTCTTATCCTGTCAGATTCTGTGTGTCAAGAATTCAGGCAGGGGACAGCAAGTGTGGCTTATCACTCTTCCAAAAAGTCTGAAGCCTCAGCTGTGAAGATTCAGACAGCTGGAAGTGGCTTGAATGGCTAAGGACTGGAATCATCTAGAGGCTTCTTCACTCACATGTCTGACATTTGGTCTGGGATGACTTGAAGACCGGGAATGATGACTGGAGTGCCTATTCATTGCCCTTCCATGTGACTTGGGCTTCCTCACAGCCTGGTGTCTCAAAATAATCTGACATCTCATATAGTGGCTCAGGGCTCCAAGAGAGAATGTTCTACCAAACAAGGTAAAAGCTACATCACCTTTTTTGATCTAGCCTCAGAAATCACATAGTGCCACTTTTACTAGACTCTATTGGTTAAAGCAGTCACAAGCCTGCCAAGATTCAAAGGAAGGGGACCTAGATCCTCACCTGTCAATAGAAGTATCAAAGAATTTGTAGCCATGTTTTAAAATCACCACAGTTATGCATTCACTAATGACCTTTATTACATAAAATCTGCACTGTCCCAAGAAAGCCAAGACCATGTCAGTTTCAATAAAGCAAGGGTGGAACTTGAAACTGTTGAATAGGTGTTGTCAACTATAATATTCTGATGCCCAACTAATTTTATTCTATACTCTTCAGACATCTTGGATCTACAGGGACTTCCCCCAATGAAGCACTCCCATTAATGCAGGTGAATTGCCTTTGCTTTTCCCCCATTAGAGTAAGGGGACATTTCAGCCGCCAGCTTCCCCTTCCCCGCTTCCTCATCCCTTCCTGGGCAGTGCTGTAACTTGAGATTTTCTACGCACTTCTTCCCTGTCAAGGCTGGAACATTTTCTGTGTCCTGTGTGATACATTAGTAAGCTTTACCTTACAAATTTCTTATTGGCTAGGAAGCTGTGATCCTTTGAGGAGATAAATGTGGAGCAGGATAATCAATACCTAAGGTCACAGCCCAGGTTGATAACCTTGCAGTTAATGGGGCTCCAGTTATCTAGTAAACAGTTGCACAGAGTATTTGCATTTATTATCTAGTAGATTCGTCACCATTTGTAACCATCAGTCTTTCTGTATGTTTAGTTGTCCTAATCTGGAATCAAGCGGTCCAGAATGTCAGAGGGCACTTGGGGTTCATGTTTTGGTTCAATCCATGTATTTTATAGGTGAGGGCACTGAGGCCAAGGAGGTCACTAGGGAGCCTTCTCCAAGGTCAAATGGCTAAGAAGGAATGGAGTACAGAACAGAACCCAGGTCTCTTTACTGCCAATCCAGGCTCTTTTCACCACACCACCTGGATCCTCACCACCTCTTCCTAGACCCATGCAGTGCCCTTCGCACTTACTTAAAAGAGCCCTATCCAGAGAGGCATCTGGGAGCAGAAAAGCTGAGAGACCTCTCTCTTTTTGCTTTTCCCATTTTCCTTTCCTTCACTAGATTGAGGGTAGGGCTTTGGTAGGAAGATTAAATGGATTGTAAGAACTGGAAGGGCTTTTGGTCTTATGTGGTATTTTTCTGGGGTTTTAAGAGTGTGTGGGATCTTTTTGCATGGAGGCCCAATTTAGGATTGGAGATTAATTACCTTCTGCTTAGGAGATGTCTTTGGTTCCAAAGGGCTGAGGCTACTAGGACAAGGTTCAGAGGGTAGGAAGGGTTTGTGTGAGACTCAGAGGTAAAAGAAAAAGATATAGAAACCTCACATACTCCAAATTTTTCCAAGGCAGTCTTGATTTATATTTTTGGCTAATTGTTTAGCCTTGTGTTAGATGGTTTTTATACAAACTAAGAATAGAAGGAATCTTCTGCAACCTTATAAAGAACATGTATGAAATATCTATGGTGACAATCATGCTTAATGGTAAAATACAAAGCACTTTCCTCCTAAGTTCAGGAACAAGGGAAAGAGATCTGCTCTCACTACCTTGATTCGGCACTGTTTAAATAGTACTAGCCAGTGAAATTAGGCAAGAAAAAAAGGTGTACAAATTGGAAAGAAAGATAAAACTATCATTATTTACAGATGATAGGACTGTTTACATAGAAAACACTAAGGAATCTACCAAAAAACTAGTAGAATGAGTGAGTTTAACAAGATTGTATGGTATAGGGTCAATATAGAAAAATAAATTGTACTTCTCTATACTACAATAGACAATTGGAAAATCAAATCAAATCACTATAATAACCTCAGATACCATTGTACACTTAGGAATAAATCTAAGTCTATGGATGATTGTAGTACCTCCCAATTTAGTATGCTATGAATTTCAACAATTTCACTAATAAAATAGATCCTCCAACCCAGTGATTTCCTATCTACTCCGTGCTTCCAATTGCACTTTTGCTATCTATCAAATGCCTTCAATTAATCACACAATTTGCATCTTTCTCATACAAAGTAGAATGAAATATATCCAGTAATAACGTATTTTACTTTATTGTACATTTTAAAACTATATTTTGGCATTTAAAATAATTATTTAAAAATTGTGGCATTTGGGGAAACAAAGTTTATGAAATCGTCAAATAGCCAAAACATGGACACTAGAAACAGTTCTTCTACGAGTTTTGATGGCTAAGTTACTCAAGTGAAGTTGAAGAATAGATAAATGATATTAAAATGAATTTTATATGTCCAGATAAATATAGAAATAAATGAAATAATAATATTAGGGAGTTGAGCTGAAAGTAGGAACGCTGTAGGAAATTAGAAATGAGACCTTGTTTTCCTGGAAGGTGATAGTAAGATGTGATTCTCAAAAGCTTGGACAAGCATGGTGTAGCATGAAGTGGACTTTTCCAGAGTCCAGAAAAAAAGTCTTTTTTTACAAAATTTTTATTGGAGTACAGTTGATTTACAATGTTGTGTTAGTTTCAGGTGTACAGCAAAGTGAATCATATGTATGTATATATATATATATATATATATATACCCATTCTTTTTCAGATTCTTTTCCCATATAAGGTTATTACAGAATATTAAATATTCCCTGTGCTATACAGTAGGTCCTTGTTATCTATTTTATATATAGTAGTGTGTATATGTTAATCCCAATCTCCTAATTTATCACTTCCCCTGACGTTTCCCCTTTGGTAACCATAAGTTTGATTTCGAGACCTGTAAGTCTGTTTCTGTTTTGTAAGTAAGTTCATTTGTATCATTTTTTCAGAAAAATAAGTCTTAAAGAGATCTGCCTAAAGTAAAAATTGCATCACTAAATAAAAGTGACAGTCTCCTAATTTTTGTGTGGCTACAACAGAGATCTAAGTCCAGTTTAAGACCATTATGATCATACTTTCAGAAACATCTAGAAAGACTTCGTGAACCTAATCAGACCAGAATGTGGAGATCAGGCACAGAGTGGACACATGAGTTAAATTTTTGGCTTCCTTTCAGTCTTGAATTCAGAAGCTCTCTCTTCTCCCCTCACCCCTGACCTAGGACTTACAGGGACAAAAGGAATTTAGGACAAAATCTGCACCTCTGTAGTAGGGGAGAGAGGACTTTTCTACCCTCAGGAGCTACCGGTATAAGAAGAACACGACTCCTATAAGTTTGACCTGATTATAGCAATGTGTTCTAACTGAGACTTCCTTTGAAAGACACTCAGACTTTTAAGAGGAAATGGATGATAGAAGTCTGTCTAGGGCTTCCGTGGTGGTGCAGTGGTTAAGAATCCGCCTGCTAATGCAGGGGACACGGGTTCGTGCCCTGGTCCGGGAAGATCCCACATGCCGTGGAGCAACTAAGCCCGTGCACCACAACTACTGAGGCTGTGCTCTAGAGCCTGCAAGCCACAACTACTGAGCCCACGTGCTGCAACTACTGAAGCCTGTGAACCTAGAGCCCGTGCTCCACAAGAGAAACCACTGCAATGAGAAGTCTGCTCACCGCAACGAAGAGTAGCCCCTGCTCGCTGCAACTGAAGAAAGCCCACGTATAGCAATGAAGACCCAACACAGCCAAAAAAATAAATAAATAGAAAAAAAAAAAAAAGTCTGTGTAAATCACTGACAGCCATATAGTTATGTAAGAGAATGTCCTTTTTGGAAATGCACTCTGAAGAATTTAGGGATAAAGGGACAAAATATCCTCAACTTACTCTATAATGGTTCCGAAAAAAATTATACATGCACATGCACACACACACAGATGATGATAAAGCAAATGGGGCAAAGTATAAACTGTGGGTAAAGGGTATATGAGAGATCCTTAAATTTGAAAGTATATCAAACTAAAAAATTTCCCCAAAATGTCTGTCTAAATCATATAACTTTCATAGTCACTGATGTAAGCTACCTGTAAAAATCACATTTCAGGGGCTTCCCTGGTGGCGCAGTGGTTGAGAGTCCGCCTGCCGATGCAGGGGACACGGGTTCGTGCCCCGGTCCGGGAAGATCCCACATGCCGCGGAGCGGCTGGGCCCATGAGCCATGGCCGCTAAGCCTGCGCGACCGGAGCCTGTGCTTCGCAATGGGAGAGGCCACAACAGTGAGAGGCCCGCATACAGTTAAAAAAAAAAAAAAAAAAAAAAAAAAAAAAAATCACATTTCAGTTTTTTTTTTTTTTTTAACTTTAACTGGAGCTCTATATATGAGGTTTCAAGTGACTTTCTTAATATAGAGCCACCACCTATTACGACTTCACAAAGAACTCATTATGCTCACTGAAGCTTCAAGCAAAGTTCATCTCTTTAATTAAGCAAAGCTGAACAAACATTTTATCAGAAATAATTTTGGAGTTGCCTGTCGATATGGCCAACTATCCCCAGGAAAATAATGGCATCTCTAAACTAGAAAGGAATGAGAAGAATGGACGGAGACGAGTAATCTTGTTTAAATGTGTTGTTAGAGGATGAATCTTTTTTTTTTTTTTGAGGATGAATCTTTAATTTTATAAATATTTGAAAGCTGATAAGGTAGAAGAGGGAGGTCTAAGAAGGATCAGAGTAATGGCTGGAAGATAAAAACATATGGAAATAATAATAATTAATAATAATCGATAACAATAATAATGTCATCATTGTTGGAGCCATCCCTGAGTCTTATATTCCAGATTGGCGAGTAGGAACTGTTTTTCCCCCTTTAGTGTAACAAATGAAGGAAGTGGCATTCAAAATAATTCTTGTTACATAAAAATGGCAAAACATAGGGTGAAAGAAGGAATATGTCCAAACCTGGTGAGAAAATGAGCACAAAGATTGGCCCAATGCCTTTCAAAAAAAAAAAAAAGTGGAAGAAAATTGCCCATAATTTGTTTGAATTGGAATCTTAAGCTCAGTGCAATTCCATTTCTCTCTTTCATGAAATGCATTTACTCTTGCTGGTATTCTCCCTAAAAGATGTGAACATTTATCAAATTGTAGTTCCGCAGAGTATAAAAGAACTTAAGAATTGTCCGGTTTCTCACTGGAAACTGACTGGGCCTCAAGTGTTGTATGTCAGCATTTCCACACTGTATTGGTTGAAGCAGTCCCAAAGGGAATCCAGATTCAAGGGTAGGGCACATGGGCCCTACCTCTCCTGGGGAAATCTATTAAAAAATTGTGACCGTTTTTTACAGTGGCCATACTGCATGATGGACACTTGTGCCTCAGTGCTTCCTTCAGGCCTGCTGTGTCTGCAGTCTCCATCCACACAGATTTCTACACAGGCGAGTTCATTGTCATTTCCAATGGACATCCCTCAGTCAGCCATTGTATTAGTTTCAAACTTATTGGCTTAAAACAATACAAATTTCTCCTTTTATAATTCTAGGGATCAGAAGTCTGCTTCCCTCTTATAAGAACCCTTGTGATTATGTTGAACCCACCTGGATAATCCAGGATAATCTCCCCATCTCAAGATCCTTAATTTATTTGCATCTACAAAGTCCCTTTTGCCATGTAAAGTAATACATTCACTGGTTCTGGGGATTGGAATGTGAACATCTTTGGAGAATTGTTACCCTGCCTACCGCCGCTGTGTTTTGGGAAGCAATAGGTCACTTGTCTTTATAACCCTGTGATTATCATGTATTGCTTTGTAATGTAGATTTTATGATTTGTTGGCCAAAGAGAAACTCTTAAACAAACCAGATGCAATATCCGTTTCTTATAGCTTCTGAAATTGTTATTAAAAGTTGGATGTTATTATTCATCCCATGACTGTCAGCTTAATCTTGCCTTTAGCTAGCTTGGTACAACTTCTAATTGTCAGGCTTTTGTGAAAGAGTCCTGATCTGATTTTCTAATTCTTCACAGCAAAATTCTATGACAATTATCCTTCCCAGGCTTTAGCCCAGTACCTGACACAGAGTAAATTTTCAAATAATGTGTGTCGAATAAATTGAATCTCTGTATTGTTGATGAAAATATTGGGTATGAATTCCCTTCATCAGGTGGCGCCTTTAAGTTGCAAATAATAATCCATTAATAATAAAGTGTTTTCTTTCCAGAGGGTTTGCTCTCTGGGCACAATCATTTGGTTAGTGAAGTTGTTGGATGGTGTTTGTTATGCTGGCTCGTGTTAAGATAAAAGAGATTTCTAGACAACTGGCAGCGATCTGACACTGACCTCCTTCTGAACTAGGAATTTTTATACTTCTGTATCACAAATGATAAAACTCACCACATATCAAAGGACTTTTCCCAATAGTGTGTTTATTAAAGGAAAGGAGGTATAAATATCTCAGCTAACTACAGTAGAGTTCTGATATTCACCTTCAGTTTCTCTTCACTAAAACCCTTGGCCAGGTCTTGCTAAAGTAAATGATCCTATTCTGATTTTGTATCTTCATTTTCTTGCCATTGATTGAACAGGGTGGCCAATTCCTGTCTCAACCTGTGCTGAGTCATGTTGCAGTACTCACCTTTTCGTATGAGAACTGATAGGTGAATTGCAGGAAACTTTTGTTTTCTAACTACCAGTACTCAGTTATAAATTCACATCACAATGTCTACATCAGTGATGGTTCTATAGCTATTTCCACTTGCTAATGGGGAGATACATGCAAAAATGGAAACAGAAATAGAAGGCTCCACATTAATTTTCCCTTTGGAAAAAGTATGCCCATCTTCTGCCTGCACAGAAGGGTTTCATACATCAACTTAATGTTTAGCAGAAACAAACGAATAACTTTTAGGCTGAGTTCTTTCTGATAAATGACCCTCTCAAAGCTAGCAACCCTCATAATTTTTATGCACTTGCCCCATTTCAAAGTCGCCATCTTATGTTGGTCTCTGAGTGGTTATAAAAGCTACTTTTCCTTGAATACTGGATTTCCAACAGGTCAGGCAACTGGCCATGCCTAGTGAAGTTCCACGGGGCTGAACAACAGTGGGAAGTTTCTCACTGGAAATTTCAGGAGATGCAAAAATGGGAGTCTTTAACAGAGAGCCAAGAACCTGCTAGAAAGCTAAAGTCTAAGAAACTGGAAGAATCCAAAGGGTGTCCTGAATGTCAAAGCTAGAAGCAGGTATAAGTACAGAGCCAGGAACCTAAGAAAGAGAGAGATGGGAAGAAATGGAAATGGGTGGAAAAGAGTAAATGGAGAGTATTCTGGAGCAAAGACTTAGAACAGGAGCTACTATCCATAGTTCGCTTTTACATGCTGTCAAGAGCCATGCATGGGGTGGAGTTGGGAGAGTTGTTCAGTGTTCATTTTATTCCCCATTTGCCCTTCCATATCCATTCTCTAGCTTTCTTTGCCCTGATTTGAACCCCTTTAGATTCCATCATGCAAGTTCTCTTACTATATGTCTTCCAGTTGGGTTTGGCCAACGGAAGGTTCCAGGAAGAGATCTGAGAGCAGGAGGAGAGAGAGATCAGAGTATTTATTCGTGCCGACACCCACCCTACTGAGTTGCAGATTGGCAGCGGTTGAGTTCTACTGGAGCCTTGGCTCCTGCTTAGTGGCTCTTTCCAACAGCTGCAGGTATCACTGGGTTCCCACAATTTTGCTTTCCCACTTGCCCCCTCAGGCCTAAGTATAATAGTAGCTTTCCACCCTTACTAGCTCCAAGGTGCTTCACCATCCATTGCTGGTTCTTATTTCCCTGCCGTCACCTCTGTAAATATTCCCTTCTTCAAAATTCCATTTGGGTGTGCCTTCTGTTTCCTGTTGCTGAAACCCCAACTGATAGTCAGTGAAATGGAGATTTACTAGAGTTGGCAAAAATTCTAAACGTTTCTGAGTGGTGTTGCTACCAGTTATGTAAGTTTGTGTTCTGTGCTGTAAGTCACCCTTTCATGTGACTTGTGATTCAGGAAGAAAATGCTTTGTTCCTGCCTTTTAGTGGCTTATGGTCTGCCAAGATTACAAGACCGAGCACACGAAATAGCATAACACTGTGAAGGAATTGCTATAGTGCTGGGAAATATAGTGGGAGAATGGAAAAATTACCCAAGTTCACTTGGGGTTTTCAGGAAAATTCTCTATTGGCAACATGAAGAAGGAATCACTCCCGGATTGATGACCGATTGTCTTCCCTTAACTCTGTAAAGACAAAGATATCCTTTTCTCCCCAGCAGACATCTAAGCAAAGATACCTTTATCATGTAAGCCCTTCCTGAATCAAGCTTATCTTTGGTCAGGTTCCCCAGAGCAGAGACTGAGATGACAATTCAGGTAGAAGCTATTTATGAAGGAGGTCCTCCTAGGAGAAACCAGTAAGGGAGTGGGGCAAACAAGACAAGAAAGGGGAAGAAGCCAAGGGTTTGAAATCTGGTGATATCCCAGCCTCAGCTTAATCCCAAAGGGAGCCCAGAAGTATAAACTGCATCTCAGAGTTGTTTCCCTTGTGACAAGGGAAGGGAGAGCCTTCGCATTTCCGTACCAGCTAGTTATTGCTTATGAGCTGCCCAGGGTGGGAGGGTGGGTTGGAGAGCAATGTAAGCCTCCCAATAGATCCAGCGAAGTGGATCCAGTAGCCCAAGGGTAGGTCTCTGAAGACAGTGGCAGGTGAGAGTAGTTAGGAGACAAGCAAGTGGATGCTAAGGAATGGATACATAGAACCCATAGAGGTGAGTCTAGGGAATCTGACCAGAGCACCAGCATGATCTACTACATGCCCTTCCAGAAGCACATCTGCAGCTATTTAACACACAGTTAGGCAAAATCCTGGGGCAAAACAAATAAGCACAACTTTCTTCATATGTACATTTTTAGGTTCCAGAGGCTTTGGAAGAGATCTGGAGTGATGCTTTGTCTCTAAGGTAACCAACGGGATCCCAGGATACCAGATTTTCTGTGCTAAAGCCCAGATGGTCCTGTGTAACCTGGGACGGTTGGTCACTCTACCTGTGACTCTACCTGAAATGCCACTCAGTGAAGAACTCTCAGGTTATCTCACCGAAGATGTAACCCAAGCAGAGCCAGTTAAGTATAGGAAGGTTGCAAACCTCCCCTGATGTAGCACTCAGTGGTTTCTAGAGCTGCACGGAGTCTGGAAATCTGGGAAGAAACTGAGTCTCAATAAGGGATGTGGAGACTGCAGAAGAGGAGGGAGAGGGCTTCAACTCTGGATTATGGTTGGTATAATCCAGGTATGGCAATGGCTTTTACAACACAAAGCAGCAAGAAGGGCCCTTCTCAAGATGCACTTCTGAGGAAGACCTTGGTTCCCTAGGATAGGAGAGGGTGCTAAGATTCTCGAGTCTCATAGTAGTGGGACTAGCTCAGGCTCAGGACTCTCCATTGACCTTTCCTGAGAGGTTTCTCCCAGATAAAATTTCCAGACTAGTGCTTTCATGCTCCTTATTCTTCAGGGAGGAGGCAAAGGAAAAGATGTTTGACATGAGTTTGCATTTTCTTAAAGTGTTACTGTGAATTCTATTGATGTGTTAATACATTTCCATTTAGCAATATTCTTGTTTAGCTTTATTTCAAGTCGAATGTGAATGATGATGAGTAATAACACTTCAAATTACATCAATTTTCTATATGAGAAAATATGCCATGTTCGTGACATTTTTGTTTTTCTAAAAGGGAATCAAAAGGTGATTCATGACTACAGCTTTTAACTTATGTATGGGTTGAACATTTTTCTAAAGAATGTTGTCATGATGATTTCACCCTGGGTAAGCTGAAAGGGTTTCAGAGTGAGGGTTGTGAGTTATTGAATTAGAGATCAGTTTGTATGCAGGTGTCAATTGTAACTGTGAGAATCTTCTGAATTTATTGATTCCCAGAGCTAGAATGATGGTTCTTTTTTTTTTTTTTTTTTTTTTTTTTTCCGTACGCAGGCTGCTCACTGTTGTGGCCTCTCCCATTGCGGAGCACAGGCTCCGGATGCGCAGGCTCAGCGGCCATGGCTCACGGGCCCAGCCACTCTGCGGCATGTGGGATCTTCCCGGACCGGGGCACAAACCCGCGTCCCCTGCAACAGCAGGCGGACTCTCAACCACTGCGCCACCAGGGAAGCCCTAGAATGATGGTTCTTAATTCTAACTGCATGTGAAAAATATTTAAGGAGCTTTAAAATAGTTCCAATATCTGGACCCCACTCAAGACTAGTGAAATCTGAATTTCTGGGAGTGGAGTCTGAGCAGGTGGGCTTCATGGGTCCATGACATATGCAGTTCCATGGGGCCTTGAACTTACAAGGGCCTGACCTCACTCACTTGTCCTGTCTCAATGGACAGTTGCAAGCAATCAAGCCATGTGAACCTTGAAGGAAGCATCTACCATCACATCTCCTACATACAGCCTTAGGACCCAGGCTTAAGCAAATAGGGATGGGCACTGCCTTTTTCTTGGTCCACTGCTCTTCAAATCAACAGGCTGAGAAGTTGGCTTACTTTGTGCCCTTTGCGTCAGTGAGGTAGGAGAACCACCATTAGTTTCTCCTTTCAGCCAGGTACCCAGTGAGGTCTTGAAACCGTGTGAGACCCTTAGCGAGTCATCCACTAGTAGAAGTCTCTGAGCCCTAGACACCAAAAGGAGTGACCCAGAGGCTAGAGAGAAAAGTAGGCAGAAAACCCAAAGTCCTAAGTGCTTTCCCTTATTGTCCTCACTCTCCAGAGTGGCCCTTGCTGAATCTTGTGTTCTTTGAGTCAAACTCCCTTTCGCATCTTTATCATTGGAACACTTGAGCTACTTCACAGAAACCAGGGGAAGACCAAATGATGCAAAAGAAAGGTCTTGGGTGGATAAGTCCTATGATTCAAAACTGATCAGGTTTATCTTTATTAATATATTCAGAAATGAAAATTGAGCTGATGAAGAGAAAGAGAACACAGGGTGCTCATCATAAATATTCTTCACATTGTACACTATCTTTCATTATTAAGTCTTTGTTTCAATAAAATAAAAGTAGTCAAAAAATGAACTGGCTTTCCTATCAAGAAACGGGAGAATGCTTTGAACATTCTTCAGTTCTATTCAGTGAAATATATGAAGCTATAATGTTTGCATCAATCACTCTTTCAAAAAATATTCATCGAGCACTTACACTGTGACACTGTTGTAGGTGCAGGGGCTCCAGCAGTAAATAAGACGGATGAAAATCCCTGCCCTTAGGGAATGCATATTCTAGTGGGGAGATGCAGACAATAAAAATGAGTAAGATATATAGGATGTTTGATGGAAACAGATGCTACAGAGAAATATAAAGCAGGAAATGGAGCTGCTGGAGGTTAAGGTCCATAGGGGTTGGGGGTTCAGGTAATATCTAAATGATCACCTTGGTCTTGGGCACTAGGGAAGTTTCATCCTCACTACTGGCTGGGATTGGCTACCACTACCCCAGGGAGCCAGAGAAGGTTTCTTCTCCGGGACCCAAACGCTGGGTGGCACTTCCAGAGATGGAGTCAGCCACCCTATTTATACCATCAAGTAGGTTTAGCGGTTGATGGAATTCTCATGCATTGTAAAGATGAGCGACCTTTACTGAGGACATCATAACAAAAATACCATGAGTAGACTACCAACATTTCAGACTTTTCTTCATGAGCCCACTTTTTACAAAAGCTAATATAAAATTTGTTTTCATTCTATTGTAACACTGTGATTCAATGGATGGGCTATAGTAGAATTACACCTGCACATTTTCATGAAGAAATAAATCCGTGGGGCCTTAAGCAGCTCCTGACTGTTTCAAACAGTTTCAAAAGGTGTTAGAGCCTAGGTATCAAGATCCAATAACAGACACACAGAGAATTATTCCAGCTTTCCTTTCTTCAGAAAATTGACAGTTTCCTATTTCTCCCAGGCACTTCTGACTAAAGAACCACTCTATTCATCTTCAAGTGGTACACACTTCTCTCAAAAGTATTGGGTTCTCTTTTATGGATAATATACGAAGGGGGAGGATTTCTGATACTGACTGTGGCTTTATATTGATATCTGTCCGAGGCACACATTTCAAAATGAGTTCGTCACTAGCAGTGGCAGCTCCGGCGTTTCTATTCGGGAAGGACACGGGAGCTGCATCTAAGTGGAATTTGGAGGTGTGGGCAGGCAATGGGATTTGCGCTGCGGCTTGCTTGATGTTCCATTCTCATATCAAATACATTATTTTTATTCAGCTTAGGTATTTTAGGGGGCTGGCTGGAGAGGGGATGAGAGCTGGTGGTTATTAGAGAGGATGAAAAACCCCTGCCTCACCTCCTCACCACAAATGCTTACCAGACTGGGATGAGTAAAGAGAAAAAGCTCCTAGCTGACCTTTCACTCCTAGGTCCCATGTCACTAACAGAGTCAGGTCTGGGACTTCTACACAGAGCTCTGAAATTAAGTTTGTCTTGGACTCTCCTTTTCTTCCTCTTCTCCATCTCTCCTCTACCCACCCTACCCAATCCTTCATCTAGTTCCAGCTAATCTCTGCTTCTCAGTTCAACTTGGCAAATATTTATGGAGGATACTCTATGAGCTCAGCATTTGACTAGGCAATGGGGGGAATATAATGATGAACTAATAAGCATACACGTTGGGAACTGACAAGAGTTTAGGCCGGGAACTCTTCCAGACTTATTTACATCTTAATTTGGGATTACTGAAGACCAAAAGTTTTAAGATAAAGGGTAGAAGCTATTTAAACCCAACAGCTGGAGGTGGAATTGATTCAGTGGGGTGCATTGGGTGTTGGGGGGGCGCCATGTGTGCAGAGGACCCTATCCTGCACCTTTTAAAGTCATACCACCTATGTATCATGTAATCTCAAAAGAAGAGAAAAATCTCCAAGATTCTTTGAACAGGTTAAGATTCTGTGACTCCATGATTCTCAGCTGTAGCCAAGTCCCATCTTGGAGGAGCAATCAGATTAGGTACATTCTCAAGATTCCTTTCAGTTCCTGATGATTCTACCCTTCTGTCGTCCTTCATGTATTGAGATGACTCTGCCTTTCATTCTTCTTTTTTTAAAATTATTATTATTTTTTTAAATTTTATTTATTTTTGGCTGTATTGGGTCTTCGTTGCTGTGCGTGTGCTTTCTCCGGTTGTGGCGAGAGGGGGCTACTCTTTGTTGCGGTGAGCGGGCTTCTCATTGCTGGGGCTTCTCTTGTTGCAGAGCACAGGCTCTAGACGCCCAGGCTTCAGTAGCTGTGGCTCGTGGGCTCAGTAGTTGTGGCTTGCGGGCTCTAGAGCGCAGGCTCAGTAGTTGTGGTGCACGGGCTTAGTTGCTCTGTGGCATGTGGAATCTTCCTGGACAAGGGCTGCGAACCTGTGTCCCCTGCATTGGCAGGCAGATTTTTTTTTTTTTTTTTTTTTTTTTTTTTTGGGTATGCGGGCCTCTCACTGTTGTGGCCTCTCCCGTTGCGGAGCAAGGCTCCGGACTCGCAGGCTCAGCGGCCATGGCTCACGGGCCCAGCCGCTCCGCGGCATGTGGGATCTTCCCGGACCGGGGCACGAACCCGTGTCCCCTGCATCGGCAGGCGAACTCTCAACCACTGCGCCACCAGGGAAGCCCGCCTGTGTCTTTTCTTCTCCTCCAGCAAAAACACCAGTTGTATTGGACTAACGACCCACCCTACTCCAGTATGACTTCATCTTAACTTACATCTTAATTACATCTGGAAAGCCCTATTTCCAAATAAGGTCACATTCACAGGCACCATGAGTTAGGATTTCAACATATTTTTGGGTGGACACAATTCCACCCACAACATTTGGTGACCAACAATGTTTGTCCATGCCTAGGAATAAGGCTTTGATTGGCAGCCATGAAACAGACCAAAACAAAATGGTCGGTGGGGTAGGAAACCATGATCTGACTAGCCTGATGTGCTAATCAGTTGTGCTAACCAGTCCTAAATGTATTTACCCTATCACACCGGCTGTAACACCTTCTTTCTTTCCCTTCCTTCCTCCCTCCCTCCCTTTTTCCTGCCTTCCTTCCTTCCTTTCTTTTCTTTCTTTCATCATGGAATGATATGGTTAAATATTTGGTGCTGTGAAATTTATGGGAAGATCTGGATCAGAAAAAGGTACTTTCCTGTGAGTAAGGTAAATACTGAGGAAATACTGAGGTATTCATCAGTTTATCACATACCCCCATACCATAAGAGAGAGCTTACCTAGGGTTTTGTAACTGAAGGATCTGTTACAAGTATTCAGGTTTATATTTAGCTTTGAATTACACACACACACACACACACACACATCCACATCCACACACATCCACACACACATATTTTTAAGTAACTTAGCTGACAGCGTTGACATTTCATTCTGAGCGTTCCATAGGTGGTATTGTCTCTATCACCATTGTCTTGTGAGATAACTGGTCACATATTTCCCTAGCACAAGGAGACCAGTTAAAGTAATTGGTATTCTGCAAATTTGAACCAATGCCTTGCTCACTAATCCTGATCAGCCAAAGTGAAGAAACTTAGTTCATGCTTTTCTTAGAGCCAGAATAGGAAATTTTGGCAAAAAGAGCTGTCCCATCATCTTCCCTTCTCCTGTAAATCATCTCCAGGTCTGCAATTCTCAGCTATCATAGGAAAGAAAGGAGAGAAAGCCATGCACTAGGCTCAGGCTCACGATAAATTATAACACAGCCCAAAGAGTAAGTGAACAAAAATGATTAAAATAATCATCAGGAGAAACTTTCTCAAGAGAGGAAAGCTAATGTGTTGTAAAACTCTTTATACGGGTGAGGATCAGAATGGGAGATGCCAACAGGATTAAGCTGTTACAACGAACTTATTTTTTGTTTTAACCTCACTGTTTTGAATTTGGACTGGTCATTGGAACTCCTTCTCCTTGGCTCTACATGGGATGTTCAGATCTGTTCTTATCAATGTCACAAAAATACTTTTGAAAACAAGTGGAGGGTGACACAGGATTCCCTGGAGACATCATGAGTGTCCAGATGCACTTTCTTATTAAAAGATCAGTGAAAAATTCTCAGTAGCCCAGGAACTAAAAGGGGAACGTGAAATGTAATGGTGTAATGGTGTTTGATCAGTGGAGCAAGAGATTTGTAGCCGTGAAAGAAAATACAGATAAAGTTATTTGGATTATGCTTTTTATACATCTCTTAGCATAATTCGGGTTTAGAAAGGATCTCAATTGTGATTTTGTTGGCTTAGTTTTGACCTGAACAAAACGGATTTGCTGGTTTTGTTTCTCCTTTTTATTCAAATGGTACACACCCTCCTGGTTTTGAGAAATCTGATCGTTATCTCTTAGTTAGAACCAGGCCTGATGAAATACTCTTTCCAGTTTTGGATGTTTGATCATGCTGGATTCCTACCAGAAACCTCAAGGGAGACTTGAGGGATAAAGATGACTGTCAAGTGAGCTATGGATTAGGGTCTGATTCTTTGGTAGAAGTTCAATGAAAATAGTTTAGGCAAAGGTAGATTCAATAAGGCAGACAAAAATGCTTTGGGGAATAAGCAAGGCAAAGCAAACACGCAGGAACTCATTAAAGAAGCAGCCAATGAGCAATTCATAACCAATATCTGATATATAATTTAAGACCCAAAGGTTACTTAATATCAACTCTATTGCAACACACAAGCACAGAAAAATCTGGCTGGCAATTGTTCTTGAGCTTGCCTTAGCTGTTTTTATTTCACGCAAGTGTTTCTCCGGAGGCACAAAAAAATGTAAGAGTAAAATCGGATTTATCGGAGGTATTTATTTGGATTAATTAGGTAATAAAAGCATTTTCAAATTGCTAATTTACTAAGCAATGCCACTGGAATGCTGAATTACTTTACTTTTATTATGATGATCAAAAGAGATAAATGCAGGCCTGGCCACAAAACCAAAGCAGAGGGAAGAGAGGCAGCAGTCATTCTTTGCATAATTACTGGTATTTGTCATCCTTGCCTTGAAAAGGGGATCATCAGGTTTTCTAAAGACTGTTTTCTTTGCTTCAGAGCCTCTTCTCCAGCATGCTGTTTATCATCCATGTTGTCCTCATTTACCTAGCAACAAATGCACGACAAAAATGCTTTTCATTAGTCAATTTAATGAATTTAATTTTGGTTCAAAATGTTAATTAAAAAGTGTGCATTTCATTGTTATAAGGATAAAACTGAAAAAAACTCTTGGTTTCTCAAGTGTTAGGTTAAATGACGAAAAGCAGAATTCAAAAACAGGGTTAATTAGTATGAAATTTAGTGTCGTGAGCCTAAGGTTGATTTTGATCATCAATTATAATTAATTTCCTATCCCTTTAAGAAAACAAAGGCTCAAGAACCATGGTATCCACAGCTTTATTTACATTTAAGAAGAAATTTTTGAAGAAAACAAGTGTAAGAGGAAACAAAGTTTGCCGCAAAGAGAAAAGCACTAAAGAAAAAGCTGCTATCCATCACTAGAAAATGAATAAGAATTGTATTATTTCTTGGCTTTAAAAAAAAATCTGTTCTTTGCCAAATCTAACAATGTTGCCAACCTGGAAGAAAAAGGATCCATTTTTTCTACATAACCACATTTAATAATTTCCATGAAACTGACATTTTAGAACTAGGGCAAAAAGCCAAATTAAAACTTTTGGGTTCCTAATCCCTAAATCCTGAGCTCGTTTTCTTAAGAAATACCTACGATACACTTTAAAAAGAACCCAATTAATAATTACAGAGGGCTTAAATAACGCATACACACTGGATCTGCTTCTGGAAAACACAGCTGTTCTGTTATTTATATTTGGCTATTTTTAAAAATTAGAGACGTGGCCATATATATATAAAGTAACTTTTTAAAAAAAAACAGTGAATCTGTTGTCTTCTACATCATTAAATCTGAAAAAAGCCCCTACAACCAATTAGCTTGGAAATCTCATATTCATGCTTCTGAATGTTGCTGCGGTGGTAACAAGGAAAGCAGCACATCCAGGTATTTAATGTATCAGAAACAAGGCACAGGCAGCAACTTGTATCCCGCGGCAGTTGACATGCTAATTTCTTCGCCTCCTCTCTCTCGCACACTCCACCCCGCTTCACCCACCCCCTTCCCCACAAGACACGAGGTACCCTCTGGGCCGTGGAAGGTGCCTCGCGGGGAGTGAAGAGACACCGGAAGAGCGAGGGCAGAGCGCGCGGTGCCCACGCCCTTGGCCGCTGGCTGAGTGCGGGCGGCCGCCGTGGGCCGGGGAAGAGGGGAGCGGGGTAGGAACGCGGGGTGGAGGCGGAACCCCTCCACCCTCCTTCGCCCGGGACTGGGGATCTGCGGCAGGAGGCGCGGGGCCCGCAGCCCCCGGCTGGGCCCGGGCGAGGATGGGCGGGCGGGGGGCGGAGCGCTGCGCTGCGCTGCGCGGGGCGGCGGGAAAGGGGCGGGGAGGACAGCTCTGGCTCGGGCGGGCTGAAGGACGGTGGCAGAACCTGCGGGCTAGGTGGGAGGCTCAACGTCAGGGAGGAAGAGGAGCGAGGACCGCCGCTGCCGAGGAGCGAGGAGACGTTTGGAGGCCGAGGGTCAGGCCGCCGCCACCTCCTCCAGCAGTGGACACGGCGGAGACGGCGCAGCCGGCGGGCGCACCGGCCGCAACGGCCACCCTGCGCGCAGGTGGGCAACCCCGCTGCGCTCTGTCCCCTCCTGGGCCGCCACGGGCCGGATGCCCTCCCTTCCCGGCCGCTGAGCTCAGGGACGAGGGCTGGACAAGTCCGGGGGCCGGAGGAAGGTGCACGGCCCCTCGGGGTGCACGCTTGTGCGCGCGCGCTGTGCTAGGTGGGGAAGAGGCGCGGAAAAGCTGCGTCCCTCGGGAGTCACTCCCTCGGGGTTCGCGGTCCCCACCCCACCCCCTCCTGACGAGCTGACCCCCCGAGCGGCTTCGGAGGACTGCTACCCCCTTCCCCTGCCCGCAGTCTCGGTGGTGCGTGCAGTTCGCCCCCCTCTTCCCAATCCACACCCAGCATCCATCAGGACGCCCCTGCTCGGGGCCCGCGGGACTGTAGGAACCTTGGGAGAAGAGAGTGGTGGCAGGACCAGGCGGGGCGTGTGCGGGGAAGGCAGGAGTTGCTCGAGTATTGTCTGCCGGGGCGGGTGCCTGAGCCCGCGCGCTCCCTAGCCCTTTCAGGGCCAGAGGTGGAAGTGGGGGTGTGTGGATGGGGGGACGGGGGTGGGAGAGCGGGTTTGCCGAACTTCTCTCCGAAGGCTGACTGTGTGCATGCACTTGGCGCCTTGTGCAGGTTTGGACGAGGGTTTCATGGAGGCACGTGGGAGCAGGATAGGTCGCTGGTGGGCCCCCCAAAGAGCCTCTTGGGATGGCCCAGCGCGCCTTTGGGGTTGGAAGGAAGAGTGTGAGTGTGTGTGAATGTCCGTCCTACGGAGGAGGAGGAGAAGGAGAGTGGATCAAGGAGACTTGATTTTCATGGATTGGCTGCAATTCCTGAAACCAGACCAGAGTTTCGGGGCATTAAAGTGAATTACCGGTAAGTGGGGACGGGTCCCTGGTGGGGCTGAAAAGGCCCCGGGGTTTGCCGTGTAGCGGGCTCGGTGGGCCTGCTTGCTGGGTGGCTTCTGGCGCTGTCTCGCCTAGGGGTGGGGGTGGGGATGGGAGTGCGGGGGGGAGGGAGTGGTGCCTGTGTCTTTGGCTTAAGGTGCTGGAGCTGGGGCACTTGTCCTGGATAGACTGTGGGACCAGGAGGAAGCAAACAGCTGTGCGGTGCTGTCTGTTATTCTCAATTAACTCTGGAATCTCAGTGTCTGTCTGTGTCTCTGTCCTCTCTCTGTGTTCTCTCTCAGACACACACGCACACACACACTTCACACTACACACCCTGGCGTAGTCTGCTTGTCTGTCTGCCTCTGTCTGTCACACACATCCACACCATACACACACCCTGGTTAGGTCTGTTATTCTAAATCAACTCCGGAATCTCAGTGTGTGTGTGTGTGTGTGTCTGTGTGTGTCTGTCTGTCTCTTGCACACCACACACAGACACATCCCTCTCACCTCATGGCTGCTTTGACTGATAGTTGCTCGTGGATTTTATTCGTTACTTGTTCTGCTCATGGATTTTTATTATTCTTTTTTTAAGAAAAAAGACCTACCTGTATGAGAATCTGTGGGGTGTCAGAAAGACCTTTCAGCACTCACCCACATTCAAATCAAGAATAGGGCTTTAGGATGAAAATACCCCACCTAACTGTTTTAGATTGGACAAAGCTCTAGTTGGTGTTAGAATTAACAGTATTATTTTAAATAGACATTTTACAACCATGCGACAGAGTAATCTTTGCCTGGATCTCTCCCTCTTTCTTTTCTTTGTGGTAATTTACAGAATTCTTAATTACCCAATTAACAAAGTGGTCAGGTTGTCTTCTAATATTAAAAGACAGGTCTTGAAATGGTTGTAGGGTTGGCATGAGAATGGGTTCTGTGACTCCATCTCTTTAATGAACTGATCAGAGTGGTGTTGATCTAAGACTTATGTATGGTTCGATTTCTAAATGTATCAAACCGTTGGGGGAGAGGGACTCCTTACAAATTTTCCACACAAAAGAGAGAGAACACTTTTATTTCTTGGAGCAAATATTTTGCCACTTTCCCTTCAATTGTCCCTGTTAGATGCCTAGAAAAGATGCATGGTTGATGAATAAATACATGGCTTATTTCTCTTTTATGTCTACAGGTGGCAGTGTAGAAGCCAAGATGGGAGCTTCCAGAAGTGCTTTCGGAAAAATAAGAGTGAACCCGAGTAAGCAAGCACAGGGACCTGAAAAACCACAGGTATGTAGAACAATTAATCCACCTATGTGGCTTTAAAATTATTGCATTCCAGTATCTTGACATTTATATCAACTTTTATGAAGTGAAATGTACTTTGAGGTCTTCTCAAAGGAGAAAACAAGTGTATTCTATTGCAGACGCTGTATTTAAATAAAAATACTGCATGTCATTATACTGCGTTACTTTTTACTGCTCTAAAAAAGAGGCATTGTGTTTCCCATTGTGATCACGTGGCTTTGCATTTAACTAGTTGTTGCTTGATGCTTGCTTTTAAAAACACTTCCTGAAACTGTATAAAACTGCAAATTGTTCTGAATAATTTGGGGCACTGTTACCCAAGCCACCCTATTGAGTCGACATAATAGTATCTGCTTTTTATAAAAACTGTCTCACTGTTGACTTGACATCTCACTTATCAGAATACCGATGCATTAGGCTGCTGCTTCTATTTTTTTTTTTTTTTGGCTGCACCGGGTGGCATGTGGGAATCTTAGTTCCCAGACCAGAGATTGAACCCGCGCCCCCTGCAGTGGAAGCTTGGAGTCCAAACCACTGGACTGCCAGGGAATTCCCTAGGCTGCTTCTTTTAAAGCAGCCCTTCTGTTTTTAACCAACTTGTCATTTTTCTCCTCCTACCTTGCTGCTTTTCCAAGCCCAATATGTAACAGGTACCTTCATAATTCACCCACTTGACTCAACTAATGACAGGTTTAATATGGGATCAAAGACAGTCAAGTTCTCAAGTTCAGAAAGTTTTTCACTGTGACACAATTCAAAAGAATTTGCCGGGCTTCCCTGGTGGCGCAGTGGTTGAGAGTCCGCCTGCCGATGCAGGGGACGCGGGTTCGTGCCCCGGTCTGGGAAGATCCCACATGCTGCGGGGCAGCTGGGCCCGTGAGCCATGGCCGCTGAGCCTGCGCGTCCGGAGCCTGTGCTCTGCAATGGGAGAGGCCACAACAGTGAGAGGCCCGCGTACCGGGGAAAAAAAAAAAAAGAATTTGCCTTTGGTCATCATTAAAATACAAGGTTTTGCATATTAAGGCCCTTTTTCAACCACTGGATATGTTATGAGTGGTAGAGGAAGTGGGTATGGGGGTGGGGGAAGTTCACCTTTGTGGATTTTTATTTTCTTTCCTTAGATTTGTGGGCCATAGCTAATGATGTTTTCACAGGGAAGCTAAAGTTATTATCATATTGGTTGTATAAGGAGTAGGCATCAAAACGGCTGTTAAAGAGGATGAAGCTTTCTCTTTCCTTAGGGGATGTATGCTTTCATCCAATGCCAGAATGTGGAGATATCTTTTGATTTTTGACATTCTGCCTTTATGGCTGAGGAGGGATTTGTTTAGCCCCTGCCAATGAGGGTGTAAAACAAAGTCAGATGCTGTTCTTGAAGCTTAAAAAGATCAAATTGGACACTTACCAGTAGAAAGCAAATCGGGAGCTCTGACTCAAAAAGTATAGACTAAACTAAAGACTGAAAGGTTGTTTACTGGAAAGATCCCATGGGTATGGAGTGGCTTCAGGAAAGCTCTTGGACATTTAGGAACACATAAATTTGCACTGTGTGGGACTTAGATTCATTATCTGACTCTAAACTGGGAAGTAACTAATCATCGCCCAATATGGCTAAGAGGAATAGGGTCTAATCTTCTAAGTCAGAAAGGAAAGGAGCAAAGATGAGATTTTATTCCTTTTCGGAATGATAGCATTCTCATTGAAGAGACATCAGTTGCTTTAGAGATATTTTATTTTATTTTCGAGATATAACATACATACAATAAAGTGTCTAAAATGCATTAATCTGAAGTGTACTGCTCAATGAATTTTTACATGTGTATATGCCCATGGGACTACCACCCAGGTCAAGACATAGAACATTTACAGCACCCCAGAAGATGTCCTTCTCTTTCCCCTTCTGGTCAGTTTTCATCCCACTTCCAACCTGAAGGTGACCACATGGTGATTTTGTTTTCACATTGTAGTTTTTGCTAAACTCCACTCGTTTTCTTAGTTGCTAAGCTCCATATAAATAGAATCATATAGAAGGGACTTGTGTGTGTGTGTGTGTGACTTGTGTGTGTGTGTGTGTGTGTGTGTATCTTCTTTCATATAACATAATGTCTTTGCGATTCATCCACGTTACTGTATTAGTAGTTCATTCCAGTCTGTTGTTGACTAGTGTATCCATTGTGTGGATAAACCACAATTTGTCTCTCCATTTTCCTGTTGGATTTTTGGATTGTCTCCAGTGTGTGGCTAATATGAATAACGCACTCACTTCTTTTGAGCATATACCTTGGAGTGGAATTGTCAGATCACAGGGTAGGCTTATATTTAGCTTTAGTAGATATTGTCAAATGGTTTTCCAAGATGGTTGTACCAATTTAAATTCGACCAAGAGTTCCAGTTGCTCCACATTTTCACCAACACTTGGTTTGTTTTGGCCTTTTTAATTTTAGCTACTTTTGTGGGGGCATAGTGGTATCTCCTTGTGGGTTTTTAAAACTGTGGTAAAATATACCTAAAATTTACCATTGTAACAACTAAAAAACGTGTAGTGGTGTCAAGTACATTTACTTTGTTGTGTAACCATCACCACCATCCATCTCCAGAACTCTTTTCATCTTGCAAAACTGAAACTGTACCCATTAAATGTTTTGTAACCAGCTTATTTCATTAGCATAATATCCTTAAGATCCATTCATGTTGTAGCATGTGTCAAAATTTCCTTTCTTTTTATGGTTACATAATGTTCCATTGTATGAATATACACCACATTTTATTTCTCCATTTGTCTGTTGGTGGACACTTGGGTCGCTGCCGCCTTTTGGCTATTATGAATAATGCTGCTAAGAACAGGGGTGTACAAATATTTCTTTGAGACCCTGCTTTTATTTTGGGGGATACATACCCAGCAGTGGAATTGCTGGATCATATGGTGATTCTGTTTTAATTTTTTGAGGAACCACCATACTGTTTTCTATAGACATTGCACCATTTTACATTCCCAACAGTGTATAAGGGTTTCAGTTTCTCCATGGCCTTGCCACCACTTGTTATTATTTTTTTGGACAGAAGCCATCCTAATGGGTGTGAGGTGGTCCTTAAGGTCTTAATTTATGTTTCCTGATGAGTAATGTTGTTAAATGCCATTTCACATACTTATTGGCATTTGGATATCTTTTTGTGAAAGTCCTGCTAAAATCTTTTGCCCAGTTTTTAATTGGATTGATTTTTTCTTATTTCTTTGTCAAAGTTCTTTTGTATTCTGCACATGGGTCCTTTGTCAGATATATGTATTACAAACATTTTCTCCCAGTCTGGCTTGCCTTTTCATTGTCTTCACAGTATCTTTTGATGATTTTTAATGAATCCAATTATCAGTTATTTTTCTTTCATGGCTACTGCTTTTTATGTTCTATTTATGAAATCTTCACCTACTTTGGGGTTATTTTTAAAAACTTCCTTTCTAGTTACTGACAATATACAAAGGCAACCTGTTTGGAAGATACAATAAATTAACCAGAAGCAGATTTCAAAAAAGTGCCCTAAGAATGAAAGTTAATGATGTTCTTTGCTGCAGCAGGTGCCAGAAGGGGTTTGAAAAAAAGTGTGTTTTTCTGTAAAATACATGGACACAGATGCTCTTACTCAAGCGGCTCCTGTTGCCATCTCCCCCCATCCCCACTCTGATTACGACCTTAGGGCCCCTCTAAAGTGGGAGGAACCCTAGGGAAGAGCCCGGTGGATGACTTGGCTAGGGGAAAGAATGTGGCAAAAGGGATGGTTTTCTATTTTTCCTTAATTGGTAATCCATACTTTCTGAATGATCCTTCCTCTCCTCTCTTCCATCCCCAAGGAGGGTTGCTGCTGTTTGGTGCTGCTTCTTTCCTTTGCCTCTGAAATATCCATGTCCCTGGGGATTCTGTCATTCATTAGCTTTTGCTCTTCTCCATCTCCATCTTTTCCCTGAAGGCCCTGTGTTCACATTCACTCTCCTGTCTTGAGCTGGCCCGCTCCTCCTAACCTGTGTTCTAAAGACTCCCCAGGTCTTTATCTCCTGTTCCCACCACCCGTTCCTCAACATAAGGTCCAGATCTGTATCCTTCTCTGCCTCTTGGACATTTCCCACTGGGTATCCCACAGGTGCCTTTCTTTCTTCCTCCCTCCCTCCCTTCCTTCTTTCCTTCCTTCCTTTTTTACTGAAGTATAGTTGATTTACAACCACAGGTGCCTTTCTAAAAAACCTGTGGTGTTCCTTTCCAGTCCGCTCTTCTGCTTTTATGCCTTAATGAATGTATTTGCTATAAATCTAGGATCCCAAAGTAGAAATCTTGGCACTGTCTCTGATCCTCCCATGCAACTTATATCACCCTCACAGCCCATATTTAGGTGGTTGTCAAGGCTGCTGGATCCGTCTCCTGTCTCTGAAACATCTTTCAGAGGCATCTTCTCTTCCCTATATTTGCTACCTCATGGTTCAGGTCTCCTTGAGGATTGTAATAATAGCCTCCCAATTCATCTCCCTGATTCTTACTCTTGCCTCTAATCCCCCACTTGTCATCAGCTTTCGTTTCCTAAAACAGATTTAATCACGTCATTTCCCACTTAAAAAATGATGTGTAGCTCTCCATGCCTACAAGAGGCATTCAGATCCCGTAGCATGATCTACAGTATGACACCCTTCATTATTTGCCTTCAACCTGCTTTTCCTGCTCTGTCATCTGCCATTTCCTCCCTGCACTCCATCTGTCTTAAACTGTTTTCCATTCCTAGAACATTCCTTGAGCTCTTTTCCTGCATATGTGCTTTTGCATGTGCTGTTTCTTCTACTTCTGATGTACTTTCCTGTCCACTGGTGACTTGCTGGTTTTTCATTAAAAACCAGCTGAAATGTGACCTCTTCTTTGACTGAGCCTCTGTATCCTCTAAGTAGACCTTGTTATTCACAGTTAGGGGAATGACTCCATAATTGCAGGCACTATCGCATATTAATCTTTGTACCCCCAGAGCACTACTTCAAATATAGAAGGTGTTTAACAAATGTTCACTGAATGAATAATTCATGGAGAAGCTATTCCTTACTATATCAGTTAGCTTTGGCTGCTCAACAAACCACCACCGTATTGGCTTGGTTAGTTGTTTAAAACAACCAGCATTTAGTTAGTTCTTGATTCCGTGGGTTGGCAATTTGGGCAGGACCCACCTGGGCAGTTCTTTGGATCTGGGCAGGTTTTTTGCTGGGCGGGTTGGGGGCTGGATCTTCCAGGATGGCCTCAGCTCCTCTCCACATGGTTTCTAATCTAACCAGGCTAGTGTGGCCTTGTTAACACTGGGTGGCAGAGTTCTAAGAGAGGGTGCGGAGGCATGCAAGGCTTCTTGAGGATTAGGCTTGCAACCGGCACAAGGTGGTTCCCTCTGAATTCTGTTATCTGAAACAAGTCACAAAGCCAGCCCTGATTCAGGAGGTGGGGAAATGGATTCCCTCTCTTGAGGGAGGGGAGGCAGTCATGCTGCAAGGAGCACAGATAGAGGAGAATAATTGCAGTCATTTTTACACTTACCTAGGAGCAGGAATATGAGATTAGACCAGGCTTGGTCCAGAGGGCTGATGACACGTAGGTCCCCAGTAGGGAAAATAGTTTTGACCCTGACAAATTGCGTCTATTTGCATCTAAGATGAGCCTAACTAAGATGGTCCAATGGTTCCTAGCATCCTCCTTTGGCTCTCCCCTCAAGTCCTCTCTCCATATCCTTTTATCCAAAGCATGTTTAAGGCAGCCCCAGTTTCCTTTTGGTAGTGATGAAGTACCATTGTTGCTGTGGGATGGGAAAGTTGCTCTTCAGTCCTGGTGAAAGGAGAAACGTCTCTCCTCCTCCTTCATTCTGGAAGCTGTTGTAGATACCCTTGGGCATTGGGGAACCTTCTCATTATGGAGCACCCTTGAGTATTTGCCATTGATTTGTCTCTAGCATCTGATTTAAGAGGCATTTTTGGAAAAGGAGAATGTCAGGAAGTGAAAAGAGATCTGATTGATTGAGGCTGTTCATCTGTGTTCTCCCTCACCATGTGTGAAAATTGAAGCTATTGTCCTACTGAGAAACAGTAGTGGTAGTTTACCCAATCTTAATGTTTGTGTGCTTTTCCAGCTTCTACAAACTATTCAGAGTGGAAACATGAATTTAAAAGTTTCTGATTTACTACGTATTAAAGGATCCTTTTTAAGGACCAGAGTTCATTAGGAGGAAGTAAGTAGATTAGTTGAAACATATGTGAAGTGACTCCAATTTTCCAGAGGTAATATAGTAACCATGGATAGATTTGAGTTTTTCCAGAACTTTATTTTAGCACACATCTGTATGTTTTAAGAGAGCTGTTTGAAGTATTTAAAGAAAACATAAACATTTTACCTCATTCAAGCTTATTTCTACTAATCCTAGAGATACAAATGAACTATTAAGTGACCAAAAAGCCTAAAGGAATAGGAAGCACTTCAAGGGCCTTAAGACCCCCTCTGGCCTCTTTATGAACTCTCATGTGTTTTCCTCCTGCCTTGTGCCACTTCTAGATTGGCCATTGACACAGAGCCATGAAAAATCCACAACTCGAGTAATCCTCTGTCAAAATAACAGGTGTGCTACTATTTATGAAAATAGGACTTTAACTTATGTTAAAAAATGTCTTCTAGACGTTTTTCTCTTATGGCATGCTTTTCCTTTTATTTTTCAGAGAACAGAAGATTTAGTTCACATCTCACTTATTTATAGATCAGTTTCTTATTGATTCTCTGTATTGCATTTGCTACTTAAAATGACAACATAAATTCAAGTGGCCACAGTTGTCTTAGAAGACCATGACAATTTTGAGTTAGAATAATCAATATTTTTATCTGTTCATAATTTATCAAATCAAGGAATTTTAACAGCTTGCAATAGGGTACTAATTGAGATAGCATTTACAGGTTACTCATGCTTTGTTTTTCTAAAAGAGCTAGTTTAATATCTCAGACAATAGTCTAAAATATTTTATATATTATATTCCCAATATGTTGCATAATGTGTGTTTTCCTTCCTAACATATATTTACTGCTGTATAAATACATAGTCTATATGTACTATACTATGTGGAGAGAGAAACACTGCTGTTCTGGTTCCCAGTAGGCTTCTAAATAGCTGTGGGGCCGGGTACATCATTCTCATGCTCTGGGCTTGTTTTGTCATCTCTAACATAAGGGTTGGACTGTTTATTTTATTTTATTTTATTTATTTATTTTTTGCGGTACGCGGGCCTCTCACTGTTGTGGCCTCTCCCGTTGCGGAGCACAGGCTCCGGATGCACAGGCTCAGCGGCCATGGCTCACGGGCCCAGCCGCTCCGCAGCACGTGGGACCCTCCCAGACTGGGGCACGAACCCATGTCCCCTGCATCGGCAGGCGGACTCTCAACCACTGCACCACCAGGGAAGTCCCTGGACTGTTTATTTTTAGAGTCCTATCTTTTTCTGACACTCCGTCAGTCTTAATACTATGGTTGTGTTTTTTCCCCCTGACTTTAGTAAACTATCATAAAACTCTTACTGGGATTAAAATTTTTTGATCGCATAAAATGTAGAATCACATTACAAGGTTAATGAAATAAGATCAGTGGCTAGGTGGAAACCAGGAGGCAAGGATCCATCATAGTATATTCAAATTTATGTTATTGTGGAATTTTCCTGTACTTGGTCAAGAGCAGAGTGACTACAATCCCACTAAAGAATGTACACAATTGTTGAGTAGGGTTTCCACACCCACACTGTCCTCTTTATCATAACCTCTTCAAGAATAGGGAGGGCTAAGTTGTATTAGACTAAGTTTGGGGGTGGCTACATGACTTCCTCAGTGCTTGCCAGGTTCTTGTAGTAAGCATTTGACATTCACAAATCCAGGTGTGGTTTTCCTTATATTCATCCTGCTTTGGTTTGCTGACTTTCTTGAATTTGAGGGTTGATGTCTTTCATCAGTATTGGAAAATTCTCAGTCATTATCTCTTCAAATATTGCTTCTGTCCTCACTTCCTTCCCTCTGGCTCTCCAATTACATGGTCAGGAGATTCTTCATGTTTCTTACAATCTATTGTTTTTCTTTCTTTCCCCTTTTCTATTTGAGTTTTAACGTGAATGTTTTCCATTGACCTTTTTCTTTAAGTTGACTAATCCTGTCTTTTGCTCTGTCTGGTATTGAACCCATCCAGTGAGTTAATATCAGGCGTTGTAGTTTTCTTAATTTCAGATACTTAATTTTTCTAGGATGTCCATTTGATTTTTTAAAATAGATTCTAGTTCTCTTTTGAAATCCTCCATCTTTTCATCCATTTCCTTCTCTTTTTTTTCTCTCTCTCTTTTTTTTAACCAATTAATCAGTTAGTTTAAAGGTCTTGTCTACTGAATCCAATAGGCTGAATCATCTGTGAGCCTGCATCTATTGTTTTTCTTCTCTTGAATATTGGTTACAGCTTTTCTTCATGTCTTTCAGAAAATATAATATAAAATATATATTATATAAAATATTGCAGCTTTTCTCATGTCTAATATTTTTTTATTTTGTGCCAGACACAGTGTATGAAAGAATCTTACTAGTTCTGGATTACATCTTCCTCTGGAGAGGACTTCCTTCTTTTCCTCTGTTTGGTAAATACAGTGAGGAGCTGATCACCTTCACTCCATCAGGAATTGAGCTAAGCTAAGGCCAGGTTGTGTTAGACCCAAACGGTCTACGAGGGATTCCAACTCGCCCAAGAACCGCCAAGAGTCGAGAGCCGCTGCAACACGCAAGAGGTTTATTAGGAGCCGATGCACCGGGGTTCCCTGAACCTCACGCAGGAGGCCGATGGGGAACCCCTAAAAGCGGAATCACATACTTTTTATAGGTTTATTTACTCATAGGGCGGGTATATTCTCACAATGATTGGGTAAATGTGGTGACTTTTGAATTCATTGGCTTAGGAACTTTTGTCCCACCTTCTGGCCGTTATAGTTGTCTGTTCATTGTGGCGGTTAGGGCGTATACCTATTACGGGCAACTGGAAAATTACCCGCTGTCTGGCAAGTCCCCGTCAACTGAAAAACTCCAAGAATTGGTTTCGATAGGGAGAAGGAGTGGCGCACGATAGGGAGAAGAATTGGTTTCGATAGGGAGAAGGAGTGGCGCACGATAGGGAGAAGAATTGGTTTACGGGAACAAGTGAGGGGGTGGAAAGTCCCTAAAGGCCCCACATTCCCCCCTTTTTTTTTTGTAACTAATTTCAATCATGGAATTTCAGTTTCTTTTTGCGAGTTTTGGTATTGTTGCCTTAGCATTAAAACTTGTACCGTACTAATGCGTTCTCTAATAAAGGCTATCAGGCGATTCAGAATGCATGGTCCAAAAGTTAAGAGCAACAATAAAATAATGAGGGGCCCTAACAAGGTGGAAACTAAAGTAGTAAGCCAGGGAGATTTATCAAACCACGATTGAAACCATCCTTTTTGATTTTTCCTTTCCTGTTGTCTTTTGTCCAGGCGCTCCCTAAGTTTGTCCATAGTTTTGGTAATAGCCCCAGAATGATCAATATAAAAACAGCATTCTTCTTTTAGTGCAGCACATAGTTCGCCCTCCTTAAGGAACAGCAGATCTAATCCCCTCCTGTTTTGCATTACCACCTCTGAAAGCGAGGTGAGGGATTCTTTTAACTGAGTTATGGAACTTTCTAATGCCCGGAGGTCAACATCTACAGCTTGCCTTAAGGCATCATAATAGTGGGGTTGTTGGATGAGGGCTGTTGTACCCGTTCCTACCCCGGCTGCCATTCCTAGTCCTAGGAGTACAGCCAGGGTGAGTGTTATGGGTTCCCTCTTAAACCTTCCTCTGCCCTCATATTCATCTAGAAAGGATGAATCTGAATGATAAATGAGTCTGGGGACCAGCTGAACTAACACACAAAAATCGGTTGAAGCTTTAAGGACCTCTAAAGAAATGCAGGGGGTCAATCCTGTGTTACATGCCCACCATCCATCCGGAGGAGGGAGGAGATACCCTGAGCCCTGTGGGAGGCTTAAATTGGCACAAAGATGTCGGTGGGACGAGGGGGGCGTTCCTACACGTGTACCGTTTCCTAATACTGAGGCCAGGGTCAATTTACTATTTCCTTCTTGTTTCCATCGACATTGATCTGGAGTGTTAACATTATTATAATTAGAATTATATCCTATAGCATCATAATAAGGGGGAGGAGCAGCATAGCAAAGCCAACATGATTTGGTAGCCTCCGGGTTTGTGGCATTTAAAACCTCAAAAGCCGCCTGGACCAATGAGAGCATTCGGTCCCGGGGGGTCTTGGGCTTGATTGTTATTCCTTTTGGCTCAGAAGTTTGGTTTCTTATCTCTGGTAATGCTGTGGGAGGGGCCAAAGGTAGCGAAGAGTGCCCTATCTCAGGGTTGGGGCTTATAGGAACTGGAGTAGGGGTTTCAATTTTTAGTTTGATGGTCATTAGTAATCCATCATTATATCCTTCTTTATAAAACCTGATTCCCCATGAATGGCCATTTATCCAGTTTTTATCCTTTTTTCCTGGTTCACTAAAAGAGATCTTAAGGGGATGGCACCATTTAGTACATTCAGGCCTATAAGTTAAGGGGTTGGTTGGGTGTGTATAATTGGCTGTCACCTTAATAAAGTCCCAGCCAGAGGTGGGCTTCCAATAGGTGTCTCCTGTGGTTTCACACCCCCAGCTTTTACAATAAAAATGTTCCTTTAGTTATGGCTGGGGTAATTGTTCCCCTATCATTTGGTTTCCCAGGACTCTCATCTGATAGTTCTAGTATGATTTCCTGTAGAGCCACTTCTCGTGCCACCCTATCTACCAATTTGTTGCCTCTTGTCACCGGGGTATTGTCCTTCTGGTGTCCGGGGCAATGAATGATGCTGACTTTAGTGGGGAGCATGAGGGCAGCTAGCAGTGCCACTATTTCTTCTTTGTTTTTAATTTCTTTGCCCGCCGAGGTGAGCAACCCTCTTTGTTGGTAAATGGCCCCATGGACATGGGCGGTAGCAAATGCGTATCTACTGTCCGTATAGATGTTTACCTTTTTGTTTTCTGCTAGTTCCAATGCTCTAGTCATGGCGATTAGTTCAGCCCGTTGGGCCGATGTCCCTTGCGGTAATGCGGCTGCCCAGATGACCTCTTTCCCGTCTACCACGGCAGCTCCCGCCCGACGCTTACCTTCCTCTAGGAAACTGCTTCCGTCAGTAAACCAGGTAACGTCGGCGTTGGGGAGGGGCTGATCCATCAAGTCTGGTCTGCTACCGTGTGCTGCAGCCAGTACTTCCTGACAATCATGGATGACGGTAGTGCTTTCCAGGTCAGGGTCGGGTAGCAAGGTGGCCGGGTTGAGTCCTGTGGCTGAGGTAAACTTAATACGATCTGAGTTTAACAGCAGGGCTTGGTAATGAGTCATCCTGGCATTTGTTAGCCATCTGTCGGGTGGCTGGCGAATTACACTTTCTAATGCATGGGGGGCTGTTATCGTTAGGTTCTGCCCCAAAGTCAGTTTGTCAGCATCTTTGACCAAAGCGGCCACCGCGGCGATTATTTTTAAACAGGCGGGCCATCCTGCTGCCACAGGATCCAATTTCTTTGATAGGTACGCAACCGGGCGATTCCAGGGGCCCAGTTTCTGAGTTAGTACTCCCTTTGCAATACCTTTATTCTCGGCCACGTACAGATGAAAAGGCTTAGTGATCCTTCCCCCGTTCCTTTTTTTAGGGCATTCTCTTGCCCAATGACCTTTTTCTTTACAGTAGGCACATTGGTCCTTGTCTAATGGCCGCCTTCTATCCGTTGTTCGCCCTTCCTGTCTATTTCTGTCTCTACTGTTTCCTCCTCTGACTACAGTGGCCAGTATCTTACTCAAATGTCTTTCTTGCCTCTTATCTCATCTTACCTCACGAGCCTCTTGTTCCTTCTGCTTTCTTTCTTCTCTTTCTTCTTCTGTCTCCCTCTTATTATATACCTTATCTGCCTCTTTTACTAAGTCCTGAAGGGAGAAACCTTGTAGGCCATCCAGCCTTCGTAACTTCTTTCTAATATCAGGGGCCGCCTGGTCAATAAAGGCCATTGCTATGGTGGCCTTATGTTCCTCAGAGGTTGGATCATAAGGAGTGAATCGTCTAAAAGCCTCCATTAAGCGTTCTAGGAACACGGTTGGCGATTCCTGGGGCCCCTGAGTTACCTCTCTTACCTTAGCCAAATTCGTGGGGCGCCTGGCCGCTCCATGGAGACCCGCCACCAGAGCCTGGCGATACATTTTCAGGTGCTCCTTACCTTCCGGGGTATTAAAGTCCCAATTCGGCCTGACGAGTGGAAACCCGGCATCAATCTCGTTAGGCAACTGGGTAGGTTGTCCATTGGCGGCTAACACATTGTTTTTAGCCTCCAGGAGAACCCGTTGCCTCTCCTCAGTTGTGAGGAGAGTCTGGAGGAGCTGTTGACAATCATCCCAGGTGGGTTGGTGGGAGAAGACAAGAGACTCTATTAAAGCAGTAAGAGCCTGTGGGTTTTTAGAGAAAGTAGGGTTATGCATCTTCCAATTATAAAGATCTGCAGAGGAAAAGGGCCAGTATTGAAGGGGTCTATTCCCGTGGTTATCGGGGGGGCCATATTCTCTAAGGGGTAAAGCAGTAGAATCTGGGGAAACAGCCCTCTGGCTTCTGGTGCCCGCCGAGGGACCCCCCCTTTCCGCCATAACAGGTGGCCCTACTGGTGCGGAGGGTTGTGAAGCTGGGGGTCCTAGGGGCGACATGGGATTTAGGGCCGGAGGATAAGGAGGTGGGGAATCTAGAAGAAGCAAATCAGACTGCAGGTCAGGATATATCGCCTTTGGCGGGTCCGGGGCAGCAGATGACTTTTCCGTGTCTGGGGTTTTCTTCAGGGCCAATATCTCCGATTGTGCTGGAGCGCATGCAGACGTGCCTGTTGAGGAAACAAAGGGCCGGACCCACGGAGGCGGGGAGAGAACTAGATCTTCCCAGACCAAGATATATGGTATCTGGTCTGGGTGTCCGTGGGGTCCTGTGTTAAAGACCCTAGACTTGACTAGCCCAACCTTATCTAACAAAAAAGATCCTTCGGGTGGCCACCCTGTCTGAAATGTAGGCCACTCAGAGGTACACAGCGTTTGCCATTTTCCTTTCCTTACTTCTACCGAAAGGTTGTGGGCCCTAGCCCTAACTTCGGTCCAGTGGCTTAGGGTAAGAGAAAGAGGAGTCGTCATAGTTTGTCCCATTGTCGTCCGTCAAAAGAAAGATAATAGTACAGAAAAACAATAAAATTTCAAAAGACACACATTGATATTGCCGCCGCGAACTTAAACCCGAAACCAACTCAAATTCAGATGGCAGCTTATATAACCTGCCAGAACCAGCCGCCGCGAACTTAAACCCGAAACCAACTCAAATTCAGATGGCAGCTTATATAACCTGCCAGAACCAGATGAAGGGGAGACAAAATTTGTTTCTCCTTCCAGATGGACCACCAGGGCGTCCCCCGGGGCCCGTGGACACCAGCTTTCGGCACGTCTGCCTAGCCAGGAGTCCAATACAGATTCCACAGCAAGCCGGTTCGCACGGCTTTTTCCTAATGGCGGCTGGCAACAAACAAACGACAAACAAACAGACAATTGGGCTCGAGCCTACCTGATACCTCCGACTCCCGATGTTCTTGTGACCCGGGGGCGAGTGGGGATCCCGGACGAGCCCCCAAATGTTAGACCCAAACGGTCTACGAGGGATTCCAACTCGCCCAAGAACCGCCAAGAGTCGAGAGCCGCTGCAACACGCAAGAGGTTTATTAGGAGCCGATGCACCGGGGTTCCCTGAACCTCACGCAGGAGGCCGATGGGGAACCCCTAAAAGCGGAATCACATACTTTTTATAGGTTTATTTACTCATAGGGCGGGTATATTCTCACAATGATTGGGTAAATGTGGTGACTTTTGAATTCATTGGCTTAGGAACTTTTGTCCCACCTTCTGGCCGTTATAGTTGTCTGTTCATTGTGGCGGTTAGGGCGTATACCTATTACGGGCAACTGGAAAATTACCCGCTGTCTGGCAAGTCCCCGTCAACTGAAAAACTCCAAGAATTGGTTTCGATAGGGAGAAGGAGTGGCGCACGATAGGGAGAAGAATTGGTTTCGATAGGGAGAAGGAGTGGCGCACGATAGGGAGAAGAATTGGTTTACGGGAACAAGTGAGGGGGTGGAAAGTCCCTAAAGGCCCCACATTTGTAGTTTTAGGAAGACTCAATCCAATTATGGTTGTTTGTGCTCCTCAGGCCTGGCTCTCCTGGGCTTCTGATTGAAAACTTAGTGGGAGATTAAATTTTCCCCTTTGGCAGTCTTAGGCTTATTAGTCTCCTATCCCCTTAATTTTAAATTCTTGCAACTGTCTTGAGGAGAAACTTGGTTAAGTATTTGAGGCTGCATACCTATTTTAGTAAAAACTTCATCTCCAAAACACCGTGAAACTGGAGAGTTCACTCTAAAAAGAAACCTTGAGGTTAATATCTCAGCCTCCTTCTCATAGCTCCAGAACTGAACACATGGGTATATTTTCCATCTGTCACATTAGCCTTTGCATGTTCATCAAAAAGCTTTGCTGGTTTCTTTTCCTCAGTAGAAATCCTTTCTCTTGGTCTCATCAGTATGAACCCAAAGTTCCCAAGTACCCTGAGGGAAGAAGATCAGCAATTATCTGCTCACCTCAGAAGGGCTCCCTTCCTTTGATATTCTTGTTCTTGAGTCCTTTAGAGTCTAATGAAAGACTCATACTTTTTTTTTCTTGCATAAAACATATAAAATGGGATTGCAATTTCATAATACATCATTTTCGCATCCACATCTATTCTCTGTGTGGAATCTTCTGTTTAAACTGTAAACATTTTTCATCTTCGTGATAAAAGTAATTTTTGGTTGTAAGCACCCGCTGACTCATTACAATATTTCCCAAGGAGGAGAATGGGAATACTTTGACAGTATGGTCCTCTTCAAGATATTTTCATTGTATTTTCTTTTTCTAGTTTTTTCCAATTTAATTTGTCTAGAGAACATTTTGTAAGTAGAAGATGGAAATGGAGGCAGTTTCAGTTGGTTTAAAACTCTCGGATGGATTCCTTACTGGATCCATTTTACTTCTGCTTTGTACTAAAACGCGGCATGACTGTCATAATCACCCCTCCCATTCGTGAGGAGAATTTGCTCCAAAGAATTCTAGTACCATTAATAGGCAGCATCCATATGGTTTGCACATGGAAAAAGGAGCGAAGGAGCCCCTCAGATTATTTAAATTGGAACCATTTCATTGTTAAGGAGAAATTCTGTTGTTAACTTTTCTCAGAAGCCGGGTAGACCTGGCCAGTGCTGAGAGCCCCAGGGCTGGTGGGAGCCATGAGTTCTAGTATCGGCTCTGCCTTCCACAAGTCATTTGTCCCAGGGGAGTCCTGTTTTCTCATCCTGAGAATGAAGACATTGAAATAGTTGAACCCTAGTTCTCTCCTTCTCTTGCCCTTTGGATTCAAATCATTCATCACTTGGAAATTAAGATTGTACTTGCATTTCAATAAACTATACTGCCGGGATCAATTAAAAGAATCAAACTATGCAAATTTCTTTTGACTCATGAATTTTCTGTGTTTGTGACACCAAATGCGGTATGTCACTCTAAGAAACAATGAAAAAATAGTATCTTTTGAGTCCTGAGTACCAGGATTCAAGTTCCAGGTTTGTCATTCGTCTGCTCTGGGGCCTCGGGCACATCATCAACGTCTATAAGCATCCGTTTTCTCAACTGGAAAATGGATAGAATACAGCAGCCTTACCTGTTTCACAGGACTGTTGTGAGGCTGAACTAAAACGTTTCATGTGTGAAGGCTCTTTATAAACAGTAAAGAGCTGTAAAACCATCAATTATCATTAGGACTGTAATGACACAGCCCTTGTCAGCAGTAACCATCTGTTTGTTGTGGCTGTCACTATCAAAAGTGGGATGTGAAAACAGCCCAAGGGTATTTAAATTATATACACCTTGACTTTGGTTCCCATTTCACTTTTTGGGGGAGAAGGGGGGCTAGGTAAGCTGACACTGTGTTCAAGGTATAAGCTCTTTCTTTGAAGCCATTGAAATGTAGAGCCGGATGGGATGGTGGGATTATTTTAGCAAATCCCCCTCTTTTAAAGATGCAGTTTAGGAAGTTCACCTGACTTGCTTAAGGTAACAGAGCTGCTTCAAGGTAAAACCACAACTAACACCAGTAAGTGTTCTCTGTTTAAACCCTGATTTGCGCAATTACTTCTACAGTTTTGGTCAAGGACTGAAATAAAAGAGATTGCTTTTGTTTTCAAATCTTGGGATTTTCCATTTCCCTTCTCCTTCACCTTCTGACATCTTTCACTTCTTTCCTACTTCACAGCCCCCACTCTCAGTCTTGTGGTGGTACCTCTCCCCACTTCAGAGAAGAGGGTCCTTCACCTCTCACCCAAAGCTGCCCCCAACGTGATTTTGATTCTGGCCCCGTTTGCCTCCTCCTGGATTTACTCTGGCAGTTATCCTATCTGGGTCTTATATTATCTTTCTTTCTGTTGGTTCTATGAAGGTACCCAAGCTTGTCGTGGCATTTTTTTTTTTTTTTACTTCGTCCTACATACTACTTCTTTTCAATACTTGGCTACTGGAAAGAGAAATTGGTAAGCAGTCACTGCTCTCTTAACTTCCATTCATTTCTTTTCTTTTTCTTCATTTTCTTTATTGTGGTAAAACACACAGAACATAAAACTTGCTATTTTAACCATTTTTACACATACAGCTCAGTGGTATTAAATACATTCATAATGTTGTACAACCATCACCACCATCCATCTCCAGAATCCTTTTCAGTTTTCAAAACTGGAACGCTATCCCCACTGAACAATAACTCCCCATGGCCCCCAAACCCCTGGCAACCACCCTGTTACTTTCTGTCTATATGATTTTTACATGTATTCCTTACGCAGTAATGTACAGGCATGGTGACTGGTGCTTGGTGGTAGCCCTGAAAGCTACCTTTCTGCCACCCTACTTCCTCTGCTTCCCTGGTGTCCTTCTTTTTATTTCCTTTTTTTCACTCTCTGCCTCTCTTGTCCCCCTGCTCTGCCTACCCCCCATTTGATGCAGTTTGTTTTCTGTCTCTTGGGGACAACTTGCCACCCAGCTTCTGGGCACTTTTTCTTCCTTCTTTAGCCTCTTCCATCCCTTCTCAGAATCTAGGCTGGCTTCCTTCCCTGCTTCTAATTTTTTATTAAAAAAATTTTTTTTTAATTTAAATTTTTAAATTGGAGTATAGTTGATTTACAATGTTGTGTTAGTTTCAGGTGTACAGCAAAGCAATTCATTTATACATATATCTATTCTTTTTCAGTTTCTTTTCCCGTATAGGTTATCACAGAGTATTGAGTAGAGTTCCCTGTGTTATACAGTAGATCCTTGTTGATTATCAATTTTATATTATAGTAGCATGTGTATATTAATCCTAACCTCCTAATTTATCCCCCCCGCCTCCCTTTCCCCTTTGGTAACCATAAATTTGTTTTCTATGTCTGTGAGTCTATTTCTGTTTTGTAAACAAGTTCATTTGTATCAGTTTTTTAGATTCCACATGTAAGTGATATCATATGATATTTGTCTTTCTCTGTCTGACTTCACTTATTATGATAATCTCTGACGTTCTTCTGCAGTGGAATTCTGCAGCAACGCGTAGTCCCCTACCCACTCTTCCTCCATCTATGCTCACCAGCCAACAGGGGCTGTTTCCTCACACCCTTGACCCACACCACGCTGAGTCTTCATGCCTTCAGCCCCTTGCTTCTCTTTTCTTCCATAAACATTCAGCCCAAATGCCTCCCTCAGTGAAGTCTTCACCAGCAGCTCCACAGAGCTTTGGAAGTCCTAGCAGCCCTGATTTCAATGTCAGTGGATTCCATTTTGTCCCCCTCCGAGTCAGTGAGTGCTTCCTGGGCAGGGGCTGTGGGGGATTCTTCTCTATCAGCCTTGGCCCTCAGCACTGAATCAGTGAAGGAGAGCATTCATTCATTCAAGTACATTTCCTACAGAGAAGTGCTTTTCTGATTTAAGAGGCTGAATATTGATCAACCATGGGGAACATCAAGGTATGAAATCAGAAAAGAGAGGTTCACATTGTTTCTTGTGGGCATCTATGGTATCAGCTAGTTTATTAAATATTGAGTTATTTTTCATGAAGTACCACAGTGTGCTGGGTAGGATAATGGTCCTCCAAAGATGTCTATACCCTGAACCCTGGAACCTGTTAAATGGCAAAGGGGATTAAGGTTGCAGATGGAATTTATGGTTGCTTAGCTGACCTGAAAATAGAGAGATTGTCCTGGATTATATGGGTGGACCCAGTGTAATCACAAGGGTCCTTAAAGTGGTGTGTACTGTAGGAGGTCCTTATAGCTAAGTTCATGGACTGCTGAGGGTCTCAAATTGTCTTGAATATTATCTTTGGTTAATGCTTCACTGATAAATTCCTTTCTATAATAGATATAATTCTGTCAGTTTTCTGTGATATTAGATGTAGTGAAAGAAATACACTTTTATCGAATGCTTTTATGAGTCAGGTGCTTTATATCTATTACCATATTGAATGTGCTAAATAACCCAAGAAGTAGATATTATTAAGTCCTTTTATGGATGAGGAAACAGAGTGGTTAACTTACAGAAGGTCACACTGCTAGTAACTGGTGACCCTGAGATTTAATTGCACCTAAAGAGAAAAATTCTTAGGTGTGACGTTTTCCCTTTTGCAAGGCATGCTCATGGTTTATACTAATGCTATATTTTTAAAAAGTCTTGCCTTAAAATTTGAAAGTTAAAGATTAATTTGGATTTTGTCGAAGCAATACGACACTGTAACAGACGTAGAAAATAGAGGGCAAAAATTAACCCGAAGTCCAACAAAATCTTTTTTAAAAAAATTTTCTTTTATATTGGAGCATAGTTGATTAACAATGTTGTGTTAGTTTCAGGTGCACAGCAAAGTGATTCAGTTATACATATATCTATTCTTTTTCAAATTCTTTTCCCAAATGAAATCTTGATTGTATTTTGGTATACTTCCTTTCAGTCCTTTCATTCCTGTACATATGCATGTTGCAGTTTCCCACAGCTGTCATCTTGGTCATATACCTTTTTTCATTTTATATCATGTATTTTTCGTATCATGTGTCTTTATCATCTTAATGGACAATAGATTGTTGCCAATTCTGATTAAAAGTAATGCTGAAAGAACAGTTACCATCTGGGACATGCTGTTCTTTTGGCAGAGAGCAGGCACGCGATCCAAATCATGCAACACAGTTAAAACCTCTGCTTGGAGGTGGTTGGTGTCATATCTGCTCACATTGCCATTCGGCAAAGTGTGTCACGGAGCCAAACCCAAAGTCAACGAAGTGGGCACATATACTTCTCCCATGACGATCCACAGGATGAGCAATCCTATCATAGAGAGGGAGAAGTCATAGGGAATAGTGGTCCTGTCTACCACCTGGAAGGGAATGAGATGATTAGAGTAGAACATAAAAATAGAAATAAGTAAAAGTAGGTGAGACAGACAGGCTGGTTGGTTTCGAATCCAGATTCTGATCTTGAGCAGAGGCTCTGTCTTCAGGTGCCTCCTCTCTGAAATGGAAGGATTAAAAAAATGATGTATTGAAAGTACGCTGCACTTTGCCTGACATGTCATAGGCTGCCAGCCAGTGTTAGTTTCCTTTAAAGATGTAATTTTGCTAAGGTACTGAATGTGCTATTTTAGAGCCCCTGTTTGGATGGAACTCGAGTTTTTTGGGTTTTAACTCAAAATATATACAATGTTGTGGATTTTCTAGTCATTAAAGAAAACATAGGCCTAATTTGTGGATTATTTTCCTTAAATCCCTTTAAAAAGTTCATAATCACTGGGGAGCTAATTTAAAATTCCTGGCCCCTAGGAATTTCCATGGGGCGGCAATCACCATTTCCCAGGTGATTATGTATTCTTTGTTACTTACAGGGTGGCCCATGGGCCCTCAGCATCCCCATCACCTGGGGGCTTATTAGAAATGCAGCATGTTGGGTTCCCCCCTCAGACCTATTGAATCAGATTATGCATTTCAATAACATCACCAGGGGATTTGTATGTCCATTAAAATCTGAATAGCACTGATATAGCTGGTCCTTAGAAATGCTGTTTTAAAAGAAACATTTTCGTTTTGAATTATTCTTTGCCTTTCAATTTGACCCTAAAGAATAAATCAGTAACAATTAGGTTAAAAAAATTGGTGTATACAGTATTTAAAATAGGCATAGTTAGAACAGTAATTATTTAGAATTAGTTTTTCTTTTTCAACTTCTAAGAAAAAAAACATTATTTTGTCTAAATGTGTAATCTTGATTACAAGCTGTAGGTCCAGGACATTTTGTTGGGCTGATTTGAATTTCAGAAGTCTTGATTTTAGGAGATCAAACTCAAACAGTACTACAGATAATCTAAAATGTAACACTTTGAGTCTTTGGAACAAAATAATTCTTGAACTAAAGAATTGTTGTTGCTACTTGTCCCTGTTCTTTGATAGTAATCTTGTTCTTGACATTCATTATGTGTAGATTCTGTGTCTGAGGACCTACCTCACTGAAGAGAAGGTGTGGACACTGAATGAAGTGGTATTTAAAAATCCTTTATAAACTCAGATGCCCAACCAATGTAAGGTGTTTGCCTGGTTTTAGGGCAAATCTGCACCTGTGTTTGTCAATAAAGTTTTATTGGAACTCGCCCCATTCATTAACTTAATTGTCTATGGCTGATTGTACAACACCATGGCAGTAGAGTGACAGAGACCACTGTATGGCCTGCAAGCTTCAACTATTTACTATCTGGCCATTTAACGGAAGAAATTTGTCAACCCCTGGTATCAGTGAAAGATAGCTTTTTGCATGTGTGTGAAATTCTTGAGAGAAGTGTCTGAAGAATCTTGATGAAGAAAAAAAAATCTAGCATTTAATAAGTTTTCATTTTTCTTCTTCCAAATTACATATTTGTGTTTAGGGCCCTGACTACAGGTTAAATGAACTTTGCCACTTTTTGGACCTATTTTTAAGTCTTTCAACCGATCCTTTTCAAAGTACTGAAGATGATGCTCTGATCAGATACTGACTGTACTACACAAATGCAGTAGTTCATCAATGAACTGTGTATTTTTATATGTTTCGTGGATGTATGCTACTTCCCTCCTGCAGCCCAGTGACTGTTTTCCCTCCAAACCTGCTGATCTTAGGCTCTTCCTTCCCTGGGGTGCCGCCTTGTGGTGGGCTGTCGGCCCTTCACTGACGACCTCCTGCCTGGCTTAGTCATTGAGGAACATTGAATCAGCCATGGGGTGACTCATTGCAAACCCCACTCAGAGTCAGAAGCTCCATCATGTACCTAAGAGATTATGAATGATTAGACTGGGACAACCAGCTGGTGGCTACAATTTGGAAAAAAATCCCCTATTCTGATCCTAAACCCTTTTCCTCCCACTGTAAATGGGCTTAGAATAAACATTAAAAAAAAAAAGAATACAGAAATTAGTCATGAGGGCTTTTTTAAGGATTTAATCTTAATTTACATTTTAGTTAATTCTTCACACTTTGTCCTATATAGTTGTATATGTAGATATATTTTAAAAATAATGTATGTATATACATTTATGTATATATCCACATATTTGTGCATGCATGCATGTATATAACTAATTCTCATTTCTAGTAAGCCTTGTTACTGAAAGAGTTTTAAGAGAAGAGGCTGCGATTATACATTTTACAAGCTCTTTCTGTATCTGGACCCCTGCCTATCTGTGATGAATTGTCCTCAGGTAGGTGTCAATTCATCACTTATTCATTAATCAACAAACAAAAAATTTATGCAAAGAATCATATCCATTGTCTTACTTTCCACTTATTTCTAGATGAAATACGTTGACAAAGCACAGCAGTCCACCAATATTCCCTTGATTCAAATAGCTACCATAGTAACTGCTAAATTCTTACCTAAAGACTAGAATGTTCTCAAAATCCGGATAAAGATTATACCATTTATTTACAACTACTGTCAGAGAAAATGCATATGTACTAAATAATCATTTGGCTGTACATGCTGGGAATTAATGTCATTAGCTCTAAAATACAGTAATAATGAGCAAAATTATGAACCAGATTATTCTGCTGTAGCTTTCACTAGTCCACCTGGGTGAAGGTAAAGAGAGAAGTGGTACTCATAAGAACGGACAGATCTGGGATAGATTCAGCATAAATAGCATTTTAGAGACGTTTGAAACTATGGTATTCAGCTAAATGTCCCCATAGTTTAAAGATAATATTCATTCCTGAATGTTGCCAAGGATCCGAGTGCTACGAGCAGCTTGCAACAGAGATTTGTGTGGTTGCTATGTGCAAAAGCCCTAGAATAAGCAACTGGGAAATAATATCAGGGTGGGTAAATATTACTATAGTAACGACTTATTTTCTACAGGAGAAATTTGGAAAATAAAGCAAGAATGCCTGGAACTTGGGTAGAAATATATTTTGCACAAAATGGAGAATACATAAGAAGAAAAGTCATGCTTTTGATTTCACTTTTTATTAAGAATACTTTTCTTTATGATATGGAATAATTTAAAATGTTACATTGTGAGTGACTTTCTAATGCTCTGTTTGGTTTGGATAAAATCAAGAGAAAGTACAAAGCCCTGAGAGAAATGTCATTCCATTTTTCATTTGTTTTTCTTAGCATGGCAATACCAAAATATGCTCTTCATATGAAATATATTGTTCTAAAAAGGTAATTTTATATCTTTTTAAATTCTGTTATATCAAATAACTCTCTTGACCATGAAATTCTTTAAATACAGCCTGGATCTCTTGAGTTGCCTTTTGCTTGACTTGACTTTTATTTTTTAGTAGGATAGAAGAACGTCCACATAATTATTAAAGCCATTTTTTCATAACGAAGTACTGACAGTTAGCTTCTTTGCCATCTTTTCTTCTACTGTTGTGGTCTCATCCCTAGCTTCACATTAGACTTATTTGGAGAAGATTTTACAAAATATAGATAACTGTGCTTCACCTCAAATTTCTGATTCAGTTGATTTGAGATAGGCCGTGTGTGTGTGTGTGTGTGTGTGTGTGTGTGTGTGCGTGTGTGTGTGTGTGTGTGTGTTAAACTACCCACGAGATTGTAATATGCAGCCAGGCTTGAGAATTACTGTTCCACAACAGTTAACCACATTGTGCTGATGATCTGTAAAATAATGTGAAAAATGTAAGTTTAAGTAGATGCAGCCCGTTATGGTGGTGTCAGAGCTCCCTGCAGCTCTGAGTTTCTGGGATTCTAATCCATGTACCACAGTAGATGTCTGATTAATGGCTGTATTGGCCAAGTTGTTAGCAAGGAAATAACGTTTGTGAGGAAGAAGGCCTGATCTGGTGGGGTGGGGTATCTGAGTTAGAGGTAGCTTCACTCAGCAGAATGATGGTCCCACCCTTTTGCAGTAACAAGTTTCCATAAAACTATCCCATGAGATTGGTTTTATTCTGTTGGGACAGTTGGGACACTGAGGCTTAAAGAGAGGATACCTAATTAGGAGGTGGCAGGGCCAGGATTTGCAAGCAGGTCTATTTGTCTCTTAGCTACATTCTTTTTTCATCTTCTCACACTGTTTCTCACACGTTGAGTGGATCTTCCATGGCCTTAGTTGCTTGTGTTATGAGTGTGTAGGAGTAAGGTGGCCTGAGAGGACAAAAGAGCTCACGAGCAGCTCATGCTGCCACAGCGAATACCTATGTGTTTGAACACATTTAGACTAATGTGAATGAATGATCATCATTGATGGGTGACATACATATCCTTAAAGTTTTCAGCCTGTGAAGGCTCTTTATTATTTTGATGTACAAGTTATAGTGTGGTCATCTACCATGTACATGGAAAAGGGGCTCTTATAATTCTTTTCAGAAAAAGAACTATTGGAGTAGCCTACTAAAGTCTTACTTATTGATTGTGTGAGAGTTCTGTTAAACTTGTCATCTACTAATGATTCCAGGTGAGGTAGTTCCTGGTCGTCAATTTTTATTAACTGAATCGCTGGTAATGCCTTTGCTCAGAACTTTACATGTCAGTTTAAGAATGTAAACTTACTAATAAAAATAGCAAACTACCCACCTTCTAGTTATAGCAACGATAATTACAGAAGCAGTTTCCATTTAGTGACCTACTATTATGTGACAAGGCACTGGAAGTATATTCTCTCTAATCCTCATGAGTTCAGTGGAATTCTCATTTTGCAGTAGGGAATACTAGACTTAGCTAAAGAACTTGCCCCAAACTGCAGTGCTAGTAAGTGGTGGAGCTAAGATCGAAACCCAAGTCTTCTGACTCTAAAACCCATGCTTTTAGCTATCTTGCTAGGGAGACTATTTTTCTGTTAGTACTCCGTTTAAAAAAAAAAAAAATATATATATATATATATATATATATATATATATATATAATGGCGTTTCACTAAACTTCTTCAGTGATTGTTCCAAATTGGTTATCCTTATGTCTTAAAGATCCGTTTACCATATGGATTCCACTTCCACCCTCCCACCCCTGTCTTGTAGCTGCTTCTTTGAGGATTTTTAAAAACCTTTATTCATGTATGTACACATATGAAATAAAATACACATACAGAAATGTGGTTTTAACAGTGTGCAGCTGGAAGAAATATTGTAAACAAGCACCTATTTAACCACTGCCAACGCCAAGAAATGGAATGGTTCCAGGACCTCAGAAGCCCCTTCCTTTTCTCCTAGGAGTATCCTGACTTGATGCAAACCACTTTCTTATTTTGCTTTTTAATTTTCCTACCTAAGTATTTATCCCTAAATTATGTAGTTTTGCTGATTTTTGAGCTTTATGTAAATGGATTAATGTATGTACTCTTGTGCCTGGCTTTATTTGTTCAACATATTCAGTAATGCCATTTTGTGCATAGTGATCTTAACACATATAATTCCCACGTACTTGCTATATTTTGGTGTTATCAAAATGGCATATTTTTCAAAATTTTATTTCTAACAATTGCTGATATATAAAAGTAAATTTTATTTTTGAGCTTTAACGTTATCTTCACCAATCTTGCAAAAACCCTTCAAAATTGTAATAATAGTGATTCCTTTTCTATGAATACAATCTCATCTGTAAATAATACCATTTTTTCTTTCTTTTCAATCTTTCAATCTTTTTCTTGCCTTATTGCCATGGCCAAGACCTCTAGTGCAATGTTGAGTAGAAGAGATGACGGTGGACATCCTGTCTCATTCCGTTTTTCTAAAAGGGAGTGCTTTTGATGTTTTACCATCATATTATGTTTATTATAGGCTTTTGTTATGTACCTTTTTTTAGGATAGGAAATTTCCTTCTGTTGTTTAAGTTCTTTTTAAACTCATCAATAGATGTCAGTTTTGCTACATCTATTGAGATGAGAATATGATTTTTCTCCTTTAATGTGATCAATTATTTTGACTGACTTAAAAAAATTTTTTTTAAACTTAGTGTGGATTCCAGATTTAAATTCAGTTTGATCAGGGTATATTATTCTTTTAAAATAATGTGGATTTGGTGTGCTAATATTTTCTTTAAGATTTTTGCATCTATGATAATGAATGAGATTGGTTTATAGTTTTCACTTGTATAGTTCTAGTTCTGTTTCTGTATTTGGCTCAATATAAACTCCAAGCTTTGGAAAATGTCCTTTGCTCCTGTTCTATGGCAGGATTTGTATAATTTATCCTTAAAACTTTGTATTGGGCTTCCCTGGTGGCGCAGTGGTTGAGAGTCCGCCTGCCGATGCAGGGGACGCGGGTTCGTGCCCCGGTCTGGGAGGATCCCACGTGCCGCGGAGCGGCTGGGCCCGTGGGCCATGGCCGCTGGGCCTGCGCGTCCGGAGCCTGTCCTCCGCAACGGGAGAGGCCACAACAGTGAGAGGCCCGCGTAACGCATAAAAAAAAAAAAAAAAAAAAAAAAAAACTTTGTATTAAGTGTTACTGGTTTCTTAATTTTGGTAGAACTTGCTGGTGAAGCCATCCGGGCATACAGTTTGTTTTTTACTGTGGGAAGGATTTTAATTACTGATTCAGTTTCTTAAAGCACTGTTCACGTTTTATATTTCTTGTGACCATTTAGATAAGTTGTGTTTTTTGAGAATTTTTCCAACCTGTCCAAAATTTTAAACTTTTTGGAATAAAGTTGATTGAAATACGCTCTTTAATTATCTTTATTATCTGCAGTTATGCCTTTCTGTCTGTTTTATTCATCAGTCTTCATCAAAGGTTAGGCATGTTTATTAATCTACTCAAGCAACCAGCTTATACCTTTATCATCACTATTTTATGCTTTTTTTCTATTTCATTTCTGCTCTTATTAATATTTCCTTCCTTGTCCTTTCTTTGGGTTTATTTTGCTTTTAATGTCTTGAGATTCACACTTAACTTTGTAATTTTCAGCTGTTCTTATTTTTTTATTCTAAGTAGCTTTGTATTCTAAGTATCTTTTTTTTATTCTAATATTATTTATTATTTTTTATTCTAAGTAGCTTTGGCTCCATCCCACAAGTTTAATATGTAGTAAATTTGTTATTCAGTTTAGAATATTTTCTAATTTTTATTGTTTTTTTTTCTTTGACCCGTGGATTACTTAGATATGTTATTTAATTTTTAAACACATTGGGGTGTTAATTCTGCTGGACAAACATCATTTCTATTTCATTTAGTGAAATTCTGCTAGTGATAGTTTTTCAGTTTTTGTTAGTCTGAAAGTGTCTTTCTCACTTTCATTCTTGATATGTTCACTGGTTATAGAATTCTAGGTTGGAACTGTTCTATTCATGTTGTTTCTTTCAGCACTTTCAAGTCTAGATATTCCATCGCCTTCAGATTTTAGTACTTTTGTGGGGAGTGGGGGAGGGTGTCAACTGTCAGTCTAATTATTGCCCCTTTGAATGTAATTTGCCTTTTTTGCTTTGGCTACTTTTAAAATTTTATCTGCCTCTTTAGTTTTCTGTATTTTTACTATGATGTGCTTAACTATAGATTTCATTTATCCTTTTTGGGGTTATTAGGATATCTTGAATCTGAGAATGCTATCTTTAGTGAATTTTGGAAAATTCTCAGCTATTGTCTTTCAATGTTGTTTCTAGTCCATTTTCTCTTCCCTCTGGCTCCAGTGAAATGTGTCTTAAATATTCTTAGTGTATTCTTCATATATTCTGTTTTAGTTATCGCAGCACACAAACTGCGCCCCCCCCCCCCCCCCCACAAAATAGTGGCTTAAAGCAGCAACCATTTCATTATTTCTCATGGTTCTGTGGGTAGACTAGGGCTCAGCTGGATGATTCTTCTGCTTATCTTGCTTAGTATCTGTCATGAGGCTGCAGTCAGAAGACATCTGGGACTTAAACATTGAAGATGCCTTCGCTTACATGTCTGGAGCCCTTGATGGGGACAGCCGGAAGTTGGTGTCAACAGGGATGACAGGTCTTAGTCTCAGGATTCTGTCTTCTACTGGCGTCTCATCATGGCCTCTCCATGTGGTCTCTCCAGGAGGGCAGCTGGGCTTCTTACATGGTGACTTGGGGCTCCCAAAAGGGCTTCCAGAGAAGTGGAAGCTCCCAGGCTCTCTTAAGACATAAGCCCAGAACTGACATAGTTATCACTTTTGCTCTACTCCTTTAGTTAAAATTAACCAAAGCTTTAGTTAGAGCTAACCCAGATTTAATGTGGGAGGTGACTATACACGTTTATGAGTACTGAGAAGCATGGTTCATTGTGGCCTATCTTTGAGACTTGCTACCGTATTGCTTATCCCTGTACTTTTGTCCATCCTTATGCCTCTCTGTATTTCATTCTGAACACTCTCTTTCCCCTGACTTATTTTTCAGTTCACTAATTCTTTCTTCATCCATTGAGTTTCTAATTTAAAAAAAAATTGTATTTTCAGGTCTAGAATTGATATTTTCTTCTATTTCAAATCTATGTCATCAAAAAAAGTTTCCAGTTCCTTACTGAAATAAATAAGTCTGTGTTTAGCTCCTTGAATATATTAAGTATAGTTATTTTACAGTCCAGTTCTGACAATTCTAATATTTGGAGTTCTGGTGTTTTTCTCCCTCTGTTGTGTCTTGTTGAGCTCTGTTGGGCTTTTTCTTGCTCATGGTTTCTTTTCTTCTTGCTTACATGGTTATCTTTGATTGTGTCTGGATATTGTGTTTGAAAAGCTGAGAAGTCCTATGCCTCTAGAGAATGTTTTTGTTTTCTTTTGTCAGTTGCCCGAAGGTACTAGCTTTCTGGAATCATCTTAATCTAGGTCATCTGAGCCACCCACATGATTTGAAGCTTGGCTGTAAGCCCATATGAGGGCTGATTACTTTCTGTTTACTTTTTTCATTCCAAAATGAAGTGACTTACTTTTGGTAAGTTTTTTCTCCCCCAGAACCATCAGAAATAACCTTCATTCTCTCATGTTCCTAGGGTATCAGCAAACATACCCCTGGCAAGAATAGCCTCTTGTATATTCTCTCATCCACTTTCAGACTTGATTCTCAGTGTTCCTCACCATCTTAATAGTTCTTTGATACCTTTTAAGATGTTTTCTTCTACTTTGCTCTGCTTCTTCAGTTATCTTCAGTGGGAGTGTTGGCCCCAATTATTTGGTCTATCTTCATGCAAAGTAAAAGTTGCCATAATTTTTAGTATTGGTTTGCCTTTCAGAGTTTATTCCTTCGGTTTTATATTCATTCTTTATACATAGAGGTAATACATATTAATGTTGACCTTGGAGGACCGACAACTTGTCATACCCCTAGTTGAATCTCTGTTCTGGTCAGGGTTGGCTTCCTGTGTTTTGCCTCATCTTTAAACTATTTTATAATCATAAGACCATTAGAACATCTTAGTGACTATGTAGGCCATTGCTTTTCATTATGTGGCTCATGCTCCTCCTGCAAATAATCTGTGGGAAGTAATTAAAAATAATCTGGTCCAATTACTGCATTTTTCATACAAGGAAACATAAGATGGGGATGGTTAAGTATGTTGAATTTAAAGTTGTAACTTAATTTGTTGAGGTACAGTTGGTATGATTACATTTATAAATGCCTATTTATAAATCTGTCTATGCTATTACATTATAGTATTGTAACTTGTTTGGAAGAAAATGATCTGAGCTGTGTGTAATAGCACTCTAGGGGACCTTAAGCATATGAGCTGAACTTTACTTTTTTCCTCTATCAGCTTTCAAATTATTAGTAAGTTGTCCATTTGGATTTGAAAGAGTAGGTGTGTTTCTTGCTATGAAACTAACCTTGTCGTGTTGTTGGGAAAGATGAGACAAAAAGTACTGAGGTGATCATATGGCAGCCCAAGGTGTGAGAAACCACTCTTAGGAATGCTGAATCCATTTCAAGCCTTCCTACCAATTGGCCATCTCCAGAGACCCAAACTACCTATTCTGAGAACATCCTTTTCTGGTGTTCAGGCTGTGGATGGTATGTCTTGAGAATGGAGTTGACTTCAGACTAGAATTATCTGAAAGCTACACAGACCAGTAAGTAAAGTCAATAGGATTTCTGTTTTGTAAATTAGGGTTTTATAGATTGCTTCTTACTTATTACTCCAGTTGTTTTCCATTTTAACCTTACTGGAAACATACTTAAGTTTGTTAATGTTTTATTTTATTTTTTGTTACTGTTTTAGATTACTGTTTGTTATACTTCCCTCCCGTTTATATTTATCATTATTATGACTTGCAGTGTTTTTCTTTTAGCAGAGGTGGATAGGTGGTGAGAAAAGCATCAAGTAACCAGAATTCTTGCTTTCTTCTAACCTTTGGGAACTTAAGTTTATTTCTTGGAGCCTTGGGTTCTAAAATGAGGGATTGGACATTAGATGATTTTTATATTTGAGTCATCCATTTCTTAACAACATTCTTATACCTATTAGACACCTGCTATGGACTGCTTATGTCCTGCCCCCCTCAAATTCATATGTTAAAATCCTAACTCCCATTGTAGCGGTATTAGGAGGTGAGGCCTTTGGGAAGTGATTAGGTCATGATGGCAAAGCCCTTATAAATGGGACTAGTGCCATGAATCAAGTGAGTGGGTATGTTTTTCTTCCATTGCTGTTGACTGAGTGGGCACAGACATGGTGGAGATAAAAAAATTGAATCTAAGGAGGTGTCAGGTCTTGCCAGGAGAGGATAACAAAGGGAGAGAGTGGAAAGGGAGTTGAAGATACATACAAAAGGGTGATTATTTAGCATATTCTTTTTTTTTTTTTTTTTTGCGGTACGCGGGCCTCTCACTGTTGTGGCCTCTCCCGTTGCGGAGCACAGGCTCCGGACGCACAGGCTCAGCGGCCATGGCTCACGGGCCCAGCCGCTTCGCGGCACGTGGGATCTTCCCGGACCGGGGCACGAACCCGCGCCCCCTGCATCGGCAGGCGGACTCTCAACCACTGCGCCACCAGGGAAGCCCCTTAGCATATTCTTTTAGGACTTTTAATCAGCCTCAGGCATATTCTTAGGGTAGTTGACATGAAGACTGAGAGACAAAGTAAAAGTCAAACTCGTGTCATGCAGAGGTTGGTTTAAAGTTTACAAAGCACTTTTGCACATGGAAGAATATGAGAAAAGTTGGCCATAAAACAGACCAGCTCTTCTGTTTGGAAGGATAAGAAGAAGGCCTCTTGTATGGCCATGTTTATCCCCTGTGCCTCATGAAGTCCCTGCCGTAGGGGGGGGCTCTTCCTTTTCTTTTATTCCCTATTCCCTCCTTTTGTCTCTCTTTTTTTTTTTTCCTATGTCCTTCTCTTTAAAATACCTGGACTGTCATCTGTGGTTAAGGCTCGACCATGATACTCCTTGTCCTTCCCTTGTCTTTGTTGTTTTTTCCTTTGTTTCATTGTGGGGTTTGCCTCTTTCTTGGGCAGGTTTGGGAAGGAAGAGAGCTGGGTGGGGTGAGTTACCACAATTCAGAATGAGACCCAGGGGTTGGATCCGTAAGCCCAAATCTCCCACCATTAGAAGTATAAATAATCCCCCTAGATAATCTGTGAATTCTCCAAGTTGTAAGTGAGGAAACTGAAGCCTGAGGTTACTTGTATTATTTACACAATAACCTGGAATTGTCATGACCCTCACACACCCTACCCCCCTTTTTCTGACTCCTCCTGCCTTTCCCCCCACCCTTGAATAGCGAGTGTTGGCTATTAATGGTAGGAATTCTCCCTAATTCTTCCAGTTGGTTTTATATGCATAGTTTGCCTCTTCCAGACCACTTAGATCTAAAGTAATGTCCCAAAGGGTACTCAATCAAAGCTTCCATTCTCTCTTTGCAGTTTCTAAGTACAGATGCTGATTCTAATTCTGGAACTGTTTATAAGGATGCCCTGTATTGTTGTCCAGTCTCTAGAAAGCCGCAGGTGGGCAGATAGTTTGAAGAGTTGTTAAATGTGTTTCTTGTGTTTCTTTATTTAAACGGGGACAGGAGAGGGCTGGTTTGAGGAGGCCCTGCTGGCTGCTTTGGTGTTGAGTTTGAACCCTGGGCTGAGGATTCCAGGTGTCCATTCTTATCACCACGTGGCCCACCCTGTCTGATTTGAGACGGGGGGAGGGGGGGGCGGGCGGGGGGGAGGCTTATACGGGGGGGGGACTCTGTGCAGTACCTGAGAGAAGCAATTCATATATGTTGGTTGTGCTGCTGGTGTATCAGGGCTGGTGTTGGGAGCTTGGTGCTGCCCATGAGATGGGAAGGGACAGATTTGGCCACTAAGAGACGTCATCTCTGGCCTCCAGAAGTTCCCAGTGCTCTTATTAGCTCTTATTTCTTCCTGGTTTCTCCAAGAGCTTTGATACTTCCTATTAAAACATGAGCATCAGTGCTTAAACCATGACCTTTTACGCTGCTTGGTCTCCTGTCTTCTTTATTCCTCAGACCCCCACCAGAATGTGCTTGGGTATATACTTCCTTCAGCTTTTCCTAGACCAGTATCCCCACTGAGGGCTCACCCAGGATTAAGCCTCACAGGTTTGCTTCTCTCTGGTTTTTGATCTCCTTTACCTCTGGGGCAGTGCTCCATGTTGGTGGGATGGGGCAGAAGTAAGAAAAACATGGCGGGACTTCCCTGGCAGTCTAGTGATTAAGACTCCATGCTTCCACTGCAAGGAGTGTGGGTTCGATCCCTGGCTGGGGAACTAAGATCCCACATGCTGTGTGCCATGGCCAAAAAAAATAAATAAATAAAAAAAGAAGAACTTGGAGTGCCTAAGTGGGTTTTGGAAACTAGCTTTTCCTTCTTAATAGATTGCAATTTGTGGCCGAGCATACAGATCACATCAAAACTATGCAAATATATTTCCTATCTTGTTCCTGATTTCACATACCTGAATAAGGCCTCTGGTGAAATCAAAAGAGACTGTTCTTCTGAATCACAGATCCCAAAAGCCAAGGAATCACAAGCTATTGGGAATTTCAGTTTATAGTACCTGTTTTTTCATTACATTCCTATAACAGGGGAAATAATCTTGGACATTCTAATCCATTCCCTTATGTAATCATTGTTACCATGGAAAGTTGAAATCATGAGCTTTAGAAAACGTGTAGTTACCTTTGAGTTTAGCCTTTTCTGAAAGGAAGACTGGGTGAATTAAGTGTTTGCCCTGCCTTTTTGTTCAGTCAACTTAAGAGCTCCTGTTCTTCTTAGCAATGTGTCTCCTTAGAGTAATTTTTATATTTCAGAGGAATGGATGATGGGTCAATGTTCAGAGTAATAAGACAGGTTTGCTAGAGGGAGAGCCATTGTGGGAACCCTTCATGCGGTCATGGTTTGCTCATGACGCTTGTACACTCCGTCTATGCATGTATTATTCATTTTGCTGCCTTTGTTATAAGAGCCACAGTGTTTGGTCTTGAAGACTGTCTTGTGATATATCCTTCTTTTGCTAAAAGGCTACATATCAGCAGCCTCGTTTGATTTAGAAGCCAATTCAGCATACCACACATACCACTCGAGAAGAATGTCAGGATCCTTCCTGCTCTGAAAATGTCATGCATGCTTAAAAACGACAAACTTTTGTCGCAAGCAGTGGTTGCAAGTGCTTTTTATTCTTCTCGAATCTTCAAAGCCATTTAATTTGAGGGTTTTCATCTTCAATCAGAAAAAGATCACTCAAATATTTGTTTTGGTTTTTAATATCAGAATGTTGAATTGGAGATTTAGAGTATATCCAAAACGTAGGGTGGAGGCAGTGTGTAGTTTTTAAATATTGTGGTAAAAACACCTAACAGAAAATTTACCACTTTAACCATTTTTTTTTGATTAAAGTCAGGAATTACAGGTTTTATTTACAAAGATAGATTTGGGGAGAGAGAATTTTTTTTAAATCGAGGCTAATAAGAAATAAAAATAGCTGTAGGAATTTTTGGAATTAAATTAAGAAAGAATCAATTGCCCTAAGAAAAATTTGACTTTTTCTTATTGCCTCTTTGTTTGCGCTTGAACATTATGCATTCTAATCCACTTTAACCATTTAAAAATGTGCAACAGATCTCTAGAACTTTTTCATCTTGCAAAACTGAAAGTCTGTACCCATTAAACAACATCTCCCCTCTCCCCGGCACCCCCTTCCTAGCGCCTAGCAGCCACCATTTTACTTTCTAAGAGTTTGACTGCATAGATGCCTTGTATAAATGGAATCATGTAGTATTGTCTTCTTGTGACTGGCTCATCTCACCTAGCATAATGCCCTCAAGGTTCATCCATGTTGCAGCATATGACGGGGATTTCTTCTTTTTAAAGGCTAGATAATAGTCCATAGTATATATATACCACATTTTCTTTGTCCATATATCTGTGGAAGTAGTGTGTCTTCTTTGTAAAGTGTTCTTATGAAAGCTTTGCTTGGGAGTTAAAGCAACCCAACCACAGAGGACACAGAAAAATCAAATCGAGTCACGTATGGTAAGAAATAGAATTTTTGTTTGTAATATTTAATATGAGACTTTCATTTTCATACTTGCAAAACTTGGAATTTCCTCAACTGGAATTCTAGTGTACGTGGTTTAGGTTCCCACTCCCCCCCTGCACCGCAACCACAGCCCTCTTAGAATTACAGCCCCTCAGACTGTCCCTGCTGGAGCTGGGAGTCCTGTGGTCCCGCCTGCACTGACTAAGGCATGTACTCAAGTGCTTGCTGGAGAGCATGATAAATGGTGGCATTTTTCTCCTCAAGTTGTCTGTGTTTCGCTCAAATGTCTAGAGGGAAGAGATAAGGGAAAAGGGGCAGGGCGGGAAGGGAACTCTTGGAGCTGTGAAAGGATGGATGACCTATGAGATCATTAGGGTTTGTAATGGGTTTTCTCATTGGACTGTGTGGGCCTTTCTCACAGATGAGCTTCTTTGGGGATTCCAGCCCCACACTCAGAGTTGAAGCAGCTCTGGCTCAAGCAAAACCACATAAACAATACACTCTGTGGTCTGGATTTAGTCTAAATGTTGCCAGAGAACCAGAGGACAAAGTTTGACTTGAAATATAGGTATACCTATAGCTGATTCACTTCATTGTACAGCAGAAACTAGCACAACAGTGTAAGGCAATTATACTCCAATAAAAAATAAAATAAAGAACACGGGGTTTGGGAGACTGAATCATAGAGTGTTGCTTTCACTTTTTCTTGTCTTTGGTTCTTCCTGGGAGCAACATGATGAGGCAGACAGGAAGGCCTGGTTTGGGTAGTGGCTGGGGTCCCTGTCCTCACAGCTGCTGCAGTGTCAGTAGTTTCCTGTCTTTTTTCCTCCCTGGCTCTTTTATTATTCTTGGGTGAGGGTGAGGAACCACAGAAGGTGGGAGAGCCCCTCTTTTTCTTTTCCTTGCAGATGCCTGGGACCTACACACAGAGTGGGGTGGTCTTCACTCTGTATCATCGAAAATGTCCCAGTCCTAGCTGGGCTCAGAACTGCGGGGGTGCCTTGCCTATCTCTCCGTCTACTTTGACTTCTAGGAAAGCCAGGCAGGGTGCTGCTGGGTGGGTGAGGGGAGAAGAAAAGCTTATGGAAATGCCCAGTTGTTTATGGAGAAACCTAAGGTGTTTGGGGAAACGCTTGTGTGCTTGGACTCTGGCTCCCCGGAGACCCTGGGCCCTCTGGCACTTCAGTGATGAGGTAGTCAGCTGATTCTCAGGCCTGAGTCAGGTGAGGGCCCTGACAGATCTGGCCTCTGCCGTGAGGGCTGTGCTTTACGAGGCAGATGGAAGTCGAGGGCTTTCTGCTTTGTGGATGCCAATTTGGAGGCGAGAAGAAATATTTTTAAAAGATCTTTAGCAAGTCATTTTTTGTATGTGTCTGGCTTCAAAAAATAAGTTTACATTGTTGATTTTGTCCCCCAACGTTTTTTATGAAAATCTCCAAGTCTGCAGCAAAATTGAAAGGATTTTACAGTGAACACATAATATGCTTACCACCTAGATGACTAGTATCTCATGATACTTGCTTTATCAGATAGCTAACCCACCTAGTCATTTGTTAACCCATCTCATTTTCTGATGCATTTAAAGAGACACTTACACATAAATGCTCCTGCATTATAAGTTCAGTATTTTTCTTTTGAGATAAAATTTACATACGATGTAAATTTGAGATAAAAATTACATACACTTCTTAAGTATAAAGTGCTGTATTTTCCATCATTTTGTCAGATTTTACAAAAGCAAACTTTTTTTTCTTTTTTACAAAATCAGTCTTCTGGCTAGTCACAGAATTGCCATAAATTATTTAAGAAGCACAGTTTTGAAAGTAGTTGGGAATGATAGCATATGACGAGTGTGTTGGAAAGATTATGTTCACTATAACACTGTTTGTTCCTTTAGTAAACACCCTGGCCCTACTCTTGGTTCTCTTCCTCTCCCTTCCCTTCCCCACATACACAGGAGAGAGAAAAACGTAAAGCAACTGATTGGTGAAGATTTTTTTGTGTGTCCATGTGGAATTAAAGGTCCCTATGAAGTGGCAGTTTAGTTGAATATTATGAAGGGCACATTTGTCATATGCACATTTGGAAAATGGGGAAATGCAGATGTTGATTTCTGTGTATTACAGGTTCACTGGGGAATCCTTACTTGCATTGTTTCTTTTAATTGTCTTTATACTACTGCTGTGCCAAGCTGCATGAATGATGGAAAAGAAAACCCAAACTCGGGTAGGACAAGAATTTGTTCTGGCTCTTTGTGATGTCACGTCTCTGAAAAGGGGGAAATAGAGAATATTTGGTTTTGTAAATATTTAGTGTGTATGTCCAAATGCCAGGTGCTGTGGGTTAAAGAGAGAACTGAAAGGACAGATTCTCTAGAACGAGCATACTGTTGACTTGGGAAGAGAGGATGGAGGTATGTGATAGGTCAGGAAGGATCAGGTTAGTAAGTGTAGCATGAATTCAAAGAGCAGGCAGTGGCTGGCAGCTACCGTGTTTGGGGAAGGTTTCTTGGGGGGAGCATCTGCTTTGAGGTGGTTGGGTGTGGATGGAGAGAGGAAGGGGAGAGGGCTTTCAAGGTCTCTCAATTGCTGAAAGCAGAGGTGCTTTTTCCCTTCAATGCAGTATGAATTGATGGCAGATTTGAGGAAGTCTTGACACATAAGGTTGAAAAGATAAGTTGGGGTGATTATGTCAGGCCTTAATTGACAGATAATTTTATTTTATTTATTTTTAATTTTATTGAAGTATAGTTGATTTACAATGTTAATTTCTTTTGTACAGCAATGTGACTCAGTTACACATATATATATTCTTTTTCATATGCTTTTCCGCTATGGTTTGTCACAGAATATTGAATATAATTCCCTGTGTTATACAGTATAACCTTGTTTACCCATCCTATATATACTTTGCATCTGCTAACCCCAAAATCCCATTCCTTCCCTCCCCTACCCCCTCCACCTCTTGGCAACCACAAATCTGTTCTCTATGTCTATGAGTCTATTTTTGTTTCATAGGTATGTTGGTTTTTGTATTTTAGATTCCATATATAAGTGATATCACATGGTATTTGTCTTTCTCTTTCTGACTTTGCTTAGTATGATAATCTCTGCAAATGGCATTATTTCATTCTTTTTGAAGGCTGAGTAATATTCGTGTGTGTGTGTGTGTGTGTGTGTATGTATGTATGTGTGTGTACACCACATCTTCTTTATCCATTCATCTTTGACAGATAATTTAAAAAGGCCAGGGACTTCCCTGGCGGTCCAGTGGTTAAGACTTCACCTTCCAATGCAGGGGGTGCGGTTTGATCCCTGATCGCGGAGCTAAGATCCCACGTGCCTCGTGGCCAAAAAAACCAAAACATAAAACAGAAGCAATGTTGTAGCAAATTCAATAAAGACTTAAAAAAACAACAACAAAAAACCAGTAATCTTAAAAAAGTAATAATAAAATAAAAGGCCAATACAGCCCCTTAGTTTCTTGGATTATTTTCCATTCCCCACCTGTGATTAACATAAATCATACTAGACTAGGGTCTTTTTGTTGAAAGAAAGAATAGTATCCATTCACCGATTTATTGTTTGAATAAAGAAAGAATTTGTGTGAACTTCTTCTAAATAAGTTTATGAGAAATGATGATTAAGCAATATATGCAAAATAAAATTTTAATCCTAAGGTTTAAACACACGGGTCACCTTTTCACGAGAACAAATATGACTATGCACTCCTTTTATTAATGGAGATATGGTCACTGTTTAAACCAAAAACGAGCAAAAAATGCCCAGCAGCATTTCTTGTGTAGAGTTATTCATCTTTTAAATGTTGCAAAATACCGAAGGGATAGGAAAACCAGAAAGGGCAGAGGGAGTTGGTGGTTTAAAAAATATAGTGACTAACTGACTTGTGCTGACTAATACCAGTGAACTCATAATGAGTAACAGTAGTGAATTTAGAAGGGATATAAGTAGGAGAACTATTTAAAGATTGCTGTAATACAAAAGGCAGCTGAATTGGTCACAAGTAAGGATTCCCTCTGGGAAATTTGGAAGTAGTTCAGTTCACCTCTACAAAGTTTTCCTTTCTGTAAAAGAGTCCTCTTAGGGAAGTTAGATGGAGTCTTTCAAACATGGCTCCCTTTCCACTTGCTTCCTGGGGGGAGTTCTTGGCAGATGAGCTTGCTTGTGGTTTTGCATTGAAGAAATGGATAGGTGTCCAGTGGTAAGCAAGAACAAAAAGGTTGGTGGTGGTGTCTGCAAACTGGAAACACAAAAGGTTTGTTTGAATTTATTTTCTTAATTTTTGTTTCTAATCACAGGATAAAAGTATAAGAACCGACAAACCATCCTTTTCATAAACATAGATGCTATCTTTTTTAAAATGGAAGACTATAGGCTATAGTTAGGGCAAAAATACAACTGACCAGAATGTGCAAAGACAGGATAGTCTGTTGTGGAGTTTCCAATTATTTGAGTGTTAATCAGAAAATGTTTGTTTTCATTCTTTTTTTTTTTTTTAATTTAATTTTATTTTTTATTTTTTTAGCGTCACGCAGGCCTCTCACTGTTGCGGCCTCTCCCGTTGCGGAGCACAGGCTCCGGACGCGCAGGCTCAGCGGCCATGGCTCATAGCCCAGCCGCTCCGCCGCATGTGGGATCTTCCCGGACCGGGGCACGCACCCGTGTCCCCTCCATCGGCAGGCGGACTCTCAACACTGCGCCACCAGGGAAGCCCTTGTTTTCATTCTTGTTGAAAATATTTTTAAACGTTAATTTATTTTCCTTGAAACTCCTTTTCCCAACAGTATTTGACCCTAGGCCAGATAGGGAATTTCTTATCATAGCATCAGTCGACATTGATTATTGACTGGTCTCTTGTCCCCATTAGACTTAAACTCCCTAAGGACAAGGATACCACGGGTTGTTATTGTAATACCAGCACCCACCTAACGCAGTAGCTAACGTATAGCAGGCACTTATTTGGTCAAAGAAATAAGAAGATCATGAATCATACATTAAAGATGGATTTATCTAGCTGTGTCTTGGGGATTAATATTTTCTTGAAAAGGATATCAGACTCAGCTACACCTAGGGCATGCTGGGGTATTCAGTTTTTAGGTAAAATCTTTAAATGAACTTATTTTCCCATTGTTTTTTCTGTTAAGTTTTGTTTTCTCTCGTTATTTGGGATTTCCAGGGACTTGGGTCACTCTTAAATTTTATATATAAAATTTATATGAAATATAAATATATTCCATATATATGGAAGGTAATCTCAAGTTCTATTCTTTTGGGTAAGGCTTTCGATAAATAAATAATTCCTCTGTTTAGCAAGATAAATAAGTAAGAAAATTATCTCAAAGTGCATGAATTTGAATGGCATGAATAGGAAAGAGCCTCAGGTTTCCTTGGTAAAGATATTATCTGAAGGTCTTTGAACAATTAATTAAATGGAATATTTAGTTAAATAAAGGGGAATCCATAGTCAAGTTGACGAGCAGTTTTGCTTTTTCTAAAGAAATCTAATGGTTTAGAAATAATGAATTGAAACATTCATTAGAGCATGTATTATGAAGTCCCCTCAGTTTAATTTCTTCAACATGAAAAGGTATATCACTGCATTTAAAATTGGAGATGATTTAAATAATTGTGCCTTAAATTTAACACATCCATTTTTCAGACTTAGAGATGCTGAGAGCAGGCTCACATAATACCATTCCTTCAAAACTGGTGGTACATTTCAGTTAGGTTTAGAGCACCAGAAAAGCTATACTGTAGAGCTGTGTGTTATATTTAGAGGAAATTTCATCTAAAATTTTGCATTCACAATTGGAGCAAATTGCATTTAAAAGGGAATAGTTTTTAAGATACAATTTGGTTACTGCAGTCTATCCTTTTAGGTTTTGTTGGTATACAAGAATGAGAAATGGATGGAGATAGAGGGATTTATATGGACATTTGATTTAAGAATTGTCTCAGGCCTTTGCATGACCCTTAATCCGAATTGAGGGTGTCTTCTGTTTTTTATATCTTCTGGTTTTGGCCAGGTGTTATATAAGTATTGTCTCTCTTAGGTAGAATCACTGTTTCCAGTTCATTCTGAAGTACTATAAATGCTTATTCTATAAAATTCAGAGATTGAATGTTTTCCAATCTCATCTAAGTTTAGAACTTTGGAAATAGGTTAGTAAACAGCATGACTCTTTTTTCATTTTGACATATAAGCACCCCACCCCCATGGGTTTAATCCTTTTTAAAAAATTCACATTAGTGATGTTTGAAATAGCTTTCCTAAAATGAAACTTCAGAAGGGAATGGAACATGGTGTCTTGGGTTTTTTAGAGGTTCTAAGCAGAGAGCATTGGAAAACTGAGGAACATAGATAGCGGGAATGTTTTATAAGGAGGCTATTGATTGGACCAGGAAATGCTGCAAATAAATAAAATTGGAGAGCAGAAGCCAAACCATACTTGAGCCAGTAGACTCTTAGCTGTTTGGTTTTAACTTGAAAAGAAGCTTAGATTTTTAGCTTTGACAAAAAAAAAAAAAGGAATCTAGAATAGCTATCCTTTCCTTTGAGCAGTAAAGATCAATGAGGTGTTGAAGCAGCATCAGAGTCATGAAAACAAAGTGGAATGCATTTGTTCACTCCTTCAAAGTTGCTCTCTGGATCTGATGCACTTTTCAAGTGTGCAGGAGCATGTGAAATCTTTAACGTTGGTCACCACTAAAGAGGATGGGTTGCCTCGGACTGTTGAGATGATGTGGCCCAAAGTAAGGGCTTGAGAAATGTGTTGAATGACTGCGAATTCATCAACCTTACCTTAAAATTCTGGAACGATAACGAAGCTTATATCCTTAAAGAAGACATTTCAAGAAAAGAAAGCAAACATTGTTTTATGCAGGGAGTCAAATCATAGAATCTGTTATACAAAGAGATGATGCCCATTACAACTATAAGCTCAAGAAACGTTTATATCAGGTGATGGATGGGTAGCTATGTGAAGAGAGGTGGCTCTGATCACTGAAGAAAATAGGGTGCCATCTAGTGGAATCGTTTCACTAGTGGAAGCAAATCATATGTATTGCCCTAAACACTATTTTAGAAGATTTAGATTCTTCTTTTGTTTCCAATTATATAACTTTTTAAACAATTGAAGTATAGTTGATTTACAATGTTGCATTAGTTTTAGGTATACAGCAAAGTGATTCAGATATATTCAGGTTACTTTCCATTATAGATTATTACAAGATCTTGAATATTCTTTCTTTGTTATATAGTAAATCCTTGTTGCTTAGATTCTTAATAAAACATGTAACAATGGTTTTTCTGTCTCAAAGAGTGTTTTTTTAAACTTTTTCTTTTGAACTAATTTTACATTTGCAGAAGAGTGGCAAAAACAGTACAGAGAGGTCCCATATCCCCATCACCCAGCTTCCTCAATCTTCCATGAACAGTTATCAAGACTGGGAAATGAGGGCTTCCCTGGTGGCACAGTGGTTAAGAATCCGCCTGCCAATGCAGGGGACACGGGTTCGAGCCCTGGTCCGGGAAGATCCCACATGCCATGGAGTAACTAAGCCCGTGCGCCACAACTACTGAAGCCCGCGTGCCACAACTACTGAAGCCCACGTGCCTAGAGCCCATGCTCCGCAACAAGAGAAGCCACCACAATGAGAAGCCCGTGCACCACAACGAAGATAGCCCCCGCTCACGGCAACTAGAGAAAGCCCGTGCTCAGCAACGAAGACCCAATGCAGCCAAAAATTAAAAAAAAAAAATTTTTTTTAATTATTAAAAAAAGACTGGGAAATGAACATTGGTACAAAACTTCTAAACTAAACTCCAGGCTTTTCTTCACATTTCACCAATTTTTTCCATTTATGTCCTTCTTCTGTTCCAGGATCCCATCCAGGATACCACAGTGCTTTTAGTCATCATGTCTCCTTTATAGTCTCTAATGTGAGATGGTTCCTCAGTTCAAAGAGGATTTATGAAAAATATTTCTCTAGGGATTGTGGCTGTTGTAAAATGCATTTGATTATGTGGGAGATAAACAATTAAAAGGTAATAGTAAAATAAGAATTTTCATCTAGAAATATTTATACTGCTTATACATTTCATTACCCCCCAAAATCTTTTTTTTAAAACTTTTTGGTTTATATTGGAGTATAGTTGATTAACATTGTTATGTTAGTTTCAGGTGTACAACAAAGTGATTCAGTTGTACATCTGCATGCATCTGTTCTTTTTCAAATTCTTTTCCCAATTAGGTTGTTACAGAATATTGAGCAGAGTTCCTCCCCAGAATCTTTTAAAATAGCTGTTTTTTTTGGTATTTGCAAAGTGCTTTATAAGTTTTACTTGTTCTGAAAAGTAGCGAGAGGCAGGAACTAATATTTGACAATTTTCTCATTTTATTTAAAAGGAAATTGAGCCATAGTGGAGTTCCATATTTTCCCTTGATTGGAACAGCAGTCTCATGCACACTGGCAGGTAGAAAAAAGGACGACAAATTACGCAGCAATTGAAAAGTAAATCTCATTTTCCCAACAATTTTATTATGACACTAACTGAAATTTTAAAATGAAAGACAAATCTTCTGAAATTACACTGTCTAATAAATCATGTTTTATTCTTTAAAAGTTGATATCTTAAACACTTTCAGATGCTCTCAAAATATTTGTCACATTTAAACATCATATATATATATATATTATTATTATTATTATTTTTTTTTTCCCGGTATGCAGGCCTGTCACTGTTGTGGCCTCTCCCGTTGCGGAGCACAGGCTCCGGACGCGCAGGCTCAGCAGCCATGGCTCACGGGCCCAGCCGCTGGCATGTGGGATCTTCCCGGACTGGGGCATGAACCCGTGTCCCCTGCATCAGCAGGCAGACTCTCAACCACTGCGCCACCAGGGAAGCCCTTATCTTTCTTTTTTTTAAGTAATAGTTTGAGCTATCTATTTCAAGAGTTCTAAACTAACTTTTTGCTGCTTTGTATATTGAAACAAATATTCTATTACAAGTTATTTTTAAGAATACAAGTGATTTTTTTGCAGTACATGGGCCTCTCACCGTTGTGGCCTCTCCCGCTGTGGAGCACAGGCTCTGGTCACCCAGGCCCAGCGGCCATGGCTCACGGGCCCAGCCGCTCCGCGGCATGTGGGATCTTCCCGGACCGGGGCACGAACCCTCATCCCCTGCATCGGCAGGCGGACTCTCAACCATTGCGCCACCAGGGAAGCCCTCGTGATTTTTGATCCTAAAACAAAATTAGGGTTTTTTTTGCCCCAAAGTAATATAATGGTTTGAAGAATCATGATTAAATTTAGAAGATGCTGTATATGCAAGATGAGAATAACAAATTGAGGAGACACAGTCTGAGTCTCATTTTATTGGTTTATGGCTTCATTACCCAGAATATTGCCTTTGGCACCGTGTGAGCATCCCCTTGAATATAATGACTGACGTGAACTGTGGTGGACCTGAAAGCAGCAGAAAGGCCTGGAATTTCCATAGAGGCCATGACATTTTCCTTTACTGCTATTTCACATTCACCTTTCCCAGATCAACTCCCAATTTGGTGATGCTACGATGGAACAAAACTGCCTTCCAAACAAAGAGAAATGATGCGGCCAGGGCCTCCCTTGGCCAACAGAATCACCTTACGTGGAAAATGCATCATTGGGTTGACGTGGTCATGAGGGAAGGAGGGATGTGCTATGGTTCCCAAATGCTGAAAGGTCTTTTGAGAAGTGGTCCACCCCTAAAGTAGCCAAGCTGCAGAGGCTGTGGGGCTTTGGGAAGCCAGAATGTCTGCTTTCCCATAATGCATCTCTTCACTGAGAGATGCAAATGTGTTGCTTTTCCATGAATTGTGTAACTGGGCCTTCTACATGTTTTTTCTTTGTACATCTTAATTTCTATCTTTACTTGTGTACTTTGGTAACGTTATTTGAGGGTTAAAACAAATGCAAATCAGAATTGCTGGCCTTTAAGGCAACCTAGGGAAGTAGATAAATCTGTCTTTCAGGTTTCTCAACTATTAGGAACCCTCCGCCTTTTTCGCCTTTCATTTCCTAGACCCCAGGCAACACAGCTGGGCCACTGGGGAAGGGAAGAGGGGGAGGAGAGTCCATTTAAATTTCCTCTTGGAAATCAATCAATGTGATAAACCATATTAATAAAGTGAAGGAGAAAAACCATATGATCGTCTCAGTAGATGCAGAAAAAGCCTTCGACAAAATTCAACACCCATTTATGATAAAAACCCTCCAGAATATAGGCATAGAGGGAACTTGCCTCAACATAATAAAGGCCATATATAACAATCCCACAGCCAACATCGTTCTCAGTGGTGAAACACTGAAACCATTTCCTCTAAGATCAGGAACAAGACAAGGTTGTCCACTCTCACCACTATTAGTGAACATAGTTTTCAAAGTTTTAGCCACAGCAATCAGAGAAAAAAAAGAAATAAAAGTAATCCAAATCGGAAAAGAAGTAAAGCTGTCACAGTTTGCAGATGACACGATACTATGCATAGAGAATCCTAAAGATGCTACCAGAAAACTACTAGAGCTAATCAATGAATTTGGTAAAGTAGCAGGATACAAAATTAATGCACAGAAATCTCTTGCATTCCTATACACTAATGATGAAAAATCTGGAAGAAATTAAAGAGGCACTCCCATTTACTATTGCAACAAAAAGAATAAAATACCTAGGAATAAACCTATCTAAGGAAACAAAAGACCTGTATGCAGAAAACTATAAGACACGGATGAAAGAAATTAAAGATGATACAAACAGATGGAGAGATAAGCCATGTTATTGGATTGGAAGAATCAACATTGTGAAAATGACTCTACTACCCAAAGCAATCTACAGATTCAATGCAATCCCTATCAAACTACCACTGGCATTTTTCACAGAACTAGAACAAAAAATGTCACAATTTGTATGGAAGCACAAAAGACCCCGAACAGCCTAAGCAATCTTGAGAAAGAAAAACGGAGCTGGAGGAATCAGGCTCCCTGACTTCAGACTATACTACAAAGCTACAGTAATCAAGACAGTATGGTACTGGCACAAAAACAGAGATATAGCTCAATGGAACAGGACAGAAAGCCCAGAGATAAACCCACACACATATGGTCACCTAATTTTTGATAAAGGAGGCAAGAATATACAATGGAGAAAAGACAGCCTCTTCAATAAGTGATGCTGGGAAAACTGGACAGCTACATGTAAAAGAATGAAATTAGAACACTCCCTAACACCATACAAAAAAAATAAACTCAAAATGGATTAAAGACCTAAATGTAAGGCCAGACACCATCAAACTCTTAGATAAAAACATAGGCAGAACACTATGACATAAATCACAGCAAGATCCTTTTTGACCCACCTCCTAGAGAAATGGAAATAAAAACAAAAATAAACAAATGGGACCTAATGAAACTTAAGAACTTTTGCACAACAAAGGAAGCCATAAACAAGACTAAAAGACAACCCTCAGAATGGGAGAAAATATTTGCAAACGGAGCAGCTGGCAAAGGATTAATCTCCAAAGTTTACAAGCAGCTCATGCAACTCAATTTCAGAATAACAAAGAACCCAATCCAAAAATGGGCAGAAGACCTAACTAGACATTTCTCCAAAGAAGATATACAGATTGCCAGCAAACACATGTAAAGATGCTCAACATCACTAATCATTAGAGAAACGCAAATCAAAACTACAATGAAGTATCACCTCACAGCAGTCAGAATGGCCATCATCAAAAAGTCTACGAACAATAAATGCTGGAGAGGGTGTGGAGAAAAGGGAACTCTTTTGCACTTTTGGTGGGAATGTAAATGGATACAGCCACTATGGAGAACAGGATGGAGGTTCCTTAAAAAACTAAAACTAGAACTACCATATGAGCCAGCAATCCCACTACTGGGCATATACCCTGAGAAAACCATATTTCAAAAAGAGTCATGTACCAAAATGTTCATTGCAGCTCTGTTTACAATAGCCAGGACATGGAAACAACCTAAGTGTCCATCGACAGATGAATGGATAAGATGTGGCACATATATACAATGGAATATTACTCAGCCTTAAAAAGAAATGAAATTGAGTTATTTGTAGTGAGGTGGACGGACCTAGAGTCTGTCATGCAGAGTGAAGTAAGTCATAAAGAGAAAAACAAATACCGTATACTAACACATATATATGGAATCTAAAAAAAGAAAAAAAAATGGTTCTGAAGAACCTAGGGTCAGGACAGGAATAATGACGCAGACATAGAGAATGGACTTGAGGACACGGGGAGTGGGAAGGGTAAGCTGGGACGAAGTGAGAGAGTGACATGGACGTATATGCACTACCAAATGTAAAATAGACAGCTAGTGGGAAGCAGCCACATAGCACAGGGAGATCAGCTCGGTGCTTTGTGACCACCTAGAGGGGTGGGCTAAGGAGGGTGGGAGGAGATATGGGGATATATGTATATGTATAGCTGATTCACTTTGTTATAAAGCAGAAACTAACACACCATTGTAAAGCAATTATACTCCAATAAAGATGTTAAAAAAAATTCCTCTCACCTGGTGCCCTCTTTGCTGATAGAAATAAATTAGCATGTCATAATTATTAATATATTTGTGGCTGTTAGCTATATTATTCCTTTCTGGTAAAACTTGAAACCTCACCAAAGCCTCAGGGTCGTAAACACTGAAGGCCAAGGACTTACCAGTATAGGCTTGTGAACATTCTAGCAAGTGAGCATTTTGCCCCTGCTCAGTTGCTACCCCACACGGGGGCTGGCCCTGCCAGTGTCTTAATCACATGAGAAGCATGCAAAGTAAATCTTAGAAAAACTACTAATTATATAAGTATGGTCTCCTGGAATACAGGAAGCAAGCATGTTTCCCACCTATGAACAAAAGGAGGCTTTCCAAATGAATCCATTTATACAATAGACTAGATCATATTATATTTTTTGAATTAAACTTGAGAGCTGTGTGAACATACTGTGAAAAATATGAGAGAAATAAAGAATTTACCTGTTCAGGTATCTACTTGTAGAAAATTTTATTTCTTTATGTTCATTCGAGGCTGGACCCTTAAGAAATAATTTCTACATTGAGATAATTTTTATGTTAATATTTAGCAAGGTTGTGATTTTTTTCATGAACTTCCACATTTTATTTTGACAACGTGAGTTTATTATCAAGCATTTTTAATAACATTTTGTCTTCCTTTATATATTTCTTATAGTAAGTGGAAAAAAATCTTACTGGTTCTTCTTTAATTCTTTTGTAATTAAAAATTTCTTTGTGCTTTTTAGGAGAACCCTTTCAAAATGGTAGAAGTTAAAAAAAAAAATGGTAGAAGTTAGACATTTTGTGCATGGTGTTAAGGTCCAAAGAAACGAGTTGGAGTGAGAAAAGAGGGCTTCATGTTCCCCATAGAAATAATCAAGAGTTGAAGTTTCACTTTGCAGACACTACATTAATATGAATGTACTTCTTCCTAACGGATTTTCGTTTACGGACTCTGAACACAGGTGCTTGTTGACCTTTGGCTACAATAATAGTTCTGCACTTTTAAGAAATGGACTTGTATGATTACAAACCAAACACACTTCAAGTGGTTATAGAACAGGGCCATTGTAATGAATGAATCGGTTAAACTGTTCCCTAGCTTGGTCATTGTTATGTGCTTTTGAATCCTTATGTTCTGTGATTGAGCACTCTGCTTTTGCAGCCTGTACAGTTCTCGGTGCTTGACAAATGTTGAATATTCTGTAGCTACATTGGGTTCTTGGAGTATGCATTATTATCGAATTTAAGACCTATGAGAGATTTTGTGCAGTGTTTAATGAATACTAAGGTTTTCTCTGCTTTGGAACTTATGAAAAATCCATTTTTCTTCATGTACTCTAAATATCCCATGCTTTTTAAAACAGGCTGTTCTTGGCTATATTTGTTTTTATGACTTGTCCTCTATTATCGAGAATGTTACAAAATGAGGCCTTTGCTGGTATGTTGACTTGATTATAATTTGCATATATCACAATAATAGATGTGATTCTTCCATCATCAATACTAAATGAGAGCACTCTTTTAAGCCTTGGATTTTTTTTTTTTTTTTTTTGGTCAGCATCTTGCACTCCTAGCTATGGGCTAAGCAAGGGTGTTGACATTAGTATGCAGCACTGGGTCCCCAGTAAGCTGTTGACTCAATACTGTGCTCATCTTCCGTGATTATAACAACCACATACTTAGCAAGAGAGTTCCCAGCCTATAAGTAGATTTATTCTATCTTAAGACAGGCCTTGGCTAATATGAGAGAGGTTTCTGGCATCTGGGAGATGGGGGTTATAGAAACCTGATTAAAAGAAAAAGGAGATGATGTGGTCTGTCCTGTTCTAGGATGAACAAGGTGTCTAGAAAATTTTCCTTTTAAGCCTGTGTTAACTCATCGTGTTATTTTTTTAAACTCTGGTCCCTCTTCTGGAACCACATCTTAAAAGATAAGCATATTTAGTAATAAAATTCCCAGCCTAGAGGGAAGTACCAATAATTGCTGTTTTCAGAAGAGAAGCATAGTGTTTTAGAGTTCGCTAGATCCATCCCTCCCTGCTTTTTTTTTAAACAGATGGAGAAACTGAGTGCCAAAAGGTTGCAACATCCTTGAAGTTATATAAAGAACTAAAATAGCATATGGCTTATCTAGGAGGTAAAGATGGGAACGGCTTCTGCTTGATTGGCGCCCTCTTGAAGAGAAATACTTTTGCTCAGCTTGGTGAGTATTGACCTTCTGATTACATCACTTACGAATTTTTAAAAAAAATGTTAAACCTATATTGCAAAAATACATATGTTGCTTTTAAAATGGAAGCTTTCAGCAGCATTTAGATCAATCCATGTGTTACGGTTTAGGCCAAATTAACCAGCCAATTTCAGAGCTGTTTTTTGGAAAGCTTAGGTATACATTAACTCGAAATTTCTGTCAAATCACAGCTTGTAGAAGTTATTTTGAAACGTCCTTTCACTTACTGGTTAAATGAAGGTTGCTTCTCTGAGGAAGAGGTCGTATGCTCCTAATTGGGGCCAGCCATCCTTCTCTGGTGCTCCCTATGCTGTGCCTGCCTGTCACCTGCCTCTCAAGCATCATGCTCCCTGTCTACTGATGGCATCCTTACTGGGGCCCCTCTGTTCCCAAGTACCTAGGCTCCCTCCTCAAGGGCACAGGGCCTGGGGGTTCAGGGCTATGTAGAGGACCCCACCAGGCAGCTCTATCCTCTCATCCACTACTGGAGAGTTACAGCAAGCAGGTCACCTGATGGGAAAGCTTCCCTGGGGTTCCGCTCTGCAGTTAGGGTAGAGAATTCTTGCTGTAATGAGTGATGGACTCGTTTCTTTGGGAAGAAACTCAGAAAGTGACATGGATGATACACACCTCTACTTGGGCTCTGTGCTTGAGGTCAAAGAAGAACATGAGAGGCTTTCTCGTACTGTCTCATGGGTCTTCATTTGTTAGAACTGCTGTTGTGTGCCAGGCTCTGAAATAGTATGACCACATTTAATCTTTACTGTGACACTGTGAGGAAGAGATTATTGGCCTTATTTTAGATATGAGGCCGTAGATACTTAAGAGAGGCATTCAAATCATTTGCCCCAAATCACATACCTAGTAAACAATAAAAGGTATGCATTATCTTCACTTCTCTGATTTCACCAAACCATACCAAGAAAAAAATAACAAAATGGATGTTCGGTTTGCTATTTCTTCCCTTCCTTGTATATCACTGTGAATAACAAAATAGTGACTTTTCAGTGCATATATTTGTAGTTTGGCGGAATTTTTGTCTAAGAATGAGATTGTCTGTTTATTCCAGAAAACACTTTTTGAGGTCCCACTATATGCCAGACTCTGTACTAGGTGCTCTGGATACAGCAGTGAACATGTATAAAAGTAAGTGTTATTTTTGTCAAGTCCTGAGATACAATGAGAAGTTTTGTGCATATTTCATCTTGTCCTTTCTTCTATCAAGGCTTTGAGACACAGAGCCCAAGATTAGTCTTTGTCATTTTCCCATTGACTCACAGAATTACTGAACTAACAGGGTACTTCTGAGGTTACTTTGCCAGCTCCTGAGGGTCTGAGGGACATGTGAACTAAACCATTCTATTAACTTTCAAGGAGGGAGGTTCCATTAGGCCTTTGTGTTACTTGCCGCTTTACACTTTTACAGCTTATTGTGATGATGATTAATTATTTGTGCCCAAGCACAGTTGGCAGGTATGAATCTGAATTTTAAGCTGAGTACATTAGACATTTGAAAAAAATCTTAAATTCTATACCTTTAACCAAAATAAGCACCTTTAGAGTTTTGAAATGATGAGCAGAGAGCCCAGGTGGGTGGTCAGACACCTGTTTGGTACAACTGTGGCCTGAATCCTATCCATTCTGGTGACAGTCTCTGACAGTTACTCCTGCTTTTCTGTCCGAAACTATGTGTTCCGTTTACCTCACTTCACAATGTAGTTTAGAAGACTCTGGAAACATCTCTTTTAGTAGTTTTCTTGGCCACCTCGTAGGTGACTTGATCTTGTTTTTTCTTCCAGAAGGCTCTATATTTCATGTAGAATTGCATACCGATTTCAGTCATCATTATGGTTAAAAGAGCCTGACCTCCTGATACAATAGAATTCTCAGTTCACGGGCTACAGACTTGAGTCTGTTTTATTCAACTCTCTCATGTGGTAACTTACTATGTGCAAAGCTTCAGTGATGGCCACTGTCACCTCAAGTCTCAGATTCCACGATTTTGTTTATCCCTTGAAAGAAGAGGGGAAAATCAGAGACCCTTTAAATGCTCCCATCATGAGAGCGCAAGTTGTGGGGGAAACATCTCCCAAAAGAGTAACTTGTCAATCTTTCATAGAAGTTTCCCATATAAAATGTTAACATTGATCAGACTCTGAGATAAAGCTAGAAGCTTTATATGTGCATGTTTCATCATGCTCTTTCTTCACTAGCAAGCTGTTGAAACAGATTCCTACTTTCATTCATTCTCTGCTTGCAGGACTATCCAGTTTACTCAGCAGAGGGCTCCCGCTCTCTGGAGTATGTCATGCTGGTGATTGGAGCCTGCTTCAGGGCCTTTGTGGCTGCGGTGCTACCTCACCAGCAGCATCTGGGTCATGATGCTTGGCTTGAGTCACCTTACAGTGGCTCTTTCATCCTGGTCCAAGAAAGGACTCGTGGCTAGAATCATTATTCCTTTCAATGTCTGTCTTTTTGTCTAGCTCCTTAGTATACTAAATGTGACATTCTTCTCCATTTACCTGTCTAAGATTGTGCTTCAGATGGGGGACAAAAGCACCCTCTGGGTGGCAGACTTAAACATGCAGTTTCACTTCATCACTGAAAGATCACATATGATAATTCCCCAATTTTCCAAGGTGAAACTTTTCCATTGGAATCACTATGACTGTGGTGCTGATGGTGGTGGTGGGTTGTATTTTGGGAAAAAATTTTAAGGCAATGTATTTTTTTGAAAAATATTATTTATTTATTTGGTTGCGTCAGGTCTTAGTTGTAGCACGCGGGATCTGTGTTGCAGCATGTGGGATGTTTAGTCGTGGCATGTGAACTCTTAGTTGTGGCATGTGGGATCTAGTTCCCTGACCAGGGATTGAACCCGGGCCCCCGGCATTGGGAGCATGGAGTCTTAGCCACTGGACCACCAGGGAAGTCCCAAGGCAATATATTGATATTTACACTCCTTGCATTGCCCCTTAGTGGTTTACTATGCATTTCCATTTTAGTTATCTGGGCAATTGTTGAATGTCTATATTCCCCACTGAAGTTCAATTCCACGATGACAGGAACTGTTGTCACACTGCCTCATATATATATAGTAGCTGTCCAGTCAAAACTTGTTTTTACGTGTAGGGTAAAGAACACTGTGCTGGGCCCTTGGAATGTGGGCTACAGTCCCAGTTTTGCCTCAACAAGGTAGGCGACCTTGGGCCAGCTAGTACCCATAACTGGACCACAGTTTCTTCATCTGTGAAATAAGGTCATAGACAGGGGGATTCATGAGGTTGCTTTCAGCTTTATGAATCTCAGTTTGTGAGTCTGACTAAATGGAGGAAGAATTGCAGCCAGTCAGTTGGATGCCACGACTTTGTTTCCAAACGCAGGATGACTATTGAAGTGCCCTGCCTTGGGCTGGGAAGAGCTGGCCCAGGCCTTCCCCAGGAGCCCAGGCCAGAACCCGACTCACCTCCTTTGGGACATCTGGGGGCAGTGTTTTCCACACTTTTTCTATAGCAGCTCAATTCTCTTCAAAATAATAAAGGAATTAAAAAGACTGCTGGTTATGTGTGGGCAGAAGCCATGTCAGCCCTTAACTTGTGCATGGGTATGTATTTGCTGCTGGTAAGATGGAGGAATCCCAGGAGGTGGTTCAGAGGGCAGTTGCTCTGGTGGTGGGGAGCGGGGGTGGTGGAGACACTGTAACATTTCAAATCCTCCACCCTGGCCAGGTAATAGGGATTCAGATGACTGTAGTAACTACAGAGGTGTATGACAGGTCAGTCTCAGAAGCTAGGAGCCTGAAATTCACCCTATCAACACTCTCCTCTGATCCCCCTGTAAACTCCCCCTTTCCCCCTCCCCCTACCACTATCTGATTTACTGCCAAGAAGATTGGAAACCTCTCTGTGACAATCTGGAAAATCCTGGATCAAATGGTCTCTTCTTTAATCCAAGGGGAATCAAACTTGAGAATTCAACAAGAACTTACAACAGCGATTCTCAACTACAACCTACCAAAACTTATCTGAGATGAAATCAATAACCTGAGTAGTTCTATAATCATTAATAAAACTGAATTCATAGTTTAAAATCTTCTGAATAAAAAATCTCCAGGCCCAGGTGGTTCTGCTGGTAAATTCTAACAAACATTTGAGGAAGACATAACACCAATTTTAGACAGTATCTTTCAGGAGAGGGAAACGTTCCCAATTTATTTTATAAGGCCAGCATCACTCTGTTGCCAAAGATGGTAAAAAGAAAAAACAACAAAGACAAAACCACAGACCAATATACCTCAAGAACGTAGGTTTTAAAAATCATAAAAAATATTAGCAATTTTAATTATCAAATTTATATGCATAGAGTTGTTCATAATATTCCCTTATTATCCTTTTAATGTCAGTGGGAACTGTAAGTTATGTTCCCTCTTTCACTCCTGATATTAGTAAGTTGTGTTTTTTCTCTCCTTTTTTTTTTCTTTGTCAGTCTTGCTACAGGCTTAACAATTGTATTGATATTTTCAAATAACCAGTGTTTGTTTACATTGATTTTCTTTCTTTTCTTTTCTTTCTTGTTTTGCTTTCAATTTCATTTATTTCAGCTCTTATCTTTGTTATTTCCTTCCTTGCTTTGGGTATATTTTGCTCTTCATTTTCTAGTTTCTGCATGTGGAAGCTTAGATTATTGGTTAGAGACCTCTCTCCTTTTTCTATTATAAATATTTGTTATAAATTTCCCTATAAGCACTGTATTAGCTGCATCACACACATTTTGACATGTTGTATTTTCATTGTGTTCAATTCAACAATTTTTTTCTCTTGAGACTTTCCCCTTTGACCCATACATTATTTAGAAGTACAATGTGTTATATAATTTCCAAGTGTTTGGAAATTTTTATCTTCTCTCTTTGCTGTTGATTTCTAGTTTAATTTCATTATGATCAGATGACACATTTTGCATTATTTCAATTCTTTGAAATTTGTTAAAGTTTTATACTTCAGGGTATGGTCTATCCTCATGAATGTTTTACGTGTGCTTTAAAAGAAAGTGTATTCTGCTTTTGTTGGTTAGAATGTCTTACAAATATGAGATTCAGTTGGTTGGTGGTATTTTCCGTCTACAATTTCCACATATTACTGAGAGGAGTGTTGAAGCTTCCGACGATAACTTTAGGTTTACCTATTTCTCCTTTGAGTTCTGTCAGTTTTGGCTTCATGTGTTTTGAAAGTCTGTGGTTAGGTACAAATGCATTTGGCATTTGGAATTGTCACGTTTTCTTGGCAAATGGACCCTTTTATGTAGTGTCCTTCTTTGTCCCTGGCAGTTGTCTTTGTTTTGAAGTCTGTTTTGTCTGTATAAAGCCACTTCAGCTTCCTTTTGAAGTGTTTTCAGGATATACCTCTTTCTATCCTTTTACTTTTAACCTATCTACCTGATAGTATTATATTTCAAGTGATGTTTTTGTTAGCATATGGTTCATATTGTTTATTCATTCTCGTAGTCTTTGTCTTTTCATTCATGTTTATTTTAGACCGTTTGAGTTTAACATAGTTATTATTGATGTTGGATTTATGCCTATCATTTCATTATCGTTTTCTGTTTGTTCCCTCTATTTTCAGGTGTCTGTTTTCTGTATTCTGCCTTCTTTTGAGTTATTTGAATATTTCTTAGTGTTTTATTTTACTTGATCTCTTGTGTATCTTTTTGTATCATTTTTTAGTCCCTGCTCTAGGAATTGAGATGTATATACTTCACCGTCAATTTAGAATCAACAGCTTACCACTTTAAGAGGACTGTAGAAATCTTACCACCATATAGGTCCCTTTATCCTCCCTTCTTTTGTTACTTTCATCTGATCTATTACATTGGCATACTTTGAAAACCCCGTAGGCAATGTTATAATTTTTGCTTTCAACAAAGAACTCAAGAGGAGAAGTGTAGTGTTTTATATTTACCCATATATCTACCATTTCTCTTGCTCTCTCTTCATCCCTCATGCTCCTTGTGGTATCATTTCCCTTTGAGCTTTCTTTAGCTGTTATCGTAGAGGAAGTCAGCCGCCAATGAATGTTCTTAGTTCTCCTTCAGCTGAAGATATCTGTATATCACCTTTATTCCTAAAGGGTAGCTTTATGAATGTATAGATTTATGTCTCTTGAGAAATTTAGGAAGTTTTCAGCTATTATATTGTTAGATTTTATTCCTGCACTACATTTTTTCTCCTCTTTCTGGGACTCCCATGACACAAATGGAAGACTTCTGTTCTTGTCCCCCACATCCCTGGGGCGCTGTGGTTTTGTTTCTAAAACTTTTTTTCTCTTTGTTTTTTTTCTCTTTGTTGTTCAGACTGGCTAATTTCTATGGTTTCATCTTTAAGTTCAGAATCTTATCTCCCTGCTGCATTGAGCCCATCCAGTGAGTTTTTATTTCAGTTATTATATTTTTCCATTCTAAAATTTGCAACAGTTCCCCTTTATACATTTTCTGTCTTTGCTCAGACTTTGTATTCCTCTGTAGGTTTCAAGATTGCAAGATTGGTTGCTGGAGCACTTTTGTCATAGCTGCTTTAAAGTCTTTGTCAGATAGTTCAAACATCTCTGTCATCTCGACATTGGCACCTGTTGATGGTCTTTTCCCATGCTGAGTAATTTTGGATTTTATCCAGCACATTTTGAATATTATGTTATGAAACTCTGCATCTTGTTGAAAGCCCATGAAGAACGCTGCTATTTTTGTTTTAGCAGACAGCTGACTTGGTTAGGTTCTAACCCACCTTCTGTGAGGTGTGGTCCCAATGTCAGTTCAATTTTCCAAGCCTTGGCAGTGCTACTTGGATGTGTCTCATAAGTACGTGCCCCAGTAACCCGTCTGGGACTTAGGCAGTTCAGTTCTCAAAGTCTTCAGTAGGCTCTTTAGGATGAGATCCATGCATGTAAAGCTTGCAGGTGAGTCTGAGAGTTCAGAAACAATTTATGGGGTCTTTTCCCGAGCTCCTCCCTCTCAGTGATCTTTCCAATACTTTTTAAAACAATTTATTTGATTCAAGTATAGTTGGTTTACAATGTTTGTTAATTTCTGCTGTACAGCAAAGTGATTCAGTTACATATATATATATATATATATATATATATACACATTATTTTTCATACTTTTTTCCATTATGGGTGATCACAGGAGATTGAATATAGTTCCCTGTGCTATACAGTAGGACCTGTTGTTTTCCGATACTTTCCAATTCCACGGGGCTTCTGTTTTTTTGGTTATTTAGCCAGAAAGCTTGGGATTTCCTTATCCTGCTCTGCTGCGTACTTACACAGCCGTGCCCGCGTCCCCAATGCCAAGCAGTAGAGAAAAAAAATCGTGGGGTTTGGCCCCATCCTCTTGGCCATAGCTCTGCTGAACCCAGAGGGACGTTCTCCCCCTCCAGAGTTCTGGTCCTGCAGGCTCCTGTTGCCGCAGGCTGCTCTTGCCACCTGGGGGCTGTGGCTTGAGAGAACAGAGAGGAGGCCCCCGCTCTCTGAGTATCAGGAGTTTTCTGTCCTGCTTCCTGGGCCAGAGCTACAGGACATGTCCTGGCTCTCTCTCTGTCAGTGCCCAATGCCTGTTTACTTTTCAGTCCTCAAAGAGCTGCTCCAGGCTGCCTTTCCAGGTTTTATAGTTTGTGTTTACTGGGAAAGACAGGGTGGAGTGTGCTCACTCCATCTTATGCAGACCTGGAAGCTCTATGTCTGTTTTTGTTTGTTTGTTTGTTTTTGTGGTACGCGGGCCTCTCACCGCTGCGGCCTCTCCCGCTGCGGAGCACAGGCTCCGGACGTGCAGGCTCAGCGGTCATGGCTCACAGCCCCAGCCGCTCTGCAGCATGTGGGATCCCCCCGGACCGGGGCACGAACCCGTGTCTCCTGCATCGGCAGGTGGACTCTCAACCACTGCGCCACCAGGGAAGCCCTATGTCTGTTTTTGAGTATGTGGAATAGTATGAATGTAAACAATGGATACACGAACTGTCTCCTTAGTGTTACTCTTTGCTTAAAAAACCGTCTTCACATCTTTGCTTGGAGAACCATCTTTAGGACCCAGATGCTCATTTTAGGAGGAAGGTGGGATTAATACTGCCAATCAGTAGCATTATTTCTGTCATCTGATGAAACAAAACTTGCTTCCTTCTCGACTCTACAACTAAAATTAAATGGGGGAGTGTTTTTTCTCACTGACCTATCTATTACAATGAAAGTTCTTTTTCAAACACGAGAGTTATACATACAAGTCAGAGCTTTCTGAAATCCTTTTAGTCCAACTAGAAAAAGACCAGGAAGATAGTGCTTCTGTACATCTGAATCCAGCAAGCACCCTCTCTAGTAAATGAAATACTTCTTGAATGAGGAGAGCTTTGTCGTGCAGATTTTTCAGTGCCCTGTTTTAGATTCTGAGTGTTAACTGGGCTAATAACTCCTGGAGAAGTGATTATTGTGCTAATAGTTCAGATAGTTGAGTTAAAAATCTGAGAACAGGGGCTTCCCTGGTGGGACAGTGGTTGAGAGTCTGCCTGCCGATGCAGGGGACACGGGTTCGTGCCCCGGTCCGGGAAGATCCCACATGCCGCGGAGCGACTAGGCCTGTGAGCCGTGGCCGCTGGGCCTGTGCGTCCGGAGCCTGTGCTCCGCAACGGGAGAGGCCACAACAGTGAGAGGCCCGCGTACCGCAGGGGAAAAAAAAAAAAAAATCCGAGAACAAGCGTCTATGAAAATTGGAAGTGAAGTTGTAAATACCTCCCTCGATAGCTAAATGGTTAAAGGTATTACCAAGGTGGTGAATGATATTCAAAGGCCCGTTGTTCAGGAGGGGTAGGGAGAATGGAATGTTTTAGGCAGTGGGGGTTTGTCATTTCCAGGAGCAGGGCTGGCAGCGCGGTGGGAAGGTCTGGCTCCAGCTTGAGCCCACTCACAGGATGTTAGGGGGAAGTGTGACTAAGGTCACGGCCACTCCACGTGGTGGGCCAGCTGGAGCCAGAGCAGGGGCCGCTGTGGCCACACATCCTGAGTTTCCATGGTCTAATGCAGTGGGCTTGAAAGAAAGGGTGGATGCAGGATGCTGGCTGGGCGTGTGGAGCGCGTGGGTTGCTATGTCTTAAGTGACAGTGGGTGGAGATTACAGCATTTCATCTGCTTTTCCTTTGACACCTTTTAAAGATACAACCCACGGTTTGCAAGGGTTTATGCCTTTGTCTGCTAAAGGGATCTGAAACCCTTCAGCATTCTTAGGAGCACAAGGAAAACTTTTATTTGAGTACCATTGACAATGAATACGGAAATTATAAGTAGCTGGAAATTTGAAATGCTCTTCATGTTAAGCAGTTTATTAGGGTGTTATTTTGAAATCCTTCTTATGTAATTTTAATACGTTTTCACATCTGAAAAGGATACATACATTTCTCGTAACTTTTCTTTGGAAAAGGTCTATTCAGGATGTTTAGCAGGTTGGGTTTCAGAATTTCAGCAGCTTGATGGCGTTGTCATCCAGTTTGACAGATTGAATGTGCACTTAGAGGAAATGGAATGTATTTTTAATCGCTGGAATGTATTGTACCTAAGGAACATGGGAGAGTATATGTCAGGTTTCAGCTGTGATTAATCATTTTGCTGATGATTTTTCAGCTACGTGGCAAGCTTAAACTCTGGCCTCTAGTCGAACAATGTCTAGTATTTCCTGATTGTCAAAAAGAAAATTGGTCTTAGAAAATTGGTCAGAGTTCTTATCCTTAGCCCATTAGGATTTGTGGAGGTCTCACTTGAAAATTAATGTCTTAATTTAGGAAAAAAACTTGTATTAAAAAATATAAAGTATGAATCTTTTCCCTCCCCTAACAAATTATTTAAAACTGCTTTGAGGAATGAGGCAAGGGGTTTTCTTTAGATTACCGGGTAGTTTGAATTCAAACCCTTTGAGTTCAAGTATCACCATAGAAACTTGGGTGGGAGGCTGGAAGTACCTTGGACTGTTATTGTTAGGTATCATGGTGAAGATACTGGGTTTTTAAGACCATGCCTCCTGGCAAGAATTAATTGAAGTGTAAAACGTATTTCCTTTAAAGTGCTAAGTATTTCCTTAGTTCCGGTGTTCTTCCTAAAAATTAAGACTTGCAAGATAGGAGAAATCATAATCTTGAGTTATGTTATTTTGAATGTAATGCCATATTCAAAATATGTGAGCTTGCCTTTGAAACGGACTGGTGTCTGATTTAGAAGCTACAAATTTTTGAACAGAAAGGGATAGTGGGAACCAACATTTTTTTTTTTTTTTTTTTGCGGTAAGCGGGCCTCTCACTGTTGTGGCCTCTCCCGTTGCGGAGCACAGGCTCCGGACGCGCAGGCTCAGCGGCCGTGGCTCACAGGCCTAGTCGCTCCGCGGCATGTGGGATCTTCCCAGACCGGGGCACGAACCCGTGTCCCCTGCATCCGCAGGCGGACTCTCAACCACTGCGCCACCAGGGAAACCCTCAACATTTTTTTTTTGAGCGCCAGTTGTGTGCCCTCCTGAAAGCAGGCCATCCATTCTCCTTATGGTTTCCTTTAATTTTCACAACTATTCATTGAGGTAAATTTATAGTTTTGAAAGAAAATCAATGCATAGGTTGGTAAGTTTGGCCTTTGTTGGATAGGGGCTGCGAAGAAGGAGGAGAGGCTAAACAGATGGGTGTGTTTGGGGACTTAAAACAGTGGTTCTCGACTGAGAATAACTTTGCACCTTAGGGACATTTGGCAATGTCTGGAGTGGGTTTTTTTTTGTTGTTCCAACTGGGGAGTGGAGATGCTATTGGCCTCCAGTGGGTTGACACCAGGGATGTTGCTAAACATCCTACAATGCACAGGACAGCCCCCCACCCCCCACCCCCGCCACCATCAACAACGATGAATGGTCTGGCCCCAAATGTCAACAATGCAGGTGTTGAGCAACATAACTTAAAATGAACATAGAAAAGAGATTAAACCCAGTGTTCTCCCTGCCTCACTGAGATGTGTGGAACAAATGTTAGCCTGATGCATCCACCTTAGCAAGGAGTTAAATCTAAATATTATTTCTAGACATCTCAAGGAGTGGAAACTATAGCTTACTAATGAAAAGGATTTACATGTGATTTCTGGGGCCATTATTTATTTATTAATTTATTTTTGTATTGAAGTGTAGTTGATTTACAATGTTGTGTTAGTTTCAGGTGTACAGCAAAGTGATTCAGTTTCATATATATATGATATATATATTACATATATTTTTTCACATTCTTTTCCCATATAGGTTATTACAAAATATTGAGTATAGTTCCCTGTGCTGTACAGTAGGTCCTTGTTGTTTATCTACCTGGGGTCCATTATTTTTTAGGTTTTCACTTTCAGGATACACTTCTTTTTCTCCATCCTGAATTTCTCATAGCATAATTTTGGCTTCTTCCACTTGCGCTTGATCTTTCCATCATGGAGGTAATAATCAGCTGGCAGCCATTCTGCATGAAGTATTCTTTTGTCCAGGGTATTTAGAGGCTACTGTTACATTGCCCCTGAGCTTCAGATACCATCATCCACCGCGGGTGTACTGCGGAGTGCTACAGTGTATCGGCATTGTTCAGATTGTTACTAAGCGTCAAAAATAGTAGGGTCGCCAAGTCAAAATATAATGCACTGTAACGATACGGCTTTGTTAGCATCGACTGGCAGTAAATATGTGGTTCTTGTTAATAAAACACTTAAATTCTATTTTTAAATGTTTCGCTTGTACCTGGAGACTCAGAGATTGAGTTTCAAGGCTTCAGCAACTCAGAAGTCCTGTGCTCCCACCTGCCATCCAAACAGGTTCCCTTTTTCAGCATTCCAAGTGGCCATAGATTTGTAAAAGGTAACAAACGCACAGTATCTGGCGCGAGAAGTCATTCTTAGACATTTTGGAGTACTTACCACTGTTTTAAATGTCAAAACACTGAAATCGATGAAAAATGGAATACAGCTGGGACAAGAGTGCTGGAAAGCTGAGAAAGGTAAGGTTTGTAAAATAAACCAACGGTGGTTCATATCCGAAATATTTTGGGTGCCTAGCAAATGTGAGTTCTTTAGGCACTGGGGATGTAGTCGAGGGAGAGAGAGAGACAGAGAGACAGAGACAGAGAGAGAGAGAGAGAGAAGGGATGGGATTTAGCTTAGAACTGAAAGGGCAGATGGAAGGAACAGCAGACACGACAATCTAGGCTGCTGATTTTATAAAATAAAACATTTTCTCATAGTCCTAGGAGAAGACAAGATGTTCTGCTTCTCAGTTTTAATTAGGAAGTGTGCTTTAGTTACCTGAAAAGGAAATGATCTCTGCCCTCTTAAAATTATATTTTACAAAGATGCCACCACCATCTCTACCAAAAAAAGAGAGCTGTGTATGGGTATAAATAACACACAAATGGAGCTATCTTCTCAATTATAGACATGGAATTTCAATTTAAAAAATAAAGATTTTCCCCCATATTACCTTTTTAAAAAATGTCAAACGGTAGACATACAGATTTTTGTTGTTGTGGTTCCCTGAACATTAACCTTTCGTCTGCTAATAATTTAAACTCCACAGGAAAATACAAAACAACCTAACCATTTAAAGTCATATTTTAAAAATACATCTCTTGGCCTGAAAAGATTTACATATTGTATTGCTTATCTATCTTCCAGCTGATCTTTTTAACTTCCTGAGGTCAGAGAATCTACTGAAAAGGGTGGTATGTGACTTTCACTCAGGGAGGGTCTTTTATATTTTGTCTTCCCTTAGTTTTTTTTTTTTTTTTTGCGGTACGCGGGCCTCTCACTGTTGTGGCCTCTCCCGTTGCGGAGCAACAGGCTCCGGACGCGCAGGCTCAGTGGCCATGGCTCACGGACCCAGCCGCTCCGCGGCATGTGGGATCCTCCCACACCGGGGCACGAACCCGTGTCCCCTGCATCGGCAGGCGGACTCTCAACCACTGTGCCACCAGGGAAGCCCCTTCCCTTAGTTTTAATCTTTCAAAAGAAACTTTTACAATTTTTTAAAAAAAATTTGGCCCAGTTATAATCTTATATCTGCTTTTAACAAGGCAGCTCTGAGTGAGGCACTTGCTCTTTAACATCAATTTTATTAACTTTTAAAATGAGGGAGAAAAAACAGTGGTGGATGGGGATAGATGAAATAAGCTTGGCAAAAATAACCTTTGCAGACAACTAAAGACATGTAGGAGTCATTATACTATTCTCTTTACTTTTGGAGATGCTTTTAAGAGTTTCCACAACAAAAATATTTTTAAAAGAGGCAGCAGAAATAGATGACACTAAATCTTGTTCCAGGACTACCATTGGTGCTCTTAAAAGGTCCGGGGGAAGAGCTGAATATACCCAGAGGCCAAGTTCAAAGGCAGGCACGTGTGGTATGGGATCAGCTCAGGAGCTATCTGGGGTCAGTGGAAGATGAAGGCAGTAGATGAGAGAATTTGAGGAGGGGTGCAGATAGAAATTCCTTAGCTGTGATGAGTGAGTCCTGACCTGGCTCTTATAAACCTTCCAGTAAAGGGGCTTTTCCAATGAAGCCTGTCCTCCGCTCATCCTCTTCAGCTCCATTTTCCCCCCTTTCATCAATAAATTGGTCCAAACCTTCCATTGCCCTGAACAATGGTTTCTGTTCATATGCTGAATATGGTGCCATCCCCAGAGTCTTGCATGCTCTCAGCAAGATGATCAAGAATTTCTTCTGTCTCAGCACTTCTAGGAGCTGTGAATTTCTGGAACACTTTGGTCTTTGTCCTGAAGTTCTGATTAAGTGCCTCACTTCAGTGGTTGGGTTTCTGGAGCCATCTCCTTATTACCTTGCAAGAGCTGTTTTATTCTGATGTACAGGATACACCCTAGGTAGAACTTTTACCCTCTCTGTCTTGCATCTCACTGGTCCTCAGGTCTTACACTTGACTTTCTGTAAAGTCCCAGTGAGAGCTACTGAGGGGAGAGACTTGGGATATCTCAAAAACACCGGAAATAAATTTCAATATAAGAGCTCCAGAGATGTTCCTAGCAACCCCATGAGTACACATACATCCCTTCTTGTTCTCCGGCGAGGACCAGGGCTCTGAAGAGCGGAGACTCGCAGCCCAGGTCTTAGCTGTCTTCTGAGGCTGGAAATAGATGTAGCGCCACCTGCCACCCTCATATGGAACTGCACATACACTCCCCATTTACATAGTGATTTTGATTTATTTTCTTCGTAAAACCCCGAGTGAAATCTTGGAAGAGGGAGAGAAGGGAAAAGAGGAAGGAAAGAATTAGATTGAGATTGAGGTAATCATAACAGCACAACAAAAGAGCTTGAAGAATTGAGGTGTAGAGGGCAAATCCAGTCACGCTGGCACTGTTAATAGTGACTTGTGAATAATTTATCCGTAGATTTCCCTTTACTTAGAACCTGCTACCCCGTATACTTCCCCTAGGCTGCGGTGTTTCTCTAATGGAGGAGAGACAAAAGAAGTTGGGTTACAATTTGCTGCCTAATCTAATATTTGGTTCTTGTGTACTCAGCAGATATGTATTGAACACATGTGTATATGAACACATCTGGGCAAGATGCTGAGGCCACTGCAGTAGGCAAGACAGATTCAGGCTCCTCTTCTAATGTAAGAATGCACCATGGCCTGTGGATACACACAGTGTACCTACCTCTTTGGCACACGCAGTGTTATAAATGCTGCAATGTTTATTTCTCTTGAAAAACGGGGAGATTTGGCCCCCTGGACCTATATCCCAGCATGGTAAAAGTCAGGGAAGTTGGGGGTTGGGGGGGGAGATGCCTGCCATGGTAAGCAGAGGCACATGTTCTACAACCTGCCATGGCCTCCGCCTCTCACTTGTTTTTGATACTTTACCCCCAGGGGGCATCTTGGTTGGGATCCCCTGTAGTCATGTCCCGCCTTTTCACAGGGATCATGCTGTGGGATGGGGAGGCTTGGGTGAGCGCCGGGACAAGAAGCCCGGCTTCTTAGTTGGGATGGGAAGTGTGGCTCGCGCTGCTCTCCCTGCCATTTGGGTGATGCTCTTTGAGTTATGCCCTTCATCCATCCCTGCCCAAGCCACCGCTGCACAGCTTACTAGCTCCATGGCTGCTGAGTGCTCTTCAGGACTCGAATATAAGTCAGAAAGGGGAAATCATGGCGCCAGCTTTTTCTAACCCTCCAATCCACGAAGCCTCCATTCCTGACAGTTGTGTTCTTTTTTTCTTCCCTAAATACACTTGTGGCACTGTTTCTGCCTCCACACCCGTGTCTTTGCAATTCTTCCTACCTAGTTAGCCCTTTCCTACCTGCTCATTGGTGCTGCTCGCCTTTGAAAGCATACCCTGCCTCGCCTTCTCTAGAGCTCTGAAGGCTGGGCACCGGCAGGGTTCAAGGTTGAGGGTGGGCATCAGGGAACAGAGCCGCCTACAGGGGCTTTTCTAGCTTCTGCCAGATCACTTGCTTTGATCTGTTTTACATTTCTTGTGCATTTCCTTTGAAGAAAGCATTCCAAAGCTTAAGGTATTGTCTTCTTCGTTCATTTAGAGGCTACCTGTTACTTCATAGTATTCATTATCTTTCCCAACCTGCGTACCTGGTCTCTACAATTGCATCTTGAATTTTGGAGGACAGGGTCTCTGTCCTATACGGTTCTACAGTCCCAGAGCCCAGCTTGGGACTGCACATAGTCAAAAATAAATATTTGTTGCACAAACAAATCAATATTTCATTTACAGATTGTCAGAGCATAGAGTTTATAGATGGTCCAAATTTAAATTTTAATACCCTGACATCCCTCTCCTTCTGAAGGCACACACATTCCTTTGCTCCTCTTAAAATGTATGTAGTTTTGAAAATGGAATCTGTGTATACCATCCTCTCTTTATTCCCCTCATCCATTGGGTTCTGTCTCTTTAAGTCTCAGGCTAAAGGTAAGGGACAGGTGGTGACAGGCCTGGCTGGAACATACCCGGGAGCCTCAAGCCACCTGATGTGGGAGGTAGGGAGGGATGGGCGCTTTGACAGCGTTCAGGGTGGAGACCACAGTCCTCTCAGAAATACCCAGGGGGATTCCCAGACTCTCCCGCAGAAAACACTTATTTACAACATGGCACCAGTCACTGGGCAAATAAGTACCCTTTAGGGGAGATCCTACATCCCAGGGCAAGGTGGAAGGATGACTGAACTGGCAGTTGGGAACCCTGAGTTGTTAACCTCACCACTTGCTATTTATTTAATCTTTAGCAGTCACTGAACTTTTCTAGGTCTGTTTTATCTAATGTTAGGGATTAAATATGGTGGAGCCCTCACAGCACGATCCCCCCATAGGCTGTAGCTCTCCCCTGTGACTCAGACGAGGTTTTACGCCAGTGTTCCCCTTAAGTTTCAGAAGAGAATACTAAACTCAGAGCGTGTGAGGATGAAAGGCCCTGAGGCGAGCAGACATAGAATTTATTAAGTCTCTGCCTTATCCTAAAATGTGAAGATTGTATTTTAATCTTCGCTAGAGGTCTATGTTTTCACATTAAAACAGTTTAAAAATTATTTTTGCTGAGTACATTATTTATCGTCCTCAAATTTTGGAATATAGTTGATGTCCCTGGTTTTGCAAATTCCCAAGAGGGTTCTCATGCTAATTCTATGTAATTTTTTTTGTGGTCAGTTTTAAATTCCAAGATGGAGATTATGACTTTATAATAATTATTGCATAGAGCAATTCACTCTACCCTCCCAGTAACCCTATGAAGTAGGTACTATTGGTTCCCTTCATTTTACAGACAAAACAGGCATAAAGATGTTCAACTAGTTGCCCAAAGTTACACAGTTTGTTAATGGTGGAGCCTGGACTTGGCCCCGGGGAGTATGGCCCCCCAGTCTGTGCTCTTAACCTCACTCTGCTGTCTGCCTCTAGAGTTAGTTGACTCAGGTAGACCAATTGAATTTTTTTTTGTCATTGATATGGAATTTTGGTGCTGCTTTTCACAGCCACTACCTGACGCACAGCTTTTTTTGCAATAAACTTTAATGTCATTTACAGATAACTAATTTGTCTAGAGCTCAGGAAGCTCAATGGTTGGGCTTGATGTCTTCCATTACCAAGAACTTGGTCAGCCTCAGTTCTGTGGCCACAGATAGACTCTACCTGATGACTACCAACTTGTCAGCTTCTGAGAGATGCTACACAGGGAGTGCCTCTGATTGGGGTGATCAGTGTCGCTGCTAGAGAGACACTCCATCTGAAGTTTGTCTCACGACTCCAGGTGATGGATCTGTATAAACCATGTAGTTGGGTGTTTTCAAACAATGTGACTCATATACAAAAGATACTGATATTATAGTTGCTGTAGTGCCTTTGCATTATTATTTGGTACTGATGTACTTTGCTTCGAGTTCATTGTGTTTCTTAGCTGTGTAAACAAAAAGCAAACGCCATTTATCATTCACAGTTCTATTTAATGTTTGTGGTTTAACGTTTGCCAGGTATTCCAGTATATAGCCACAGATCACTCTGGGTGACATCGACAACAACAAAGTCTCTGTTTCCTTTCTAAAACTTCTGTTTCTTTAGTTACTTAAAAAAAAATTTGGATTGGGGCTATGGGCTTACTAGATCCAATGTGGCAACAGCAACAACAAAAAGTCCCAAAGGAGAACAAACTAATCCATGTCTAAAGAGAAGTTCTTAGTCGTACGACACTAGAAATTAGACCTTCCACACATTCCTGCCTCTGGACCTATTGGCATACCTCCATGGCTGCTCATGGGGTTGTTTTCCTGTACTGCCTCACCAAAGGCTAACCTCTCCATGGCACACTGGGTCCCATCATCTGTCTCCTAATTGAGGCTCCTGCAATTACCGTGGGTTCCCTAGCATCATGCATTTCTCCCACCCCCACCCCCTTCCGGCCACCGTGCCATTTCTCTCTCTCTCTTTTTTTTTTTAACATCTTTATTGGAGTATAATTGCTTTACAATGATGTGTTAGTTTCTGCTTTATGACAAAGTGAAACAGTTATACGTATACATATATCCCTATGTCTCTTCCCTCTTGCGTCTCCCTCCCTCCCGCCATTTCTCTTTGAAAGTGTTGTCTCTGTTTTCTGCTGCGAACACTTCTCCTCCCATGCTCCATTGTCTTCACTCCAGTTAAGCTTTGTGTCCCCACCCACTACCACCCCAAATGGTTCCCATCAAGAGTGCCCAGGACCTCCACATTTCAAATTCATTGTTGAGTCCCCAGTCCTTATCTTATTCAGCCTGCCAGCAGGAGTTGACCCAGCTGCTCCTGCCATCTTCCTGGAAATCATTTCCTTCCCTTGGCTTCCTTGATGCCACACTTGATACTCTGCCTTCCCAGAGGGTGCTCCTTGCCAGTCTTTGCTGATTCCTCCTGGCATCACCCCAACCTCTTCTTATTCAAGTGCCTCTGTCCTCCTACCACTTCTGTGTCTGTCCTCTCTCACAAAGTCAAATTAATCTCTTGGCTTTAAATACCACTTAAATGCTGATGATTTCATCTTGGAACTCTCTGCTCAGTTTCAACTTTTTCTCTGCTTGGATGTCTAATTGGCACCCCACACCTAGCATGTCTAAAATCCAACTCTTCATCCCCCTCTGCATACCTCCCTACCCCTGCCATACCTAGCTTGCCCCTTTTTGGGAAATGGCAGTTTCATTCTTTCAATTGCCCAGACCAGAAACCCTGGAGTAGCCATTGACGCCTCTCTTTAGCTTATATCCCCCATCAGCAAATCCCATCTGCTCTTCCTTTAAAATATATCCAGAATCTGACCAGTCATCATTATCTCCACTGATAGCCACCCAGGCCAAGCCACTGACATCTCATCTGAATTAATCAACTAGGCGCTCTGTTCCACTCATGCCCCAGGGGGTGCCCTTTTAGATTGTTCCACTCTCCTGATCAAAAGCCTCATATGGTTTTTATTTTTCTCAGAGTAAAGACCATGGTCCTTGAAAGATAATGTCCTTGAAAGCTCTATGTGATCTGCTCCCCCCATCCCTGCCCAACTGAATCTGTGTCATCTCCTTCTTTCTCCCTTGCCCATTCTGCTGTAGTGACACTGGCCTCTTTGCTGTCCCTGTAACTGACCAGGTATAATCCTACCTCAGCGCCCCTGCACAAGTTCTCTCCTCTGCCTTACCCCCTCATTTGTTGCCTAGATCTCCTTGGAACCCAGTTCTTCCCTTTCTTCAGAACTTTGTTCAAATGCCTACTTGATCTGAGAGGCCTTTATTCACTGATCACTCTAAACAAAATAACAGCCACCCCCAGACTCCTACCCCTGCCTGCACCCCAGGATTGTTTGCCTTCTCTATCCCTCCAGAGGTCTCATCACCAGCTAGCATATTTTGCATTTATTTGATTGTCCTTCTCCTCTGGATTGGAAACTCCATGAGTTCAGAGACTTCGTCTCCTTTGTTAATTGCTGTATCCCTTGAACGTAGCCCAGTACCTGGAAGTTAGTAGTACTCAATAAAAATTTTTTACTGAATGAGTGAATTAATCACCTGAACAAGGTGGTCAGAAACAGGCTATGGGAAATAAAGATTTTCTCAGGCTGGAAGGGGACCTACAGCAGCTACAGTATTTCAGGTGTTCGAAGAGATCCCCTCTACCCATCCCCAATATTTAACCATTTCTAAAATTGGGATGCATATTAGAATGGACAGCCTCTCTCAGGTGCCATCTGCCAGGCGGTGGTCATGATGCAGTTGCTGTTGCCCACGCATTTACAAAGTTGGCCATAACTGTTTACATGGCCAACAATTTAGTTGAGTTGTATTGTTGGTTCTATATATGGCTAAAGGTACCCACCATTTGATATGCTTTCAGTAAGATTACACTTATTGTCCTTCAGCAGATGAATGGATAAAGAAGTTGTGTTACACACACACACACAATGGAATATTACTCAGCCATGAAATGAATGAAATAATGCCATTTGTGGCAACATGAATGGACCTAGAGATTATCATACTAAGTGAAGAAAGGAAGAGAAAGACAAATACCGTATGATATCACTACAGTGATAATATGTGGAATCTAAAAAGTACAACAAACTAGTGATTATAACAAAAAAGAAACAGACTCACAGATACAGAGAACAAACTAGTGGTTATCAATGGGAAGAAGGCAGGGGGGAGGGGCAAGATGGGGTAAGGGATTAAGAGATACAAACTACTTTGTATAAAATAAATAAGCTATAAGGATACATTGTACAGCACAGGGAATATGGCCAGTATTGAAAATAACTATAAATGGAGTATAACCTTTAAAAATTGTGAATCACTATGCTGTACACCTGAAACTTATATAATATTATACATCAACTATACCTCAAAAAAGAGGTTACACTTATTGAAATAAAATTTTATTGGCACTGAAACAAAATGTTACTGTGTACCCAGAAAGAAAGGCATGAGAACAGCACGGGCTAAATTTGATATTAGTGAAGCAAATGTTCATTGTTGGAGAAATTACTGAAATCCCACATTTTCTTTCAAAGCAACAACTAGAAAAATACAAGTGGTTGAAGCTATGTTATTTGTTGCTGAGATACATGCAGGAGGACTGCCAGTCACACGCCAAGCAGTGTAACTGAAGGCAGGAGAAATCGCCAAATCTCACAGAACAAAGCAATGAAAAGCTAGTTTGACTGTCACTCAGGACTGTGTTTAAGGGATTTTGTCATAGTTAATTGGCAAAGTTTGTTTCTTTCCTAATGGTGCATAAAAGAATGGAGTGTCTTATAATCAACGACATTTCAGGTTGTATGAAATAGACTGGGTCTCTTTTCTAGATCTTAAAACTATAAAACCAATATATAAATCTTTATTTTGTCATCTATAGTTATTAGTTTACATTTTAGATTTTATGATACCAAATTTACTCTTCCATATGCATTAAACAAAGAGGGAGAAGCTTGGCCAGGTACTTGTGTTATGGTTTCTTGGTTTTCCCACTGAATGTTTTTCCCCAGCATTAAGTAGAGAGCTAGCATCATTGGGAATAATTATCCAGAAATGAGTTTTGACTTTGGTTTGTTATGATTAGTTTGAAGATAAATTTTTTTGACAGCTGAAAGTTTCTATTTTTTGACTTTTTCATTTGAAAGAATTACAGGCTCTCAAGAAGTTAGAAATATAATATGGAGAAGGCTCTGAGTATCCATCACCCAGCTTTCCCCCATGGTGACATCTCAGTTATCATAACTATAGCATAGCTACGGTTTTTTAAGTTTTTGTGTTATATTGGAATATAGTTGATTAACAATGTTGTGTTAGTTTCAGGTGTACAACAAAGTGATTCAGTTATGCATATATGTGTCTATTCTTTTTCAAATTCTTTTCCCATTTAGGTTATTACAGAATACTGAGTAGCGTTCCCTGTGCTATACAGTAAGTCCTTGTTGGTTATCTATTTTAAATATAGCAGTGTGCACATGTCAATCCCAAATTCCCAATCTATCCCATCCCCCAAACCTTCCCCGCCCCCTGCCCCATAACCATAAGTTCGTTCTCTAAGTCTGTGTGTTTCTGTTTTGTAAATAAGTTCATTTGTATCCTTTTTTTAAGATTCCCCATATAAGTGATATCATACGATATTTGTGTTTCTCTGTCTGACTTCACTTTAGTATGATAATCTCCAGGTCTATCCATGTTGCTGCAAATGGCATATTTTCATTCTTTTAAAAAACTCATGGCTAGAGTTTTTAATGGATCATCTTGTACTCTTCCAATGACCTGTTGGGGCAGGAATAGAGAGGAAAAGTAGCTTTGTCATACTGTACAACAAGCCACCTCACTTTAGGAGGGTTTCTGGTCACCGGAAGTGAGACCGGAGGCAGAGATGTTCTAGAGGGCGTCATACATTGATTGTCACCTCATAGAGGAAGTAATCAGGTTAAACTAATTTGTGACCTAAAACTCTCCAACAGAGGAAGTCGTCATCGATTTGTTTTTGTTTCAGCACAAGTTTCTTTTAAAGAAGTTGTTTTAGAGCGATTTAAAATGTTCTACAAAACTCTTGAAATAGAGCAACTTGGAGTTCTAGAGTCACAGAGTCGGAAGAGACTTAAGGTCAGCCACCCATCGGATAGGGTGACTTCCCCTTTACCATCCCTGCCAGGTTCCTATTCCAGCTCTTCTTAAGGCCTTTCTCTGCTTAGGGCCTCCGTCCAGTTTCCACATGATAGGACTTTTCTTATCCACACCTCAGACAACAGACAGCTACCTTGGTGCTTTCTCTCCTTTCTTCTACTTAAATCAGTCTCTATCCTTTAATCCTGTAGTAGTTTCAGCAATTTCCCTCACTACCCTGCTTACTGCTCCTCCACAGGCTGCAGTGTTTTGAGAGCTTGGCCACATCCTGGAGAGAGGATAATGATGGATCAGATAAATTAGAGAGGGAGCTGAGAGATACATTTCTGGAAAAATAATGACAAAGAGGATTTAGTACCAGATTGGAAACAAAAGCTCGCTATTAAAATCATACTTTTCAAATGAGACGGTGCCCTCCTTTCCTTGTTTCTCTTTCCCATTTCTATTATTTGTTCACTTTCACAAGCCAGACTTCTAGGGGGTGGTCTGCATTGCGAGGGGTCCCTACACCCCCTCCTCCCCAGCCCGAGCCTCCTACTCTCTGTTTTCTGCCTCACTGGCTCCCTTATCTCATCACGTCCCAGCCAAGACCACCACCAGCACTTTCATCTCCACCACTGACCTTTCCTGGATGCCTGGCTTCCAAGTTTACTTTGGTGCTGTTTTTGGTTTTTCTCCCCTATTGCTAGATGAGAACCAGGTCACCTCAGCATAGTTAGTGACTGATTTACCAAGTCTTAGGTTCACTTACATTTAGCATCAATTATGCTTTTGAAAATTCTTGTTCTCTCCATGGGAAATATCAGAATGGTAACCATCGCGCCCCTAGCCCCACCCCAAGCATTTGGTATATTGGGAAGCAGAAAAAGCCCATGCAGAGTACCCCCAAGGACTCTTCTTTTCAGAGGACTCAAACTCTGAGAAGTGATAAGACCTATTTTTCAGGGTCTTCTCCTACAATTACTACTTAGAACATTTAAAGAAAGAGAAAGAGCTAAAATATTTCTTGACAATTTCTGGACACTTCTTCCCTTGCAACAGACACGGGTCAGGGTGTGAAAAATTAGATTTGGGAGTATTATTTCTACTGCATAAGAAACGAGAGATTTTAAGTAGGGAGAGTACTGACTTGAAAGTCAAATACCGAGATAGGGAGCCAGGTGGCAGGGAACTTGAGGGCTGGGGGGTAGACAGCCAGTTCATCTAGTCTGAAAGCAGATCTGGCTCACTTTATATGGACCCAATGTTGATATATTTTTGTAGATGATATAAATATTTCTTGACTAAAATCTCCAAAATGTTCCTTCATATAGGCAGATTTGGAGATACGTAAAACTGGGCATACCAATTGTCATCTCTAAAGAGCTCATTATTACAGATGAAAATTTCCAAGTTGAGAAACACATAGACGTGGAAAAGTTAAAAGGTTTTGCCTATTCAGAGTGGTCCTGAAAGAGTTTATTTGGCAACCTTATGAAAGGTTGTGCTAGAACAAAAAACACTGTTCCATAAATAGAAATGAACTTTGGAAAACCTGACAGTGTGATAAAGATACTGTTCTCCTTGAGCTCCTGTGTGTAGAATATTCTGTAAGGGTCCTAAATCCATAGGGAGAGTTTGCCTATCTACAGAATATCCATACCCATGTTTAAAAGAAAAAAACCCACCATGGGTAGATAACCCAAAGAACAATGCATTTTAGCTGTTGGTGTAGTAAAAAATGTAAATGTGTCAATAAAGTTCAAAATATGCCCTCTTGACTTCCTAATGCATAGACTTGCCAGGGAGTAGAAAATATTTGGTCATTGGAGCCGTTTCTGTTTAGATAGGCAAATTTTTCCCCATGGTAATATTTATATTCCACAAATTACTAAATAGTTTGGGTTAAAAAATATGGCAGAAAAGGAAGTGCCTTTCTGTAAGTCTGGTTAGATATGTATCCTGACTATAAATAACTGAGCTATGTTCTTATTCTCTATGTAAATTCCAAAAACATAAAAAAACCTGATTTCATATGTTTTGATCCATCCCCTTCTCAATATCGCTCCTAATAAATTCTTACACAATGAGGATCCACTTATTTCAGCATAAGGCAGTTCAAAAATTTTGTGTGACAACTTTATTCTCACCAAAGACTATTGTAAAAGGCACGCCCCCTTTTCCCCACGAGTTTGTCGTGGCTTTTGCTGCATTCCCATTGGCATGCTCTTAAGAGGTTAAACTCACATCTGAGCGATTGTTTTCATCAACTCAGAATTTTGCTTCCAGTACTCATGGCTTGATAGTGTGTAACCTGGTCTCTACCCAGTATTAGCCACGTTGTTTTCACACTTATCTCTAAGGGCCAAAGATTATCTCACAGAAGCTCCGAAATAATTCCCGGGTCTGCAATGCATGTGTAAAAGGAAATTTTTCAAGGGAAGAGGGTGAGAATGAAGTTCAAACTCTTAAGAATTTTTGTAAAGGATTATATTGATTAACAAAAGCTCTCCGGCATCTTCTGGCAGACATGTGAGAGAAGGCAGTGATTGTAATTAATTTTTAGTGAGTGCCGCATATTTGATAATTGCTCTGATTCACACTATTATATTCCTCTTCCTTCACCCACAGCAAAACAAGCTTAATTTGATTCATACCCTTAGGAAGAAAAAAAAAAAAGCCTAAGATTACTCACATGGCTGTGATTCAGCTCTTGGCTCTCACCTCCTCCTCCCTTTCTCCCACCCTGCCCACTCCCATATTCACTCCCACCCAGTGGCGTTGCCATCAAAAAACTGAGTCAGTTCGTTCTTTAAAATGGGTGGGGAAAGAAGACAACTAATAAAAACTTTTCTGAGCGAAGGTACTGCTTAGATCTGAAATCATTGCAGAAAGACGGGCAGAGTGGATGCTTATATAATAGGAAAAGCATGGAACAGAGGCAAACTCTCATAAAGAAATGTTGAGTGTCTTATGTAAGTCTAGACATAGACTTTGTATGCATGTTGGTAGAAGCACACACATAGCCACATAGGCAGGTTTCTATGAACATTTTCTAATATTGGGATTCTTACCTACACTGTATATGAAACTAATCTTCTGATCTCAAAGTATATTACTTTGGTATAACCAAAAAGTGAATCTCGTAGTTATCCAAAGATTTTCTTTTATCGTAGTTGATTTACAATGTTGTGTTAATTTCTGCTGTACAGTAAAGTGACTCAGTTATACACATATACACATTCTTTTTCATATTCTTTTCCATTACGGTTTATCACAGGATATTGAATGTAGTTCCCTGTGCTCTACAGTAGGACCTTGTTTATGCCAAAGATTTTTGATCATTGTAAAACATAGGTGAGAAAGTCATTTTGTCAACCTTCAAATGAACAGTGTGACTTAGAAGCCTAAGATTGTTGGTTTCTTACCCACGATGAGTCGTGAGACTGATACTGGAGGTGGCAGCTCCCCCTTAGTAGCTGATGGTGGTGGCAAACATTATGGACGCAGTGATTTCTGTTCCTTCCTCATATTTTCTCAGTTATTCGCATTCTCCAGGTGAAACCAAAGCCTTGGGGAAATGAAGTCACTTTCCCAGGTCCACACAGATAATAGTCCCAGAGCCAATATCGGAACCCAGGCTGTCTGTCTGCACCCTGACCTGTAGCTCTGGTTTGTGAGACTCCCACACAGTTGGATCATTTGGTATTTTAGAGATTGCCTGGAGAGAGGAGCGTTGGCCGAGAGGAAGCTCTATGCCCGAGCTCCAAACCTGCCTTTAACTGAAACGGGTCTCTGTGCGTCTTCGAACTGATTTCCCGCATGGAGGGGAATGGAATCAAGCCTTCCCCTGAACACTCATTTGTAATCCTAATCACCTTCTCTCCGTTTTGCTGGCTTTCCCCCCATTCTGTTACCATCTGTCTCAGAAACATTGCCTGGATAAAGACAAGTTGGAGCAGTTGCTCGCCCTCCAACAAAACATAGAATTATTTCTCTTTTCCCCCAGAGCAGTGCCGAGCACCATATTTGAGGAGTTCCATATTTATAAAGCTTGCCTGCACCTCGGCGATGTCTGGTTGCTGTCCTTTTTATCATTCTTCAAATATGTTCTATGCTGGCTGGAAATGATTAGCTTTTGTTACTGGAGGGTTTGTGGGATGCTTGAATTTCTTCATATAGTTTTCAGATGGAAATCCATGTAGTTTTCTCCTTTAAGAAATGAGATTGCTTAATGAAAGACAACATGGGAGAGAATGCATGCTGAGGTTTCTTTTCGAATCCCCCCCCCACACACACCCTCACTCCTTGGTTTTCCCTTAGCGTGACTATGGTGAAGTTTTATGTCATGACCCTGTGGAGAGAATAAACAGTGGATCTCAGGTACTTTTTTCTGGATCTGAAACCACTTCCTTACGCCTCTGTTTGGGGGCCCCATGTTGATGTCAAGGGTGGTGCTCCATGCCAACAGGGCTGTAGTATTTCCCCCAGTCTTTGACCAAACCTTCTTTGCCTTCTTTCCTGGCTGATGAGTTTCCATGTCTTGACCCATCTGGGCTGACTGTAATGGAAATTCTTCTTGAATGTCCTCCCCAGCTGGCCCCAGCCCGATTCTGCATTGGCTTTCGGAAACTCCAAGAAGTTTGGACAGAAAGGCCCCAACAGATGTCAAATGTAAAACCAGACAAGTATTTAAACCACTGAAACTTTGGGAAGGAAAATATGGATTGGCTAGGTGTTTGTCATCGTTAGTGAAATTGTTAAAAAGTGATTCTTTAAGAAAAGTTATGGAATTGTATTTTTCTCATGTAGAAATGTTATTTAGGAACTGACTAAGGTACGTATTACTCTAAAATGATGGTACAAAAGGCAGTTAAAGGGTAGAGATTGGATGATAATGGTAACAGAACAGCCAATCCTTACATAGTACGTACTGTCCGTCAGGCAGTGTCCTCTGCACGTACATATAATTTTAACCCAGGTGCCACAGCTAGTTTTGGCAGAGCCAGGATTCAAACCCCCAGCAAGTCTGGCCCCAGGCTTTAAAAATATATTATAGATTCTTTTAGATGCCAAAGTTTTAGGTATTTGATTTTATTAATATGCTGTTTTCATAGTCTGTGTTTATTTCCATTGAAAGCCATATAATTATAGATTTTAAGGTCTTTATATATTGTAGGAAGGTAACTTTCTTTAAGCCAATAAAATTTTACTCAAAAAAAGTCAATGGCGGGCTTCCCTGGTGGCGCAGTGGTTGAGAGTCCGCCTGCTGATGCAGGGGACACGGGTTCGTGCCCCGGTCCGGGAAGATCCCACGTGCCGCGGAGCGGCTGGGCCCGTGAGCCATGGCCGCTGAGCCTGCGCGTCCGGAGCCTGTGCTCCGCAACGGGAGAGGCCACAACAGTGAGGGGCACGCGTCCCGCAAAAAAACAAAACAAAACAAAACAAAAACAGTCAGTGGCTAAATTAATACATCCCTGTGGAAGTATGAATAAGTTTTAATATCTGAATGAGAAATATGTGTACATAGTTAACATAGAAAGGTTTCATTCGGAAATGCACTTCTAAATTGTTCTGTGTGGATTTAACTTCTGAAAGTCAGTTCTATATGTAAATTCAGTGTGGGATTTCTTCCAGTAAAACCCTAAAGGGAATCTTTTTGTGACGTGAATAGTCAGCTCCTGAATTAACTGGATTTCATTGTTTCAGGGTGTATACTTTTTTTCTGCCCTCCTCTACCAATTTGAAAATTAGATATTTGAACATTTTGATATATTATAGAAATAGACTATTTTTTATATTATAACAAAATTAGTTCTCTGTCAAGGCATAATCCACAATAAATGTCAAGCCTGGGTACAAGCAGTTGCTGACTTTGTCAGGGTTAAAGGAAGTATGCTGAAAGGAGATAACTGTAGTTAAACTGCTTAGACCGAGCCTTCCAGATTTTTTGTGTGGGGACTTGCACTTCTTATTACTGCATTCTTCCTGTCTGCGTAATACCTGGGAACAATTTATTCCATGTAATGCCACCCCCATCTTGGTAGTAAACTTTGTTTTACTGAAGAGGAAGACTTTTAGGCGTGCCAATTTATTTATCGGAATTTTCTCAGATGACATTTGAAGATTTTCAAGTTTTTATTTTGCAGCTTGTAGGCCAGTTGGGATTAAAGGACAGTACAGATTGTGTGTGTGTGTGTGAGAGAGAGAGAGAGAGAGAGAGAGAATGTGATTGTACTGCATGTGTGCTTGTGTGTGAGTGGCTCAAGTTATAGTGTGAATTGCAGTAAATGCAAAAGTGAAAGCTGCAACATGGCTCTCATGCCCCTGACCACTTCCTAAAGAACCTGCCACGTGGGCTGCAGACTTAGAGAGTTAAACTTGGGTCCTCAGGATGGAAAGCGTCCGAGTCCCCATGGTAAAAAGCCTCCAGTAGACCTAAAATTATAAAACCTGTTTACTGCTGTTCACATGAACTCAAATGTTCGGTTGCCTCAGTTGTAAAAGTTTCAACAAATAATTAGGAAGTTTTAAATATTTGGGAGTAGAACCAGAGCCTTGCCATACCTTCAAAACAGTCTTGCAAGTTTCTCTTTTACATGATCCAATTCTTTGAAACCATTTGGAACGTGCATTGTGATCCTGAAATGTACAAGTTATAAAAGAAAAATGTGAGCTTGTCAGATTAACTACAATCACCAGTCTAATAAAACTGAGTCACATCCAAATGGGCTGCACTTACGCTACCCTCCCATTCTAGGGAAAACGTGGCTGGGGGAGGCAGTCTGAGTCATCACCTGGTTTGTTTGACATACGCTTCCTTCCATAAATTGGGAATGGCAAGCAGCACAATGTTCCAGGCTTGCCTCAGAGGAGGAGCTGTTGCAGCCTTGCACGATCAAAATAGGGCCTTTTAGGTTTGAAGGTTGAAGCTGAGCCCATATTTTGGCTTCAGATGTCGGGGGAGGGGGAAAAACTGACAGACCCAAACAAAGGAAAAATGTAAGTACCATTCTGGGTGGGGGGCAAAGAAATGGTAGGGGTGTTCACAGTTGAATTTTTCCTAAGATATAAAAGAAATTGAGAAATACATTGGGGGTGTTAAAATAAGTAAATTGGTAGCTAGTTCGCTAAGCGGGGGGCTCATTTACTTAACAAGAATGTTCTTGATGTGAACAGTCCAAAATGATTACATGAGAGAGAAAGAAAGGGGGAGAGACAGATGATTTGGTCGTTACCGTGCAAATTTGTCCTGACCATGTTTAATTTTGCCTGATTTATGCAACCTTTTTGCGAGACGTGTATTTCGTTTAAGGAACTTTTTCACGGCAGACTTTGAATCTCCTTCAGGGGTATTTTGAGGGGCTGAGAAGAGCTGGGGCTCGTGTGTCTCACCCATTTTTCCTCCAGCGTCTTTGCAGAGGCTCACCGGAGCTTTTTAGAATAAAGAAGTTGAGAATGTAAAATTGCTGGGGAGACTGAAGAGGAAGGGGAAGGAGGTAGTAGATTTATATAGCTGAAGCGGGTTTGTAAGCTCAGCCTCTGCTTTGCGATTATTTTTTAATATGTGCCAGGCATTCCGCTGATTTCCATCCTGGCTTGGTTGTGGCTTTTTGTCTGTCTGTGTGAGGCTAGGGTGTTCCCTGTTTTAAAGCCGGAGTTGTCACAGCCTGGGCGTTTTCTGTTTCGGCTTATGGCTTTTTTTTTTTTTTTTTTCTCTTTTCCTGAATGAGTGTCCTTTGTGTAACCCCAGTAATTCAGAAATCCTGTAGTCATAGGGACTGCCCTGTCATGTGACTTAGGTACTAGGTGCTGCCTGCGATTGGTCAACAGCTAATTGGCGGGTCCCTATAAGAGGTCCCGCTTCGGGCGACCAGCCACTCTCCTGCCTGGGCTGCTGCTCAACAGGGGCGGAGGGGGGGGGGGGGCGACGGGTGTCCAGTGATTCAGCCACATGTGATAGATGACCAAGGGACTACTTCCTTGGGGTCTGCACATCAGTGGAAGATACCCAAACTGGTTGTGGCTGCCTTGATCAAACTCTGGCTCCCTGAACTGGTAACTGTCACTTTAATGTAGCTTACTGATTAAACTCAGAAAAATGCAGCTAAAAATCTTTGCCAGGAACTTGTGTGGACTTACTCCCTGTTCCCTCCCTACCCCCCTTGTTCTTATTCGTTTTGTCACAGGAATGAAATGCAGATAACTCTTTAGAAAACTTTCGTAGGAAAAAAGCGCCTCGTGTGATCTGGAACAAAGACATTTTCTAATCAGATTTATCAAGCTGTGAAGAGGGAGTTTTAGCGAACGGAAGCAGCAGCATTCTGTCACCAGGAAATACTGCTTTATCCAGAATTGGTAAGTGAAAAGTGGCATTGCTCCCTAATAGATATCATATGGTGTGTGTGGGAATTGTAAAATTGTTCACAGACCCCTAACAACTGTGTTGAACCAAAGAACACATAAACAGAGTGAGGAATTCTAAAAAAGGAGCAGCCCAAGAATACAGCATAAAGGCTGAGAAGAAGCCAGGTAATTAACAAAGATGAGCTGAGTGTTACCAGTTAGCCAAATATATGTAATACAACTAGCTTGGCTCCCCGACACCTCGCCACCTTTTTCTTTTTATGAGGGCGAAGAGAATAAAAATGGGTTCTCTGGTAGAGTTGTGGCATTAACATTCCATGGATATAGATTTCCATTTAGTCCGAACAGTATGTGTGATAGATATTTAAAGGGATGTTTTCAGAATTAGTCAACTTGCCCTCCTTTCCGTCCTTCTATACTAGGATGTCAAGAATTTAGTTAGAACTCTACAAAATGATAGTTTAAGTAATGCATTGGAAAAATTTCCTACTGATTGTGAAGGGCAGATTAAGATGGTAGCAGATATTTTTTTTACACTTGTGTCATGAATTTTAAGACTGTTCTCTTTGATTACATTAGTACAGTAGAAGGGTGGTTTATTTCTACATGGTTCATTTTTGAGAGATGTTCCGAGATATCGTGATTAGCAGTTCTTACTGGTGTGCCTGTGTCTCTCTTTCTCCGGAACCTTAAATTCAGTTTTCTGATCTTAAATCTGAGCTGCCCCTATGTTTAAATTTCCAGAAAAATACAATAATGCTTTGAGTAATTGTGTTTTATATATATATATATATATGATAGGTTCTTGTTCATGAACTGTAAGGAAACACAATTTTATATTAGGCATGAGTGTCTGATTTCTTGATTTGTCTTCTTAAGAATGATTGTGGTGGAAAAGTTGAATAAAATAAGAAAATAAAACTAGAATGGAGGGTGGCTACCTGATTTTATCAGTTTCTTATTGGTCAATAGAAGTAATCATGTGATGTCCACTTATGGAATCAGATGGAAAAATATTTTGTCCTTTAACTGCTAGCAAACATGTAGGTCATTTTTTGGTGATCTCCCTTTATGAATATGAATATATATAATTAAAACTTAGTGACAGAATTGTAAGGTTAGGGTTATAGAGGATACAATATTTATTTACTTTTTAAAGTACATTATTTCAAATTGAGAGATAAGTCTGCATTTCTGACTTTGGGTTTTCATTCTGTTTCTTTCAAAAATCTTGAAATCCTTAACTCGAAAGGGGAAAACGTATAATAAAAAACAGGATAGCAGTTCTACAGTTTCTCTTGTTGGCACTAGAGTGAGATGAGGGTGGAGGGGAGGAAGATGAATCTAGTGGGATCTGTTAATTGGTCTTTTTTTCCTGCTTATATACTTTGAGAATTTTTGAGAGCATTTTTCTCAGACTAATAGCTCTCAAGACTTCTGTAGAAGTATTTATTTTCAAAGAAATAGATAAAAAGCAAGGTAAGCATGGCCGTTAAGGGCAGGTCCTCCAATAAATCAGACTGGTGATCCAAACTTGTTAATATTACAAGTTACTTGACTTAATTAAAGTGTGGCTAAGGATATGGAAAAATGCTACTCTTTTTCTTGAAGTACATGGATTTATAGGTTTCAAAATCTTGAAGACAGAAAAGTGGGAACAAAACATTAAGATATTTACAGGTAATTTATATCTGATTGCTAGTTTGTGTTCAGTGATTCACAATTGTTTTCAGCTCTGTATTTCATGGAAATACTTGGGAGAAACATGGTGATTTAATAATCTGTCTAAACACTGCCATGCTTAATGGAAAAAAGCCTCTATATAATTTTTAGGTTTTACTCATCCATTTAGAAGCCATTGTTTTGAATGACAAAAATATGACAGAAGCAGGTTGAAACAGTAAATGCTAAAAAGTATATTCCAAAAGCATTTCTTTAGATCTTCATGTTTTCAATTCTTTGTGCTCCTCTCTGTTACAATTTATTGATTTTAAAAAAATACATGTAAAATAAATAAATTCTCTGGGGTTATGGAGAGTCTTGCAAGTTTTGTATACTTTGTTAAAAGACATTAATGGTATGCACATGTCTTTGTCTTTGTGGGCATGTAAAGCTACAAACGGAAGGGACTCAGGTCAAGGGACAGACCTCAGAATAACTTTCTTTAAGTACTATTGATATTTGCAAATCTGGGAATATAAACACTTTCCCTTTGGGCTTGTATTTACATTTTTGGTGTGGTATACAGTTCTGTCCAACCAAATGTTTCGAGGTATGGATATGTATATGTGTATATATTTGATTGGAAGGGGGAACTTTAATCACTAGCGGAACAAGTGGCTGTTTGTCAGAACCTAGATAAGCCTCATAGTGTTGTTCCTGTAACAACTGAGGGGTTGGGTGTTGAAATGTAGCTTTAAGTTCTCGGTTTGCAAATGTCATTCAGACCTCCCACTACAGTCTCACTGAGTAGGAGGATAATGAGAAGGGGAAAAAACCATGAAGCAATATAAGTATCTCCGTTCGTTCCATGTCTTCCTGACTTGCCTTTGTGTACCGATCGCCATGGGAGTGGTAAACATAGGTCATGAACAAAGCACTACTTGAGTATAAAATAAGTGGAAAGGGGTCAGAGAAGTTGGGGAAGATAAATAACAACATATGGGGGTAATGAAGAGGCAAGAGAAGTCGGTTTCCATGCGTTTGTGCAAATCCTTTATCCAGTGCTGACCAGCAGTGCAAACATCTTGAACTAGTTATTGTATAGCTCTTCAAGAGCTGCAAAGATTTCCTTAAATGCAATGTGGAGAAAATTCCTTCGGTAGCAGGATAGTTTACCACTTTGGCATAACGTTTATTCATCTCCCCTAGATGGACTACAGAGCATCCTGTATTCTTTGAAGGTCCATGTTTTTAAGTCAATTTTTTAAATCATTTAATAGCTTGTCTTTTTTCCATAGGAAAGATAGGGTTGTACTATTAAAATAGTGGTAAAACTTAAGTGTATTATCCTATATTCAAAAGTTACTTTTAAAAACCCTTAAAGATTGTTTGAGACCTGTTGTTTGTGGCAATGAATTGGTTGACTGAGAAGCTTATGGCACTCTATTTGGAGGGAAGGAGGGATTGTTTAGATTATATTTGGCATAGATTAATTATGCAGTTGTGGATTTCCCATGCCTGAAGGGCTTCCTATTTTCTACTCCTAAGTGGTTTTGACTGTTTATTTGGTCATTAGCATGTCCAGAAGTTAGAAAGGAAAAGAAGACTTCAGTGGGTTTTGCCCCTTATTTACTATATAGGTCCCCCATCGCTCGCTTCTGAAATCCAAAAAGGTCTGAAAACCAAAAGATTTTAATGTAAAAAATTTGGTAGCAAATCCTGACCTAAACTAACATGAAGCCAGTGTTTATAGTCTTTATTTATCCCAATTAGCAGGATGTTTTTATGTTTTACTGTAGAAATTATTAATGTGTTTGATCATGGAGTGCTGAGTTTTATATAGATAGAATAGTTACCCTATTATCTTTATAAAATCAGCATCATAATAATCAATCTGAGAGTGAGATAAGGGTTTGTAGACCTCTCATTACTGGTATACGTTGAGCTCACATTATATGCCAGGCACTGCTCTAAACGAATCATTGGCATCTAGAACAGTGTCTGGCACATGGCAGATGCTCAGTAGATGTGTTTTGGTATAAAACGCTTTACATATATTAACTTACTTAATCTTCACAAAAACCGAAGAGGGCCAATATGGTTTTTAATCCCCATTTTACATGGAGAAACGAGGTGAAGCAACTTACCCAAAGTGTCCCAGCCAGGAAGCGATAGAGCCAAGATTGGGAAGCAAGCAGTCTGGCTGAAGTTTGCTCTTAATGAGTCTGCTTCAGGTATGAGGGAGGCCTGGAGATGTGGCACTGGAAGTCTTGACTGAGTCACAGGGGCGTTTCAGCTGTTTATTCCTAGTCACCCCGCTCCTGGTGTCATCAGACATCACCACCATGGTCATTACCAGGGGCCTGCTGCGGAATGCTTACAACGGGTTTTCCTCGGTGTGTGTGGGGGGGTGTTCCAGGGCTCTGAGAGGCTCTTTATGTCTTTATAGGCTTCCCAACAGGATCTCCATCAGCAGTCAGCCTGACTTCTTTATCTTGAAAAATGAAGATGCACAAAATAACTCTTTCCTCTGCCCCAAGGAAATGATCTGGAATAGTGGGAAGAGTCTTTCTGGAGACATTTCCTGGGCCCTTAACCCAGCAGGACGTCTGGGCTCTGAGAAGGACACGGGTCACTGCAGAGAGAGTGAACTCCTTGGCGTGGGAGCCACACTGGCCACAGCAAGGGTCCCTGTGGACCTTGTGCTGCATGACCCTGAATCCACAAAAGGATACTTTTGACAATATTTCTCAAAGAAGTGTATAAGATGTCTCTCCAATACCTCTATATTTCTAAGGATAAAAGTTCATTCCAAGCTGATAGCAACCTCCCCATTCTACTTCCCAACTTCCCTATCCCACTATCTTGCTTAATTTTTCTTCTTAGCACTTATCTCTGTCTGACATACTATATGTTTTACTTATTTATTTGTTTGGCGTTTCAATCAAATACTAGCAGTAATGTTATCTTTGAACAAATGTAAGGGTCCTAGATTTATTTCTCTTTGATCTCCTTATTCAAACTCATTCCCTCCTATCAATCTCAGACTATCATAAATAATGAAATTTTTTCTGCCCATTGGAGTTTTCTTACTGTTAGTTATTTTTATATTCACAACCACGAGAATTTCTTTTTCTTAAACAAACTGTTTCGATTGTGCAATCAGAATTTGGAGAACCCATGTCTTCATTCAGGAGAGGAAACTTAGCCAAATTTGAATATAATCATTGAGTATTTTTAAAATCAAGACAATTTTAAATTACTAAGGAAAACATGCAAAGTAAAATACTTTTGTATCTTATGAAACCTTCAATTTAGATAAGGAACTGGAGAACAATACATAACATTTATTCCAGTGAAAACATCTTAAACTCGCCTACTTGCTATTGTTTTCCTTTGAAAAATTAAAAAAAATTAATATAAAACAATCATTCTACATATTAAAGAATGTAAATGATTTAATCTTGGACATTTCCTGGCTCAAGTTCTTAAATTCTCAACTGTGTAACCTATTGTCTTTCAACCCTATATTTATTCTAGTTTATACATTCCAAAGTAGTTAGGATAATCTAAAATATAAAATTGAAAAATACATAGATGTTATTAACTATATAATAATGTGGTTGTATATACATCATTAGAACGCTCATAGAGTTGATTTTCTTTAAATTCTTTTTTTTCTTTAAATTCTTAAAGGAACATATTAGATGCATGTAAAAGTTGAATGTAAAATACTTTTGTTAAGTCAATATAATCGAGACATTTTGTTTTCCTTAGCTATATTTTAATAGCAAAATAGTTTCTAGTTGCTTTCTTTTAAAGGTCAATCTAACAAAGTAATAACTTGCTTAAAAACGAAGTTTAACTGGTTACTTTAAGGTAGAAGATGGAGTCATTGATTATGAAAAGCAATCTAAGGTTTTATTTTATTTTATTTTTTATTTTTTTAATTTATTTAATTTAGTTTTATTTTGGGCTGTGTTGGGTCCTTGTTGCTGCGCGCGGGCTTTCTCTAGTTGCAGTGTGTGGACTTCTCATTGCGGTGGCTTCTCTTTGTTGCAGAGCACGCACGGGCTCTAGGCGCACGGGCTTTAGTAGTTGTGGCTCACGGGCTCTAGAGTGCAGGCTCAGTAGCTGTGGCTCATGGACTTAATTGCTTCACGGCATGTGGGATCTTCCCGGACCAGGGCTCAAACCCGTGTCCCCTGCATTGGCAGGCAGATTCTTAACCACTACACCACCAGGGAAGTCCCTAAGGTTTTATTTTAAATGAGCTTCCTTTTCTGCCTTGGAACGGTTTAATTCTCCTTAGGCACCTGTTTTACTGAAAGCCCACGGCTGGTGGTGGTATTAGAAGAAAGCCTAGTTTTCCCACCTTTTCTTTTTTTTTTTTTCCCCCACCTTTCTTAAAGCAGACGGATAAAGACTTTTCAAATGAAAACCCATTGATTTCTCTCAGTTAGTTGTGTGATATATATAAAGTGAGACTAGAGTTCTTAACAATGAGAGAAACTGAGTGACTTTGTACAGGCCCAGCAAAATGTTACAAGGTGCTTTCAAAGTTCTGATTACCTGAAAAAAACCTCCAGACATCCAGACATTTTCCAGTGAGTATCAGGTATGTGACAGTGGTTCATATGACCCCAAGACGGTACCTGTTCACAGCATCCATTGATGTGTTTGCCCCCTAAGAGGCCCAGGCTTCGGAAATAAGTAGACTTGTGCTTTAAGCTCACTTGGCCCCTTGCTAGATGAGGAAGTTATCCCATTTATGTCCGTAAGCCCCAGAGAGTGGAGCATCAGTATTTAGCTTCCAGGGCTGTGGCATGAGATAACACATGTAAAGCGCATACTGTGGTCCCTGGAATAATGGTACTTAACACACTTGAGTTCCTTCCCAGATCCTTTCGGGAACAGACTTCAGTTTAGTCTCAAAGCCTGTGGATCCATTCTAAGCTATACGTTTTTCTTCACACCAGATTAAGCAAAAGAGTGATGATCATGGTGGCTGCCATTTCTGGCACACTTCCCATGTTCTGGGTAGGCACAGTTGTGAGTACTCTACCCACATTGACCTGTTTAATCCTCTTGACAACCCATTGGTGCAATTATTATGCCCATTTCATAGATGAGGACACTAAGGCACAGAGAGGTAAAGGAATGTACTTAGGGCCACTCAGCTGATAAGCTGTGGGACCAGAATCTATATCCAAGCAAGATGTCACCAGTACAGATGGTAAGTACTTCTGGCAGGAAAGCAGAATAAAAGTTGATTGAACTTGAAAGTCTCAGAAATGGTCTTCTCATCTCTATTCTGCGAAGTATCACATCTTCCAGGCCTGGCCCTCTCAATATTGAAATACAAAATTGACTTTTTCTGCTTCTTATTACACAAATCGCTGGGAGCAGTTTTAGTCATTTGTGTTTTATGAGTTTTAATTAGGCCACTGAAGTCCAAGAGGGGAATTCCTTGTTTTCAGTTGATCTTATGCACTAACACATTTACTCATGTAACTTCCCCTATTTTTTTCTCTAATGTTTTCACTTGAAAGTGGGGGTGGAAGGGAGAAGTATGTGAGGGGATGCACTTTCATCCACCTTTCTGGAGATTTTTCTATCGGTATAGCATTCATCCATAGAAAATAAAATGAGTAAGAATCTGTAATTACTAATAGTTTCTCCTTTATCTCCATCTCATTCTGGGTGTAATCTAGAGGGGCAGAATTTGTAAGTAAAGAATTATAAGAAGCCATCTATGTGCATAAAGCCCTTTGTTTGGATGAGGAGTTAATTTTCAGAATATAGGAAAGGGGTTTCACCTTGAGAATTTTCTCCTCTTTCAAATACAGGTTAAGAATTTGGTTTAGAAGGCAAGGGCATGTCACCGTAGCCCGTGGGTTCTGAGTGCTTAGAAATCTCTTTAAAAATTCTCTTGGCCTTGGACTGAGCCTGCCCATAGGAGGATATATTAAGCATATCTATCTTCATTTGTTCATTTTTTCATTCATTCATTCATTTATCCATATTCTCATGTAACTCATTCAACGCCTACCTGCAGACACATGAAAGAAAGGATGGGGGGTGGAGGGTCCATTAGGGGAAGGAAGGAGGAGTAACTACCAACTCACTCTTTGTTCCTTTCACCTTAGTGACTACATCTTTTATTTGATCCTTTGCCATCTTGGAGGCAAGGCACATTTCACAGACTGACATTCATTAAAGACTTTAAGCATCTTCCTTTGGCAGCCGGACTTCTTTTTTCTTTTTAAAGTAAGGGGGGGAAAAGGGCTCATGACAGGAAAATAATGCAGGGAAGTGGTTTTTCTTTCTTTTTTTAATGGTGGTGGAAGAAGGGCTCATAGTAAGGAATCTGTCAATAAGTCCAGTCTAAGAATTCCCCCAAGCTTTTGACTCATTTCTCTGAAGAAAATTAAGAGACAACAAAGGCCTCCACAATGATGTCTTGGAAAATTGTTTTTAGATAGAATTTAAGCCAATTTGGAGGGTAAAAAGTCCTGTTCTGCCCTCGATTAAATTTATTATGAGTTTTTGAAAATACTTCCAAGTAAAGGTGGGGAAAATGAGGGATACCCACTCTTTGGGGGAGACGAGGTTAGGGAGGAGGGTTTATACTACTAACTCTTCAAGAAGTGTTACTTGGTACCATGCTGCAGTTAGGAATATTATTCCTCAAGGCAGACAGGGTCATCATCTTTACATGTGATTTAAACTTGGGTGTTATTTTGCATAGTTTTTGAAAAACACATAACTAACCATTAAAACTCTTTGTAATGGCACAAACTTTGTCTGTGTGTTTTCTGATACAGGTTTGGCCACAGCAACAAAGGCGATGAAAATGCTTTATATCTTTTAGCATGAAATGCGAAGTCTACATCAACAGTAGGTATATACGGCCCCATGGAAGGAAATGTGAATGTAAATTTAAAAACAAAATCATTCAACCTCTAAAAGGATGGCTCCTGATCTCAGGATTCTTTCTCTCTGAGCTAGATCAAGTAAGGACTGATGGTGACAAGTTAGGTTGATAAAGATAGTAAATTTCTACCTTTTCTGAAAGCTTCTCCTGTATCTTCTACCCTTGGATAGCAGGGAGAGTATAAAGAAACTGTTCTTTCTTCCCCAACCCCTGCCTAATTGCTCTTCACACTGGGGAAATGAGCACTCTCCTATAGCTCCTGTCCACCTGGCCCTTGAAGTATGGGGTATTTGATAAGATGTTAACAAAAAGTGTCCCAGGTGCCAACCAGACCTCATAAGCTTGTAGCAGAACAATTGGCAAAGCTGTCAAGTGGGAAATGTTCACTTTACAAAAATGTATTGCATACCTACTGCATGCCAGATGGTGTTCCTAGTTTGGGAATACAGCAGTGCACAAGGTCCCTGGTTACATGGAGGGGGGCAGGCTGACAGTGATTGAACAAATAAGTAGATGCCAGGCGTTAGAAGGTGCTAGAGAGAAAAATAAAACCTGGTCCAACAGAGAGGTCGTCCCCAGGGGCCCGGGAAAGAGCTGCTTTATCTAGGGCTGACAGGAAAGTCCTCTCTGATGTTGTGATATTTGTGCAGAGGTTTACCTGTGGGAAAGTAGTCGATGAGGTCTGGGAGGTAGTGAATTGCAGATTGCGTAGGGCCCTGTTGGCCATAGTAAGAAGCTGCTAGAAGGTGGGAGACGATAACAGAAGAGAAGGAGGATGGTGTTCCAAAGGGACAGGTGATTTCTGCAGGGAACCTGGGGAGTCCAGCCCATCGTGCCTCATGATCAGAGTGTGTACAAGTTGTGCAGGGCACTCTTTTGGGAAAATGCTACTTTTTTCATTTAAATGATGGTGATACGAAAACCTTTGTAAAGAAAGATGAAGTTGAGCTATCAACTCCTTATCAGCTAAAGATCCAAAAGTGGGTAATTTTTTCCTGTCGTATCTATTCCTCAGAGGCGTGGGGTTACTCAGTTTTCTCGCAGGGGGATGCTTCGATTCTATTTAGACTTGCCCCAAGCACACTTTTGATGGGGCGTGTCTTTGCTGATTTTACACTCGGTGAGAAATAGTTTAGACTTTTGAACTGTGTGGATTTTAAGTAATTCTGTGTTCAAAATGGTTTTTGTAGCCCCTAGTTTTCTGTTCAATCAATTGATAGTTTCCGTCTTAGAATTCTGTATGAAAATTGATTGTTTGATACGGGTTAAAAAGTCGTGTCACACAGTGCTCATTTTCACAATTGGAGGCAGAAGGGGATCATGGGAAAATAAAAGCAGTTGAGCAGTTGGGAAGAAAACACTTTTGCAGTTTCTTAAAGATAGAGTTGATTGGTGTAAATGAATTGCAGCCCCTTGTCATTCTCTTACTCTCATAATCTGATATTAAAAGTCCTACATTTTGTATAAG